>NC_037680.1:44392064-44992064 GCF_003255815.1 Theropithecus gelada
TTTTTTTTTTTTTTGAGACGGAGTCTCGCTCTGTCACCCAGGCTGGACTGCAGTGGCCGGATCTCAGCTCACTGCAAGCTCCGCCTCCCGGGTTCACGCCATTCTCCGGTCTCAGCCTCCCGAGTAGCTGGGACTACAGGCGCCCGCCACCTCGCCCGGCTAGTTTTTTGTATTTCTTAATAGAGACGGGGTTTCACCGTGTTAGCCAGGATGGTCTCGATCTCCTGACCTCGTGATCCGCCCGTCTCGGCCTCCCAAAGTGCTGGGATTACAGGCTTGAGCCACCGCGCCCGGCCTCCAAAAATTTATTTTCATAGTAAATCAGCTGATATTGAAATTGTTTAGATATAAAATTTGAAGGAACTCCATGATCAAATTACCTATGATAACCCATTAGTTATCAGTACTATTCACCTAGTTTGGAGAAACAACTAGTATTCAAAAGTTAGAATGTCTAATGTTACTCATGGAGAACCAGTCATGGCCACCTTGTCCTTCCTGAGTCTTTAAAGCTTTTGTTATTAAAAGTTGTGCATTTCATGACTCATCATGGAAAAGATAAAATGCAAATAAATTACTCTTGGTTCACCTCAATTGAGTATTTGGTATCATATCCTAGGCAAACATGATTTCAAAGGCTGACCATTTTCATTCAGTTTTTTTCAGAGATGACAGTCTAGGCCACCCCAACCACATAAACCACTGAGACTAGCAGAGGAAATCTACAATAGAATGTAGATGATGGGGATAAGGAGTATCAGAGAGGCCTCAAGACCAGGTGTAAGGACTGTAACTCACACTACTAACCTTCCTCTTACAATTTCCCCCTAGGAAAAGAGATCAACCAATCCAGAAGAACCATTCCCAGGTGGATTCAAGTAGTGCAAAAGGTGGACTGTAGTGGATACTGTGGTGTGCTGCCCAGATCTTCTCTTCAGGAATGAGGCAACTATTCTGCCATCTGCTGGCATTATTGGTGGCTGGTAACCATCCAGTTTAGTTCTTCTTTGGGAATTCTCCATGGCCCCAGAAAGTTGTCTCAGCCAAGGTCATGCCCTCTCTTCAAAGGCAGCCTGCATTCATGAATGACTGGTCATGATAGTAAAAAGACCCCAAGGCAGGACAATAGTAAAAATAGTAAAAAGTCCAACAGTAAAAAGGCCTCAAGGCAGGACAACGCTAAGGGTCATCTCAGCTTCATTCCTCCCTTTGCTGAAGGAGGCATTTGCTGCAGTTCAAACACAATTACTCTATCTGCCAAATTCTACTTCCTTTATTCCCTCACAGATGCTGATCTTGAAAGCACTCCTCAAAAACCTACCTGCATACAAATCTATGCCTCTCAATCTTTTTCCTCGGAAACCCTAAAGACTCTGCATATAGGGAAGGACACAGTATAGTCACCTTAGAAGGTATTTCTCATGATCAAATTTATGAAAGTGCAAATAATAATTAAAAGTAGTGAGTATACTACATGCAGTTTTTCCTGGGATTTCACTTACTAAAATTCTGGATAGTGAGGAAAAAAAAGTGGTTAGAAAAAATTATAAAACTGCCTTTCCAAAAATTATTAAGAGGGAGATCTAATCTAGTCAATCTCTCCTCTTGCCTTTAGCTTTCAAGCTGCCTTAATTTTTTCTGGGCTTAGGCCAGCTAACTTTGGAAGATAGTTAGGTTATGTTAATAGTTTAAATGGTAACAGGACTTCCCAGAAGCTCAACCACCTTTGTAAAGCTAATGAGAGACCACCAGGCTAGGGGGAGGAGAAGAGTCTGAATTCTGGTAAGGTGCAGAAATAAATGATTGCCAGCCATGCCTGTAGATAACATCACTACTGTAGATTGGCCTTTTCAGATTTTCAGGTTTTTTGCATGTCTGACGTCCATGACGCCACCTGGACCCGCCAAACTCTGCTCCTATGGCCCCACTCAGAAGCAAGTGAGCTCAAGAGGACAGCTTTGAACCCCCTATGATTTTATCTCTGCCCCAACCAATCAGTAGCAAGCACCCATTTCTACCCACCTACATCCCTTCCTCCAAACGGCTTTCGAAAAACCCCCTAGCCTACAAGCCTTCAGAGAGACTGGTTTGAGGAACAATTCCTCCCACGTGGCATGGCCAGCCTCATGTCAATTAAACGATTTTTATTATTATTTTTTTTTACTGCAATGCCGTGGTCTTTATTTGTGCAGTGGGCAGGAAGAACCCATTGGGGTGGTTACAATTCTAGGAATGTTACAGGTACTATGGATATGCAGACTTTAAGACTAAAATGTTAAACAGACTTGAGTATTAGTATTATTTACATATAGAAGGGATATATGAGAAATAAACATAGAAATACACCTGCCATTCTCCTTACAGTTCAGGTAAGTTCCAGTTTATTAGTATTATTCGGTCATAGTGCAAATGTCTGATTCAGTTTGGCAAAACAAAACTGGCTGATACTGAATCTGTTCTTTAAAACATTACCATAAAATTGGTATTGTGATCCTGAATTTCCTTTAATGTGTTTAAGGTACAGTTTTATGAACTAGCTGACAGTGTGGTAATGGGAAGTGTCCAATAATCATTATGTTATTATTGCTCATTTTGAAAGCAATGAAAAGGTGTAATAAATAAAAATGTATCCTAATGTAGCTTACAGAGGTGATGTACTGGTAAGCTTATAGTTTAATTCCTCTTCAGGATAAGGATGAAGAAAGTAGAAATAAAAATACTGTATGAAAAATGGCTAAACTTGAAGTAAAGTCATGTTTACCAAGAACACTCAAAATTCATCTGAGTTGAAGGTAAGAATTAATTTACTTGCTTTGGAAAGAAAAAAGTGGGGCGGGGGGGACTGTTGACTGGCAGCCACAGCTGTTGAAAAGTACTTTGTTTCTTTGAAAACGATTAAGAATTCTATAGGTGTCTTAACCAGGGGTTTTCAGTCTTGGAACCCTCTGAATTGTAGGCAAAACTTTGTGTGCACATTTCTGGGTAGAGGGTGTGTGGCTATAACTGCCCAGCGGGTTCACCTTGGCCACTGCCCAGACAGAGCCAATTTATCAAGACCAGGGGAATTGCAATAGAGAAAAAGTAATTCACAGAGTTGGCTGTGTGGGAGACTGGAGTTTTATTGTTACTCAAACCAGTCTCCTACAAGCATTTCGGGTTGGGGTTTTCAAGGAAAATTCTGAGGAAGGGGCTTGGGAAGAAGGGAGTGCTGACTGGTTGGTTTGGAGATGGAATCACTGGGGGTTGAAGTGAGGTTGCTGTCTTCTGTCCCTGGGTGGGATCACAGAACTCATTGAGCCAGATTACTAGTCTGGGTGCTGCCAGCTGCTGCACTGAGTGCAGGGGCTGCAAAATCTCTCAAGAGCTGATCTTAAGTTTTACAATAGTGATGTTATTCCCAGGAGGAATTTGGGGTGGTTCGGACTCTTGGCAGCCAGAGGCTGCAGGGCCCCTAAACTGTTAATTTCTAATCTTGTAGCTAATATGTTAATCCTACAAAGGCAGACTGTTTCCTAGGCAAGAGGTGGTTTTTTGGGAGGTGCGGGGGAGAGGGCTTTAACTCTTAAACAAAATTTTCAGAGTTCAACTACAAACTAAACTCCCTCCCAAGGTTAATGGCCTACTCCCAGGAATGAACAAGGACAGCTTAAAGGTTAGAAGCAAGATGGAGTCAGGTTTGATCTCTTCCATGGTCATAATTTCCGCAAAAGTGGTTTCAGGGCATTTACTAGATTATCAGTGGGGCCATGTCCTTTGAAATCTTTAACAATTACTTTCCTAAATACTTCCTAACATCTTTTCTTATACTAATGTAAGCAGCTTAGGGGTGAGGCTTTTTGTCTGTTTGCTTAATACCCTTAACTGAAGTATAACTAACCTATCTCGAGCTGCATGTTTTTCCAGTGTGAGTTTGAACATGTGTACACACTCATGAAACCATCACCACAATCAAGATAATGAATATGTCCATCAGTTTTCCTGTGTCCCTTTGTAATTCCTCCCACCTTCCTCTTCCTGATCCTCTGCTGTCTCCAGGAAACTACTGATCTGTTTTCTGTCACTATAGATTAGTTTACGTTTTCTAAATGTTACACAAGCAGAATCATCTAGTACCTACTCATTTTATCTAGCTTCTCTCACATAATTATTTTACTTAGCAATAAAAAGGAATGAATTATTGATCATGATTTTTATTCATCAATAAAAAATATGATCATGATCCATGATGGAACATGATCAATAATTCATTCATTTTTATTGCTAAGTAGTATTCCACTGTATGCTATACCAGTTTGTTTACATATTCACCTCTTGATGAATATCTGGGTATTTGTGAGTTCTGCTGTTACAAACACAGCTGTTATTAACAATCATGTACAAATCTTTGTATAGATACACATTTTCTTTTTGCTTGGGTAGATACCTAGGAGTAAAATGGCTGGATCACATGAGAGAAGTATTTTTAATTTTGTAAGAAACTACCAAAATATTTTCCAGAGTGATTGTACCATTTTTACATTCCCACCAGCAGTGTATGAGAGTTCTAGACATTAGAACTTACACACTTGCTAACACTTAGTATGGTCAGTCTTTAATTTTAGCCATTCTAATAACTCTGTCGTGGTATCCTGTAATAATTTTACTCTGCATTTCTCTATCTTTTCATGTGCATATTTGGTGAAGTCTTTTTAGGGCTACTTTCTGACAATAAAGGTCTTAAACATTCCCATAAATACAAGTATAGTTTTGCGGAATTAGGCAGAAGGCTCTTTCTAAAAAGAAACAGAAGTCTTTATTAGGAAAACATAGGTGTTTCTTAATCCGAGAGGTAAAACGTTCTAAGAGTGCCTATCAGGCATTCTTGCAGGTCATCCAGTAGATGAATAAAACATACATAGAGGCATCAGGCATAGCTCAAGCAGCATCATTCTGCATCTTGCAAAGTGTGCTGGAGCTTCTTGTACAGTTCAGAAACCTTGACTCTCTTCTACGGATTTTAAAAGTATTGGTCATGAGTTTGAATATAATTAAACAAAGGAGAAGAGGAAATGATCACATCGTGGAGGGAAGAAGTGATATGACACAGGGAATCCATTCAACTTTGATTTCTAGAGGCACAAAGCAAAGTCTTCCCAGGTCTCTTCTGTCTGTAGCAAGAAGGTTTTATTTACTTATGCTACATGTCTGGATGCCAAGAGTTTTATATCCAGCAGCACATTCTGGAAATATTAACAAGACGATATGCATATAAGTCAAAATACTCTAGGACTCTAATGACAATCTCACAACCACTGTTGAGGGGAAGGCTCACATGTAGCTAGTACTACAAATTAAAACAGTGGGCCAAATGTTCTGCAATATAGTCTATGTATAAGACCAGAAATAATTTGTGTCTCTTTCAATGCATATAATCACTTGATTAAAAAACAAACGCTTACGGAAATAAGCTTCAAGTTCTCTTTATGATCTTGTCACATGAACCATGTGAATTCCAGAAAAGTTCTAATCAGTCACAAGACATATACCAAAGGAAAAGAAAAGGCAACACATAACTTCACAGGATCAACTTTTTTGTACAGTCACTCTCACTTTACTTTGATCCGTTTTATAGAGAGGTGCTTTGATAGTCACCTATTAATAGGACACACACAGCTTGAGATTTAACCTAGTGGCTTCTGGACTGGGAAAAGCTTTGGAAAAGTTAAAATTAATGAGACAGTAAATCTACGGATATCAGGAACACTACCTAAATTACGGGCCAACGCAGCCAACTGAGGCAGAGCCATCTGGTGTAAGCACAAAGCCCAGGGAAACCGCAAGGACTCTGAGCCCAGCACATGGTGGCAGTCTTCCAAGCAGAGGCTCTCTCACACAGGTGGCCAGTCACGTGGATGAGGAGGGAGCTAAGCCTCTGTTTACATTATGCGGCACTGCTCTGGGGAAGGACATCCACTTCATTTCTTGTTTTTTTTTTAATGTGTAGTAATTTCCAAAACCTTTAAAGTAAAGGTTTTATCTTCATTACTTCTTCTTCTTCTTTTTTTAATGTGTAGTAATTTCCAAAATCTTTAAAGTAAAGGTTTAACAGCTAGTGAAAGGTGCAGAGTAACAGAGAATAATTCACTTCTTGAATAATAAGAAATCAAATCAATTCATGGATGTGAACTAAGACCTCACTCTAGGTTAGGCCACAGAGTAAAAAAAAAAAATAAGGAAAGACTTGAAATCTAATCCTGTTCATAGTATTTAATATGAGACTTTAGAAAATCACCTTCTTTGTGCCTTAGATCAGTGAAAACTCAAAGTAGCCAGTTGCCAAAACATTCGTTGCAGGTCCACATGAGGTATGGAGTGTGCACCAGAACGTAAGTCAACCATTGCTTCCTTCATTGAGAAAGTCTTGCTACTGAGAAAAAAAGTCAGCTGAATTGTACAACGTGCTTAATAATGTAGCTGGTTGACAGTGTGGCTCAAGCCAGTACATGGATCACACTGTAAGTGGCACTGCTCTAGACTTTTCCCCAAGTAATATTATCCTGCTCTTCTTCCTTCTACCATTCTTAATGGATTGGTTTGGATCAAGTATAAGAAAACTGAGTATTTTATATAGTTTCTCTAACAAGGTAAAATGTTTAAAGGGAACTTTTTGCAGAAACTTCACAATCAGTGGTAGAAGAAGAGAAGAATTCTAGGAAAGTGGAAAGAACTTACGGAATACAAAAAAATCAAATGCTTCATTAAAAAGTTTATTGTCCCAGTGTCATATTCAATTTAACATTTGTCTTGTATTTTAAATTTTTCAACAAATTATTATTAACTGCTGCAAGAAAATAAGCTGGGATGGGTTTGGCTGACTTTTACTTTGTACCTCCAGCTTCAAATCTTATTTCCCCGTGCAAAGGTCTCATTTTAACACATGATTAAATCTGAAAGATCATCCCAATAACCTTCTCCTTCCTCCACCCCTCCCACAGCCACTGCCATCATCCTTCTTCTCTGATCCAAGGTAAGTCACACCTCTCCTTGAAAGACAACATACAGAGATCTTGCAGATGACATAAGGGGTGGCATGGGCAGCTAACTGTTTCTAGTTAGGGTGCTGGTGGCAGAAATACTCAGTGCTGATGTCCTTGCCAGAAAGTTGAGGTACTGGCTAGTAGAGCTGAGACCCACTGGGCAGCCTGCAAGATACAGTTGGTGAAGTCATTGTGAATTGAGAGGTTAGTCAACACGAAATCTGTATACTAAGTTAAAGCCTAACAGTCCTGCCACAGGACACAGAGAAGTCGGCTTGAACATTCTTGTTATAGGCATCCCAATATTTGTTGTATGGTATAAGTCTACAACTATTTATTTATTTTTTTGATTAGTCATCCTTTTAGTTTGCATTAAACCCTTGTGACACCCATGAGCTTTCAAAAAGTGCATTCAAATAAAAAAAATTTAAGTGCTGAATTTATTTTCTCCAGAAAGGCATGTAACTCACATAAAATGTCTATCAATATTTTCCACCCATCTTGGAGGCTACAGTTATAGCACTGATCCCTCCAAAAACAAGAGACACAAGTTGGCGGACGAAGCATCAGAATCTCCTTCAAGGGGCAGCACTACTTTTGATAGGTTATTCCTTAAGAAGGCGATGTAACAGGCACAGCTGCAGGAGGTATGTTTATATCACTCTGCAAGAGGTGCCTTTTTTATTCTACACTCTCAGAAATGCCCTAGTTTGGATGATAAATTGATGTGGTCACTCTCCTTACAAGGGAGCTGGACTGAGGCTCCTTCACAGTAGACTCATCTGTCACCTCTAGATTCTCAGTCATTACCCAACACTGAGCTGGCATCTAATAGGCACTAATGAATTAACAAATGAAAGACTTGGGAGTAGCTGGTAGCCAAGAATAGGAAGTACTTTTTCAGCAGCTGCTATTTTCCCCCCACAAAGATGAAGATAGGTAGAGCTGATCAGGGTAAAGAAAAGCTTGTCTTCAGATCTCCAGCTTTCACTTTATGTTACCCCATCTCACAGAAGTAATCTTCCTAACTTTATTAGATGCTTAAAAGATTCTTTCCCTTCTTAAACTAGTAAAAGCCAACGTAGCACAAGGACAGACATGATCTATTTGACTCACTGCTGTACACCCGATATTGAGCACAGTATCTAGCTCTTAGGAGGTATACATAAATAATTATGGAATGGATGAATGAAAATAACCTAGCAGCATATTTTTGTTGAGGATAATATGTTAATTCTTCCAGGCATCTGCAATTAAACTTAAGCCTTAAACTTTCATTATGGATAGAAGAATGTATTTCATAGCATAGAAATGATAGGAAATAGGCCAGGTGCAGTGGCTCGTGACTATAATTTCAGCACTTTGGGAGGCTGAGGCGGGTGGATCACCTGAGGTCAGGAGCTTGAGACTAGCCTGACCAACATGGTGAAACCCCGTCTCTACTAAAAATACGGAATTAGCTGGGTGTGGTGGTGCATGTCCGTAATCCCAGCTACCTGGGAGGCTGAGGCAAGAGAATCGTTTGAACCCAGGAGGCAGAGGTTGCAGAGAGCCGAGATTGCATCATTGCACTCCAGCCTGGGCGACAAGAGTGAAACTCCATCAAAAAAGAAAAACAAAAAAGTTAAAAGAAAAAGAAAAGGAAGAAAGGAAAGAAAGCAATTATAGAACATAGATACTAGTGGTGATGAAATTATTCTCCTTTATTGGGAAAGGAGGGATGGAGCCTCTCTCAGTTCCTAAAATTTGACTATTAAGAGTTTAGGCATGCTAGTGTGCCTTCTGATCCAGGTGCACTGAACTGGAGACATCCTCACCCGTCCCTTCTGCAGTCTATCTCTCTGACACTGGACGCTGGGGATGTAGCAGCACTCTCTGTAACAGATCACTCCTATCCTGACAGCAGGCCCCGGTCTTTCCCCCTCAACTGAAACACGGATTTAAGGTGGGTCATCCTACCTTTCTGTGCCTGCTCCCATTCCAACTTGAATACACAAAGCCTTCTGGATCCTAATTCCTGCTATTTCCAACTCTCCAAGGGAGGTAGGCGGTAGTACTTATTCAAGATCTTCAGATTATACATTTTATCATGAGAAAGCTTGTGAGGAAACGACAGAGAATGTGGCCCCTCTGTGCTGGGGGTTAATGCTGGGGAGGTGAGCAGGATGGCATGGTGAGCGGTTGCACAGGAGGAAATTCAAGCTGTTGCCTATTAACATCCATGACTTACTTTTTAAGCAGGTGTGTGTTCTAATATGTGGACTATGGTTATTCAGTTATTAAATGAATTCCTATAAGTATAGGCCATAAATTGGTGTTCCTATTAGATGCTGGGGAGATATAAACAGAAGTAATGCAAATCTTGCCTTGCATCTCATACAGGCAGATTCATACACAAATGATTACAACACATTCTCATGAGTGCTGTTGGAGGGGTAGGAACAAGGTGCAACATCAGCACAGAGGCAAACCACCTGAGAGTTCTGGGTAGAATTCCAGGAGGAGGCAATACTTGATCTATGTCTTAAATGAGGAATGGGAGCTTGCTGGGCGAGTGGGAGCATTCCACACAGCCAAAGAGCATGTGAGACACAGAGCAAGTCTGAGAGCTGCACTGAAGCAGTCCAGCGTACAGAAGCAAGGCTGAAGCTCAGGATCAGGGACAGAGATGAGGACGCTGGTGGAGGCCAATCATCTAGCTCTTGTCCACCTAAAAGCACAAACATTCTATCATAGCAAATGAGTTTTAATAGGACACTAGTTAGTAATGACGTTTATACATGCTAAAAAATGTTAGTGTTTATATCAAAGTTTGGGGAGGAAAATATACAATTTTGGTTTGGCTTTGTAAACATAAAATATTTTTAACAGTTGTGTGATTTGCTGATTGGGACTGAACATATTAATAAGTCAAATTAACTTTTAAAAATACATTTAAAACAATAAAGTTTTGTATTATGTTATTGAGAATGTAAAATAATATTATAATAGGTCAAATTAACTTTTAAAACACATTTTCAAATGAAAAGCTTTATGCACATACAGCCAGTCTTCATGAACACCATCCACATAAAATGATGTTCTCACATAGAATGTAAAAAAATTAATGAAGTACATTGCCAGGATTAAGACAAATTAAAGTGGACATTACAGTACCTGGCTTTAGTACTCTCATGTAGGCAGCTCTGCCATATATATTCTAAGACACTTGCCTGCATGGGGTATGGGTTTGAATGCAACTAACCATATGTTGAGCTTTTTCTCTAAATGATTCATTAATTGAGAAATCACCGTATCTCACTATATTAGTTGTGCCAACTGAACAGATAAGAAACACTCTATCATGGAATTCATTTTTCTTCCCTGATACTGTTCTCTTACCACCAGGGTAATGAAGAAGGAAGAGCTATTATTGCAAAGAAGATCAACAAACAACACTGGAAAAAACCTTTCTTCAGGGGAAGAACTTCTGAATTTGTTGTTTGTGCACCTGTTTGTTTCACACAACACTGCATGAATAAAATTGGCAGTGGAAAAGCAGCTTGTAATGTGTCCTGATGTTAGAAGGGTCATGCTAGGGTTCCCAACTCCATCCTTTCTTCACCAAGCAGGATATATACACATCATCTGAGATCAAGAGGAAGTTGTGCATCCTACATTTGAGACTGTCTACAGAAGGAAGTTCCAATCTTCCTTTACCACCTATTTCCATAGTACACTGGCTACAGCTTCATTACCTGGCAGTGCATCTTAATGAAACCACTAGCCTTACTGAATTTGGTGGACACATGACATTTTAGGAGAAAGGTGGTTATTTATACAGTAAGACACAGCCTCAAAGACTCAATATATGCATTACTATTACTAATATTAAATAACAAATTAATATTAATTTGCATGCATTAGGCAATCAAAACATTGATTCCACACCCACCACAAGTCGTAAGAAGGCATTTTAAGGAAATAAATATCCTAAAAGTTCAATAGCTTTAACAACAACCTTATACTTAAAACTCTTAGCAGCCCAAGACTGGCTGTTGTAATGGGCCTGCATGTCTATCTTATTCATTAAACAAAACACGGTATTTTGGGAAGAAAGGAAATTCTGAATATGCCAAATATTTGTATCATAGTATCCATAGTCACAGTTTTTCTAAGTCTCTGCTAATATTTCTCTAGGTTGGAATTCACCTGTTATATATACATGGTCAGCACCGCCAACTTGTACAACACAATGATTTATCAGAAATTCTAATCTTACATGGGGTGGGGGAAGCAGAGACAATCTTAAACATACACTTCAGGAATACTGACTGCCCTTAATGCCAACTACAATTGTGATGATTATCAAAAAGTTTTTTTGGTTGCTGTTATCAGAAATTATTGGAAAGAATGACAGAAGAAATAAGACAACCTGCAGCGAGGATGTACTGGGCTCTAAGGACTGGAGGGGAATTAAATCATGCTGAAAATTTTTGATCCAAAGCAATCCAGGGAATGGCTACTACAATTTTTGCTGGTCCTTTTGCAATGATAGTACAGCTTCTGAACTTACAGATTACCAAACTCTCAGGAATATTATATATTTAAAAAGGGTCACATACCACAAGTTCCTCACGTGCATATGAAACATAAAAAAACTGTTTGACTTTCAGATTTCCATTCCTTCCCTCTTAGATAAAGAGAGAGGATACCAATTTACTGTCTTTCAGCCTTAGATACCTGAGCACCAGAAATGGATTTAGACTTTTAAGATAGGTAACAGGTAAAAATGAGTGAAATCGATGCCAGGTTGATTTGGGAAATAAAAAACAGAAGGAGACAAACCAAACACTTCTGGTAAGAAAGCAGACAAGAAAGGAACACCGTGAGGTCATTATGAGCTGCAGGTAGCTTCCCACCCATGTAAATAAAGCTGCTGGTTATCTGAGGGAATGGAGCCATTTGTAGGAGGATGTGGAGAAGGCCTCATGCAGTGTCCTGTAATGAGGCTGAGTACGAAGACGAGTTACAAGCAATCAAAAGACAGAAGAGGAGCCAGAAAAGAGTGCTAACTTAGGGATGATCATCAATAATGCACTAAGGAGTAAAAATCAGAAGAATGTTTGACAGCGATGAAAAGGGCCAACAAGACTGGGCTGTATGTGTAGTCTCCAAGAGAGCAAGTCAGCACTGCTTATTCCAATGTTATTTAAGGCAGCAAGATCTCATTAACTGTGGGCAGGTCTGGCTTTTCCCTCCCATTGGAAGAAATCGAATGAAAAGCTGTGATTTCTAACTACAGTCAATTTATAGTCAGAAGACTGGGCACGAGCAAAGACAAGACAGTGCCAGCCCCACTGCAGTTTCCCTACAAAACTGCCGCCTCCCTTCCCCTTCCCCTTTTCTCTGGCTTATCATAATCCTATACTTTTAGAGTGTTAAGAAGAGGATTTACAGATTTAGGTTAGCCAACTGTAAGAAAAGCGAGGATGCATATACTCAGAAGCTTTTTAAAACTCTGTGATAACATCACCCCTCTTCGTAGAAACCTCTATGGCAGCAGAGTATACTTAGAAAAGTCAACTATGGAAGGCTGTAGAGTCTTCATGAAAAAATAGGATATACTAATGCTGGGACAAAAACAAATATGTAATACTCTCCTTCTCACTGATGTATTCTGTTCATGGCTGTCCAATCATTTAATAAGACAGATCATTAAGGAGATGATCCTTGAAATTCTAATCAGATCCTAGGAAGGGCATGGAAGAGGAAACCCCAGCTGGCAAAACCCTAATGTTTTAACAAAGACCATACTGTGCTAAGTTCAAAGACCAGTCCTGTACTAAGCCACCCAAGGAAGAGCGAAACCTCCAAATAACCCCAAAATAACCCCGTCTTTCTGTGCTTCTTTTAATGAGATTTTAATTTCACTGTTGAGCAAGTCCCTGAGTTGACAGTTCCTCATTTTGACTTTGAGAAATCCTACAAACTAGAGTAATAAAGCAGTTCAGAATAAATAAAACTATTATTAATGATTAATGGTAACATATTTACTGAGATTTATTACGCAATTTATGTATCAAATTTTAATCCTTACAGCCACTCTATGAGGTTGGAACTAGTATTTGCTCCATTTTGCAGAGGAAATGGAGGCACAGAGAGATGAAGCAACTTGTTCAAGCTCACACAGCTTGGGAGGGACTGAGGCAAGATTTGAATGCAGGAAGTTTGGCTTTCTGGTGCTTGTATACACAACTACAGTGCCTTCCACCTCTCAGATAGCATTTACCTCCTTAAAACAGATTATTACTGCTTTTAAGGCAGGTGCTTAAAATAAGAATTAGGACTAGAGAGGCACTGCTGGTGCCCCTTATGTATCGAACCTCCTCCCCTATATCAGACAGCAGGGGCCAGTGTGACTTCTATCTCATGTAAAAGCTGATTTTTTTCCTGCAAAGAAGTCACAGGCATATATGAAGATCCCTTTGGGGACCCAAATAGTGAACCGAGAGAGAATGAAACACACATCAAAAAGCTCCCCATGTTTTCCAGCATGACCATTTTAGAGAGAACTGGGACTAACGCTTCCCAACATGAAATCCCATCATCTTTCTGATCTTAGTGCCTTTCAGCCAAGGTTTTTCAAACACCTCAACAGTCAAGAATTTCACAGCTGGTCCCAGTTAAAGCTGTAGAAAAGCAAAGCTGTTTTGAGGATTATTTTGTTGTGGATGCTTCCATGTCTTTTATCCTGCTTTAAGAAAAAAAAAAAAAAAATCCTTCTTCCATAGGTGAAGGCTTTATCTTGTTAACATGAGAAAAAAAAAAGTGTTTCTGGAATAAAAGGTGGTGACAGAGCTTATTTAGTTTACATTATATGTTCAGTTTAGAAATTTACATATAAAATTCCTGAGATCATTACCACAGTTAAACCACCTTTTAAAAATGACTATATTTGAGTATATTCAGAAACATGCCTCTAGAAGGCATATGGAACAAAGAGGACTGAGAAGACTGGCAGCTTATCTGCCTGCTCAGAGTCATGCTTAACGGGAAGGGCAAAAACAATGACAGATCGGCAGCAATCAGTGACTGAGAGCTTCAACCAAGAGAGGTGTTGAAGGCATCCTCAAGCCCCAGACCAGAGTGCTCAGCCTCCACAGAACAAGGGTGAGCGGCATTCCCAGCTGTTACTACATCTCTTGCTGTTATTCTTCTTCCTCCATATAGATGGCCATTTGTTGGTACAGATAAAAGATTAGGCCAGGGTAGGGATGAGGTGGGTGATCAATGTTCCATCATTCATCAGCTGCTTCAGGGCTTTAAACCCACTCCCAGGGGTCTGTAGGATGACCACCTGGGGCATCCTTTAAGCAATAATGCTAGTCATTCCCCAAAACGAAGAATAATAAACTGTGGTGAATGGGGGACCATATGTGGTGGCTTCTAAAAGTCCAGCACTTAGTAAGAACATCACAAAGTAGATCCTTAGGATGAACTGTCATGAAAATTCACTAAATAGCTATTCTCAGATGGAGTCCATTGTCTCCAAAGACCCACCTGTACCTGGTTCAGGAATTTCATTTCATTTGTATGCAAGAACAAGATAAATGAAATCAAGATTTTAAATATTCAACCAGGACTGGAAGAGAGCTGGTAAATTTGGCACCTGAGGGTTCCCAGGTGAGGACAGCCAGACAGCAGTGGGTGATGGAGTTGGCCGGGCCAAGCTGATGACTTAGACTCTAAGTGCAGAATAATCGGGAAATTTAATAAGAACATTAGGTTTGTAAGTCTTCATCCCTATTTACATATCCAGAAAACAGGGCTGTTTTTCCTAGAAAAGTAAAAATGAAATATCACTTGGTCCAATTAAGTGTTGTTTATGTTATACACATTATAGACAGGAAATTTTTTAAATTGCAGGAAATTCTGAACTACAAAAAGAAAACACATCAATCACCCAGTAGAAGCATAGCGAAGCCAACAGTGATAAGCAGTAAAAAAAATCATGATTAAAGTTGTCTACCCATATGTAAAAGTGAATGTATTTTTAAGCTTAGTAATGACAGATTAAAATTTGGCATCAAATTTTAATGCCAAAAATTAAAACGGCATCAGAAGAGAACTTAATGTAGGCTATAACACAGGGGCTAAAACAACCAATAGGTTGGAATCTTAGAAATACAGTTAAACACCAATCAAATGGTTATTAGAAACTAAATTGTTAAAAAAAACAAAAAACAAAAAACAAAAAAACTTCCTGACTCAACAGATAACTCAATAAGGTGAGAATGAAGTTCATGACACAAGTAAGGAAGACAATGATATTTTTTCACAAATCCACATTATCAAAGATGCAGCTGCCTGGGAGAACAAAAGAACAGCAGAAAAGCCTGCAGTGGCCTGGCACCTGATACACAGGCTCTCCTATGACAAATGAAGGGCCCTGTTCGCAACCAAATGACATTTTGGCAAGATTATGCAGAGGATTTATTTCTGGCTGGCTGGAGGTCAGTCAAATATATATATTTTCTATTTCCAAAGAGTCAATCTGCCATAGGTCCACAGTGTGCTGTTCAAACAGACATCCAATTCTTCGTTTAGCAGAAGCTGAAATTTGGCACTGTTCTGTACAAGATATTGGCATTAGGCTTTTAACGAGAAATGGTGAGATAAAAATGATGAATTAATTCTTACCTGGGTAATGTAGTAAAAAACGATTGCACATCCAGCTTCTGGTTTCTGAGACATAACTCTAGAAGACAGAAACCTCTGGAATGCCCATCCTGCTTAATCTATAAATCTGAACAGTGCAAATGCAAAACCCCAATTTTTGCTGCTAATAAAGGCCAGCAATTTGATTAAAACCCAATAGGAAAAATAACCCCATATATCTTTATAATATGTACAACAGTGTGTTTTAAGTTGTCAACAATTCATTCACTCAGTAATATTTATTGGATGTCTGCTAGGCGCTAGTCATTATTCTAGTGCTCTAGGATTCATTGGTCTACAAAGCAGACAAAAACCCCTTCGTACACGGAGCTTAGTCCTGTGATAAATGAACTCTGTCTCAGCGAAGTCACTGAATGACCAGTATTTCCCCAAAATTACATTTCACCAGGCATTACTAGCCACAGTGCTCAAACAGAGCCCAAAGTGACAAAGACACACTAGGAACCTGGACTTCAATGGGATGTCACCGTAAAATGGTGTAAATAGCTTCAATTTTAGGGACAACACAGATTACCCAGTTAGGCAAAGTAACAAACACCCAATACATGGGAATGTTTGGCAGATACAAACACTTTTCAAAGCTTGCTAGTCTGCAAAATCCTATTCATCACAAAAATGTTATAATGGCCAACCAAGTCACTATTGAAAGCACACATGTGCTTTCTTTCAATTACACCCTTCCCCAATGATAGGACTGGTCATGATAAACATCTAAATCACACTGGAAAAACCAAGCCAAGAAGAGAACATTAAGTTGTATGCCTGTGATTGTCATTAACACTGGAATACCAGCCCTGGGCAGCACCCTGGTATATAAAAGGGGATGGAGGGTGACCTCAGGAGTCTGCCCAAATTGAAGAGTAAAGGCACATGAGTTAGAGCTGTAAAATGAGTTTGTCTGATGGGGGTGGAAGAGGTCCTAGAGTTGGGTTAATGGGAATATTCAAGAGCAATAAAGGGACATTAAGATGACACTATAATTATCTTTCAGCAAGACACCCTGTGATGTTGCTGCTGTTTTATTATCCAGTCCTATGAATACAGTATGTAGGTTAATGCTGCAATTGTACATTTTAGGAGGGGAGCACATACTGACTGAGTTTAGTATTAATAAGGACTATCAATAAAGTCATAACAAATAACCAGGGAATCCATATTAGAGACTGAATACCAGCAGGAATGACCCTCACAGTGGGCATGGAGTCAATCCTTCTGGATACATGACTTTCCCCTCCCTCAGAGGAAATGGGTTACGACTTTATACCCTAACGGTCTTGTATTAAACCTTTACCAAAACTGGACAATTAGGCGCACAATGAATTCTTCTGCTGGTCCAAGTTCTTGTCTAAGGATGCTGGTGATTCCAAAGAATTATCAGGAAGACAGAAATCTTTAAAAAGCTGTAGAGCCTTACATCTACAGCCTGATAGGCTCAAACAATCATATTTGTCTTTTTGCTTACAGAAATATTCTTAAACTGCTTTAATCTAGGTCTGTGCAGATGACATGCTCTGTTTGTAGGAAGAAGAGAGGATGACACCAGTTAGCACTAATGCACTCTACAGGAGTCTGAAGTTCAACAGTCTTCAGGGGCCTGGGAGATAACACAACTCAGTTGGAGAAGAGGGGACAGAATTTCTGCCATTCAGGATTTTATGCCAAAAATTGTTTTCAGCTCTTTGGATTTTTCCGAGAGAAGCCAGAACTGGATTCTTATGTCAACTCTCCCACTTTTCAATTGTTGTCAGCTAATCGACAAATTTTGTTTGTTCAGAACACCACCCTCCTAAAAAAAAAAAAGAAGAAAAAAAAAAAAAGAAAAACAAAAACCATTTGCAGGCAAGATCAGAGCTGTAGGCCACCAGGTTGTAAGCTCTGCACTATAGCAAAAACCCGAAGAAACTGTCTGGAACTGGGGTCAGAGCAGGAAGAAGGATGTGGGATGAATTATTGACTAACGCGTTTCAGAGGCTTTGTGGTAAAACTTGAGGCTCAACAAACTTCAATTTTGGTATGCCAAGAGAGAAAAAGAATTCCACAGGCAAAGGGGCACTCAGTTACAAGTGCCTAGGTTCATTTCTTAAGAACTGTGTTAAATTAAGACTCGAGATAGAAAACATGGGCTGAAGTAATTTTAAAACTCAGTTTTTCACAATTTGAGATTTATCTTAACATATTCAAACAAAAGGAGTCATGGTTTAGTCAAAGAAAAACCTATAATATATAATTAAGGTTGAATTTCTGCATACCAAATACAGTTACGAAAATGGAACAAAACAGCATCATCAGTAATGATGCACCAAGGGTACACCAACTATCAAAGACCATTTGTCTATTAAAAATAAACACATATAGCATACATAAGCCAAAGGAAAACGCATAAACAATCTAGATTATGCTTTCCTGTTAAGTATGAGACACTCAATGACATGCATGCACCAATGAAAGCAAACTTTGGTTTCTTCTCCTCTTTAATATTCTTAGCTTTTGAAAATGGGCTGCAAATAGCACATCTCAACAGTACATTTGAAAGATATGCTACACTGCAGTGACGTAACATAAAAGCAATGTAGAAGTTTTCTGAAGAACCATCTGCACCCAGAATGAGTGATTTATGTGAGACATTTAAAAAGTTCTAAGACTACTTAATGAGGGTATTATAGAGCCGGCAGTGTGCATTACAGCTGAAGCCCCACAATGGGCTCATGGAGACTCAACTTTCCACCCCAATGTGCCTGTTTAGCGATGGGCATAAGCCAGTATGGACTAATCACAGGGGAGGAGAAGATTGTTGGGGACTTCTGAGACAGAAACTTTCTTGCTCCTTATTAAGAATCACTAAAGCCAAATGTGAATTAGGAAACATGCAGTTGGCTGGGTGTGGTGGCTCGTGCCTGTAATCCCAGCAGTTTGGGAAGCCTAAGGGGGAGGATCGCTTGAGGCCAGGAGTTCAAGGAAACATGCAGCACTGTTAAGACTATGAAGGGCATGAGCCTCAGGATAAAATCAACACTGTGGAGAGCTAGGCTAAGAGAAGGAAGGTTCTGGCTGATACCACTGAGATGCTGAACAACCCTGAAACCTTCCTTTCCTTTGGATATCCAGTACGTGAGCTAAAGTCCTTGTTTAAACCATTTGGAACAGAGTTTTCTGTTACTTGTAGCTTAAACCATTCTAATTGAAAGTACACTTTCCCCTGGTGAATCATTCAAATTCTTCAAAATGTTAAGGGTCAAGTTTTACACAGTATGGTTTTCTGGTAGGCATTTATTGCATTCATATAAAAACATACAGAATTGGAAGAAAAGATTCTCTTTGTCTTCTTAAGTTTCATAAAATACTGTCACATACTAGCAATGATATATTCCATTTTGAAAGGGATGTTAATAGGCTAACTGCAAATGCAGCAATTTTTACAACTGGGTCCAAGAGACATTTCTATGGAGTCTCCTTAAAGGAAAACTTTCTGGGTTTGCTCCAACCACTTTCGTATGTCATTCTGGAATACCGTCTTACACTAACCAGTGAGCAGTTTAAGTATGTAAAGGAAGTACAGATCGGTACCCAAGACACTACTACTGAGTTACAGAATTTTCCATTGTTATGAGTAAATGAAACCACCATCTCAAATATAAAATAAACTGGATTGGCTCTTAATACAAAATTTATCTATAAGGATTGTTCTACCATTAATTACCATCTTCCTGGCTTCAAACAAGTAGTAGTACTTCAAACTGAGCATACAGAAAATAATACTCATGATGAAATACCAGTGAAAAAGAAAAAAAATCAACACTACTAATTTCAATATGTATATACAACCCTACAATGCAAACATTTAAATATCATTTCATAGAATTTGGTTTTTTTGTGGAGAAGAAATTCATATAACATAATTCATATAATATAAAATTCGTAAAACATAAAATTAACTATTTCAAGTGAACAATTTAGTAACATTTAGCATATTCAAAATGTTGTGCAACCACTACCTCTAGTTAGTTCTAAAAGATTTTCATCACCTAAAAGGAAAACTCTGTACCCAGTAAGCAGTCACTCCCCGACTCCCACCTCCTCCCAGCTCCCAGCAACCACAAATCTACTTTCTATCTCTATGGATTTAACCATTGTGGATATTTCATGTAAATGGAATCATATAATACGTGACCTTTTGTGTCTGGCTTCTTTCGCTTAGCATAATGCTTTCGAGGTTCATTTCATAGACTTTTAATAAACTTAAAAATTATGCCAGAAAGAGTGGGTTTTAGTTTTAGGGCTCCCTGGAGAGAAGTCTCTAGCACAGCTACAGAGACTCTGGATGGGCCCAAACAAAGTTAAATCCTTCAGGTCACGAAAATCAACTATATAAATACAGAATAACAGTAAATCGGGTAAGTAGCAGCCTGATGGAAAAATATTTTAAGAGGAGTTGCAAAGACAATGGGAGAGGTATTAAGCAACAATGAAATCTCAATGATGAGTGCATGAAGTCTACAGTATTTTACACTTTTCTATATATCTGATTTCATCATTAAAACATTTAAAATATATATAATATATAAACATTTTCTATATATTATATATATTATATATAATATTATATATATATAGTTTTGTTTTGTTTTTCGTTTTTGAGATGGAGTCTTGCTCAGAGTCAGGCTGGAGTACAGTGGTGCGATCTCGGCTCACTGCAACCTCTGCCTCCCAGGTTCAAGCGATTCTCCTGCCTCAGCCTGCCAAGTAGCTGGGACTACAGGTGCACCACCACGCCCAGCTAATTTTTGTATTTTTAGTAGAAATGGGGTTTCACCATGTGGGCCAGGATGGTCTCCATGTCTTGACCTCATGATCCACCTGCCTCAGCCTCCCAAAGTGCTGGGATTACAGGCATGAGCCACCGCGCCCCACCAAAACATTTAAAATATTTTAAACACAGTAAGTGATTTTCTTTAAGTTCAGAACAAAACAGTGTATCTAAAATTCCAATACAGTATTTTCAGGAGGAGTCCCCAAGCTTTCAAACTCCCATACCACATTAGGAATTTGGAGTTTATACGCAATAATGTGAGGCACTGCCCATCAGAAGGATACAGAAAAAACAGAGTGTCACGAGAGAGAAGATGGAGATGGTTTTAGAAACTATACTACCATCCAAAAAAGTACATTAAGAAGAAGAGATTAAGTGAGGCTTTGGGATTAGGTATGTTCTACATCAGAGAGCAGAAATTACAGAAGAATGGATTCAGGCTCAGTATAAAGCCCTTCCAAGCAGTAATTCAACAATGCGCAGGTGTCTCTTACGAGGGGAAACTCTTTGGCACCAGAAATTGTCAAGAGAGCTGGGTGACATGTGAAACTACCTTTCCTTCCCAGTCCTTTTGTCTGTTGCTGGTGCCAGCTTCATGGCCTGCAGCCCGTGCAGACACATGGGGCCCAGGCTCAGAGGTGCTGGGCTTGCTTTAATGCTCTGTTGTTACCGTACTGAAATTCTTAATTTTTGAAGAAGGGAATCTGTATTTTCATCTTGCACTGGGCCCTGCAAATTATGTAGCTGGTCCTGTAAATATGGACAGAAGAAATACTCTTATCTGATGAAGTAGGAGTGGCATTTGCTTGGGTAAAAGACATAGGCAGTTTAAGCAGGGAAACATAAAACTGTGATACAAATAAAGCTTAAATTTAATGTTTTAAATTTACTGTCCACTCTTGTGATGTTGGGCCAAGAACATTTAAAAAATCCTAGATTTAAAAAATGTCTAGATTTTCTCACAGTATCCTTCCAATATCTAACTTAGGAACAGTTTTTAACAATTTGCCTTTATCAAGATTTTCTAAAGCATCCCACTTGTTTTTTGCAGACACGACTCACTTTCTGAACTCATATTTTATCAGTTTATTAAATGACACCATTATAATAGGAAGTCTGTACAAACGAGTTCGTTAAACTTAGAACCTACCTGGCAGGGGCAGCCATGGGGCCATGAAGGAGTATGCAGTAACATGTCATCTCTCACAGCTCAGTGTCCAGCCCGCCCCCAGCACCACGGGTGCATTCTACACAGGTCATTTAGAACATCACCTAATTCAGTGGGTCAAGTTCATGGTGGTTGGCTAGTCCTCTGAAGAAATAGCAGGCTTATTGCATTGTCTCCTGTCTGGGTTGTCCTGTTGAGGCCTATAAGCGTGGCTGCCCTTCCATGGGAAAGAAGTGTGAGTTTACTTGAGGTAGTGTAGACTCCCCCTGAAACTGGTGGAGATAGTTGTTATCAAGTATCAAAGAGGTAAGTGTTTGGCAAAGAAACTGGAACTCAAAGAGGCAGATCACTGACTAAGGAATCAGTGCAAAGGGAGGGCCTGAGGAGGACAAGGGGATTTGCATTTCTCTCTCAGACTCTCCCCTTAGGTCTAGACTTTGAGGCTGGACGGTCCTCCCAGGCAGTAAGAAAGGGTCACTTCAGTTACAGGGAAGCAGACAGAAAACCAAACCAGGAGGTATCCCTAGAGTTACCTCCAGGCTCACTACAAGTGAACTATTTGGTTAGATCAATTTATCTAGTTGCCTACTCCCTTCTGAGTGTCTGTATTCATTTTGTTATTATTACACCACTTTCCAGCTCTCTTTGGGCCAGAGAAGTAATGGGAGAAGGTTTTCCCACTGCTAGAGTGGAGGTGGCAGAGGCAAACACAGTGAGTCTTGTGGACTATAAGTAGGACAGCAGTGGTTCAGTCGTTCTTCCCTACGTGGAATTTCTACCCCATTCTCTGCCAGGAGTCTGGGTCTCACTATATTTGAGGAAACTGCAGGGTTGCTTTATATTCTCTGACTGATACGGTATTTTGTAAAAGAAGCTTGATGTTTGATAGGAGGCCAGGTGAATTGACTTCAAAATGGAAAAAGGGAAGAACTGCTACCTACTGAGTGCCTCCTGGAGGCCAGGCATTCCACTAACCCCTTCATGTAATCCAGTAATTCTCATAAGCATTCCATGAGTTAAGTGGGTCACTCTAGGGTAAGGAGGAAACTGAAGGCCTAGAGAGATGAACTAACTTCCCAAACTCACATATCTTCACTGACAGAGCTGGGATTTGAACCTGCAGCCATCTGATTTTAAAACCTGTGTTCCTTCCCTACACCACATGAGCTCTACAGCAGTTTCAGATCCTAAAAATCTAAGAAATAAGATGGGGATATTTTAAAAAGTTAATCACAAAAAGGAGTATACAATATGGAGAGTCATACAGCACCTCAAAAGAGACATAGAAAAACTGATTTTACTAACATTCATCCATAACCAACCAATCTGAAACCAGAGATTTAAAGAATTGTGGGGGGAGGTATTTAATCGAGACTGCAATGCTGTATGATAATTTCTATGCCATGAGACATAGAAAAATTGATTTTATTAAAATTCAACCATAACAAACCAATCTGAAACCAACAATTTAAAGAATTGTGGGGATGGTATTTAACGGAGGCTGCAGTGCTGTATAATAATTTCTACACCATTCTGTTTTTGTTACCTCTATTCCTCAGAAGATTGCAAAACTCTTTCCCTTAAAAGAAAGTATTACATAGAGGATAAACCCAATTAAAGGGAGGGCTAAAAAAAAAAATGAAGGAATGACCAGAACTATCAGATGGCTTTACCAATGCATAAACACTCCCACTCCAGAAATCACCACTGCGGGAGAACACTGTTCCAGCCCTGTATCCGGTTCACCAGGACAAAGGTTAGCTAAACAAGAACTTACTTTACTGCACCTGCATTCTGAACTTGAAGCCACTTGAATGTTCACTTTAATTTAGATAATTAGAATGTTAGTCCCTGAAAAAATATTCACTAATTCGACTGCAATTAATGGACTTGAAATGGCAGGTTTGCTTTAGTCCAATGAACATGAATATTTTATGTATTCTGTACTCTATTATAATGATAATAGTTCTACTGTGTGTGTAGTGCTACGTTAGCCCACACCATAATTTGTGTGAGAATAAGGCAATATTATGAAATAGAAATATATTTCATCTGTTTTGGGAATATACATGAAGTGAAGGCCCTTTGGTTACCGATTAATATAAACAAGATGTCCGTGATTAATACCTAAGTTGGTTTTTTGTTTTTTTCCTTTTCTAGGAATCCTAATTTCCTTTTGATGAAATAATTGTATTCAGAATTACTGGAAGGTATCTCTGCAGTCCTCCTGGCCCCCAAACATTCAATTACAAATCACTTTTCAATGTCCTTGCACATAAATGAACCCAGAACACTGGGACATCATCTCAGCTTTTATTTCTCAAGTCCTCCAGGACTATTTTCTTGTCTCTCTGTGGTTCCTACTCACCTCAGTCAAAGGAAAATCAAATTCAGGCAGCAAAGTAGTACAATGAAATGTGTCTGAAGGAAAGCATTTATTTGCCCTCTTGGAGAGGAAAAAGGCTAGAGGCACAAGATTTATACTTTATCTACAAAGGGACCCAATCGAGTTGAAAGACTAGGATTCAGTTTTTCAAGTCATTATGGCTAATGGCTCTTTACAAGGTCCTTTGTGATCTGGCCCCTGCCCCCTCCCCATCCTTATGCCCAATCCCCCCTCCTCATTCACCTGTTCTAGCCATACTGGTCAGCTTTTACAAAATCCATTGTTTCTGCACATGCCCAGCATGGATACACCTATCTACGACTTCATTCAAATGTCTCCCTGAAAGGGGCTTCCCTTGCTCTTGAATTAGATGAAGATTCCATATTTTCTCATTATTGTCTTTCTTTATAGCACACCATTTTTCCTTCAGAATGCTTCTCATAATTTGTAATTTCACTGACACCTGTATACTGACTTGTCTAAGGTCTGCCTTTAGAGTTGGACTGCAAGCTTCCTGAGGGCAAGGACCCTGTTTTGTTAATCAGGTGTACACAGCACACAGCAGATGAGATGCTTTATTTATTTTATTTTATTTTTATTTTTTTGAGATGGAGTCTTGCTCTGTGGCCCAGGCTGGGGTGCAGTTGTGTGATCTCGGCTCACTGCAAGCTCCGCCTCCTGGGTTCACATCATTCTCCTACCTCAGCCACCCGAGTAGTTGGGACTACAGGCGCCTGCCACCACGCCTGGCTAATTTTTTTGTATTTTTAGTAGAGACAGGGTTTCACGGTGTTCGCCAGGATGGTCTCAATCTCCTGACCTCGAGATCCACCCACCTCGGCCTCCCAAAGTGCTGGGATTACAGGCGTGAACCACTGCGCCCGGCCTGAGATGCTTTATTTATTGAATGAATGAATGAAGTACAGTTGCTTAAGGGCCTGGATGACAAACAGTGGTAGAAGGCTCCTCCCCCTACTTCTGCATGGAAGCAGGTACCACTCTGGCCCCACACAGGTAGTGCCCTGTGACCTTCTGGAAGCAGCACTCCCCTTGCGGGCACTGGTGTCCTCACACTGGCTGGTGATACAGGTCAGCCTTCTTCAAGTAGTCTTTTGGGCAGGGAGCTAGTGAGACCACCACATGGTAAGCAGCACTGACAAAGTCATTTAAGGACCCCTGGGACATCCCTTGGGGGACTCTCAATAATATCCCAGGGGAATACGTGTTATTACTGGCTAATAACTATTTAGCCTGCAAACGGTTGAATTGTATGGATATTTCAGATTTTGCCTATAAGATTAAACTTACATTTAATTATTGCTAATTGAACACCTAAAGCCACTGTTCAGAGTTACTCTAGGTGCAGAGTTCTATATTTTGACATAAAAAGTTCATCGTGAAAAAATATCAAAAATTAATTTCTCATATTCATTCCTTATCTAATAAAAATTTTCATGAGCACTAAAGAAAAGAGCCAACTTTTCTTTTTCTTTTTAAAAGAAATCCTGAGAGCTCCAGCAAGTGTACAGTGCCAGAGGCTGAGAAGCCCATTAGTCAGAATAACCAATAGCATTTTTATGCTTCCCTGGAGTAATGCTGTCCAAATCATGTCTTCTAACCTGTATACTAGCTTTCTATTAGACACTGAGTTCCCACTGTATGCTACTCTCATCTTATTACTCAATACCATGAACAAATACAAGAATTAGAGGCAAAATAGTTAGAAGGATATGTGAGGAATTGATAGCCAACCCTGGAAATGTCAGGGCAGTGGTTAAGCAATTCAGATGTCCTTTCTTGTCCTTCTGACCCTACATATCACAGAAAGACAAGAAAGTGCAGAGCTCTGACAGCACAATCTTGACCCCAGATCTATTCATCCAATGAAGAAATGAGCCATGAGCATAATGACTTTCTAAAAATCCAGTCAACAATCACAAACTGGTAAGGAGTCTCAGAAACTGTAATAAATTAGCCCTCCAAGGGGTGTATTACTGAAAAGATGCTTTGAATCTGATGGTCTGATTTTGAGTAACAAACCTCTCATCACTGACCAAATTCTACAAGAATAAAAATTAAGGCATTAAATCTATTTCTCAAGTTTAATGGACAGCTCCTTCTTTACTTGTGTCAGAAGGGTACACTGGCCAGGCCCATGCGTTTGCACCTATAGCTGTTCACATGGTTTCCTGACTAAGAATTCCTGCTATCTGGTTCTATAGCTCAGCAGACACAGAATCTGGCAAGAAAATTTTCTTTTATGGAATGGTTACCGTGGGTTATGCAGTATAGTGGTTGATTCTGAAAAACATTAGCCCCAGAATGAAACTGGAAAGTATCACATGTATCCCCCAACTATGTGCAACTATGATATATCAATCTGAAAAGACACCAAAAAAAAAAAAAAAAAAAAAAAAAGAGAGTGAGAACAAAATTGAGCACAAATGTTGACAATACAATGGGGACAGTATAAACCTGATGACAAAGACAAGTTTCTAAATGTATCAGCAGGTGATCAGTCAAGATCTCTCCTTGTTTTAAAATGAATCTGGGGTAAACGTATTTTTACACAACCTTTTGGATGCTAAACTTAAGCAGTGCAAGATTAAGAACTAGGCTTTCTTGGGATTGGCAAGAAAGTCCTCTTTAAAAAAAAAAAAAATAACCAAATATAAGATGCAGGATCAAATTTAAGATTATAACTAGACATGGAGCCAAAATAGTGATTATAAGCCCACAATGATTAAAAAAATATTGATTTAGTTTTCTTCCTTAGCTTTCATATTTTTTTGATTGGGCAAACAAGAGCGGTATTACCTGTTATATAACAAATCATGAGGCAGTGACTTCTCTTTTATTTTAACCAATGAAGTAAAAAAACAGCAGAGAGATTTCATCTGGGACTGGGAGACTTGCCTGTCAGGCTATTAACAAGTAGACTGTTCAACAAAAGAGCCATTTAATTTAAATCCTACACACTTGGTAATGTTAGAAAAATTTAAGTCATCACAAAGACTAGGTTTCCTGCACCAAAGTAAGCCTACTTTACACTTCCACTAGAAATACATTTCTGTCGTAAGTAGGGACTGATCACAAAGTGTGGCGAGACTGAGTGTAATCTTCAAGCATATTTGATTCTGGAGTTAAAGGACAGATTAACATAAATTTAAAAAGGGCAATCTAAAGTAACTGAAAAAAGGAAGACTCTACTGACTTAGTAGATATCTACGACTAATCCACTGGCAAGCTCTTGTTTCACCCAAGTGAAGTTAAGTACAGGTCTTAATTGGATTCTATCTCTGTACTAGTGGTTTTAAAGAGGATATACAACTCCTAACTAAATACAAAGCAACAAAGTTAATTAGAAAATCAGGGCTTATGGTGTGGTTTACTGCTGCAATGAATCATAATCATGTGACACAGAAACTAAGAACGTCTTTGGGGAAATTACAGATGTCATTTTATGCTAGAACTTCTTGGAAATAACATTTGCCCACATTTTGAAAGGTACTTTTCAATCCCTCCTTTCCCCCATCCCCAAATCAGAAGTTCTTTACAAATGACAGGTCTTTCCTGGATAGCTGGTCATTCTGTGTTAGAATCTGCACATAGATAAGCACAGGGAGTGGCTGGGCTGGCAGAGGATTCAATCCTATGAGTGGACATCACAGCTTAAGCTTCTGATTTAGTTTTCTAGGAATTCTTTCTCCCACTTAATTCTTTTGAATTTGGCGCAGAGGAGGATGGGCACTTTCTTGTGCTTTTATCAGATTTTAAAAAATGATATTCTGTCAAAGCAAGAATTCTATGCATTTTTACTTTAGTCTGTCTTTCTCTTGTTCTTAAATAAACTTCAAAAAATACATAGTAACCCATAGGTATGTGATCAAACTAATGCTGAATCTGTGTGCTCGGTCTGTGCTTATGTTTGTGTTTGTGTGTGTGTGCACATGTGTTCTCACTGCACATTTATTCGGGCCTGGTTCCCAGCATTTTGCAGGAGAAAACAGCTCTTTGGATGTTTAAAGCAACACTGTGATTCTACCACTTCTCAAGAGTTCAATTCCTGAGTATCTTTTTTTTTTTGAGACAGAGTCTCACTCTGTCGCCCAGGCTGGAGTGCAGTGGCACAATCTTGGCTCACTGCAACCTCCGCCTCCCGGGTTCAAGTGATTCTCCTGCCTCAGTCTCCTGAGTAGCTGGGATTACAGGCATGCACCACCAGCTAATTTTTGTATTTTTAGTAGAGACGGGGTTTCACCATGTTGGTCAGGCTGGTCTTGAACTCCTGTGCAACTATGATATGTTAATATATATCATAGTTGATCCACCTGCCACGGGCCCCCAAAGTGCTGGGATTACAGGCTTGAGACACCATGTCTGGCCCAACTGCTGAATATCTTATCTCATCTAGAAATGGTAGTTATTCATCTGAATGGAATTAAAATTATTATACAATGTGGATGATACTTTTATATTAGATAGTCCAGCCTATCATTTGTGAATATTCAAAATATAATTTTGCCAGTTTTTAATATTAATGTCCAATTTTTCTATTTGGGAATAAATAATATACCTCAATAACGATTTCTTTTTAAAGAAAGGAAAGATAATTGGGAAACCAAGAGCAATGAGCTACAATCAAACAGGCAGTGGTGCCTTTTTGAAAACAGAAACCTTACATCATATCTAACAGGTCAACATTTATGTCTGGTAAAAATATATAAG
Organism: Theropithecus gelada; assembly: GCF_003255815.1. Classification (NCBI taxonomy): domain Eukaryota; kingdom Metazoa; phylum Chordata; class Mammalia; order Primates; family Cercopithecidae; genus Theropithecus; species Theropithecus gelada. The sequence goes on from NC_037680.1 coordinate 44,420,891, forward strand.
AAAAGTAATCAGCACAGCACCCCCAAAGTACTTACAGTCTTCATTCCCTAAGATATTAAACTTAACACACAGACAACTTTTAATCAGGAATCACTCAGCTGTATTTATTGACATCATTCAACTAACCAGAAGCCTGTCTAAATCCAGAAAGGGCTTAAGGAGTTTTCTTCCTTTATTACCTGTCACCATTTCAAAATCATAGTACAGTTGTGTAATAAAGACACTATTTTAATAATGAATGTTTTTCTTCACTGAAAGTCAGTATCAGTGAATATCACAGCATAATCACTGAAATGAATATGAGATGAAATATGTTCACTGTTTTCCAAGACTGTCGTCGTGAAAGTGAACTGCTGCTCAGTAAATTGTGGATCACTCATAACAGACTTAAATATCCCTGACTATAGCAGGAAGAACAGAGCACTTCGCACATCTAACCATATGCTCATGACTGAGCAGAGAGATTCTGTTGCTCCCATACTTGAGAGCCTAAGCATACTTTGCCATTTTGTACAGAAATAAAAGCTGAAGGCCATCTGGAGGATCCACTGCCTCCTGAGCAGCAATGTTAGTTTTAATCAAAACTGTAACTACTCATTTTGGTAAAAATTTATACCAATGCCATATATGTGGCATCTACACCATTCATACACATAAACACGATTTTTGAAAGTCAACTGGCACAGTTTTAAAACATACTCCTAAAGACAGCAGAGAATCAAATAAGGCAGAAAAGCAAAGGAGATTAGTGAGACTGGGAAAAAGGTATAGATGATGAAATGAGCTAAAGGTATCTCCAAAGATTACTATAAGCATAAAATAAAGTGACTATGGGCCGGGCACGGTGACTCACGCCTGTAATCCCAGCACTTTGGGAGGCCGAGGTGGGTGGATCACGAAATCAGGAGATCGAGACCATCCTGGCTAACACGGTGAAACCCCGTCTCTACTAAAAATACAAAAAAATTAGCTGGGTGTGGTGGCGGGCGTCTGTAGTCCTAGCTACTCAGGAGGTTGAGGCAGGAGAATGGTGTGAACCCGGGAGGTGGAGCTTGCAGTGAGGTGAGATTGTGCCACTGTACTCCAGCCTGGGTGACAGAGTGAGACGCCGTCTCAAAAATAAAAAAATAAATAAAGTGACTATGAAATTCCAGTGTGTATGAGAATCACTTGGGATACCTGCTGAAAACAGGTTTTTTTTCCACACTCTGCCCAAAGACAGCTGAGGCTGTATCTCTGGGCTGGAACCCAGAAACGTGCATTTTTAGTAAGCATCCCAGATAAGACAGGCAACTTACAGCTCATACTTTGAGAGACACTCAGAATACTTAACCTTAGCAAGCACTAGGGGACAGAAGGCCCCGTCTCTCTCTCTCTCTATATATATTTTTTTGAGACAGAGGCTCGCTCTGTCACCCAGGCTGGAGTGCAGTGGCGCAATTTCAGCTCACTGCAATCTCTGCCTCCCGGGTTCAAGCAATTATCCTGCCTCAGCCTCCTAAGTAGCTGGGATTACAGGTGTGCCCTACCACATCCAGCTAATTTTTGTATTTTCAGTAGAGACAAAGTTTCTCCATGTTGGCCTGGCTGGTCTCAAACTCCTGACATCAAGTGATCCACTTGCCTCAGCCTCACAAAGTGCTAGGATTACAGGCGTGAGCTACCATGCCTGACCAGAAGGCTGTCGAGACAAAACATATTCTTTTCCCAAGAGACCAGACTCAAAAGTCATGTGACAAGTCAATTTCTAAGAGAAAGGAAAGGAACATGGGAAAAAGCAGGGAGGGGAAAAAATCAATCACAGTGAATTACTATTTCTTTTTTGGAAGATACAACAATATTTACATTATCCAAATCATCAACTCATGCAATAATCCAGTACTGAATTTGCAAATGGTATACAATGCATTCATTTATCCGACATATATATTAAATGCCTATGTATGTCAACAATGCTAGTGATGCAACAACATAGAAGACAAGCGTTGCCCTAAAGATGTCTTCAGCCTCCACACAACGGAAGGCAAGCACGCAGCAGTACAGCAGGATGAAAGCCATATGTCTTGAGTTGGTAAAAATATGGTTCTCTGGCATTCTAGACAAGGAAAAGCTGTCCTCCAAACTGTGCAAGGAGTGGGGTGTCAGGCAGCAGAGGAGGCTTCATGATGGTGACATGTATGGTAAGTCTTGCAGGCAGACAGGTTTTAAACATGATTCTTCATGTGCAGGAAAAGAGCATCCCATGGGGCATGAACAATAGGTCTAAGTCTACTGAGAGGGCTTTGGGAACATCTATCACTAAAGTAAGTTTTCCTTCCAGTGACAACTAGTCAGTGATGCTCAAAATCCGTCAAAGGAAAACTATAGAAGTGAATGCAGGCAGACAGCTCCCTTCTCAGGAAACAGAAATTCCAACATCTGGTTCTAAACTCCACTTAAAGAAATAGACATATGTTGCTACAAGGCTAGAAAAAGGATGGTATAAAAACGCAGCAAAGGGCAGTCAGTGGGCACCTTTCTGGAAGGCATCTGACAAGCAGCTTCTCTTCCTGTGTATACACACAGTCAAACCCTGGCCTCTGTATTGAGCCGGCAGATTGGAGTTCAGCAGCTTTGTAGGAGTTGGTAAGCAGGACACATAACTGCTTAGCCTAACATACCCACTGGTGTTCCTTCTTCCGTAGCTGAGGGTTAAAACTTACTAAACTAATTCCTCAAAAATTTATATCACAAAGTCTGGAGAGAACTTAGAGCTTCTGTTTTCTTTTGTACATATGAATTTTGTGTTTTGCATTTTTCCCCCTGTGCTTCCATTTCAGAGAAAACTTACTTCTGGCCGGCTGTTTTTTTCACCAGGAAGTTTCTCTGCTGTCTCATTATCACTCATCCTTGGGAATCCTCTGAAACAACTACAATAGGCACTCAGATTTGGTCTCTTTCCATTTGTCAGCCAACCCAGCCAGGCAAGATAAGCAAATTTATGCATGCATGTCCTCTAGTTTTTCATCTTGAAAACGTTTTTAAACCAACACCCACCCAGGAGGCCTTGCCAATCTTATCAACGGCTATTTACACAAAGCCTAAGAATGTTTCCTGTTTCTTGCCTAAGGTAAGAGTTTAAGCACAAGTGAAGTGGGTTTATGATTTCAGTCAACAAACAGCACATTTAATTTCTGCACTGCTTTGCTTCTGCTCGAAAGCAATCACTTCATGTCACTATACTGGCCCTTCTTCAATCCAGACTCTGCTTTGCAAAGGCTGGCACACTAAAGGCAGGCTACCCTGAAGCTAGGTATTGAAGATTTTTTGTAACCTGTGTTTGCCATATTCTAGTAAAACTCATAACATTCACTGCTCCATAACATATGCTACTGCTTTTTCAGCCTTTTCACAATGTTGTAAGCATTTACTCCAATTCAAAAGAAAATGCTGATGGGAAAGAAACAGATTTTTAATCTATTTAAATGTTAGCTATTTTATACTATAGAAGCTGAAAAAATACACATGTAAGATATCACTCAAACCTTGATGTAAATTGGACTCTTTCTTTACACAGCTTTCCTCAGGTGAACTTATTTCATATTTGCAAATACTTTGAATTTTGCAATCTTGAAAGCAAAATTCTTAAAACACTAGAATCCTATAACTCAAAGTATCCTTTGTTTCTGAAGTAAATGTTATGATATATCTGTATATATCAAAATGGGATTTGTTTATCTCTAACAAATGTTTATGGAGGGCCTACTATGTGAAATGCAGTTTGGGGCACTGGGAATGTGGCAGTTAACAAAAGAGATTAAAAATCTGGCCTTAAAAAACTGATGCTCAAGGGGAAGTCCTATATAGCTGACAAAATAAATAAATGAAACATACAGGCTATTGAATAGGGAGAGATTAGGTAGAATAATGAAATAAGAAAGAGGGTAGAGAGTTGGGGATGGTGTGCGATCTTAATAGGGCTGCTCAGGGAGACCCTTTTGTGAGGTAATATTTAAGCACCGGGGGGTGGGCATATATGGCCCTAAAGAAGGAGTGTCCTGGAAGAAGAGCAAGTTCAACAGCTGGGGTGGCTGGGGTGGGGTGAGCAAGAGGAAGAGCAGGAGAGGAGACATCCGAGAAGTGAGAGGTGACACAGTGCAGAGGACTGGAGGCCATGGCGCTTGTGGGTGGAGAGCCACTGCAGAGTTTTGATTGAACTCTGAACACAATCTGGCTTACTTTTTAAAAACTGAACTAAAAGTCACATATTATAAAGTTCGCACCTTAAAATGCATGACTCATTGGTTTTTAGTAAAGTCACAAGGTTATATTGCCATTACTACTTCTAATTCTAGAACATTTTCATCACCCCAAAAAGAAATGCCATACTTAGTAGTCACTCCCCTGCCCCACTCATTGCCAGCCCCTGGCAACCACTCTTCTGCTTTCTGACTCTATGGATTTGCCTACTCTGGACATTTCATATAAATGGAATCACACCATATGTGGCCTTTTGCATGTGATTACTTTACCTGGATTTCTGGCTGCTGAGATGAGAACAAGACCCAAGCTCAAGGACCATTACCAGTTGCAACAGTCTAGACACTTCTTTGGACCTCAGTTTTCAGTCTGCAACGTAGTGATTAAAACAACCTGTCCTCTTTACCTTATAGAATTGATGTGATGATCAAATGAAATACATAAACCTTGTCTGTAAACACTTACGTGTGATGTCCATGTAAGGCATTTTTAAGTGCTACTATATCGAAAAGAGTTAGATATGCCTGTTCTTACTCCAACACTTTCTACATAGAAATAATTCAGCTCCAAGAAGGGGAAAAAAGGCAAGCTGAAGAGTTTTTAGAAGAATAATTAACTAAGGCATAGAAAAAGAGAAGCTTTCTGGTTATATATTGTATTGAAAACACACTCAATAAGTTGTACATGAACTCTGCCTTAATTTCCTAATTTCCTCCTTTTAAAAATTCAACAACAACAACAACAACAATAAAACCTTCTTAACTTTAGCTGAGCCTGGGGCAAAAAAAAGAAGTATATTACACTTGACTGCAGGTCTGAAGCAAGGACCATGCAGACGACGTGACCAAACGCCTTTCCATGAAGCTCTCTTATTTTCTGTGTTCCCAGCCACCTGCCAGGATCAACTCCAATAAAAGAACAATCTGATCCTTGGCTTCTTGCCCCATAGGAGACATTAGTAGGTGTTTCAAAGAAGTTTCTGATTATCATTTTCACTTGATTAATTTTCTATTCTGGATGCTTAGCATATGGACCATAGCTCTCTGCAAGGAAAATATATTTTGCAGGGTCTCCTGATCTAGCCATTAACTGTTCTATTTCTTCTGGTAAAGTAAGACACAAAAGTGTGTACTTATGTTTTCTAATGAAGGAGAGTGTTCATCTTCATCGAGGAATTGGTAGGTTAACATAATGAATTCTTAGACGGAATTTAAAGTAGACACCAAAGTTGAATCAATCTTTTTTCTCAACTTCCCTCTCACATTTGATTAGAAAACTTAGGTGAGAACTTAGCTGGCCTTAAACCTCACAAGATTGTAAAGGAAAATGTGAAAGACAAGATATATAAGGGAATACACATTCACACCACATAAATGCATGTGAAGTCACTTTCCTTTAAAATATGTCTGTGTCCCCTCATGTATGGAGCCACTTGGCAAAGGAGTTAGAGCTTCATTGTGAAATCTATGTGAACACTTGATGTAAAATCAATAGGGAAAAAGCCTATTTTTTTCTAATTATAAAGGTATCTTTGTATCTGCATTTATGATGTATCAATTGTATATAAAGAACATACTGGATATTATGTATTTAGTCAGAATTCTAATCTCCCACTATAAACTCAATTCCTCTTATTTACATAAAATAATTCACTTTATAATGATTTATATTCCAAAGTTACTAGGAACAAATTATTCTGATAGGTGTGTGTATCTACCTTAAACTCCCCCTCAGTCACATACTCCAGCGTTACTGGGGAAGGACTTATTTTGAATAAGTTATTTTTTTTAATTAAAACATATCATTTAAGAGGCTGGGAGCAGTGGCTCACACCTGTAATCCCAGCACTCTGGGAGGCCAAGGCAGGTGGATCACTTGAGGTCAGGAGTTCAAAACCAGCCTGGCCAACATGGCGAAACTCTGTCTCTACTAAAAATACAAAAATTAGCCGGGAATGGTGGCACGCGCCTGTAGTCCCAAGCTACTCAGGAGGCTGAGGCATGAGAATTGCCTGGACCTGGAGGCGGAGGTTGCAGTGGGCCGAGATTACACCACTGCATTCCAGCCTGGGTGACAGAGTGAGACCCTGTTTCAAAAAAACAAAAACAAAAACAAACATAAACCATATCACTTAAGGGGAGCATGTCATTTCAAACATCAGTTTTGAGTTGAATATTTTTTAATAAGGCATTATCATAATACATAGTCCCCTAAATAATGTTCTTAGAGTTAATAATATAATTAATATATTAACATAATTATTAATATGCTAACTAACCTTGATTAGTTAGGGTTATTATCATTATACATCATAAAATCTCTATAAAGTCAGAATTTGCTGAAGAGCATGCAGCTATTCACCCTCACTCTAGGTGGAACCAGTCTACACATTTTCTCAGATGGCTGTCTGCCTCTTAGAACTTTTCTGTGTCCTTTGCTTTGTCAGGAGGTCTGTGGGTGGCTGCTTGCTCCTATCAGCAGTCTATGTTGAGCAGGCTCCCCTATCTCTGTACAGCTATCTTATGATTCTAAAGGAGGCAGAAAGACCCACAAAGTGAAATCGTTCTGCCACGTCCCAGCTGCATGGTTCTGGACACACCACAGAACCTCTTGAGGAATTCATTTCCTTATCTATACAGTGAAAGAACTGGCCTGAATGATCTTTAAGTTCCCATCCAAACCTGAGATTTTACAATGAATATTGCTGAGAGCTGAAAAAACGAATTCTAAGTTTATTAGAACTGTGTCCAAAGAAAGAATATAGAAACTCGGAGTAAGGGTTTCAAAGGTTCCTATGCTTTAGTGAATAGAATTTATAGCATCTTATTTTTGTTACATCATGGACTTTTGGATCTTCTGAGTTCTTTGTTATATTTCCAATAAATGAGGCTCCTCATTGGATAAATCATGTCCAGATACATGAGACAGGATTACATTAAGAGCTTTTGAAAAAAAGAAAATTAAATATGAGCCTTTTTTTTTTTTTTGAGACGGAGTTTCACTTTTGTTGTGCAATGGTGCGATCTCGGCTCACTGCAACCTCCGCCTCCCACGTTCAAGAGATTCTCCTGCCCCAGCTTCCCAAGTAGCTGAGACTACGGGCATGCACCACCCATGCCCAGCTAATTTTGTATTTTCAGTAGAGGCGGGGTTTCACCAAATAGGCCAGGCTGGTCTCTAACTCCTGACCTCAGGTGATCCACCCACCTTGGCCTCCCAAAGTGCTGGGATTATAGGCATGAGCCATGGCACCTGTCCAAACATGATTCTTAAATATACTTCTACATAAAAGATAAGAATTCAAGAAGAATTCTTCAAATATTCAGAGTGAATTATTCCTTAATGAACACTTTTGCTTCCAAACACATTTCCATTTTATATACCAACAAAATGACAGTGCATACTAAAAAACAATTTACCTATAACTACATCGTGACCATCCACCAAGCCAGCAGAGAAGAGCTCCTGAGATACACCATCTGCTGTATCTGTCCAAATGTGAAATGAGTATGTATTAGTAACTGTAACATAAAAATCAACAACCCAGTACAATGTAAAATATATATATTTCATTTACGAAAATCATCCATGAGTTTTAATTCAACAATTCAGACTCTATTGAGAAAATCAGAAGCAACATGAAATACATTTTGCCACGTGCCGTTTGCATCTTGCTATTTATTCAACAGAAGTTACACAAAATTATTTTTTCCATTTTTGGTGAAATAAAACACTTGTGCCCTCTGGCTACTATCTGAATTAATCTTCAAATGTGCCTCCGGAAGTTATAACTGTTCCCTATCACACTGCTTCTCTTTCCTGCCAAGGTTAATCCCACCCACCATCATCAATCCTTTTCTATTATTAGTAGCTATGCAGTGAATTTACAGCAAAGGTTGAATGGGTAGCATCTGATATAACCTTGCATGTTGTACAAACAGCCTATGAGCTTGCTGGACTATTAAGACGAGCTATTTAAATGTATGCTATTAAGAAACTCCTTTAACATGACATTGATCATTTGATAGCAATGGATACACTGTCTTAGAAAAATGTGGCTGAATAAAATACCGTACTTTCTCAATGATAAGTGACAGGAGTTCGCAGTCTCCTAAGGATGGGACTAAAGAGGCCGTGGCAAGTGAATACAGCTGGAATTACTTAATTGAAAGGTTACGAATGAACATGATAACACTGTAACCTTCTATTTGAAGGCTTTGTAAAGAGAAACTGATAAATTGCAATGTGCTCAGGAGAACTGTTAGAAACCCCCACGTTTTCACAACGGAGCTCACTTGGTTCAAGGGAGCTGACTTGGTCCCCAGGGACTTCGGATATTCTCACAAATATTTAGAACTGTAGCTTGATAAGAAGAAACTGGCTCAGCAGGCTGTAACACTCTTGATGGGGGTTTGACAGAAATGTCTTCCAAAGTCAGGGGGCACCTGAAAGTACAGCTGCTAAATCAGATGAGCATCTAAACAGAATTGCAGTTTGTGACACCAAAAGCTGCCCTAAACATAAACTGCGTTTCATTACTTCATCTGTGCTTCAGATGTGGTGACTATGTAACTGGGCCGGGGTGTGTGTGTGTGTGTGTGTGTGTGTGTGTATCTGTGTTTGCATGTGTGCATACACATGTGAGTGTGCAGCTGGAGGTACATTTGTGTTTCACAATTCTTGGGGTTTAAAGAGCTTGCCCAGTGTCTGACACATAGTAAATACTCAATAAACAGTAACTATGATGATGATGCAGCAGCCAAAGATCATTTGAAACACACCTTACACTTTATACCTCCAGAGAAACTGTGGTATTCTGCCTTTTTACTGATTCCATTTCATAATGAAGTCATAATGAAATGGAATAAAATGAAGTAAATGGCAAAGAAATATATAGGAATCTTACTAAACTATAAAGTTCCATATAAGATGAGCTTGTCTTAGGCTTTGTCCTTTTTGCTAGCAGTACAAAAAAACACTTTGGCCCAGTGCAACGGCTCATATCTGTAATTCCAGCACTTTAGGAGGCCAAGGCGAGATGATTGCTTGAGCCCAGGAGTTACAGACCAGTCTGGGTAACATAGGGAGACCCCGTCTCTACAAAGCATAGAAAAATTAGCTGGGCATGGTGGCATGTACCTGTGGTCCCAGCTACTTGGGAGGCTGAGTGGAAGGATCACTTGAGCCTGGGAGGTCAAGGCTGCAGTGAGCGCCAGCCAGGGTGACAGAGTGAAACCCTGTCTATTTTTAAAAAGGAAAAGAAAAAAAATAAACACCTTATAAAGTCTCTTCATGATAAAATGATCCCACAATCATGGAAGTTAGGGTAGCATAATGAGAGGCGCTACTCTGAACATGATGTAGCTTTCTGAAGCTGCTAGAACATTCAGCCTCATAACTGGCATCTTCCTGGATGTTACCCAAATCTTTACAGAAATAAGTGAACTGAATTAAAGAACCTAACACCTAGTAGGCATTGGGCAGATAGCAGGCAGTCATTCATTATATTTCTACTGAATGGTCATCTGCTGAAGCATTTGGATGTGTTACCCATCATTTCTAAAGTATCAGTAAGATCTTACACTTAAGTAAAGAGCTATAATCACAGAAGGTAGCCAAAAATGAAATAATCAAAGCTGCATTGAGGGATAGCACTAAAACAGTACCAAAATGACTGACATTCCCAAATGATTAAAGCATACAGCATGTCCTACTGTTTTCAGGACTCCTGGGCACCAGACGAGTCATGCCAAAATGGCAAACAGGTACCGCTGGCTGATCCAAATGGGAAATATTCCGTATCTGCATGTGTGCCATTAGGCATTTTGTATGCATGGAAGTAAGATACCAGTAATAGTTCAGAACAGAAATGTGAAATAACTTATTTCATGTTTCATTAGCAATGTATTTTTCTTTAAGCTGTTTAACATCCCTGGTGCCTAAACAGGATAAATATTCATGTATTAATTTCTGGTTTCCAGAGCACATGGGACACACTAAACACAAAGGGCTTGTCCTCAAGTGAGGAAAGAGCATATTTTATGTGTTTACATTACACATTTTGTGCCATATATGCTTATTCACGTGTATATACAGCACAAGCATAATGCATGTGGACTGCACACAGATTTACTGCGAGCCAAGTCTGAAATACAGACAGCATCAATAGTCACAGAAGTGCAGTGATATATGTATAGCGCTTCCTTCAATAATGGGCCTGTGCTCTGCCGCCCAGTGAAGGCTGGCTGGCATTAGGCAGACAATGCTATGGGTTCTGTCTGTGCAACAGAAGCAGGGACTGTTAATCTAAATGTGGCAAAGGCAGCTGCCAAAGCCAGTGCCAATGGCCCAATATTGCTGATAGGGCCATGTTACCCGCAAAAGTCCTGAGCTCATATTCACTTCTTTGTTACCTCTTAAAATTAAAATTGATTTTCATTGCCATAGTCAATTTTAAACAATCAGATGTAAAGAAACAACCTTAAAATAAGAATCTGTTCTTTCTACTTGCTGTACTTGAAACATTTATTATATAATTACTAGATTTTATCACAGCATGGCCTGGTCAATATTTTTATATTATGACAAAATAGATAGCTTTTTGACAATACTACCTGGTGCTGTACAATTTCATAAACCAACTCTAAATTGTCAAAGATGGATATCTCCGGAAAGAAAGATCAATTAGCAAATCCACTAGGGCCTTATGTCCATTTATTCATTGAGACAGAGTCTCGCTCTGTCACCCGGGCTGGAATGCAGTGGCACAATCTTGGCTCACTGCACCCTCTGCCTCCCAGGTTCAAGTGAGTCTCCTGCCTCAGCCTCCCAAGCAGCTGAGACTAGAGCTGTGCACCATCACACCCAGCTGGTTTTTGTATTTTTAGTAGATAGGGGGTTTCACCATGTTGGCCAGGCTGGTCTCACACTCCTAGCCTCAACTGATGCCCCGCCTCAGCCTCCCAAAGTGCTGAGATTACAGGTGTGAGCCACTGTGCCTGGCCTGTACATTTATTTTAAAAAGATATTTCATATTTTAGTTTAATTCAAATATACCAGGAATCCTGAAATCTTTGCATTTATAGAAGACTAGTAATCAGGGACCAGTAAGCCTATGGCCAAGCATTGCCCAGGAATATTTTGTTTAGCTAGTGGCCTTTGTAAAATTAAAACAAACAAACAAACAAAAAGAAACTACTGAACATGAGTGAAATTAGATAGGAGATCCTCCAGTTTCCTGAAGTGCACACTACTCACTTTGGTTTCTGTGGACATCTGAGTTTGTGTCTTCCTGCAGGTAATAACCACAGGGTGTCAAAAGAGTTTACTGATGGGCCACCTAACAAGCTAGAAAGTTCTTGTACTTTGGAGTTTTCAAAATTTTAGTAAATACTCCCCAATGGAGGCTTCACATAATCTGAACTGAGATCACAGAAGCAAAGTATGTTACCTTTTTGTATGATCCCACTGTTTGCTGCTCATCCCTCATTAGGATTGTGGTATGCTTCTCATTACATTCATCATCATTTGCTTTAGGGCCTGCATTACCATAGCAATACTTATTTTCACGGTTGAGCTAATATATCTAACTTATATTTGTATGTATACTGTGCCACATGTGTCACTGAGATTCACGCGGTCAGTCATGATTTGGTTTGGAATCCTTAGAAGTATCAAAAGTCCTTCCTTCCATCTATCTCTCCTTCCTTCCTTCATTATTAAACAAAGCAGTTTTAAATAGCAAATTATAACCACATGCTTGTAATCAATTTCTGTAATGTTCTTTGAGGCAATAAAATAATAACTTCAATTAAAACTTACCTCTTCCTGGAGTAAACTCAAATCGTATGTCATTAAGTTCCTTTCTGGAGTTTCTGAAATACATAACACATAATACATTAAAGTCCAGCGAAGCAGAGTTTAGTCGAACTTACATGTATTCAGATTTTCACAAGATGCTACTAACATGTGGAAACATTTTACAGTTTGAGGCTACCTCCAAGTATTTTGTTAACTGGGAAAGATAGTTATGACAATAATAATGAAGATATTTGTTTGATTGAATTTACCTTATACAAACATGCTTGCATCACAAAATTCCAAAAACAAAATGTTCATTTTATAAAATCTGCACTAAACAGGAAACCTTGAATATAATCTCTTTTTTTTTTTTTTTTTTTTTTTTTTTGAGACAGAGTTCCACTCTTGTTGCCCAGGCTGGAGTGCAATGGTGCAATCTCATTGCAACCTCTGTCTCCCAGGTTCAGCCTCCTGAGTAGCTGGAATTACAGGCATGTGCCACCACGCCCAGCTAATTTTTTGTATTTTTAGTAGAGATGGGATTTTTCCATGTTGGTCAGGCTGGTCTCAAACTCCTGACCTCAGGTGATCCCCCCAGCCTCGGCCTCCCAAAGTGCTGGGATCACAGGTATGAGCCAACACACCCGGCCAATATAATTTCATTAAAAATTTCAGAAGCCTTTAGTCTAAAATAAATGGTATCCACTGTATTTTTCATATTTTTTCTTGAAAAATAGTATTTTATTAAATCATTTTTAAAAGTGAAACAAACAGGGAAGATGGTCTCAGTGACAGAATTCAAGAAGCACTACACATTAAATCATGTAGCACACCACCAAGAAAAAGGTACACACTTAGTAGTTTAAAATTTTATCTAAATTTAAAAGTTTTATATATTCAGTGGGCAATTTTGCAACATTTTGCCCCAGGAATATATAAAACTTTAAGTAACTGTAAAGGCTTACATAAAACTGAAAAATATATATGTACATGCAATTTAAAAATTAAATGGCACAGGGAGATATGAAATACATAAATATCTGAGACACAAGTTTTCCATTCAAATTAATTTTAAGAAATGATAATAAGGGGCAGTGAGCTATAATTAGAATAGTTTCAAATTCTTGTAAGAACACTAAAATATTATAAGTATCAACAGATGCTGTAAGTAAGGTTAACAAAAACATCTTAAAAGAAACTGCAGTAGAAGCCGGGCACGGTGGCTCACGCCTGTAATCCTAGCACTTTGAGAGGCTGAGGCAGATGGATCACTTGAGGTTAGGAGTTCGAGACCAGCCTGGCCTACATGGTGAAACCCCATTTCTGGGAGTGGTGGCACATCCCTATAATCCCAGCTACTCAGGAAGCTGCGGCAGGAGAACTGAAACCCGGGAGGTGGAAGTTGCAGTTAGCCGAGATCACACCACTGCACTATGGGCGACAGAGCAAGAGTTTGTCTCATTAAGAAAGGAGAGAGCGAGCGAGAGAGAGAGAGAAAGTTGCAGTAGGAAACATGAACTAGTATTAGCTCAGCCTCTGAAAGTGTCTAAGACAGAGTCAGAGACGGCCTGAATACCCATCCTGGAACATCGGGAAATTGAGCATCTGTACTCTCAAGCTCTGTGTAAAACCTCCTGGTCTCTGTGAACCATGCCCAAACCACAGTGAAGCTTGTCTCTGGGCCCTTTTTGGTCCACAGCCTGATTTTGGTTCTTTATGTCCTACCACATCCAACCACACTAAGAGTGAGGGAGCCCACAATGATGCACAGAGCATGGCACTCGCTGAAAGAATGCCCTTTTCCTCGGTGTCTAGAAAGTCAGCCCAAGTCTCCCACCTTTCCATAAACAAAACAGGGAGAAGTAAAGGGCCAAGAACTCAAGACATGTCCAAGCCCACACCCAGATATGACAGCCTTGGACCTTGAACTTTCCATCTCCCCTCAGGTTTCCCCAACCTTGACTTTATCACTACTCCCCTCAGGGCTAAAATGGGACCAGGGACTGCAGCAGTTTCTATAACTGTGCTTCTTTTAGGACCTGTGGAAATCTGAAAACTGTGAAAATTGTGGATCCTCACCCTAAAAGAAAGTAGATATAGCAGTCCCCCTTTATCTTTGGTTTCATGTTCCATGGTTTCGGTTACCCATGTCAGCACAGTAAAATATTTTGAGAGAGAGACCACATTCACATATCCTTTATGACACTATATTGTTGTAATTGTTCTATTTTATTATTATTTCTTGCTGTTAATCTCTTACTGTGCCTAATTAAGCTTTATCATAAGTAAGTATGTATAGGGAAAAACATACTGCATAGATGGTTCAGTACTATCTTTGGCTTCAGTTATCCACAGCGGTTTTGAAACGTACCCTTGCAAAGATACGGAGGGACTACCACACATAACTTAATGCGCAAAATTTTAGATAACTACAGAGGATTCAGAAATCATCTTAGACCCCAGACTAAAGAACCCTGCCTTGGAGGTGGAGTGTACCACTCACAACAGTGCCTACAGTGGGAGGACGGTTTGCGTGCTGCATTGTTTAAACAGCTTAAACTTTCTTTTCATTTATTTATTTTTTTGAGATGGAGTTTTGCTCTGTCGCCTGTCACCCAGGGTGGAATGCAGTGGCAAGATCTTTGCTCACTGCAACCTCTGCCTCCCAGCTTCTAGCTAGCAATTTTCCTGCCTCAGCCTCCCAAGCAGCTGGGACTACAGGAGTGTGCCACCAAGCCCAGCTAATTTTTTGTATTTTCAGTAGAGATGGGGTTTCACCATGTTGGTCAGGCTGGTCTTGAACTCCTGACCTCAAGTGATCCGCCTGCCTTGGCCTCCCAAAGTGCTGGGATTACAGGCGTAAGCCACTGCGCCTGGCAAAGTTTCTTAATAAACCACCAACGTCACCACTGCACATTTACTTAGTGCTTTCATATATATCAGCAGTTCTCAAACTTTTTGGTCTTAGAACACTTTTATGTTCTTAAAAAGTACTGAGGACCCCTAAAGAGATTTTGTTTATATGGACTATATCTATCAAAGTTTACTGTATTAGAAATTAAAATTGATAATTAAAAAATATTAATTTATTTGAAAATGACAATAACCCATTATATGTCAATGTAAATTTTATATGAAAAATTACTTTCCTTTTCAAAATGAAAACAAGTCAGTGAAAAAGAGCCCACTGTTTCACATTTTTGTAAACCTCTATAATATCGGGCTTAGGACAGCTCAAATCTTACAATTGTTTCTGCAATCTGTTGCAATGTCGAATGTTATAGAGACAGGAATTGAAAAATTCCACTGAACATGTGTGAAAGAGTGAAAAAGGCAAGTAATTTCTTGCTATTATTATAAAAATCGTTTTGACCTCATGGGCTCCCTGAAAGGGTCTCAAGGACTCCCAGGGTCACTGGACTACACTTTAAGTAACACTAATATATAAATGTATACACATACATATGTATGTACACTATAATTAAATGAGATATGATATATAATATATATCACACATAATCTCATTTAATTTCAATAATTAACCTTTGAGATATGCAAAGAGGTATTATTTGTTTTCCATTTTTTCCATGATTGTGTTCAGCAGCTTCTCCAAGTTTACAAATTTAATGAATGGCAGAGTGAAGGCCAATAATTCCATACTGAGGGTACCAAATACAAACAGAAATGCTCAATTCCTTTAAGATAAAGCAATATTATTCTCCAAGATTTTGCATGTTCCCATAAAACAATTACCAAGCATTCATTTCCTTAATAGTCTTGGTTTTGCGTGCTGTATATGAGCAATGATTCACTTCAAACTAAAGTAGTCCAATAAGAAAACAACCATGAGGAAAGCAAGTATTTATAATATATTTAATAATAAAATGACAGGAAAAAAATGAGGAATTTGATTGGACATTAATTTGTGTCATTGTTCATTTCCTCTCTTCTTTTCCATCGGTCTTATTTAAAGAAATTTATTCTAGTAAGGTCATGAGAGGTGTAAGAACTGTACCCAGAATATCATTATGCATATCCTGATGCTTCAAATATTAATAACACAAAAAGTAATATCCAACACTCATAATCTCTGTCTATATCAACTGTGGTTCAAGTTATGGAGGCTGCATAGTCAAGTCATTCTTTTATGACTCTGAACCTAAAATACTCGCCTTTGAAAAGATCACAGTGATTGATTATGAGTAGTAGACTTGTCCCATCAAGATGAAATATAGTTGGAAAAATGCCTAATTGGAGCGAACTACTGAAGGTCATCCTTTTCTAAAGAATTAATCTTTTCAGACTCATACTTAACACCTTTAATTGAAAGTACATTTACTTTAATTGATATGGCACAGGACACTCTTGATTTCAGGGAAGCTGAAAATAGGTATGATTTAAGGCCAGAAACTAAGTCTGTGCAACTTTATAGAGGAAATGATAAAAACTTGAGAGTAACAGTTTCAACACTCAGGCTGCCTTTGATAATTTTTATTAAAAATCCTTTTAACCCTAAAATAAAAACTCTTAAATTTGGTAAGGTACAGCCCCTTATAGCTCATTGCACTGAAAATGCAAATGCATACAGAACTCAGACAGGACATTTACATTTTTTTTAAGTAGCTGATACAATCATATGGCTTAAAAATTAAAAGGTACAATAGGGCATTAGATATTCTGTGAAAATTGGCCCTCTCACTCCTGTCACCCAACTACCTGGTTGCCCTTCCAGGGGCAATCCGTGTTTTACGAATTTGGTGCATACTTCTTGATATTTTATGCATGTACTAGCAAATACACACACATACTGAATACAAATGATAGCACAGTATATCCACTGTTTTATATCTTGCCTCTCTTTTAACATAATACCATCTTGGAATTTCTCCATGTTAGTTTGTAGAGAGTTTTCTCATTCTTTTCTTTATAACTACATAGTCTTCTCTGGGATGCTACAGCCTTTTTTCACCAGTTCCCATCCTATGAACAGATTGTTTCCAATCTTTCACTATTATAAAGAGTGCTTCAATAAATAACCTTATTCTTATGTCATTCTGCATAAATAGGAGTATAAAAATAAATGTCTAGAGGTGAATTGCTTGGTCAAAGGATATATGCATTTGTAATTTGACACATATTATGAAATTCCCCTTCATTTAAGTTGCACCCATTTATGCTCTTACCCACCATTTGTAAGCACTATTGCAGGAACTTTGAATAAATCAGAACGTATTAATAACCAGGGAGATGTGGGGACTGTGCCAGCTGGAAAGTTTCTTCCCCATCTAAAAGGGACAACCACTATTCAGTGCCTGCAGGCTATGGCCAGACAGGATTGGACTCAATGTTGCTCAATATTCAGATTCGTCAGAGAAGAAAGAAATTTGAAATTTTACATGACACTCCATAGTTTTAATTGTTGATACTAACTTTAAAATGCTCACACTAATGTGTGGGCCAGATTCAGTCTATTACCATTCATTAGTGAGCTCAAATATAACTTCTGCTGATAGTAATACACAAACCGATTTCTGGGGATGAAGCTTTCTGAAATGGTAAACTTCAAAGTTCTTTTTAAGGATCTACTAAAAAGAGTCATATAAATGATTACACTGACCCACAGACTGAAGGCATGGGAGAAATTAATCATGGGAAAGAAAAATAAAGCCACAGAAACCTAACCAAAAGAAAATAACAATTCATAAACTTATAAAACTGAAATTCATTTTCTTCATTGCTTGGATTCGTTCAGAGACAAGGTCTCACTCGGTGGCCCAGGTAGTACAGTGGCACACTTGTTGCTCACTGCAGCCTTGAACTCTCGGGCTCAAGCAATCCTCCTTCCTCAGCCTCCTGAGCAGCTTGAACTATGGGCATGTGCCACCATGCCTGGTTAATTTTTAAATTTTTTGTAGAGAAAAGGGTCTTGCTATGTTGCTGAGGCTGGCGTTGAACTCTGGACTCAAGTGATCTCCCTACCTCAGGATCCCAAAGTGCCGGGACTCCAGGTATGAGCCATGATGCCCAGCCTGATTTTTAAAAAATGTTTAGTAATTGATGTTCAGTGCTGACAAACTTTTTTTTTCCTATGTCTATTTAATGTGAGAAGTTCAGAGATACAGATTGGCATGCATAAAGTTTTTCTTCTTGTTCTTTCAATTCATCTTCAAGTGACACAATGAACAATCAAATGAGGCAGCTGGCTAAGAGGCTGGTAATGCAGAACACGAGTGAACACCCATCCCTTCCCGGTGGTGGAGGTGCAGAAGGCAGGTGCGATTGAAGTATATATTTTACAGGATGTAGCTTTTATCTGCACCTCTTAATGTACCGTGTCAGGACAATCTGACAGAGTTATTGCTCCTGGAGGGCTCCAAAGTCAAAATGCCAGCTCAGAACTATTTGCATCCTTCAGCCTCACATTACTGTCTCTTAGCCCATGCCAGCAGCAGTATGAGGGCACTCACACTCTAAGACCCAGAAGTGATTAAAGCGGTAGAAATCCAAAGACCACTCATTGTCAAAGAGCATCAGAAACAGTAACTGTCACTGGCATTGTGTACCCTCCACCGCAGGGATGCTCTCAAATGAGGATGAAAGGCAACTATCTCCCCGAGCTTTGAGGTTGGCAACACCACTAAGGGTATCTGTAAGAGTGCCAGGGATAGTGCTTCCCAGGGACCCAGGAGCAGTCGCTCCCTCCTAAGCAGCAGAGGATTTCTCAGACAATAGCCCTCTTCTTCCTTACTTTTGCCTGAAATTCTAGGTTAAGGTGCAGCTGTTAGTGTCCGGGGAATTTCAAAAGGATTCCCACACACTCTATTCCTAGCCTATCTCCCTGCTATCAGGAGTAGGATGGGGGCCTTTTAAACAGGCTGAGCCAGGAATTGGTCAGGACATCATTTTCAGTTCAGTCTGCCTCTTGTCCTACTCTGGGCACCGAACCAAAGTCCATCCCCGCAGTCTCAGGAGGAGAAATGGACTGTGGCTCCCAGTGAGCTGGGCAGATACTTCTGCTTCAGACAAGGAGGCCGCCTGGGGAAGGATGAGGAGATAATGTGACTTGTGCAGATGGGGATCTGAGTTCAAAACCACAAACTACTTATTTGGCCTTCTGTAACTTGTTTCCTCAACTGTGAGAGGGGGAAATAATAATTCATAGCTGCTATGGTTTGAATGTCTCCCCGAAAAGGGATGTGTTGGAAACTTCATGCCTGATGTGACTGTGTTGAGAGGCAGGGCCTAATGAGAGCTGTTTAGGTCATGAGGGCGCCACCCTCACAAATGGATTAATGCCAATTCTAAAAGCGCTTGAGGCTGTGAGTTTAATCTTTTGCTCTCTCTCACACCCTCTCTTTGCCCTTCTGCCATGGGATGACACAGCAAGAAGACCTTAAGATGGCGCACCCCTCAACCTTAGACTTCCCAGCCTCCAGAACCAAGAGCCAACACATTTCTGGTCATTATAAATTACCCAGTCTATGGTATTTTGTTATATCAGCACAGAATGGACTAAGACAACAGCATTTCCCATCTGCTGGGACATGCTTGATGTTTTACATATGTTATCTCATTCCAAACTCAAAGCAACTCTTAAAGCAGGAATTGCTCTTATCCTCTATTATTTCAGAGACAAGGAAACTGAGGCTTAGAAAGGATAAAGAATAGATCCAACATTACAGTCTGAACAACAGAGCTGAACTAAAGCTGGAACTTTAAAAATGTCACCCATTATCTTCACCAGTGGACATCCCTTCCCCGCCTACTGGGTACACAGATAGTATTTGTTGAATAGATGAATGAATGCAGAGTTTACAAGTCTGGCTTTTATAAAGTGCCTCTCCCTGTCTTCTGTAACACCACCTCCTTCTGGTCTCCTCCAGTTCCCCAGCTGCCCTTTCTCTCTGTGCCCCAAACACTCCTCTACCTCTGTATGGCTGTCTCTTCAATGTTAATGTTCCATCCTTCACCATTTCCCCTTCTCATTCTCTCCCTTGATGATTAATTCCAAATCCGTAACTCAATCTCAGGTACCGCCCCAGAGCTGAAAATTGCTTATCAATTACCTATATGGTATCTCTCAATGCAGTGTCCAAAAAGACATCAAAAGGCACAGCATCTCCAAAATAGAATGTATCACTTTTCCTCTCAGATACACTTCCCTTTCCTAGCTCCTTACGGCAGGAAGTGATGGTGATGGCCCACTATCGAGACCTGTGGGCTATACCTCCGTAAGAGTTGTCATATCATCCCTTTCTCTCAAACTTCACTGCTACTGACCAAGGTCAGGCCACCATCATCTGCCACAGATGAGAAGAAATGATTGAATAAGTAAAGAGTATTTCACACGCACTCACATATATGCATGTATACATGGCTGTCGCTATGGCTAAATCATACAACAGAAGGAAAAAGGGCTGTAAAAGGTTGAGGGAGCTGCTGTTCAGGGAATAATCCTTGGCAGATAAATGTGTATCCCTGAGGGAAAACTGTTGTATTTAATGAGGCATGAAAAGATTAGGCAATATGAGGATACACTGAAGGAATCTACAACCGAAGGCCAGAAATAAAAGAGCCACGAAGTGAAAGGGGCAGCTTCCTGTGGCCAAGCTGACGGCTGCCCTGAAGCAGCGTCCCTGCTCATCGCAGGGCCTTCCTACAGCAGAGTCTTTACGTCAGAACTAGAGACTCCACTGGGAATAGAAGACTAGTCAGGTGAGCCCAATTTGGAGTTGATCCACTTACCAGCCACGACGCTCAGTAAGCCACTTCACCTCTCCAACACTCAGTTTCCTCTGCAGTAAAAAGGGGAAAGAACGCTTCCCTCGCAGATTTAACAAGCTGTGTGAAAACACTGGATGAACTCTGTGCTACTGCTATAAGCCATTATTAGGCCTTATATTTTGAGGCACATAGAAATAGGGGAAAAAAGTCATAGTTCCGGTCCTTAACAAGTTTATGATCTTTGCAGAAAATGATGGTCAGTCTATGCAAACTACAGGGAAAAACAACGTAAGTAAGAGCTTAAAAAATACTAGTAGCAAAGGAAATCTTGAACTAATTCAGAGAAAGGTGTATTCCCCTCTCTTGGCTCTCACTCTGATCCATCCTTCACACTCCTGTCAAATTAATCTTCCTCTGAGGTAAAGGTCCAATCACAGAATCATATAATTTTACAACCGAAAGAGGCCTTAGAGGTCACCTAATCCATTTCTCTGATTCTTTAGGTGAAGAAACTGAAGCCAAGGAGATTAAGTGGCTTGCCTAAGAGAGCACAGCTGGTTAATTCATGCCACTCTCCATAAATCATTATTGTTCACCTACTAGGTGTCAGGTTTGTGCCAGGAGCCATTTAATGGCAGAAATGACAACAGAACCTGGGACTCAGGACCTCTAGACCACTGCTCTTTACTCTAGACTGCTGGCTCTCAAACTGCAGGCAGGGTGAGAGGAGGTGCAATCTCTCAAAGGAAGGCTTTCCCCCCAGTTATATCCCTGCCTTCAGTTAAGAATTGCTGCATGCAGTGAGAGGCACTATAGATGGGAAAGTGTTTTCCATGATTGATATGATGGCAGAAATTAAAATTTATATAATCAGATCTGTAGTCAATATGACAGAATGTTGCCATTTAAAACATTCTAGATCAG
This sequence comes from Theropithecus gelada, assembly GCF_003255815.1. Lineage (NCBI taxonomy): Eukaryota > Metazoa > Chordata > Mammalia > Primates > Cercopithecidae > Theropithecus > Theropithecus gelada. The sequence continues at coordinate 44,442,578 of NC_037680.1, forward strand.
ACCCAGTGGCTCATGCCTGTAACCCAAGCACTTTGAGAAGCTGAGGATGGAAGATCACTTGGGCCCAGGACACCAGCCTGGGACACACAGTGAGTTCTGGTCTCTGCATACACACACAAAATTCTAGATGGTAGATACATGTGTATTGATTACTCTTTGCACATTCCTGTATGTTGAAATGTGTTTTATAATTTTTGAAAGTACTATATACTAGAGGAGAAAAGAACCACTAAGTTTGCTGAGGCTGGAGGGTGGGTAAGGTAGGGGAAAGGAAACAGTTTGTGCCCTCTACCTGTGGCTCTAAAGGTTGAGAACCACTGCTGAACCGATCAGCACTGCGGCCCACAGCCTTGCCTGAAATCGAAGCTCTCCTGGATGTGTGGATCTCCAGCTACCATGGGCCATATGCTCCAAGGCTGTGAGAATAATAACTAAACCACATACTCTCCCCTCCTCTCCAAACTATTGCCCTTACATTTGACTTGCTGCAAAGGTGTCTTTTCGATCAGTGAGTCTTCTAAAAAGTGAAAATTCTTTTCAGCGTACGCCTCCACACACGCAGAAATATGCCCTTGGCCTAGAAAATGTAGTTAGTAGCATCTGGAATTCTAGTCTACATCAAGCCATGCAGCATCACACAGCCCCAAATCAATGTCAAATAGATCAGAAAGTCACACTGTTCCCTTTAACAACAAAAGCAGTGACTAAGTGATATACGTACATGCATGTACACATACACACATATGCACACACACGTACATGTACACGTGTGTGCATGAGCACACACATACACAAACACGCACAAGCTTTTCTTCAAATAAGATATCTCTACATATTTTAAAGAATTTGGCCTCACACACTGGTTGTCTGCAGGTTCTTCTGCAACTGGAACCTCAGGCTTGGGACTCTGACAGTTCCCACTGGCTACCTGACAGCCTGAAGGGCCCTTTTAGGTTTGCAGTCTGCAGGGAGAAAGCAGTCTGGCTGCACAGGGTTTCACACAGCTGACCCTGACATTAGTGGTGCACATGCAAGCCTTTCATGGAGAGATTTCTGATACTCAGTCCAGGGCTGAAACATGAATACATCGCATGCAGCAATATAAATAACAGACTTCCTCCCCAGCTACGAAAAAGAGTTTTCATCTAGAAGTAATCCAAACTAAGTTAAGGTGATTTTCTTTGACAGAATCCTCTGGAAAATCTCCACGCCTGCCAGGTGAAGGGCATGGCTGTTTCCTCTCCCTAACCTTACCCGCTCTTCAACCCAAACCACCAGGGTGGACTCTTTTTTTCTCTATTATATAATAGTTTCAAAAATTATGGAAAACATTTCCACATACAGGAAAGGGCAAAGAGTAATACAATGAATACACATGTGCCTACCATCCAGAATTTTTAAAATGGTAATATTTTGTCATATTTACTTCAGAGCTGAATACATAAAATTTTAATAATGTTTCACCTACACAGCACAAAGTCACTTGTGTTACATCCCAGCTGTGGTAAATCAGGAGAGAACAGGGCATTATGTAAGGGTGCTGCTTCCTGCCAAGATTATGGAACTATATTGTCACGTGTAGCCAGCAGTCCTTTTCAGCATTTAGGATGTCCAGTGAATATATTTATTCAACTTATTTCCACCTATGGGGCAAAAGGGAAAAGAAGTAATCATATAAAAACTAGACTCATGTTAATGGCAGGTAGGAGCAGAAACATGATAGTCTGGTCAAAGTTCAAACTTTTCTTGTAGCAGGAAAAAATGTTAATCATGCTTACTATGTAAGGGTCTCTGTAGATCACTGTTCTTTTCAATCAACTGATACAGAACCAGTCTTCATTAACATCATTTGTGCCTTTAAGTTTAGGGTGTGGTGGGTTTTACTGCAGAGAACTCACAGACTCATCATTGTCTCCATGATGGATACCTCTCTCCCATGCATGAGGCTCCCAAACCAACATGCTAAGTCCTTTACAACAGGAATGTAAAGGCATCTATAAGACATGAACCTAATATGTGTCCATTTGGGACCCAGACATCATGTCTTAGTAGGTGTATTTATACAAACTGAACAGTATATGGCGAGGTGGGTGGAGTTGCACACAGTGGTACATTCTGAGATAAATACATTTTTAAGACAATAGAAGTTTATATCTGTAAGGCACAAACTGTTACAAACTCCTAAGTATTAAGGACAATTATGGTTTTTTGCCAACTAGTTATTTGGTTTAATTCTTGCAAGAAGGATGTTAAATAGTTTCAAAATTAAACTAAATATATAACTGAACATTTTGTTATTAAAAATAACAGAAATTAATTAAAGGGAATACAGAAAGAGACATTAGTACATACTTAAGATGTCAGCTACTCCAACTGACCACTGGACTTAGCTTTATTTGCCTGCAACTAAGGCAGAAAAGGGAAACTGTTCATAGTATAGTTCTCACTTCATCAAAAAAGAAACATGGAAGGCAGATTTTGTTTATCTTGGCGTTAATTTCAAGGAGAATTTTATTATGGAAGACCCTTTATAAGGGACACTGAGTAATGTCTTCAACTTATGTTACAAAAGACAGAAACTTTTTTCATATCAATGTTTTCAACCATATGGTGCAAAGGATGAAAGTTTTTTTCTCCCAGGTGCTGAAGGCACAATATTAAATCTTGCCTGAGTGATGGCATTTCTGCTGGGAGCTGAAATAATACATCGGAAGTACATTGTTTACTGATGATTTACCTCAACAAAGAACCTGGAGAAATGGATGGCCTATACACACTTCTTCCTGAGGCCCCAAAAGTGTCTTGTCAAGTGCTACAAAGGGCGATTTCATCACTGCTTTCTCCGACGGGTATTTGAAGGGGTCTGAAAGTCAATGTACTGATTAGACATAGATCTCTCCCCTTAGCTAAACCATCTGTAGGAAGCAGAAGTAACATTCTGCCATGAACACGTAGGAGACTGGCTTATGTCCTCTCTTGGAAAGCTGGTGGCTAACACCTAAGAGAGTGGGTTGCAGGGTGTGGCAACTTCCAAAGGAAGCTCTGTGTCTGGCCAACACCTTGGACATGTACTCAGCTAAACCTCCCAATTCTGTTGCTTCAGAATAGGGAAGAAATAACTTTTTTTGCTTAAAAGTTTTAAAGAGTGTGTGTGACTAATCAAGTGAGTTAGCCATAGAGAACCAGCATAAATCACAAAAAATATAAAGTGAGCAAACAATGCATTCTTTAAACTTTAGCCAGGAAATCACAGAAATAGAAGCATACTTTAATTTTCCTATTACTGTAATTTTACTATTAATGTATATGTGTAATCGAATCCAGGGGAAATTATATCAAAGATTAGCAAATTTAAAAGGAAAATGATCACTCATCAAAGGAAAAAACTGTGAAGAACTAATTAATAAGAAGTGTTAATGCCAGTGTCCTGCAGGGTAGAAATGTAAGCAGAATCACCCTGACTTTTCCACAGGTGGTATTTCAAGATAATTAAATTTAATGATGAATGAGATGGAGCAAGTATTTCCCCTTTTGATCCACTTCAGGTAAAAGGCCTGTAAGTAACTGCATTTACAGTCTAGGATGAATGACCCTCGGGCAAAGCCACTATAAATCCTCAAGTTTGAGTTTTCTGAAATTACTTCAGCAAATGATTATTTATAAAATATATAGTTGCACAGAAAGTAACATTGCTCCTAGGCATTTGCTAGGTTGTCAATGTATATCAGAAGGAAACATCCACACACGAGAATACATCAGGGCACACTTGCCAGGAGACTGGATGAGGACAGGACTTTTCATGTAGAATGTCTAAACAAACCAAAAATCCAAAGATTCTCTTAAGGCAAAAAGAAAAAATGCACCTGCTTGTTTTTGGAGGTTGGGGTTATGTGGTTCTCCAATGACTAACATTCAAAGGACTGAAACTCCTCTGGCCTGCCCTGGAGTAGAGCGGGTGGGTGCCTGAGAGCTGAGAGCGGAGCTTGGAAAGCCCCTTTTGGGGTAACATCTCCTAGAAGGGCAAGGATACCAGAAGGGGTATGATTTGCATGATAGCATTTAAGGAGAAGACAAATACCTGACACCATTTCCAGCTCAGATTTTACAAAATCGATTTTCTTTTTAAATCTGAAGATTCCTTCAAGTGAGAGAAGGGAAATCTGAAGCTCAGCCTTATCTGCTTTCCAGGGATGCCCCTTCTTAAGCCCCACTGCTGTTCTGCCTGCACAACTCTTACTAACACAGAGTGGCCTGAAAAGTGGCCACCACATGAAGCCTTTCCCCTTCTCATTTGTTGTGGGCTGAACACACAGTTCCGATTCATGTTGAAAGCTTAACAGCCAGTACCTCAGAATGTGACCATATTTGGGGACAGGGTCTTCAAAGAGGTAATTAAAGTTAAGTGAGATCATTAGGGTAGGCCCTAATCCAACAGGACAGGTGTCGTTATAAGAAGAGATTAGGACACAGACATGTGCCCGCACAGAGGAAAGATCATGTAAGAACAGCAAGAAGGCCTTCTACAAGCCACAGAGAGAGACTTCAGGAGAAACTAAACCTCTGGGCACCTTCATCTTAGACTTCCAGGCGCCAGAACTATGAGAAAATAAACTCCTATTGTTTAATAGACCCAGTTTGTGGTTCTTTGTTAAGGCAGCCCTAGCAAACTAATATACTATCTGATTCTGACAAATATTTAAAAGTCAACATTTGTCCCTTTGGTAAAAACCAAATTTGTTCTCCGCCTCTGGAGCACTAACTTATAACACTCATTATTACAATGATTTCGAAAGAAATGGCATAGATACCAGCCACCCTAATTGGAAATTTCCAAGCACCTGAAGTTTGCCAAAAGTAGAAAAATGCTTGACTTATTCATGAAATATAGTCTTCAATGGTGCAATGTCAACACCACCATGAAGGACATATCCAAGGACAAGACTTCAAAGCAGATGGGTATAATATGTAATCTTATTTCAAACGCTCAAAACATTTTTCTCAGTGTTTTAACACATGCTGTGTGATTGTCAAATAATAAAGCTGATTTTTGTGTATGAGTCACGGAATCCGTATGATTAGAGCCGTAACTCATATTTGGATGATTTGAAAAACTTGTTTTTTGAGAATGTTGAATAAGCAACTCCCAGGGGTGTAACTGTACCACCAAGTTAAGGACTTACCAAGACTGTGGGGGTAACGTGTTTTCCATACCTAAGAATTACTAATGAAAAAGACACACCCAACAATTTCCTTCATCATGGTTTCTTCAATGACTGTCCTTTACCTAAACTGTTGACTTCTGACAAGTTTTTAAGACTAACTTATCTTTCCTGACCTCTTGACTTAAGTAAAAATTTACTAAAGGATGTCAGGCTGGATAAAGAAGAGTTCTCACTCTTCAGAAGTGTATATACAGTGCATCCTGCAAACAACCTGCTACTATTTGCCTCTTCACAGTAAAGTGACAGGTATGCTTTTCAGAAAGGAGGTACAGGAAAAAAAAAAAAAAAAAAAAGCAAAACAAAAGCCTAAAAAACAGTGCCCCTGGGACTGGAGAGAGGAAAGAAGCTCTGAAGGAAAAGATAAGAGGGCCCTTTCCCAGATGGGTAACATACAGGAGAGCTTTCCTCTATGTCTGAGGCAAAATAAAATAACCGTTGATTCTCTGTCAACTTTAAGAGAATTATTTGGTTTAAGAAAAAGTGAGTTGCTGAATGTTCATTTGAAAAATAAAGGGATGGTAAAGGTGAACAATTATAAGCCTTTTGGTAAATATACAGAATTCAAGAGATGGGTCAGAGGAGCTAAGATGTTGGGTAGTCTCTCTCCCCTAAAGAGCCTGGCACAGGGTCTGCCAACTAAGTACATTCCCAATAAATATTCATGAAGCTGAACTGAATCAAGAGATAGAATAGTCCTCCTTACCTGCTACATGGCAGTATATTAAATGTAAGTATACTTGACAACATTTCTAGGTATGGAAGTCCCTTAATAAATACCCAAGTAACACCAGCAAAAAGAAAAAAAAAGTTTCTGGGCTGAGAGCATTTAAGGTGCTTGGCAGATCAGAGCTATGCTCAACAGAGGAAATATCGCATTAGGACGAAATCTAAGAAAGGTAAAGGGTTCCGTTACACTGAAGAGACTTCCAGCTAAGAAACTATTCCTCTTGAGCAGTGAGCCAGCAGTCAACATTTGGGATGGTGGGTTCAGCTCAGACAAGACTCAATATGTAGAAGCTGTGGCCTAGTCTGGCCTTGGTATATGTAGCAGAGCTCTGGGTGGCTACAAAAGCTTTACATTTATGGCTCTAAAACACTGTTCCTGAGCCACCTGGGCACTGAGCTTCAGGCTGTTCTAACGTGCATGATACACTTATTTTATTTGAACAGAGAAGGCAGAGGAGCATAACTCCCTATAATAGCCTCTTTTCTGCCTCCTTTCCTATCCTTTCATCAAGAGGGGTCATAGGAGAGCACAAAGTACTTAGTTGCTTAGGCCGACTCTGCCTGTCCTACCTTGGTTTCTAGAGATAACATTCTGGAGTTTAAATAGGGATTGTAACACTGACGAGCTATGAGACCTTGGGGAAATTAACTTTCCAAGTCTTTCTCTCTTCATCTATAAAATAAGGTAGTGACACGAACTACTTCATGGCGTAACTAAGAGGAGAAGGCATGGATAGTGCCTTCTGCAAGCCTCAGTATTAGGGAAAAAACATCAACAACAATACATATAATCTTTAGGTGTTGTGTTCTACAAGTCCGATCTGAGTCCCTGCCCTGAGATCTTTCTGTCTCATCCCTTCACCTATCCTAAACAAGAGTGTAAGTATCAAATCCTCCACTGTTTCCTATAGCAGCTTCTAACCATAAGCCCAACATATATAACAAGATTTGGGGGAGGCAGGCCCCTGCATGTCCTCAAGTGGCCCAGCATTGCTTGAGTAAACAGGCCCTGACCACGTGGGGGTGGAGACTGACATTCTGGCTCGGGGTTTGAAACAAAGAGACTGATCACTGGGATTGACTTACCTTGATAATTGTCAGGGAGTGAAATAAGCCCATGAGAACCTGAGAACTTTTCTGATAATCCATCTTATAACTGTTGCCCTTATTAAGTAATGGCTTTGTTTGGTGAAATCAAACAGCTTAGTTTATGTGAAGTTAGAAGATACAGCAGAAGACTGAAACATGCTTAAGGTGTGTGATCCTGTCAAATTAGAGGAAGTCTCTGAGGAAAAAAGGGATGGAAGAAAAGCACCCATTTCGCCAGTGGCTGGTCAGCATTTCTGGTAACTCTCTTCCTCTGCACCAGAAGACAGAGCACACATGGCACTGATGTTACACACTCTCCACCATTCAGGAACTCACTGGACTAACAGATACCTGAAGGAACAGTGCTCCAAACACAGGGTGCTATTTAATTGTGGCTCTCATCATTGCTGTTATTACGGATCGGTCACTCAGAAACGCTCCTGGTGACCAGTGACAGCACAGAGCATTATGAAGATGATCTTGCCATGTTTTGTATTCTGAACATTAAAAACCAGTTTGGCTCAACAAATGGGCATCGGGTGCCATGCTAATTATGTAACTTCTTAGAGCACTAATAGGATTTCCCACTGAGCCAACTGGGAGAAAAAAAAAAACCACAATACTCATTTTTATCTGCATCTCAGCATAGTGACCTCCTTCAGCCTGTTGATGTGATCATTAATAAAACATTTAAAAATGACCTGAACAAAGAAATGAAAAGGCTTTTTACAAAATAGAGTTTGTATCTGGCTGCCAAACAGTCATGTATTTGAAAGACTTGGAACCAGTATCAAAGTTGGTCGTTAATGATTTGAGGTTGGCCTGGGGACCTCCTGTATCCAGAAGAGTTGTTCATGCTTTTGACTGGTTATGAATGAAAAAAGATTTCTGCCTTTGAGGGGTTTTACAAGACGGAAATAATGATGCCTGTGATGGTGCTCTTGCTCTGCTTGGGACATAAAAGATGATTCAATTTCACTTCAGCACCTGACAAGTCATCACCAACAGGCTTGCTTACAAGTTCCTTTCAATTTTAGAATAATAATTAAAAACAAATATATAGCTACTATTTCAATTCTAAAATATCCCAAAGGGTAGTTATTAAAAGCAAATCAAAGAATTTTATCTTCTTTTAGTTTTTCCTTCCCTTTCTCTAACAAAAATAACGTGAGTAAAAATATACACAAACTATACCTTTTTTAACTTCAGCAGAATGTCTAACAGGACATTTAATTAGGTAGACATGATCAAGTCCGTCTAGAAAGTAAGATGTGTTACACTGATGGGTGAGTTAAAAATGAAAGAAGAAAAACCATTCGGCTCAGATACATACAGGGCAAATACTTAGCACAAGGCAACGTGTTAAGACTCCAAAAGAGAAACCATGTAGAAATGAAGTACTGTACTGACTGTGCTCAGTAAGCCTATGAGCAATTGCGGCATTGAGAGCTGGAAAGAAACTTTGTGGGTGAGCAGGATAAGGCGAGCAAAGGTGTCTAATGTGCCGTCCTTAAGATAATTCTCATCTTGGTGTTGAAACCATGAATGCCTCTTTATTTACCTACACAATCCCTACGCCATCACACGCTGCCACTCTCCTTCACTTCAGCACCCTCTCCTCGAACATAACACATTGTAAGCACAAAGGAACAACTTATACTATAAAGCAAGCAGTAAGAGAACCAAGACTTCCCAGCCTTCACATTTCCTAAAATTAACGGGCAAATAAATGTGTAACATAGTGAATATGTGAGTGTGTCAACGATGGAGGGGAGAAGAATGACTGAAGAATTTCAATGTTACTTCGCAGATTTCTTACATTAAGTCAGACATGGCCAGATTTACCAAAGAACAATGCATAACTCAAAATATTTTTCTCTGGGATTAGCCCAAATCAGTGTGGCTACTTTGCCAATACCAAAACCACAGTACTGTGAGTCCATACAGTGAAAAAAAAAAAACTTGCTGCCATGGTTGAAAGATGAGAACACTGGTGAAGAAGGCTCATGTAGTGGGCTCCTGATCCCCACTCATTCTATTCATTTTTAACCTTTGGGAGATTATACTACAAGGACTCCATCAGAGTCAGAAACATGTCATGATGTGCCTTTGGAGGAAAACAGGTGCCACATTACTGACTACTGCCTGGCATAAAATAAACCTAACTTATCTTCATTCTGGCCCTAGGGATGAGAAAAGGGTAGTAGTTCAACTGCTCTTGTAAGCTCTCTCTAGAAATGGGCTTACTTTTCCTGGGTAAGATTAAAAATCTGTATCCATATAATTAGACAATAGGTTCAGGAGTCAAGATTTTAGAGGGAGAAGGCAACAGAGAGCTTCAGACCTGTCTAGATATCTCTGCCTGGATGAGGTTCAGAGGAGCAGCACCCATTGTATGCTCAGAAGTCAAGGGCTTCACTCAGACACCTGCTTCTGCTTTCTAAAAGCCAGCAAGGAAACTTAGCAACAGGATTCCTAGAGCTTAATGACAGAGCAAGGGTGAGGGTAGGAGCATGCTCCAATTCTTTCCAGGGAGAGGCTGGGAAAGGAGAAGAGACAGAGAGACTTGTCTGAAGAGGCTGCTCCTCAGCGTTTCATTATAAAGGGATAATTTGAGAGTTACTTGAAAAATGAAATAATCACCACTGGACTTCAGCAGGTAATCACTAAGAACAAATACATTCAGAATAACCTAATTTCTTTCTTTGCTATTATAATAAACATTTTCATTTCAAGGGAAAGCCTTAGGCTTGCTTTGTTAAGACTAATGAACATTTTGGGATATGGTGTGAATTCTTTTGGAGTAAAAATAGAAAAATCAATGTCTTTTTATATAAGAGTGAGTTATTTTATTGGGTATGGAAACCCTGCAACTACCAAAAGGTCTTTCTGTGCTCTCCCTCACTTTGTCCACCCGGGTATTTTGAGATTTGGATCTGCAAAGATGCAAAATACAAAATTCAATCACTACTTTCTAATCTACCAATTTAAATTAGCAAAGATTACAAAATGATAAGAGGAAACCAAACGATAGCAAGAATTCAGTCTATTAGAGCTTCCTTCACTGCCATCAAGAGTATAAATTGATACTAGCTTTTAAGAGAGTTGTTTGGAAATGTTTCCAAATTTTTAAGAGGGTTATACCTACCCATTGACCTAACAATTCAACATCAATGATCTATCATGTGAAATAAATTAGAAATCTGACAGTTTTCTGTATAAGACCAGTTTTTAGAGCATTGTTTATGGTGGCAAAAATCTGGAACCAAATCAAATCTCCAGTGATAGGAAGACACTTAAATAAACTACAGTAAAATAACGACAAGATGTAATCCTAAGTGTAAAAATAACCACAAGATACAATCATCCAAAGTAAAATAACCATAAGATGCAATCTTAAGTGTAAAAATTATGGCACAAAACTGCATATATAGTATAATGGGAACAATAAAAAATATATGCAAAGCAAAAGAAATGGAAGGAAATATGCCAAAATGTTAATTATGCTTATTCCTGAGTGATGGTCTGATGGGTAATCATTTTCTTCTTTATAACTTTCTGTATTTTCAAATTTCCTCTAATGAACATATATTACTTTTATGAGGGGGAGAGAATTCCTTTAATAAGATCCACTAATATTTGAAAGAGAAGCTGTGCTGTAATGACTCATCATCATTTGTGCAAAATACTTAAAAGAAAAGGCAGAGAATTGAACTAAAACTTACACCATGTAAATGTGTTTTGTCAGTGATTCAGACAAACAAAGGCACAGAGTGAAATAGGTGTGGTTTAGTTGAAAAGCTGAAACATTTGGAGAAAAGTTATCTACTGTTAGACTAGGATACAAAGCCGAGTCTATAGTATAATTAAAAACACACAGGTAAACTTGGAGAAAGTGCTTGGAAGAAAGAACAAAATGTTAATACATGTATTGCTTAGGTGGGAGACTACCTCTGAGTTTATTTTTTGCATCCCCACAAGTCCAAGAAAAAGTGTTTCTTTATTATGACAATCAAACTTATTACAAATGTGGGGTTGGCAAAAGTGTGTATCTGGAAGGAAACAAAAAAACACTGACCTTTGCCTTACACTACTGCACAAAAAGTACTTAAAATATCCACAGACCTAAATGTAAAGGCTAAAATGATTAAAAAGAAAAACAAACTCTCAGAAGAAAACATAGGAAAAAAAGAAAATCTTCACAACCTAGAGATAGGTAAACATTTCTTAAACAGTATACAAGAAAATACAAATCATAAAAAGATACTTTAAATTTTTTATCAAGATTGAAAACTTTTGTTCTTTAAAAGATACCAGTAAGAAATCAAAATGCAAGCCACAGAGTGAGAAAAAATATTTCTTATCCATATGTATCTGGCAAAGGACTTACATTCAGATTATATGAAGAATTCATGTAATTCAGTAATAAGACAATCCAGTAAAATATTGACACAAAATCTGAACAGAAGACATACATGGCTAAGAAACACATGAGAAAGGTTCAATGTTACTAATCAGAGAAATGAAAGTTAAGACTATAATAAGAGACCACTACACACCTATTTAAATGGCTAAAATTAAAGAGACTGACCATATCAAGTACTAACAAGGATGTACAGGAACTAGAATTCTCATACACTGCTGGTGGGACTGTAAAATGGAAAATCCACTTTGCAAAACTCCTTAAAAAGTTAAACCCACACCTACCACCTCACCCAGCCATTGTACTAGAAATTTTTCTAAAAGATATCAAAATATAGACCACTTAAAGACTATACATGAATGTTAATAGCAGCATTATTCATAACAGTAAAAACTGAAAAAAAAAATGTCCATCAACAGGTAAGTAAACAAAATGTGGTATATCCATATTCCTCATTAATCAAAGGAAATGCAACAACACAGATCTCAAAATAGTTGAGTGAAAGAAGACCGACACAAATGAATACATATAAAAGTCTATAAAATTCAAGGTGATCTACAGCTTGAAAAAAGCAGATCAGTGACTGCCTTTGCCAGGGGTGGAGGGAAAAATGGACTGCAAAAGGGACACAAGGAAACTTCTCAGGGAGAAGGAAATGTTCTGTATCTTGATGACTGTGATAACTTCATGGGTGTACACAGCTGTCAAAATTCATCAAACGTACTGTACTAAGTGGATGCAATTTATTATATATAAATTATTCTGCAATTAAGTTTATTTTAAAAATCAGAAGGCTAAAAGAAAGGTAAGAAACCTATTATTCACCACCTAGGAATTTATTTTTAGATAAAAGTATTACTGATACATTATACAACCAAATAAGAAATGTCCCATTCAGGCATCGCCTCCCTTGGGAAGCCTCCCCGAGCCTCTCTATCCCTACCTCAGACTCCCTACCCTTTTCTAGGTAGAACTCAGTACCATCCTTGTGCTCTGGCCCTCAATCATCGCATATATTACAATGCCTGTCACACTGCACTGTGACCTACAAATTACTTAATGACCTTCTCACAGTGAGCTCATTGTGTGCCGTGGTTTTTGCCTTCTTCATCTTTATATTACTAATATCGATAATAAAACTGTTGCTCAATATATATATATATTTTGGATAAATGTACAGGTGGACAGACAAATAGAAAAAATAAAGGAAGAAAAAATTAACCAAAAAAGGGCTGAAAGAATCAACAAGGATGCCAAAAAGTTTTTCATAGGTTTCAAGTATTTCTTTGTACACAAAAAAGGAAAATACAAACCCTTAAGTTGAAAAGGGTCATAGTAGATAAATCACAAAAATTAGGTAGCTCTTGCCCTGAATAATGGGCTCCAACAAATGCTTTCCCTAAGTTCTCAAGTGTAATCTTCTTCATGTGGATGAAAAATGTAATATATACCTTCTTCAAAATGGGATAACTTTAGGAACTCCCTACTGGAGAAAATTACTGCCATATAACCTCACTGGACAAAACATAAAATCCTTCCCAATAAATTTTTTATCCAGATTTCTTCACCTAGAATTTTAAGTGAAATACAGACTTTAAGTAATAATTATATGAACAGTTTTTCATAAGAAAGTAATACAAGCATATGGCATCTTCATACCTTTAACTGACAAAATGTTTATATTTTTGAAACCCTAGGATTATCAAGGACTTAACCCATCACATTGAAACTATCTCTGTATATGTTTATCTTCTCTCCAAAGCTAAGGGTTATTTTCCCTTGGCACTTAATGCAGCACTGCCTTGTTATAGAGTAAGCACTTAAAAAAATAGTCACTGAATTACATAAAGTGACGTTGCTCTCTTGTTTAGTACATAAAGTTACACAGGTCCCATACTCATGCCTCTTTAAATTTTATGCACTATGGGAATCAAGGGTACTGTGCGAGGCATGGAACATAGAGAAGTAAACAAAATAGACCTGGTCCTTGCCCACTTGGAGCTTACCGCCTAGGGAGAAGATTATGGGATCTGACCTCAGTAGGTGTGTCCAGGAGGAGCTGTGTTTTTAACAAGTTTAATATTAATATGCTAAAACTAATATTATTGCTGGTGAGAAATATTTGCTATAATTAAAAAACATGGAATCCTTCCAACTCCTAAGTCCAACTCTTGGAGAGGTATTAATAATATTCTATTTATTATCATAAAATATTATATTATATTATTTAAAATAGTAAAAGTTCCAAAGGAAACACCAGGTTTACGGGAAAGGAAGCCATTGATCACACCTACTTGAAAAGTAATTTGCCCAGGCTAATATCACTTCTTCTATACTGTATGGTTTAGAAGTGTGCTGTTCACTGTATATCTGGGGAAATAATTATTGGCTCTTTAAAAAAAAAATGCACGATCTATCCCCACAGTTCCTTCTCTACAGTATGTCTGCAAATGGAGGTTCATCTGTCAAGGTGACATCAAAATCAGATTTCTGAATTTTCCAATGAGAATGGCAATGCTAGTTACTCATCTGATCTCTAAACCTAAGAATTCCCTTCAGTCGACATACAGCAAATGTGTACTCTAGATGGTGGTCAGAACTCCTAACTTGGATTAACTGCTATCCTTTCCCTGCTAAAAGCATTTCCTTAATTTTAAGCTCGAGATCTTCTCTCAGAATTGATCAGTGGAAAGAAAACAGACCTGAACTTGGTTTAGGCTCTGAAGAAATAACTTTATGTTGTATGCTGTAATTCAATGAAGACAAGCCCTTGACTTCTAAGGAGTGTCAATCTAAGAAAAAATAACTCAAGAACATTTTTGCAACAGTAGGTCAAGCTCTGTGCCATGTTATCCAAGGTTCTTTATAGAAAGAACCAAGAGATAAATTCCGCTTGAATTTGGTTTCAAGCAAGAGGTTGCCTCTCTCTATAGTCTTTTAATCCTGTAGGTCTACTTTTGTCAGGAGAGGAGGACTATATAGACAACTATAATTTCCTGGTTGCTAACAAGCTGAAGCCTAAATTCACTTCTCAGTGATTGTAATTATATCACTCTGAGTTCCTGGCCCAATTCTCTTTCCACTCTCAAGACATTTTTAAAATCTCATTTTAGCTTCATTTTACTTCACCTACTTTATGCTTTCATACTGTAAGTCACCTTAAATCTTCTCTGGAACAAGGCAAGGTAAAAATAAATCATTCATTTATATCACGTGGTTACATCAATGCTTACTCAACTTTCAGTTCCTCTAAATATTTCTAGGATATCTCTCTGTCTATCTATCTATGGAAAAGCTCTGCCTTTAAAAATCATCTTCACACTCAACCTAAATTTCTACTGTTACTTTTGTATATTAAAAACAACAAAGAGATAGGTTATGGCACAATTCCTATTTGAGTCGGGTTAGCCCAGTTCAAAAGTAGGGGTCACAATGGAGTCTGGGCATTCCTGGAAAAACAATAACAACAGGTTTGAAGGATCTTAATTCTATCTCCCTTCCTTCTTTTTTTTTTTTTTCTTGAGATGGAGTCTCGCTCTGTTGTCCAGGCTAGATTGCAGGAGTGTGATCTTGGCTTACTACAACCTTTGCCTCTTGAGTGCAAGCAATTCTCTGCCTCAGCCTCCCGAGTAGCTGGGATTACAGATGCCCACCACCATGCTCGGCTAAGTTTTGTATTTTTAGTAGAGACGGGGTTTCACCATCTTGGCCAGGCTGGTCTTGAACTCCTGACCTTGTGATCAGTGGGTTTCACACATCTTGGCCTCCCAAAGTACTGGGATTACAGGCATGAGCCACTGCACCCGGCCACTTTCCTTAGAATTTAGGAGCTCTGCAGGGTCCATAGATGGGGTTTTGGGGATCAGTACACCTATCTAAACCACCAGCAAAATACTATGTAAACGTTAAATATGTATTTGGTGGGGGCAGGAGGGGGAGGCTACAGCCTTAATCTGAGTTTTTAGGTCCCTAACACCCACGGTTAAGAACCATTATCTACCTGGCCCCTCCGTCCCCACTGCCCAACTTTACCCAGTCAGTCTTCAACTACCTGACTGATGGCTACGAATACAAAATACAGTTCAAAGCCCACCTTTACTCAGAAACCAGATTATGTTTTCCTTTATCATTTAACTTGGTTTATTCATTTTATACCCCCAGAACAGTGTATGACGTAACGGTGGGCACCAAAAAAAGGTCAATTGACCAAATAAAATTAATTAATCTGAGGCATTCTATTTATTAGTCATTGATGGCAAAAAAATCACTCATCAATAACTAATAGAGGCAACTAATCTGGAGGGTGATTATTCTTAATTTTTAAACTGAAAATAAATACAAACCCCAGTAACAGAATCAATTAAGTGTGTATATACAGCAAAAAGGCAAACAATCAACCCCCAAAATGTAGTTAAACGGTATTTCCCTACTTGATTAAATCATGTTGCAGCTGCTTCTAAATTTTAAAATACAGAAGCAATGCAAATTTGAATTTTCTCTGCAGATTCTCCTTGCAGGAGTGACACAGCAAAAAGGAATATAATAGCTTACAACTAAGTCAAAAGTACAACAGAGGCACAATTTCTGACCACCAACAAAGGTGTAGGCTGCTGCTAAAACAATCATAGCCCTTTCTCAATTCTTATGGTTTCTGACCCAAACTTTGTCATTGGCACATATTATTCTGTGAAGATTTTGATCGTCTCACAATTTCTGACTTCGTACTTGCAGCAGCCTTATTATGTATGCTTTAAAGCTAGAGGATTTTAATTTCCATTTTTTATTTGCACTCAGGAGGCCGCAGATTATCCAGTATAGAAATTCCCTAGAGTGAGAATCTCTTTATATAAAATGATTCCCTACACTCGCAATTCTTTATATCAGAACAATAATAGATGTAGGCATTATTATTGAGGATTTAGCTAGTGGAAAGCAACCTCTCAAATAGAACAGCACTTCATCAAAATAATTATTATTCCTTTCTCTGGGGAGGTTGTGTGAAAGCCCTTGTTCATCTCTGCAACATGCTAAAATGTATCATTTTTATATGGCTCCTTTTTTTCATGAAGTAGGCAGGAGCACAAGTAAATAACAATAGCTGACTTTTGAGAGAAAGGGGAAAGATCCTTGCAATACTGTTGAGTATATCATGGGTACTGTCACTTTAACAGCAGAGATAACCTCCCTTTAAGGTAACCTTGGACTTAATGGACCTTTCTACAGTTTCAACACCAATAACATAGTAGAGATTAGGATGGAAATATATATATATGTCCTTTCCTTATCACTCAGTATGCAACTTGAAGTCCAAGGCCACTATGATAAGTTTGGGGTCCTTAAACACGGTGATTTACTGAATATCATAAAGTCAATTCTAGCCTAAGAGAAGTTACTGGGCATCAGCTTGATTTGTCCTTAAAGTAAGCTTGATAAAATACTGAAATACGACCCAAAGGCTGTTTATGAGAAAGATGCTAACACTGAAAAGATCGGCCTCTAAGAATTCTCTAAGAAAAAGGAAGGAAAGTATAAAAGGACTAGGAGTTTAGAAAAAGAGAAGAAAGAAGAAGATTAAAATATACACTGCACCAAATCTTCAAATACCCGAATTCATACACTTTGTTGCACTGTGGTGAGGCAAACCCAAGGGAACCAGTGACAGCTATTTGGGAAGGTGAGTGAAGGCCTGTCTGTCTGCAGTGGAAGGAGAGGCCAACTGCACACTGGGCACGGGTCACAGAAGACAAATAAGATCGGGGAAGGAGACGGAGAATGCAAACCAACAAACCATGTCTATGGGCCAAACAGGTAATAATTCCAACAGACCCACTGCCAAGGTTAATTACATTCTCCTTTCAGGTAAGTACAGGAAAAAGTGAGTAACTACACTGAAGAGGAATCAACCTGCTAACAGAGAAGAGAAAGAAAAGCATTCAGTGAACAGCAAGCTCCTTACAACTTCTGCTGAAAGGCACAAGTAAAAAACAAACAAAAAAACATTGCTCATTTGCATCTTATGAGTGACCAAAAAAAAGTTATAAACAAGAATATAATGCTGTTATTTCAAAATTCAATTTGGTTAAAAAAAAAAAATCAAGTTAGTCCTAAACCTGTGTGTTGGTACCTTTTCATATTTCTCCTTCCATTCCTCCCACACCCTGGGTGTTTCCTCTCCTTTTAATCTACAGAACACAGCTAGAAGCTACACAGCAGAGCTGGAAGGCATCCTCTAGAACAGAAACACTCAGGCCCCCTGCCTCACCCACCCACACATCCCCCACAGCAGGCCAGAGGCAGTCTTAGCTGTCTACCCCAGTTGACACTGATATTTGAAAAACGACACCATTATTCTCAATTTATTTAAACAATTCTTCACATGTTGCCTTATATGGTTATTCAATATTTTCTCTGTTTATATCCTTACTTTCTTAAACCAAAATATAAGATCTTTCAAGGACAAGGTTTATGTTTTAGAATATTCCCATGGTAACTTGCCTAGCAGGAGTTCAAGAGATGTATAGATGAATGACTACGACAGTGGATATTAGGTGAATCTTTTCCTGTCACCCTAGCACTGTTCCTAGGATGCTAAGCTAAAAATAACCAGGCATCAGCTACCCCATATTCTAAAGACTGATGCAAATATCATACTACTCCTTTAAGGCTTATTAACAATTGGCCAAAATGGCTATGCTAGCCCCAACCACGACCTCTGACTCCTCCAACCCCTACCTTTATAAAGAAAATATGGGGAAGGGGTTAAGAATGACAGGGAACCCTCTATTGGTCTAGAGTGTGTGCTGAGCTCCCCACTACCAATACAACTGCAGGAGTCCACCAGAGAGGCACTCCACAGGCCAAAGGAGTGGGCAAGGAGGGAAGGCTGGCATCTCATTCCCCAGATCAATACCTGCTTAGGGAGCAGACATATCCATCAACCCTACCCCTAGTGCCTGAGCAAGGAAAAGAAAACTAGCAAGATGGCTGGGCATGGAGGCTAACACCTGTAATCCCAGCACTTTGGGAGGCTGAGGCAGGTGGATCAGGAGATCTGAGGTCAGGAGATCGAGACCAACCTGGCCAACATGGTGAAACCCCATCTCTACTAAAATACAAAAAATTAGCCGGGCATGGTGGCATGCGCCTGTAGTTCCAGCTACATGGGAGGCTGAGGAAGGGGAATTGCTTGAACCTGAGAGGTGGAGGCTGCAGTAAGCCAAGGTCATGCCACGGCACTCCAGCCTGGCGACGGAGGGATATTCCTCTGTCTCAAAAACAAAACAAACAAACAAAAGAAAACTAGTGAGACACAGCAGAGTACAGAGAAGGAGCAGCCATTCAGCATGCACACACACCTACCCGTGTGTCTTGGTGTGGCGAGGGGGTCACCTAGAAGGTAGGCCGCATCAAGCCATCTTGCCATCACCCCACGCCTCCCAAGTGGAGGTGAGCAGAAGCAGAGCTGGCTTATATCTCTTCAGAGAGTCCCATCAGGGTCATCACTGAAGAGCCGGCCTTTGGACACCTGCCTCAGAAGATACTGGCAGCCAGTTAGTTTTAGAGAAGCAGTGGCAACCAAGAGGAAAAAGCAGCCCAAAAAGGGAGGAAAGGGCTAACTGGGTTCCCTCCACAGGGAGAGGTGTCAGGTGGGTGATGGGAGGAGACAAAGGTGAAATTGCATACAAAAATGGAAGTTTAAACTAAATTTTTTTATATTCCAAGTAACAGGAAAATTATGGCCTAATGCCAAAGATGCCGTTAAAAGATGGGAAGGGAAGATCTGACAACCCTTTAAAGGCAGTGACTAAAGAAACATAAAACTTTTGTTTTTTTACCCAGCGAGTATAGATTGTACAATAAACTGATTAAAAAAGAATGAAGAAAAAACAACTAAAAAAAAAAGGAAAAAAAAGAATGAAGCATTTTTTAAGTTCCCCATTTTCTTTTAGATGTTGGAGAAAAGAGGTAAAAGAGACAGAATGTTTTAAGAAATAAAAGAAAAGATTCTTCTTAGCTACTTGGATATTGCTAAAAATACTCTATAAGCAAACAATACACTTCCTGCAGCAGAACAGTTAGGCTAATGCAGTCAAAAGGCCAATCTGACGAGCATCCTTGGTGTGATTTACAATGTTAGAGTTCAAAACGGTATAGCCATGCTGTGGTAATAAACATTCATTTGAAGTGCTTTAGAGGCCTAATAATTCATTTGAACATTCTCAGAGAAAGCCTTCTCTTTTGGGGGAGGGAGCAAAATGGTGCAATCAAACCATAAAAAGAGAATGGATCAAAAGACAAAAACCCCATCAGCTTTTTGACTGAGCTGACCTTGTATCTGCTCCACAGCAAGAAACTCTAGACCCAGTTCCAGACAAATGTACAAAGTTTGGTTTTACAAAATCCCCAGAGCTTCTCCATTAAGACAACAAAGGCCATCGGTGGGCATGCTGGCAAATTCCCCATGTAGGGATTGAAAAGTCATCTTCAAGTAGCCACTGCAGCATGCTCCGAGGTACAGGATTAGTGTAAACTTGTGGGGACGGGAGACCAAACTTCCTCCCCGGGGCCCTCTGTGTCAGAAAGGTGGTTTGCCTTCTTACCCAGGGCAGAAGCCCTCCAATGCTTTTTTGAAACAAGACGTATCTCTGCAAATAAAAATGAGTCAAAGAGTTTTAAAAGAGGACTTACATAAATACTTTGTGGCCAGGCATGCTTGACAGCATCTTCCATATCCAAATTCATTAAAAACTCAACCAAAACTCATATTTTCTTTTGGAGATTAAAGTTACTTAACTACTTACCTCACTGGGGAAACTCACTGAGCTAAGCAGATTACTAGAGGACAGCATGGAGTTTTATTTTCTGAAAAATTTTTAAAAGAGTAGTTCTTATATTTGATAGTTCCACTTCTATGTGGTCCAGAGGCTGAAAGCTCAGGAGATAATCTCTAGTTACTCCATGCAGCCAAATTCTGATTAAACTAAGATCCTTATCAAGTGATGGGTTTTATTTTGCCATAGTTCCCTAAAATACAGTTATTTTCTGCCTCCTTCTTGGCCAATTTTTTTTTTTTTGAGATGGAGTCTCACTCTGTCGCCCAGGCTGGAGTACAATGGCACAATCTGGGCTCACTGCAACCTCCGCCTCCAGGGTTCACGCCATTCTCCTGCCTCAGCCTCCCGAGTAGCTGGGACTACAGGCGACCACTGCCACGCCCGGCTAATTTTTTGTATTTTTAGTACAGACGGGGTTTCACCATGTTAGCCAGGATGGTCTCGATCTCTTGACCTTGTGATCTGCCAGTCTTGGCCTTGGCCTCCCAAAGTGCTGGGAGCCACCATTACAGGTATGAGCCACCTCACCCGGCCCAGCCTATACTTTTTAAGTTCAGGTAAATTCATGTTCTTGTCTCTCATGAACATTGGGCCAAACTGGGCCACTTGTAAGAGGTCATCTGCAGGCCCCAGGCACAGTACAGGACCTGTGTAAATGAAACCTCCTAGAAAACACTACCAGAACCACTCAAGCCTCCAATAATTGGCTCTTGCTTTATACTTTCCACCTCCTTTGTTGTTGACTCTTCAGGTTCTCTAGCTACCTTCTGTAATTAGCACTCCCACCACCTGACTACCAGCTACTGGCATCTAAGCTAGGCGCCATATCCAGATGCTCATATCGTCTCTTTCCCCTAGCTCTGCAATGCCTCTGATGTGACCCCAGACCTTCCTTTACCCATGTAATACCCTCAACAGCATCACACAGACTAAATGTGGTCAGCTCTGGCAAATGCCTAATGCATCATGTTATTGACAAGACGGTTTTCATCACCGTTTGCAAAAGGAACAAGTGATAGCCCTGATAACCAGCGGCCACTGAGTCCCTTGTAAAACCACCAGCCCTTTGCCCAGATGCTCTGGATTGTCAGTTGATGTAACAGTCAAAGAAAAACAGTGTGAAATAAGCACTACACAAGACTCAGGATCTCTGAGAGCGAAATGAAGAAGATGAAGCCTCCCCTGAGTTAATCACTTCTCTCCCAGCTACCACCTAACATCCGGAACACACGGCTAATGCTGGATAATGACAAGCATGGAGGCAGAGAGACAGATAAGCTCCAATTTCTGAGTGAACAGAAGTCCTGGTAATTTTCTTACCAGGTTGCCTCCTGTCACCCAAAAGATATTTTTATTACTTTCCATTGCCTACCAAACAAAATCCCAATTCCCTAACACAAAATCCTTAACTAAGTACCTGCCAATCTATATTTCTGGCCTTTTCTTTCACTGGAAGCTATCTAGGGCAGCATTTAAATGAGGGCCCACCAGGATCAGATAACACAAGTTAGAATTCCTGCTCAGGTACTAAACAGGAGTGTTTAACTCTCTAGGCAAGTAAATTAACTTTTGTGCTTCAGTTGTTTTTCATCTGTAAATGAGAATAATACTAGTATCTATTTCACAGTGTTGTCAGAAGTAAAAGAAACAAGGCAGGGGGCATTTAACACATTGCCTTGCATATGAGTAGCAAGCAGTAAATGCTATCCATAATAGTAACTATGACTCCAGTCACCAACTGAGAACTAGCAGTTCTCCTTGCCCGTGACCTACGCTTGGCTGACTTGTGTCTGTGTTCACACTCTTCCTTGGGAAATAACCAGATGTGTGTAAGGTGGCATTGTTTGTAATAGTGAAGCGTTGGAAACACACTACTCATGTACATCAGGAGAGAACTGGGTGTCTGATTCTAAAGGAGGGGACTACATGGGAACTACAGATTCCAGATCTCTACTTGAAAGATTTCATAGGAAGGCACACCTTCCAAATTACCTTGTACTTTTAAGCAATCCCTCTCATCAGCTGAAAGGGATAATATGCAATTTCATACTTCCATATGATTGTCTCAAAACACAGAAGAAAGTAAGTTCACACACATGTATATCTTCTTTGTAGCATTTGGCATACACTGGGCACTTCAAAGGTGCTCCATAATGATAATCCAAGCTCATGAAAGTTCAGTGCCTTACTTCAGGGAAACCTGAATGTTAGGAATGTGGCAGACACTGCATCAGGCCCTGTAATACCAAGAAATGTGGGACCAGAAAGAAAGCATAATAAAAATTAGAAATTATATACCACGAATAAAGAGAGACACTTAAAATCTTTCTTGAATAATAGCTCCCAAATAAGTCCACAGCCAAATCTCAGGAACCTGTGAATAAGTTACTCTTCATGGCAAAAAAGGATTTGGTAGATGTAAATAATTAAGGACCTTGTGATGAAAGATTATTTTGGATTATCCTGGTGAGACCATTCTAATCACAAGGGTCCTTAAAAGCAGAGAACCCTCCTGGTGGTCAGAGAAAGAGATCTTGCTTCTGTGTTAACAGAAGCAAGGACAGAGAGATGTTAAGCTGCTGGCTTTGCAGATGGCAGAGGGAGCCGAGGGATGCAGGCTACCTCTACAAGCTGGAAAAGGTAAGGAAACAGACTCTCTCCAAGAGCGTCCAGAAAGGAATGCAGCCCTGTAGACACCTTGAGTTTACCCCACTGAGACTCATGTTGAACTTCTGAACTTCAGACTGGAGTACAATACACCTGTGCTGCTTTAAGCCAATAAGTATATGGTAATCTGTTATAGCAGTGATAGAAAACTAATACAAAGGCCAACCAATGAAATTCACTGGACAGGAGAGATTTCCCACAATACCATCAGTTAACAACAGCATGAATTTTACCAAGGAGAACAAAGTTTTCTAGCACTTTGGGGATTGCAAAATAAAGTTTAAATTACATTCCAAGAAGTCTGGTTTCAACAGGGAAAGAAAAGTTAATGCAAAGAAAGCCCCCAAACCGAAATATACTTGTTACCTTTCCAAGACTCAGCATCTCAAGGAAGAAATCTTACCACTCATTATCTCCAGGGATATGGTAACGGAGAACTGAAATAACTCTGCAAACAGTCTCCAGAATTATTCATCTCTGATCAAGAGGACAAGTCCTAAGAGACAACCTTCCCTGATAAAACCGGAGAGGAGAATTTTTAGAATGCTAAGAGCAGCAGGTTACCTCATCAGCAGCCAGGAAAGGTGGAATATAAAAAAGGATGAGGGAGACAGGCTCTGCACAGCGATAGGAAGGATAACATAAAATACAAAGGCATGTGTTAAAATTTCAGGCTACTACCAGGCAAGGTATCAGGTAATTAACATTGGCTTAAATGCCACCAAAAAAAGCTGTTTAAGGCACTATTTTTAAGACATTTTCTCTTCATGCCTATCTGTGCAATAACATTAAAAGGCTCATGAGAAAGAAACAATAGTTCACAGAAGACACGAGAGTCCCCAAAACATGACCAAACAATTGGTCTACCCTGCAAGACTGCCTCCTGGCCATGGTGCTGTGGAACTTAGGCTGAGAGGAGAGCAAGGATGCCCTCCACTCTACTCTTTTTTAATTTTTTGAGTCTGGTCTCAAATGCCTAGGCTCAAGCGATCCTCCTGCCTTGGTCTCCCAAAGTGCTGCCATTACAGGCGCAAGCCACAGCGCCCGGCCCCCTCTGCTCTAGTCTTAAGGTTGATATTGGCATCTGACTCCTGGGGCTGACACTGACTGGTCACGTGACATGGCACAATTCACCCCACTTCTCTGAGCTGAGAGCTCCCCTGAAAATGCCCTGCCTCAGAAGGACAGCCATGGTAAGCTCCACGGAGGCATGCCAACTTCCATCCTCTAGCTGCCAACGGGTATTTGGTTTCACTCTTTTTTTAGTGGGAAAAAAAAAAGAATGAGGAAGACTTTTTTCTTTTTTAACTAGGAAACCTTCTACCAAAGAAGGCTCTGTGGGAAGAAACACAGCACATCCACAGTTTCAAATGTGAGTGATGAGAGTTGGTCCTGAGACCTAGAGATGGGACTGCCAGTAGACACTGTGCTAAGCTGAGGGGAGGTAACACAGCTGGGTCTCAATGGAGGGCAGGGAATGCTCATGCAAGGCCCTTGTTTAGCATCCCTTCTTTTATTCTCTGACACACAACCTGCCTTGCAGTTCTTGCCTGCCGGACTGATCGTTTGGGTTATATTTCCAGGACTCTCCACACCTTCTATGAACTTTTGTTCCATTCTCACCAATCTTTTCATGTCTTTATATAGATAAGCATGCAGAGAAAATGTCTTTAAAATAGTAGGTACCTTAAAAAGTCCATTTTTGTCTCAACATAAAAGTATTTAAAAGAACAAAATATAGGAGATTATGTCAAAAGGAATAATTTGCCTTGGAATTTTTGTAGATGAAATCTAGCAGGCTGGTGCAGTGACTCATGCCTGTAATCCCAACACTTTGGGAGGCCAAGGTGGGTGGATCACCTGAGGTCAGGAATTCGAGACTAGCCTGACCAACATGGAGAAACCCCATCTCTACTAAAAACACAAAAATCAGCTGGGCATGGTGGCACATGTCTGTCATCTCAGCTACTTGGGAGGCTGAGGCAGGAGAATCGGCTTGAACCTGGGAGGTGGAGGTTGCAGTGAGCTGACTGCACTTCAGCCTCCAGCCAAGGTGACAAGAGTGAGATTCGGTCTCAAAAAAAAAAAAAAAAAAAGGCAATCTAGCAAAGGAGTATTTTCTGTTTACATTTCCACTATAATGTCAAAAATAAAGAGCTGCAAATAGCATCTTGATATTATTATTTGTAAAATATGCCTTTCACTAAAAATCATTCAGTAGGCACCTGCAAAGTACCTATTTATTCAGGATCTGTAACATGCTAGCCATTGTGTAAGGTTCGCAGAGCATAAAGGTGATCTCGTCTCCTCCAACTGTTACGTCCAACACAGGCTACTTCCTCTAACTCCTGGGTGCTCACAGCAAGCAGCTAAGGGAGGATTCTTTAAAGAATAAGCTTTCGAAGGAAGTATCCAAAAGAACCGCTTCAAAATGGAACCCTGTTACATTAAGAAATCATTCAGTTTTGCAGCTTCTCAGTCCAGGGACCTTGTTAAAACCCTGCTGTAAAAACTCAGCACCAACACAGAGTGAGGAAGCGCTGTCTGCCGCTACACAGATGATGACAACCTCTGCTGACCCAAGAGCCAGAACCAGCTCCTAAGTAATCCCCACGTGCTTTGATACTGGGCTTACTCAGTTCTGTGTCTTCAGGCTTCTCAAAGTCTAAGAGCATTTCACTAAGGTCAAAATTCAAAGCTAAAAGAGATTTTCCTACTGGGCAGTTTTCAAACATCATTCTTGTACATTTAACCTTTTATATGCTACAATACTGAAAGACTGGGAACTCCCTCAATATCAAATAATACTTTTTCAGTAATGTAAGTTTTGGTGCATTCAATCCAAATACAAGGAAGCCATTAAAAAGGATTCTATAGATTTGTATTCATCGATATGAAAGGGTATCCAGGACATACTACCAAAATAAACAAAGCAGATTAGAAAACAACATGTGTTGTTTTATAATAAAATAAAAAGTTCATACAACATTTTAAAAATTAAAAATCTACGTTAACATGTATGTAGAAAAAAGTCTGGAAGAATATTTACCAAGAGGCTAATAATTATTTCTGGGTGGTGAGATTATGGATGATGTTATTTCTTTAATTTTTGACTTTCTGAATTTCTAAGATGACCATTTATGGCTTGAAAATAAAGAATAACTATCATTAAAGAATTCTATGTATCCTCTATTGCTGAAAGTATTTGTACTCACAATGTCCTCTTGCTCAATTGTCAAGGA
Organism: Theropithecus gelada; assembly: GCF_003255815.1. Lineage (NCBI taxonomy): Eukaryota > Metazoa > Chordata > Mammalia > Primates > Cercopithecidae > Theropithecus > Theropithecus gelada. The sequence goes on from NC_037680.1 coordinate 44,468,781, forward strand.
AAAAAACAATATTATCACAGAATGAATGGTTTTTCATTCTTCTATTTTGCTTCCCTTATACCAATTTTTTCCGCATATAAACCTTCTTTCCTTTAGCATGTTTACCAGCAGAAGGATTTTGTATATGCCAAAGGTAACACCTCACATGACCCTCTATCACCTATATGTATACTATTTCCCTATACCATATCATCAATAACATTGAATTAGTGTCAGAAGACCCAGATGCCAGCCAGCTGGAGAATTACAGCTGTGACTGCAGGAAAGCCACTTAACATCTCCAATCTTTCTGTTTCATCTGTCAGCAGCAAATGTAGGATGAAAGGAAAAACTAAATCAAGCAAGTGATGTGACAGTGCTTGAAAAATTATTAAAACACAATAAATGCCAGTTGCTATTTGCAGCAGCATCTTTAGTATCTCCTCCAAGAAAAATATTTTCTGATATTCCTGTCATAACATTTAATGATGAGCTTTTTTGGGAAACATTGTTAAAAGAATCTTTATGTGAAATGTTAATGGGAAGATAGGTAAATGTAACAACCCCTAAAGTACAGGAGTTTTTTACCACATTCAAAACAGGACTGAATAGAGCAAGGCCACAGGGTCAGGGAAGAAGAACAAGGACCAATATGTTAAACTGACCTAGGTTCAAGACCCATCTCTGCTTCTAGTGAGCTTTACAGTGTTACAAATTATTTCATGACTTTAAACCTTAATCTCCTACATGTGAAATGCTGGTAACAACAGGATGGATGCTATGGTGGTTTTATGATGATTAAACAAGACAAAGCAAATAATGTGCTTATCACCATGCCTAGCACATAGTAGGCATTTCATCTTTTTGAAGGATACCACCAATAAAGCCAAGCTATACATCAGGGACTCAAATTCTCAAAGGAAAGAAAATAACCAAAAAATGAAGTAAAATGCCAGATACTTTTTGGATCAAAGCACTGTATTTCTATTAATTTGGTACCTACGTAATAACATATACCGCTCTACTGAAAAATAAATGTGGTCTTCTCAGAAATAAGTTAAGATGGGTAAACCCCTTACCAAAGACCACAGCCTGATACTGCCCCTGGATTCGTCCTATCCATTACTCTTCTCAAAATCTGATTGTCAAAAAAAACAAAACAAAACAAAAACAAAAAACAAAACCACTGGTTACTATGGGAACAAGCACACCAAAGATAACATCTAAACAAAAGGGCTTTCACCTTCCTCTAACCGCCCATAGCTCTTAGTTTTATGTCTCTTCTTACTGCATTTATCACATTCTACCTTATATTATGGTCACTTGTGCGGGATCTGATCTCTCCGCCTACATGGTAAGCTCTCTGAGTGCAGAAACCTTGCTTTATTCATCTTTGAATTTTCTACAAAGCCTTGCACAAAGAAAGCAGTAAATAAGTAGTTTGCTGTGGATGGAAAAAAGAACATGTACTAAAAAAGCATTGCATAACTGAACACTATGCCTACACTATTTGACCTCTCAGGGAAAAAATTAATCAAACCTCCCAGCCACTTGACTGGTAAGAATTATACAATTAACCCTATTTTACAGGCTGGAGAACAGTTTAAGAATTCTAATTCCTGCTGAATAATGATGGAGTTAGAATTCTGGCATACTCATGCTAAAATAATGGTCAACATAGTTTCTAACAGATTTAGCTTTCTTTCTGAAATCATAATTTACTAAGTCTATTCTTTACAAATAGCTAAGTGCATCTTTTAATAATGAAACTAAAATAATAAATTGAATTAGGCAATAATTGTCATGCTGAGTTAAAATAAGTATCCCATGCTAGAGATCATTTTTCCCTACCAGCAGGAAGCCACTGTGCTGATCTGGGGTTTTTACCTGGTCCCTCAAGGTCCAATGATACTGCTGTATAATAACAAGGTAAATTCATGATGAGCAAGTTGATGGGACATACCATACCAGCATATCCATGTACAGCAATTGGCAGGGCTGCCTTCAGCAAAACTGTAAACCCCATCCATAGGGCTGAGCTGTCAAAGTATGAACAGCATCTAATACAAAGGAATTAATAATTTAACTGATAGATTTATCATTTTCCAAGTCACTGAGCTTGATTCTAATAAACATGTTTTGTGTCAAATGCACGACTATTTTATTTGATGAAAGATAGACTAACGGAAAAATATTTGTATAATGTTTGACTCAAATCAGAAACCGTATTACCATCTACTGACAGCATATAAATTACAAGGTGGTCCACTTGGTATTCTTCTCCTGAGATTAGCATTTAGGAGGATTTCCTTACCTTGTACTGGCTTTAAGATAATTCAATTTCTTTTGATATCATAGATGACAATATTTTTTGATATCATGGATGCAAATATTGAAAACACATAAAAGAAAAAGACAAATCTGCATTTTAACTATCTCCAGCATCTAACGTTGAGCCTTAAGGTCTAATCCTATTCTCCAATATTGCATGTAACAGCAAATTAAAGCAATAATACATTTTTTTCAAGGAAGAAACTACCCTTTTGTCTCCTCAGACTTTTGCCTATGAGCTCCAGGAATAAATAAATAGTGGAGAAATACACTACCTGTAGCCACAATGTATTTGTCTTTTCTCCTGGAGCGTCACATTTTGAAAAGGAAAATATTTCCCAGTTTCCTACTTACAGAATAAAGGTGAGCTTCCGGGGGAGGGGTGTGCAGTGAGGAAGGAAGCCACGTTCCCAGCAGGTAGGGCTGTAAAATGCTATGTCCGAAAGAAAGTCACAGTGACCTTTCCAAGAGGTGGAGAGGGCAGCCACCCACACAGCATTAGTTAAGGACTGATGACGGGCTGGCCTGAACTAAAGTCTCCTACCCACTAGCCTGTGGAGCATAACACACATAAATGTCATGCCCAGATAGGCTCAGGGGATAAGAAACGCAAGCGTACTGCTTCCCAATACCCAACAGCCATGCATCACATTGAGGAGTGATTCACAAAGAGAGTGAGGGCATATACAAATATATGTGCATGTGTACATATGCAGGCATATATGTATGTGTGTGTACATGGAGATATGTGTATGTACAAATGCACTCACATGTATCAGAGCCTTGAATGGAGACGGAAACAAATGAGGAAGGTGCAAAAGAGGGCATGGATTTTTAAAAATCTGATCAACACCAGCCAAGAGCAGCCTTCCAGCTCCCTATCACACAGGATGGTTTAGGGAATAGCTTGTTCAGGCCCAGAGATGATGCAAATGATCCAAAGTAGACTTCAAATGGGGAATGGGTATGAACAAATTGTGTGGCAGGGAACAACAATGGATAGTGGGTTTTTGATACTCAAAGAACTTATAACTTCGAAGGCTATAAAAGAAGGAAGTCAGACCTCTGAGGGGTGCTGGGGTGAGAGAAGAGGGCAGGGGACTGCCACTCTGCACACAAGAGATCAGCCTGACAGCAATTCTATGATTCATATTCACTTATGACTTAAACAGTGTTTCTAAGATGGGGGCCCATGGCTATGCTCACAGAATCCTCTACAAATGTTTTATTTATTTACTTACTTTTTTGAGACAGAGTCTTGCTCTGTCACCCAGGCTAGAGTGCAGTGGCATAACTTCTGCTCACTGCAACCTCCACCTCCTGGGTTCTAGCAATTCTCGTGCCTCAGGCTCCTGAGTAGCTGGGATTACAGGCATGTGCCACCAGATTCAACTAATTTTTGTATTTTTAGTAGAGACAGAGTTTCATCATGTTGGCCAGGCTGATCTCAAACTCCTGGCCTCAAGTGATCTGCCTGCCTTGGCCTCCCAAAGTGCTGCAATTACAGGCATGAACCACCTTGCCTGGCCCTCTATGAATGTTTTTAAATGTTGTGTTTCCTTAATTATAATCACACGCGCATACACACACACACACACACACACACACAGACACTTACATGCTGGGTCATTATTAGCCTCCAGTGATCCCTGTTCCAGCCTCTTAATCCTTCCGCATTTCCCTAGAAAATGGACTCTCCTGGTCTCCTACACAATTATTCTCCTCTCTTCTAAAACCTCCATCACCTTCTTTTCCTTCCTCACTCTCAACTAATGACATTTCCTGTTTTACGGAGAAATTAGAAACAGAAGACTTCCACGCAAGGTACAGTATCCTTGCACCTCTACCTGCCTCCCCTGTCTGCCTTCCTCTGATGGTAGCAGCACCATCCATGAGGTGACCTCTCCTTTCTCCTATCTAACAGATGTCTGGGGATCATCCCTGTTCACCCATTTGAGAACATCAGTCTGGCACTGTCCCCTCCCTCATTCAATTTTTCCTTCTCTATTGAATCTTTCCCATTCACCTGTAAACATGCTTTTTTAAAAAAATCCTTTACCCAACATTCTCATTGAGCTATCACTCCACAGTTTTGATCCCTTGTGTTGGGAATTTCTCTCAAGAGTTATCTTTACTAACAAGTTATCTATCCTTGTTATCTCCTGTTCTCTCCTGCCAATCTCTTGAACCCAGTTGGACCAGGCTTTTGTCTCCATCACTCCACTGAAAACATTCTTGCCAAGGTCAAGTATGTGCTTCATTTTGCAAATATCCTTGATCTATTGATAGCATTTGATGCAGCTTTTCACTCCTCCTTTCTTCAAACACTTCCTCTATTTGTTTTTTAGGAACTTCACTCTCTCTTCTACCTCATCAGCCTCTTCTTCTCAATCAGCGGATGCTTATCTATGCAACACCTGTGACAGTACCAGCCCACTTCTCTTCTCTACCTTCACTTACTCCCTAGATGATTCCACTCATTTCATAACTTTAAATGCCATGGGCACCAACTGTTTCCAAATTTACATCTCTAGCTCAGACATCTTTGAAATCTTGTATCCAAATCCCTACCTGATACGTCCTCACAGACAACACAAGCTTAACATGTGCAAAACTGAGTTCTTTATTCCATCCCAACCTGCAACTCAAACTCTCTTTCCCATCTCAGAAAATAGTAACTCCATTCCTCCATATTTTCAGGTCAAAACCTTGAGTAATCAAGTTCTTTCTCCCAAACCCGGAATTCAATAACTGCTTACCACTTCCATTAGTCCTCACTCTGGTCCAAGTCACATCACCTTCACTATGTCACGGCAGTAGCCTGCCAAGGGACTCTCACAGCCATCTTATAAGGTCTCTATATGGTCTGTTCTCTACAGATCAATTGCAGTTCTCTGTTTAAAATTTTATTCAGATCATATTACTCTTCTGCTCACAGGCCTCCTGGTTTTCTGCCCTCTAACAGTAAAACCCAAAGTCTTCACCACAGGCTATGCAGCCCTACGTGATTTGGCCCCTGCTAACTCTCTGTGCCCATGACCTTGGTTCTGCCTGCACTGGTTTCCTGGCTGTTTTTCCAATTGCTTATAACACGCTTCCTGCTTCAAACATTTGCAAGTGCTGTTTGCTTTGGTCTGTTCAAATATTACTTAATTTGGAGAGCCTTCTGTGGTAGACAGAATTCTAAGATGACCCCAATAAACCCATTCCCTAGTGAACCTACCCTGCATCATCCTCTCCCTTTGAGTATGAACAGGACCTGTAACTATGATGGGACGTCACTCCTGCGGTTAAGTTACGTCGCATGGCAAAGGTGAAGATGTAATTAAAGTTCCACATCAGTTGATTCTGAGTTCATCAAAAGAGAGATTATCCTAAGTGAGGCCTGCTTAATCAGGTAAAAAACCTTGAACAGAAAGACTGAGGCCTTGGGGGTGAGGGTGGAGTAGGGGAGATGGTCCACAGCTGCTCCTGAAAGGGCAACAGTCATGTTGTAAACTGTTCGTGGCCTATAGGAGCTCAGGGTCTCAATCCACAACTGCAAGGAGCTAAATTCTGCCAGCAGCCCAGAAAGGCTTGGGAGAGGACCATGAGCTCCGAAGTGCATGCCTTAATTTCAGCCAGAGAGACACTGAGCAAACTACCCCGGCTCAACTGTACCCGGACTTCCAACCTACAGAAACTGAGATAATAAATGGGTGCTATTCTAAGTTGCTAAGTTTGTGGTAGCTTTTCACACAGCAACAGAAATCTAATATACCTTCTATAATATCGAATACCATCCCCCTTACTCTCTATCCTCCTGACATAAATTTTCCTTCAGACGACTTGGTATATCATACTTGCAATTTGAATATTTGAATTTTTCCTCTCCCCGGCTCTAGAAAGTAAGCTCCTTTAGGGCAAAAAGTATGCCTTTTCTTTTTTCTACTGATACATTACAGCACCTGAAACAATGCCATGCACATAGTAAGTGCTCAATAAATATTTATAGAATGAATGAATGTATTTACCGTTTTCATTTACTTTAGAACACAGAGATCTCAAAAAAGTTTAATACTGTTTAACTTACAACTTCCAAAGGCTATTTCTCAAACTGAAGTACAAGGACATCCCCCCGCTTTCCACCCCACTCCAACAATTTCTGAGAGATTCATGAGTTCACAAATATGAAAAGTAAAAGTCTAAATAACTAGCTTGTAAATATTTAGTGAAAACAAAAGTATACCAACTGCTATGTACTGAATCGTGGCCCACCCTGAAAAAAAATTCATATGCTGAAGTCCTAACCCTCCATGTGATGGTATTTAGAGATGGAGCCTTTGGGAGGTAATTACGTTTAGGTGAGCTCATGAGGGTGGGACCCAAGAGACACCAGAGAGCTTGCCCTCACTCCCTCTCCACCATGTGAGGACTCAGTAAGCAGACAGACAGCTGCAAGCCAAGAAGACAGCCCTCACCAGAAACCAGCCACACTGACATCCTGATCTCCACAACTATGAGAAAATACATTTCTGTTGTTTCAGCCACCTAGTCTATGGTATTTTTTTTATGGCAGCCTAAGTAGACAAATGTACCAACAATTAGGTATCAAAAAGTGTTCCGTGAAAATAAGTCATACTAAAATACATTTCTATTATAAGAAAGTGTTTCTATGTCATTAGATTCAGGAAAATGTCATTAATGTGGTACGTGTTAACTTCAGCAACATATATAATAGATCCCTTTATGATATCCGTCTGAATAATTGGGTTAGATGTCCACTAAAAGGCACTGCATTTGTTACTGGTTGAACAACTGGACCAAAGAACACTAGTTCATTACTGAAAGTCACTCCAGCAGTGAGTGGTTTCTAACAGATGTCAGGAGACTCTTCTCCCTCAAACTTCTAAACACCTTAATCAATGTTTCGGATAAAGATTAAAATGCAGGCTAATCAGATTGGCAATGGACATACATCTAAACACTGGAATATGACACACTGATGATCATGACTGAAGTATACAGTGGACAAGATATGAATCAAAACTATCAGGTTGATTATTAGTGAAAAATGATAAGTTGTATCTAGAGTTGCAGTTCAGAATTAGGCTTGTAGCCCGTTAAAAAAAAATCAGCTGTGTTGCTTGGCTGCTGAGTCATGCTGAACATGTCACCAATGTGCATGGATATTTCAAAAGGCAATGAAAACCTGGGCTGAGAAATATAAAGTGTGTATAAAAAAAAACAAACACATGTTCTTAATACTGTATTCCAGCCTGCTCAGACCACACCTGGAATCCTGTATTTAAATATGGGCACTACATACAAGAGGAACACAAAATAGCCACATAAAAAGAGTTATGAGGTCAAATAGGTTTTAGATGAAAGAAAGTTCAACAAATTCCCTTCTTATAGAACTTCTTAAAATATTTAATATGTTAATATTCGTTGTGATTTCCCAAAAAAAAAAGTGTATGTTCATGTGTGTGCCTGTGCACAGACTGATGAATAATGTACGTTGTTTTTAAACTTATTTGAACATAGAACCCTTTCTTGCTGGAGCATCATGTAGGACTAGTGATCTAAGCCACAAACTTATGAAAACAACCTACACTCACAAGAGAAAATATAAGAAAGGCAGATGCAGACTAAATATTAATAAAGGTGAGCAACTAGTATTGCAAGAGCAATATACAAACTGTATCATGAGAAAAAGGCTAAAGATTCTTATAATACTTTGTCTAAGAAACGAGAAGAACATTCCTTGCAAATTTACAAATGGCTCTCAGAAAAATAAGGGAATACATTTGTCTTATATTGCTCTAGTACCCAGGACGAAATAATATCTAAAGTTAAGGCTCAGTGGTACGTGTTTTAACACATTTTCCAGGAGACTTTTATCCAGACAGTCTGATATTTGCACTAACGGGGATTACAGCCCACAGGAGCCCAGAAAAGAAAAGTCAGTTTAATCTTCAGAAGGAGGAAGAACCATCCAACAATTAAGGCTTTTGTTAGTATTAAAGGGGCCACCATGAAGAAAATGTGAGTTTTAGTATGCACAGAAGCTAGGTAAACATCAGCAGGGACACTAAAAAAAAGATTCCTGCATATATAAAGTGGGCAACTGGACTGTTGGATTCTAAAGGTCACTTCCAATACTGCATGCTCACTGTGCTAGACTAAAACCTCGGTAGTCTTGCTCACCATTGCACCTCAATGACAAACATGAGCCTGGCACAGAGCTCCTGGCACAGTGGGCTCCTCGTAAATATGGGCTGAATTAATGAATAACTGAACAAGTAAAATATAAATGAAAGAAGTACCTCGTTCGAAAGTCAGACAAAAAGGAAATGGACTATCTCATTCTTTAGTGACTGCTAAATTCATGAACTGTGAATAATAATCAAGGCTACTGTCAAATATAAGGACAACAGCCTTGTAATAATTTCACTTCTTGACTGGGCAATTAACTCTGAATTGAATCACACCAAGGGTTACTGTGAGGTTCCCTTGATAAATATGTGAAAATGCAAGACTATAAATGACCATCAGAAGTGGGGGTGATTATGGTGCCAACGGTCTACTTAGATGGACTATGATAACTCAGAGGGGTGGAAACTAACCTTGAGGATGAACCCACTTTTTGTAGCTACAACTCCGAAAATCCCTAGTGGCCAGAAATGAACCTTGATGATGAACCCGCTTTTTGTAGCTACAACTCTGAAAATGCCTAGTATATGCAAGTGCTTTATTTGTTTAATGGTCAGAAGAAATACGTATAACTTCTTTTAAAACATCTTCAAAGATGTGACAGTATTCTGATGGAGCTGGTAAACTAAGCTGTTTATAATTCAGTTTAAACCGTTCTGTCTTGAGATACCAAATTCTTAGCAACGAATATCACAAAGAAGAACCTTTAAAAAATAAAAAAATAAAAAAAAAATCCTTAAAACGGAAAACGCTTTCATTCACTCGACTGCAGACAAAGACTGTACTGTCAGGCACCATATTTGTATTCATTTCCTAGAAGACTGAGATTTCTTTCAAAATATATCTGTCATTTTTCCACAGTGGCTGATCAAACTTGCCACTGAAAAATGTTCTGAACAGGCAACCTGTAGTACAAGCATGGTTTATTTCTGTCAGAGACCGACTGCTGAAGTGTGAAAGAAACTCATTAAAAATCTCTTACTGTGATCTTACATTGTAAAAAAAAAAGAAAAAGAAAAAGAAAAAAAAAAAAAACCTAAGAAAGAAAAGGCAAGGAAAAAAAACATAATGAAAGGTACACTGAGCCTGCAGACACACTCATACAGTGCTTTTCTTTCTTACTCTTCTTTAGCAAGCAATTAGAAGAGCACAATTAGCCCTGGGAATACAGCATACACTCGTGGTTTGGGGAAATCAAATAAGCTAACGATTTTATTTTATGCTAATATTATGAAAAGTTAACGAAGGAGATTAAAAAAATTGTACTATGGGAAAAACAATGCAGAATAAACAACAGCATTATTTACCTTAATCTCAAAACGAGGTTCACAGCGCAAGAAGCAGCTTCTCTGTAGTCTTCATTAGCACTGGGTGGACTCTTTAAAAGGAAAACAGCCAACAGCATTATAAACTGCATCAGGAAAGGAATGAATAAAATCACAATATCGCTCGATTCATAGAGCCACTTCTTTCTGGAAATTTCAAAACTAGATCTTTACACACGCAGGCCTTGTTTGACATTGTAACACCTCCATGTAAAGGTTGTCATGGTGCCTAATTCCCATCACAATTGTGGATATGAATGTTTCCTACGGAAAGCCTCAGTCATAGGAATGGCATCACGAACAACTTGTATAAGCTGTGGTAAGTCCAGCTACCTAAAATGGCACCTCACAAGCCACGCCATGGACGGTTACCATTGAAACTTGGGGACCACGAAGGCTGGGCACCTTAAACCCTGCAATGCAGAGGAAGGAGGGGCCCAGAAGATTCAGCCACTGTTTATCTTTCCTGCCTTTCTCACCTAGAGCCCATTTTCTTGAATACTGATTATTAACCACAAATGTCTCCAATACACAGCCTCTCCCTGTTCTCAGGGAATCCCGGGACATGAGTAGACCTTACTGTTGGAGTAGAAAAAATAAGGCATTTCAGGTCAAGACTTGGCTCTGCCACTGACCTGAAATGCAACCATGAGCAAGCCATTCTCTGAATACTGCCCACCGTAAAAGGCTGCAGGGAGAATAAAATGATATATATGAAAGTGAGTCATAAAATGCTCTACAGTACTAGTTATCCTAATCCCTGTTCCTGTTTCCTTTACTCTCTTTGCCCTCTGATCCATTATTATTCTTAACTTGCCTTTTATCATTCAACCAATCCCTACAGTTTATCTCAAAGTCTCTTACTGAGTTGCCTGATACAGTGCAAAGACCTAAACCGAATCCTGACTTGGCCTCTAACCAGTGGTGTGACTGTGGGGGAGCCACTTCACCTCTGTAAGTCTTCACTCCCTCAGCTATAAAATAAGGGCCCAGCATTAGCTATCTGACCTCAAACAGGCTTCCTGAAGCCAACAAAATCACTCTAATTATCTCCCCAACATATGGTTAATTTTATAAAACACAGACCAAGTAAAACAGAAATGAATTTAAATTGGATATGTAGAGTTTGAAAGAAAGAAAATTATGATCCTGACAGTGGCAATGCTTTATAGTACAATCACTTTGAGAACAAAAGGGCTTGCCTGTTAATTATACAGCAGAACCAGAATGCAGCCCTGGGCTCTGCTTCTATGCCCCTAGGTCTTTCCATGGATTGCTCAGCATCCCTCATCACCTCCCACCATGACTCACAGCACACGTCTTCTGTCCCATAACTTTAATAAATATGCATTATAAATGCATGTCACAGTTACTGGACTATTATTTTTACAAGGCAAGTTGTAGAGATGAATTGGCCCATAAAATTCAATGATAACAGAATTATGAAAACAGGTTACAGAAATCCAACCAGGAGCAAAAAAGAAAAGTATCAATTAACCACAATGTTCTGTGGCTGGAATATAACAGAATGGTTTTCTTTCCTTTTCTTCTTTTCCACAGTACCAGCAATTTGAGGAGCAGTCTGGTAATCAATTCTCACTCCTGAGCCTATCATTTAAAGGTTGGAGGTCCCACAAAGTACGGTCAATAGCAACCTATTTAAAAAGAGAGCTTATAAGCCCTTGATTTGGAGGCACTACCTTGAAATTGTCCATCTTTCTAAAACGCTGCTTTTTTAAAAGATCTGTCTACAAAGCATCTCAAACGGAATGACTGGCAGAGAAACATACCTGAGAGTCATGCACAGACAAGGACTGTATTTGTTCAGGGATGGTGCTGGCGTTCACCGCAATCTGTTATGAGAGCCATCGTTACAGCATTCAAGAAAGCCAAAAGGAGACACAGTGAGTGTGGTTACATTAAGTCCCAATTATCAGACCCAATAATTTCCAAACGATCATAAAGCAATGTTTACCAAAGTATGGCTCTTTGACTACCTGTGTTGGAATCACCTAGGACAAGTGTTAAAGATCCCTAGGACGCTCCCGGCCTATGACTCAGAATTCCACAGAGATGGAAGAGAATCTGTGTCTTTACCAAGCTCCCCAAAAAACCCTCATTATACTGTTAAAGAACCACTAAGCTAAAGTGAAAAGGCATCAATTATTTGATATTTTAAACTTGATAACCAAAAGATGTTGTAGGATAATTTTTTCTCATTGGACAATTTCACCTAAGCTTAACAGACCCTCAATGAAAGAATGTTAGGGTTAATAAAACCTACCCCTTTAATTGTAACTAGGAGCAATTATTCACTGTATTTCAAAAATATATAAGGATAGTTGCATTTTTAAAAGACATTTACCCAAGAGAAATGCTAAAGTGATTGACAGGTTATACTCTTCTCTCAAAGTCAGAAACCCAACTCTAAGGTTACACCCAAATTATTTTTGCCTGGAGCTCTACTTTTGTGAACTCTGCCCTAGAGCAAAACTTGAAAGACAAAAAAAAAAAAAAGAAAAAAGAAAAAGAAAAAACTCAAAGAGAAACAGCAATGAAAATGAACAAAAGGGATCTCCTAGTTCTAACCTTACTATCAATTCTAAATCAGAAACCATCAAAAATTATTTGTGGGAAGAGCCTTCTAAAGTTGAAGAGCATAAAGAATTCTTACTCTCCATGCTTCTTCCAAAATAACTATGGTGGTAGTGAAGTAATAGGGAGAAGTATATTGATGTCTGCAATTTACTTTGAAACACATCAAAAAGTTAAGATGGACTGAAGGATGAATAGATGGATATATATGTGACAGAGCAAATACAGTAATGATGATACCTAGATTATAGGTATATGGGGTTCACTATACAATGTTTTAATGTTGCTATATTTATTTTTACAATAAGATGTTAGGGGAAAATGACTATGTTAGAAGAACAAACTACCTGTATTCATTAACCAGCCAGAGGATCTGGGCCTACTTCAAATGGTTTCTTGTAAAGAACCTTTCAGGGTGATTCCACAATCTTAACTTAAATTTGTGGTACAACCAAAGGCCACATCAGTACTTATAAACAGCACTGTGACTTCCTTTAGTCAAAGAACTACTGTAACCTGAAAAACCTTAGTGGCATTTACTAAGAGGTAAAAACTTCTGCTTCCCCTGGGGAGACCCATCTTCTGCCCTGCACAATCATCAGGATGGAGGGCTAATCAACAAAGTGGGGGGCTGGAACCCCACACACACCCTGCAACCTCACTGTGTAGGTGTAACCCTGAATACAATGAGGGGACCAGCCTCCACTCTGATGTACAAGCAATATGGTAATTCCTCAGAAAATGTGCAGAGATGCACAGGAAAGCTGGACAGGGAGGTAATACAGTTTGGATATTTGTTCCCACCCAAATCTCATGTTCGTGGTGGCTCATGCTTCTAATCTCAGCACTTTGAGAGGCTGAGATGGGTGGATCACTTGAGGCCAAGAGTTCGAGGCCAGCCTGGGCAACATGGCGAAACCCCTTCTCTACTAAATATACAAAAATTAGCCAGGTGTGGTGCTTTGCGCCTGTAGTCCCAGCTACTTGAAAGGCTGAGGCACGAGAATCACTGGAACCCAGGAGGCGGAGATTGCAGTGAGCTGTGATCGTGCCACTGCACTCTAGCCTGAGTGACAAAGTGAGACTCTGTCTCAAAAACAAAGAAAAAAAAATGTCATCTCCAATGTTGGAGGTGGGGCCTGATGGCAGGTGTTCGGATCATGGGGGTGGACCCCTCATGAATAGCTTGGGCCATTCCCTTGGTGATAAGTGAGTTCTCACTCTGAGTTCACATGAGATTTGGCCATTTAAAAGTGTATGGCACCTCCTCCCCACTCTCTATGTTGCTCCTGCTTTCACCAAATTATGTGCCTGTTCTCACTTCGCCTTCCACCATGAGCAAAAGCTCCCTGAGGCTCTCCCAGAAGCTGAGCAGATGCCAGCATCAATGCTTATACAGCCTGCAGAACCGTGAGTCAATTAAATCTTTTCTTTCTAAATAATCCACTCTCAGGTAGCAATGCAAGGATGGCCTGATACAGGAAGCCTCTGTACAAAACATCTTCCTTGACAACAAACTGTATTCCTCCAAATGTCACTACTACAGATCCATTCTATGGGATTAGGGCATGGTCTTTTGGGTATACTCTTCTAAGTGTAAAAACTTGTAACAAATCTAACACATTACGCAGCTGTCAATTTATCAGGGTTTTTCTTTTCCTTTTAAACAATTTGCTATAGGATGGACATTTGAGAGAATGAGTGTTTTGATGGGAAGGTGTATTAGTCCGCTTTCATACTGCTATGAATAAATACCCGAGACTGGGTAATTTATAAAGAAAAAGGAGGTTAATGGACTCGCAGGTCCACATGGCTGGGAAGGCCTCACAATCACGGCAGAAGGCACAGGAGGAGCAAAGGCACATCTTACATGGTAGTAGGCAAGAGAGTGTGTGCAGTAGAACTACCCTTTATAAAACCCTCAGATCTCATGAGACTTATACACCATCATGAGAACAGCATGGGAAAACCTGCCGCCATGATTCAATTACCTCTCACCAGGTCCCTCCCATGACATGTAGGGATTATGAAAGTTACAATTCAAGATGAGATTTGGGTGGGGACACAGTCAAACCATATCAGAGGAGGAGGCAAAAACAATGAATTAATGTTGAACACCACCATGGCAATAGACTTTGTTGGGGATTTAGAACAGGATAAGAGAGGAAAAGATCTCACGATGGAGACAAGAAAGAGACAACATCTGCTTTCCAATTTTTCATAGAGCTCTGCCTAACGAACTCCTTTTCTGCTTTTGCAAATATTATAGCTAAATGCAATGTGCTATCCTGGATAGGATCCTGGCAAAAACGAGGGGCATTAGTAGGCAAACTAGTGACATTGGAATAAATTCTGGGGCTTAGTTAACAGTCACACAGCAGCGCTGGTTTCTGAGTTGTAACAAATTTGTCAGGATTACATAAGAAATCAACAGTGGGGGAGACTGTGTTAAGAGTATATGGGAACTCTGCACTGTCTCGGCAACGTTTCTATGAACCGAAAATTATTCCAAAATCGGAAGTTCACTTTCAGATATACTGCAGATTTCTGGTAACATATCTACCTTTCCTCACAACTACTCAGAAGGGCAGTCACCTGCAATAACCACATCTTTTAGAAAGTGGTATCATGAAAATATCAGGTTAAAGCAGTCTGTGATGACTAAGGATAACCATAATAAAAGTGGAGGGAGAAATCAAATCTCTCTCTCCATCTCCATATGGGTATAGAACAAACATGTTTGACAGCGTACGGGCATTTGGAAAACATGTTTTCATAGAAATAATACACACACACACACACATATATATATATATATATTTTTTTTTTCCCCCTGAGACAGAGTTTCATTCAGTCGCCTAGGCTAGAATGCAGTGGCGTGTATCAGCTCACTGCAACCTCCGCCTCCTGGGTTCAAGGGATTTCCCTGCCTCAGCCTGCTGAGTAGCTAGGATTACAGGTACATGCCACCGCGCCCAGCTAATTTTTTGTATTTTTAGTAGAGACAGCATTTCACCATGTTGGCCAGGCTGGTCTCGAACTCCTGGCCTCGGGTAATCCACCCGCGTCAGACTCCAAGTGCTGGGATTACAGGCATGAGCCACCACACCTGGCCCATAAAAATAATTTTTAAAAGCTAACAGCAGTCTTAAATAAAATGTGACAATAGCAATAAGTAATATAAGGGAAAAATTAGTTTTCACATTGCAATTAATTTCTAATAAAATTAACTCAATTTAAATACCAAATGTATTTTCTCCTCAGAGCAAACTCCCAGAGTTAGGAAACAGAAACATTTCCATAATTAGCCAAGTCTAGAGTCTTGATAACAAAACTTTTCAATGTACCTTTTGTGAACCCTACTGGGCTTCAGCCAGAAACCTTTCCCACCTGCTTCATTACCCTTGATTAAATAAAGACAACTTTTCCAAGGGATTTCTGAAACATTTTCTTTTTTCTTATTTTTATTTTGGAAATTTCTGACAGACATTTAAAACAAATCTTCAGGAATTTTGAGCACACTAGTTTCCTGGATTCCAGTCTCGACTTCCGGATTCCGAGGGATTTGTGCAGTTTTCCTAGCCAGTCCTTGATCCTAGCTGTGAATCAGAATCCTGTGAGCAGCTTTTTAAAAATCAAGAGTTGCCTGGACATCACCCCAAATTACCAAATCAGAATCTGTGGGTTGAGTCTAGACACTGCATTTTTAAAGGTTTCCAGTCAGGGTTGTGAATTGTTTATTTTCATGTCACCTAACTGAGATGCTACTATAAAAAAGAATGCAACTTTAATGGAAGCCTTAGCAAATGCCCTCCTCAGTTAAATGAACCCAAATGAAACTACAAATTTAAAAATAAAGTCAATTTCACTTTTTATGTGGAAAATAAGGATGTAATGCAAAATTGACAAAAAGTCATAAAACATGTACTTATTATTTTTGACAAAAACATAATGGGATAACAGTTGAAAAGTTTTATGTAACTAAGAAACACTACCTAAGGAAACTGTCCTTGCAAATACCACCCCTTCCCCTGACCCCCAAAGAGATGAAAAGTGTTCAGTTAGTGGGCTCCCTTTGCTTTTATGAAATTCCCACATTGCCTAACACAGTTCCACGTGGAAATCAGGCACAGACTAAACATCTGTTGAATTAATTGTTATTAATGTTAGCATTATTATTAACCTTTAGTCTTCACTGTCTTCCATCAACCAAGTAGAGTATGATGATAAATAAATGAAATGAGGATGAGCTATCCACTTACTATAAATTATTAAGTACTAGTGGGTGACTAATACTTTGATATTTCTTTTTTTATTATTATTATACTTTAAGTTCTAGGGTACATGTGCATAACATGCAGGTTTGTTACATAGGTATATATGTGCTATGTTGGTTTGCTGCACCCATTAACTCGTCATTTACATTAGGTATATCTCCTAATGCTATCCTTCCCCCTGCCCCCCACCCCACGACAGGCCCGGGTGTGTGACGTTCCCCGCCCTGTGTCCAAGTGATCTCATTGTTAATTCCCACCTATGAGTGAGAACATGTGGTGTCTGGTTTTCTGTCCTTGCGATAGCTTGCTCAGAACGATGGTTTCCAGCCTCATCCATGTCCCTACAAAGGACACGAACTCATCCTTTTTAAATACTCTGATAGTTCTAAAGTATCAGTATAAAGTGTTAGGAACACAGGGCCAATTTTTCAATGTGGATGGCTATGAATCTCAAGCCAGATCTGAATCCCAAGATAAGTACTGCAACTCTAAAATCTTACAGATTATACTGGAAATTCTCTTGGACTTAGGAGGATCTCCAAATATGGCCCAGGATAAGGTGGATCTTCTCAATGTCCCTCTGACTGACAAACATCCCACTCTGGCCTTCTGAGTCTTCTCCAATTAATACTGTAATACTTGGACATTCTACCTCACACTTACTGGGAAGACAAACAGCCCCTCACTCATTAAGCATTCCTAAAATATCCCTAGTTCATTGTAGCACCTTACTCTGTCTAAACATGGTACTAACAAAGTTACTTTTCTGAACTTCACCTCAATCATATGTCTTCTGATCCCTCGGGTCACTTCTGACCTACTCATAAATAATATATGCCTACTCATGCACCTGTTTAATATTTGACTTGCAGTGCATACCCAATTCATGTCATCAGTGAACATGTATAGTGTCTACTAGATGCAAAAGAAACACAAACTTTCATGTTTTCCATTTTTTTCATAAAATACTATCTCAATCTTCTGGTGGCGTATAGTCGAAAAACAACTGAATTGCAATGTAATGACAAACACGAAAAAGCTGATTAAAATGTAAATACTCTGGCATTTAAATGTGTTATTTGGCACAGATAAGCATTTTCACTCTCAAATATGTTGACAGGTATAAGGGGCTCTGTCAGAAGCCGTATATATCGATTGGTACAGCTATTGATAACAACTACACAAATTCAAAATCAGCAGACACAGAAACAAAGCAATCACAATCTAAGTACCTATGATTTACTTATCTGTGTGCCCCCTGAAATACATACACAAAAAAGTTAAGGGAATGATGTTTGTAATAGCAGCCTAAGTGCTCACCAAGAAGGAAATGGTTAAATAAACAATTTTCATTCATCTAATACAATACTATGTGCCAGCAAATAAAAAAGAGGCAGATCGATAGTTCCTAAGGTGGAAAGATTGCCAAAACAATCAAGCAAGGTCCAAAAATATTTTCTAGTTTTTATAATTCCATTCGTGTTTTTAAAATGACATGCTAGATTTTTTTAACGAACATATTAGTACGGAAAGAAACAGAAAAGGTCTGGAAGAAAACTGTTCAAACGGATGACTTCTGTGGAACGAAGTGACAGTCACAGGAGTGAAAAGGGGAGCAGTATAAAAGTAGTCTTTCAGTTTTTATTCTATGTCATTCTCCTATGATTTTCAAATAATTATTCTTTGTCTCTTCTCAGTAAGGCCTATCCTGACCAAGTCATCTAAAATTATAACCTCCCACCACACTCCCTGAAGCTCCCATCCCATTGTTTCTTTCTATCACTCCTATTCCATTGTAATAAACCACATAATTTACTTCCTTATTAAGGCTATTATATAGTTTACCTACTCCCATAAGAATGTGAGCTCCACAAGGACAGGGATTTTGCTCTGTATTTCTCACTGATGTATCCCTTAAACCTACTAAGACAGGGCACATAGTAGGAACATAATACATATTTGCTGAGTATTTACGTATTTAACACTTTTTAATTTCCTTTATAATAGATAAATACTTCATGCTTTGCTTACAGAAAGCAGTTTGGGGTAGTTGGCAAAGGGATACTTTAATTAAAAGCTGAAAGGACACAGGAAGCATCACTGTAGCATCTCTTAATACAGCTCAAGATAATCAAATGTCAAGGCTGTCAAAGGAACAGGTATCAAAAATCTAGCCTGAGAAGCTGTACAGTAACAGGTGGGGCTTGTTATTCCTAAAATTTGGTGGAAGTGTTTACATGCAAACACATGTATCCTTTCAATGAAATAAGAGGTCTATTCATATGCTTCTTTAATTATAAATCAATACATTAACAGACATACGGCGCTCAGAAATCAAATGAGTCTAGATGCAGTAAACCACCTATGACTTTCATATCCCACTTAAGAAGGTCAGAACTGATGCCTGAAGATCAACTCACAGCATGCTACATAGTCTTTCCCTTCCTGTCTGTGCAGAAAATATTCTTGCCAAAAAGATACTGCTATTCTCCAAATAACAAATCAGCTTTCAGAGCAATTTCAACAAGCACACAGTGAGAGATTATCTTAAATCCTTATGACCTGTACCCACCAGCCTTACTAGCAAGGCAGGATCCAATGGATATCGTCCAATGAAGATTTCTTGCAGTGAATAACAAATGCTTTGTGAGTCGATGATGCTACTTTAACCATGTTATTTTGTTCTATTTCTCAGCAGAACTGACACTTTTAGTAAGAGATACTCTTAGAAACAGCAGAAAAGCCTAGACTCTGTACCTTAGATAAAATGAGAGAAAGGAAGGAGAAGCACAGTTCATGATACGTGGTTAAGATCATTCTGAAAACAGCACAACATCGGTGTAGCCAATGTGTTCCATGTGGGGCTCATCACCACTGCTCCTAACAAAGGGCGATGAGGTCTCTGATCAAAGCTTATATATATACATACACATATACACACACACACACACACATACACTTTTTCTGAAACGGAGTCTGGCTCTGTCACCCAGGTTGGAGTGCAGTGGCACAATTTCGGCTCACTGCAATCTCCACCTCCCAGGTTCAAGCGATTCTCATAATCCCAAATAGCTGGGATTACAGGCGCCTGCCACCACGCCCAGCTAATTTTTGTATTTTTAGTAGAGACAGGGTTTCACCATGTTAGCCAGGCTGGTCTCGAATTCCTGACCTCACGTGATCCGCCCGACTCGGCCTCCCAAAGTGCTGGGATTACAGGAGTGAGCCACCGCACCTGGCCAAAGTTTATATTTTATGTATGAAATGGAGAGGTGAATTAAATGATAAACAGAAGAGAAAACAAAATCTGAAGGAGAGCCACCATGGGGAGGCAGGCAAGCTGGAAAATGCCTAGGAAAGGCCTATCCATATGGCATGAAAGATGGAGACAGAAGGGTGAGAGGAAAGAAAAGGAGAAGAAAGGGTGGCCTGTGGCTCTGCTGCCCTCTTCCTTACAAGACCCAGCTGGCTACTGCCACTTCAAACTCAATGATGAGAGGTACTACATTTAATCAAAAGGAAATGTCTGCTAATTAAAAAAAATTGGGATGGATATCATTTATAGCCCAAAGTTTTTTTGTTTTCTTAATGAGAATTTATTAAGGTATGCATTAATTACTAGGTCTGTAAAATATTTGGAGCTATTTAAATATGCTCAAATTTCCTCTAGGAGAATTAGCAAGTTTTGTGAACTACAGTTATCATTAGTCATTAGGCATTAGGATAATTAACCAGATGGAGGAAGTAAATCAAATATGATCTCTTAATCAAAAGATGACCAGGCCTCAAAGGGAAGCTGTTAAAATTTTTTGAGTGCTCCTTAACCTACTAAGGTATCATTCAGAAGATTTAAAAACCAAGACCAACAGATTCAACCAAGAGTTTCTAACCATTTTAATATCTACTTCATTGCAAACAAAAACCACAGAAAACATTTTGCCTGTATGCTTACTATGTTTTCTAAAGGCAGTAATCCTAAGAGTTAAAATTAATTGATTACTTAGTCTGTGTCAAGGATTCCAGGGAGGGTTTTGTGTACGTGATTGCCAATCTTCATGGCAACTTTATTATAAGTACTGGGATCATCCTCATCTGACAGATGAGGAAACAGGCTCAGAAAGCAATTTGCCTGGATTTATTCAGCCCAAAGTAAGTCAGACAGAATCAAGAGCTGCAAAGTCCACGTGCCTTTCCTCTTTCTTTCTACTCTGTGAGATTTTGAAGCATCTCCCCTAAATGGATCAGACTCTGATACCCCAAGAAAGAAATTAAATGGCAAAATAATAGATAAATAGCTGCAGCTCACCTCTGGATTTTCTTCTTTTACTCTTCGTGACTGTAAAACAATTACGTATCCATTAATATATATAACACACACGATCACAAAAATAAAATTTACACAGATGAGCTCATCATCAACAATGTCATTTACCTTTTCCTGAGAAAAAGCTGCTTTCCCTTCTTCGCTCTTCTCATCCATCTCATCATCACTCCACTCCCAGTCCCCATCTTCGGTTTTATGAAGGTGACCACTTGACCCAGGAACTCTTCTTACCTGAACCAAAACAAGCCCACACAATTCTTCACTAGTCGAATGTGAACCATTTCACTGGTGCTGCAACTTGGGTTATGCAGCATACACACCAACCTGAAAATAACCTGAGTGGCTGTGAATCCAGGGATAGCTAGAGGTCAAGATCCAAATCACAGCCTCCGACCCCCAAACTCATCCTCTTTCCAAAAATGCTGTGTTTTTTGAAATGCATTACTATATACATGAAAAACAAAATATTTTGGAAGAACATTGCACACATAAGCAATTAAAGATCAAGCTCATTTTTCACGTTTACTTCAGTTAACACTGTATTAGTTGCCATATATAAAATGCCATGTGGTAGGCTTCAAATTGCCTAAGGAAGTGCATGCAAGCAACGTCCTGCTGACTGAGCAAAGGCAGAGAAATCAGGAAGCCTAATGAAGCGTACTAGACTATGGGTATCGGCGATCTAAAAACCTAAGACAACAAAGGAAACACCCTTCTATTGCCACCTCACTCTCTTGCAGAACCTGACATTATGCTTATTTCCCCAGGATTCTGCTCAACCTATTTGAACAAAACAAAACAGCACCAGACCATTCTTAACACACTTTGTAGCACTTATGAGACTTGTGAGATTGCTAGGAACACAGCTTGATAATCAGCAGCCATGCTAGTGTCTAGATTATAATCAGTCTTCCCCATTATTTCAAATTGTTTTGAGCTAGGGTAGAGATGTAATCCATAGGGCAAGCTTTCCAAATGTCTTTGTGGTTGGAAAAGCAAAACTTTTAAAAGGACAGGATGACTGAGAATGAGCCTGTGAGACCAAAGTAATTTGCTTAAAAAACGTACTGAGATGTAATTAAACAAAGCACTGTAGCAGATGAACATGATGTGAACGTTAACAGCCGTGGTCCAAGGATTCAGAGAAACTTCAAGTGGAAAGGGAGCTTCCAGACAATCGAGAGCAACCTCTTCATTTTACAGATGAGGAGATGAAGGCCCAGAACGTGACCCCAGATCACGCAGTAATGAAGGCAAAGCAAGGTGAGAAACAAAGCCTCAGACTCCCACTCAAATGTGACTCTCCTTATGCCACTGAATGATAACCACCAGCAAGAAGTTATCGAAAAATGTCCTTTGAAGACTGAAAGACTACGATGTGAAGAAAGCCTACTTTTTATAATAGACACTATTTAGTTGTATCACAGGAGCTTCAGTGAAACCAAGGGAAACAGCACAGAACTTACATTTAAATATTTAAGTTTAGTATACATGTCAGACCAACGTGAAGTCATAAAAAATGCATGCTGGGGTTGGCTTTGATTTGAGGGCCTTACCATCTAGAACCTGTAAAAGTAATCCCGACCAGTTGGTCTAGAAGATTTGAGCTCCAACACAGAAAGTCAGAAAGAAAGTGCAAAGTACTTTTTCATAATTGCAAATAGTTATGCTGTTTTTTTTTAAAAAAGCTTTTTTTCCCACCCCCCAAAATTTTTTTTAACTAATTTATCTTTGAAATAGTACTCAGTAAAACCCCGTCTGGGCTTGGCATCAGATATTTCTTCCACTTGCATTTTGAGTTGTTCTAAAAGTCTTTTCTAATGATGGTGATTTTAATGGTGCTTATAGATGTTGGCAAAGTACTACAGAAAAAATGCCAAAATGCACTTCAGGATTTGCAGAACAGATTGCTCATTTTAATGCCTGTAGAAATCGCTAAAGGAAAATAATTTTCTGTTGACATATACAATAAAATGAATTATTTTCTTAGCAACGCTGATCATGGTGGTAGCAACATAGAGAAACACATGTTAATGACTACATTTAAAAGGAAGAATTTAAAGCCACGTCTATTACAAAACATACTGTCAACTAAGAAGTGAAAAGACAAGTAAAATTATCTATCAGACACAGAATTAAACTCTATCTCTACTAAAATTGTAGAACCCAAGGATAGTTGGTGAATTAGTATTCTTTAAGTACTCACCCAAGAGATTACACTAAGGAAATACTCTTTTCCAGAGAGAGTCCAGATTAACATCCTAAAATTTAGTTTATGTCCTTTCCCCCTCTGGCTCTATGTTTATAAGCTCTGTCAGTTTCATTTCCACAAGCAGAATCCAACTATAAACAATAAAATGGCCCATCCGCTTCCATTTTTATTTTAGTTTAGAGCCCTGGCTGTCCCTCTGTTTGTTTTATTTGCTGGAAGAGAGAAAGATAAAACAAAATGTCTAGGATGATAGCTCTAGACATTGAAATAAATGGTGGGATGTGCCTTTAAGCAATAAACATTGGTTAAGCAAATAAATACACAAATGTTGACCAAATTAAGAGAAAGAACATTAAAAAACCAATGCAGGGAATAGTACTGGTAAAATTGTCACTAGAATAAGAATACTAACTTGCCTTTGAGAATGTCCCCTCAGCTTACTCCTAGGAATAAACTTGCAGCATAATTTGAAACCCAGGTTTCATGGTGGATTTATGTGACATTGATGTCTACCAAAGAGACCAGAAATCAATTTTACAAAGTTACATCCTTGTAGGGAATTTGTAGGGATGATGAGAAACAAGTTTTATCTTTTAGATCCAACTAAGTTTCACACAGTTTAGCAAATGGTCTTATTCGGGAACTGAATAATACCTTGCAAAGTTAAAACTTCAAAAAAAAGAAAAGTGTAGAAAAGCTTCCATCTTCCCCTCACCCACTACAATGACGAGAATGGAGATTATTTGCCCTTGGAATTCTAATTTCATTGGTTATTATACTGCTCTTGTTCCACTAAATGATTTGCTCATTTAGTAAAGCCAAGAGGTGGTAGAATGAATTTATTCTCTATTTTCTCTGACAGGGATTTTTAAAAATCCATTGCTTCTCAGAGAAACAAGCTCAATTTAAGTGATACCTACAGGAATTCATAATCTCACAAATTCTTCAGGTCACAGTTGGCAGTAGTGAGGTTAGAAAACGTTTTATATTTTCTTCTCTTTATCTAAATGTGATTTTTAATGACAACCCATTAAATAAATGCACTCAAGTTCTGATTCCCACAAGAAAAGAAGGCAGGCTCAGCCAGAGGAACAAAGCAGAAGCATGGTTCCTGGCCACTGCTGGTGGCCAACAGGCAAGATGTAGGTGGCCACTGGGCAGGGTTAGGACGAGCAGCCACAGAGAGGAGATGGCAGGAATGTAGACAACAGTCTCTAAAGCGGTCTGACCTGTCACTCCAGTGCTGCACCTCTAAACGAGAGCTGTCTGTAAATACAGTTGTACCATCCCCATGCAACTCAAAGGAGGCACCTGGCCCCTGACACAGGAATTGGGAGGAAGGATATGAAGAACCAGCAGGTAAAGTTTCTATAAGAGCATGCTAAATACGTCAGAAATGCAGGTGTGTGACTCTAACACTCTACTGAACAAAAGAGGAATGTGACCCAAAGAAATAATGACCAAAACTTAGTAGAATTTGTCTCAATCTGGCATGTCCATCCGTCAAAAAAAAAAAAAAAAAAGCACCCACTAGCTTCTCCCACTGCCACATTAACTTCTCCCTGGAAATGGGACTTGGGAATCTCCTTGGAGTGATTTTTACCCCTTCGGTGGGAATCCTGCACTCACAGCCTCTCCTCCACCTGCTGAACATACGGCACGCTGACTACAGTTGAAACTCAAGTGATCCAGGGAGCCCACCAGCCTCAGGTCCACCTATCAAGAACCTACTGCACCAGCAGAAAGCAACACATAGTGATATTTTACCAGGCATACTACTGATGAAAAGTATAAAAAATGTTTCTAATTAATTGCTGTTTATCATGTACTTGAGGCACTGCCAAGAAAACAAAAAGCCTTCTAAATCATGAAACATTAACAAAATGTGACTCAGTAAGACTTTAGCAGTAAGTATTTTACTGTCTCCATAGTTTATACACTGACACTGCTCCTCTCTGACCATCACCTCTCTCGGCACCTCCATCCTATACCTACTGCCTGGCCTCACTGT
Organism: Theropithecus gelada; assembly: GCF_003255815.1. NCBI lineage: Eukaryota > Metazoa > Chordata > Mammalia > Primates > Cercopithecidae > Theropithecus > Theropithecus gelada. The sequence goes on from NC_037680.1 coordinate 44,494,030, forward strand.
CTTCTCCTGCCCTTCCACCAGCCCCCTCCTGGCTCTACTCCTCAGCATGCAAGGCCTGGCACCCACAGCTGACTCCAGATGCTGCAACTGCTAGTACTCAATGTCCCCATGTCCCCTGGCCAGATGAACCTTCCTATCCAATCCACACTTGAGAAGCAAACCCTGGGGTCAGCCCCAACATGTACTCTCTAGTCCTGAACTACAGCCAAGAAGAACACCAGTCAAGTGTGCGTGATGCCATTACAGATGACCACCAGGCACTCCCAGATGGGCCATCAGTGCTGCTACAACCCTGCCCCTCCAAGTGAAGCCCATAGATGGGGCAACAGCAGCACCGGGGAGGGAGCCTGTTAGAAATGCAGAATCTTGGGCCCCACCTAGACCCACAAAATCAGAATCTTCCTTTTTAGCAAGATCCCCCAGGGGTCATATTCTCATTCACGTTTGAGAAGCACTTTCCCTCATTGCCAGCCTAGCCTCTTGCTCCTAGTTGGTATTTATACCATGTTAGGTACTATGTTCTACAGATTTGACATGTATTAACTAATTTAATCTTCATAGTAGCTTGTGAGCTCAGAATCAGTGTACTGCCCCATTTTTCAGAGGTAAAACTGTGATACAGGGAAAGTTAAACCACGGCCCAAGCTCATACAGCTGGGAGGTGACAATAGTAGGAGATATAAGAGCAGGAGTCAGACCCCCAACTCTCCTTTCCTCTCTCTGCTACTGCAGCTTACAGTAGCACCTCCAATCACTTAAAATAACTTCCTCTGCTACCCTGAGAGCATCAAGTCCATCCACTGGAGCACAGGTGACTCGTTATGTTTCAGTAAAGAGACTGGTGGCATTTTGGCCCTAGAGATTTGTGGAACTTTGAACTTGAGAGAGATGATTTAGGGTATTTGGTGGAAGAAATTTCTAAGCAGCAAAGCATTCAAGAGGTGACCTGGGTACTGTTAAAGGCATTCAGTTTTAAAAGGGAAATACAGCATAAAAGTTCAGAAAATTTGCAGCCTGACAATGTGATAGAAAAGAAAATCCTGGCTGGGAACAGTGGCTCACACCTGTAATCCCAGCACTTTGGGAGGCTGAGGTGGGCAGATCACAAGGTCAAGAGATGGAGACCATCCTGGCTAACAAAGTGAAACCCCATCTCTACTAAAAATACAAAACGTTAGCCAGGTGTGGTGGTGGCCTGTAGTCCCAGCTACTCGGAAGGCTGAGGGAGGAGAATGGCGTGAACCTGGGAGGCGGAGCTTGCAGTGAGCCAAGATGGCGCCACTGCACTCCGGCCTGGGTGACAGAATGAGATTCTGTCCCCAGAAAAAAAATTAATCACCAAGAATATGGGGAAAACATCTCCAGGGCATGACAGAGAACTTTGTGGCAGCCCTTCCCCTCACAGGGCTGGAAGTTTAGGAGGAAAAAAATGGTTTTGTGGGCTGGGCCCAGGGTCCCTCTGCTATATGCAGTCTAGGGACTTGGTGCCTGGCATCCCAGCTGCTCTAGCCATGACTAAAAGGAGCCAAGGTACACCTCAGGCCATAGCTTCAGAGGGTGCAAGTCCCAAGCCTTGGCAGCTTCCACATGATGTTGAGCCTACAGGTGCACAGAAGTCAAGAACTGGGAACCTCTGCCTAGATTTAGAAGGATATATGGAAACACCTGGATATCAAGACAGCAATTTGCTGCAGGGGTAGAGCTCTCATGAAGAACCTCTGCTTGGCCAGTGCAGAAGGGAAATGTGGGGTCAGAGGCCCCACACAGAGTCCCTATTGGGGCACTGCCTAGTGGAGGTATGATAAGAGGGCTGATGTCCTCCAGACCTCAGAATGGTAGATCCACCTACAGCTTGCTCCATGGGCCTGGAAAAGCCACAGACACTCAACGCCAGCCCATGAAAGCATCTGGGAGGGAGGCTGTACCCTACATAGTCACAGGGACAGAGGTGCACAAGACCATGGGAAACCACCTCTTGCATCAGTGTGACCTGGATGTGAGACATGGAGTCACAGGAGATCATTTTGGAGCTTTAAGATTTGACTGCCTCACTGGATTTCAGATTTGCATGGGGCCTGTAGGCCCCTTTGTTTTGGCCCATTTCTCCCATTTAGAACAGCTGTATTTACCCAATTCCTGTACCCTCACTGTATCTAGGAAGTAACTAACTTGCTTTTGATTTTACAGGATCATAGATGGAAGGGACTTGCCTTGTCTCAGATGAGACATTTGACTGTGGACTTTTGAGTTAATGCTGAAATGAGTTCTGACTTTTGGGAAGGCATGGTTGATTCTGAAATGTGAGGACATGACATTTGGGAGGGGCCGGGGGCAGAATGATATGGTTTGGCTGTGTCCGCACCCAAATCTCATCTTGAATTGTAACTCCCACAGTTCCCACATGTCACGGGAGGAACCCGGTGGGAGGTAACTGAATTATGGGGACAAGTCTTTCCTGCACTGTTCTCATAATAGTGAATAGATCTCACAAGATCTGATGGTTTTAAAAAGAGGAGTTCCCCTGCACAAGCTCTCTCTTTGCCTGCTGACATCCACGTAAGATGTGACTTGCTCCTCCTTGCCTTCAGACATGATTGTGAGGCCTCCCTAGCCACATGGAACTTATATAAGCCCATTAAACCTCTCTTTCTTTTGTAAATTGCCTAGTCTCGGGTATGTCTTTATCAGCAGCACAAAAACATACTAATACATACTGATAGCCCCTATCTTCCTAATAAACTTCACACTCTCACCCTCTTTTCCTATGGTGTGCAAAGACAGCGGATTCCTTCTCTTCACAAGACCAATGCCTCTGGGAGCACTCCTCATGTATCTACTCACTTACTCCTTCCTTCAAGACACTTACAGCCAGGCCCTGGCTCCTCTACATCCATCTGTAAATATGCTTAAGTCTCTCTTATACTTCTACTAAAAGAACCCCAGGGACCCCACTGATTTTCATTCTTCCTTAAGAATTACTCCATCACTCTTCTCTTTCACTGTCAACGTTTTGCTAAAGATAGTCTCCAATAATGGCCCTCACTTCCTATCTTATCCTCACACTTTAATAGTGTGCAAAATGATATCTGTCCCCACTAGGCCACCAAAACTACTCTCTCTCCCTTTGAGATTTAATGACTTCCTAATAGTGTAATTCAATGCTCTTCCCTGTGGCCATAACACTATCTTGTAGACATTGCTGAACTCCATTCTTCTCCTTTAAGCTCTTTCCAAATCTGTGTTCATAATGTTTCTCCTCCTACCTCTCTTGTCCTTCTGTGTCTCCAACTGTTCTTTGTTCTGTCTCCATGATAAATGTGACTGCTCCCAGCACAGTACACGTTCTCAGCTCACTAGACGCTGTTGCCCTTAGTGAACACACCTTCTCCATGGGCTCCCTGCCCTCATCTAAGTTGATATCCTTGGAAACTGCATTTCTTAGTCTTGTTTTCCAAGTGTTCTGTTGGATATAAACACCTTATCAGCTTTTCAAAGTTGAGTTTGCCACCCCTGACCCATTTGTTAATCCTCCATCTCCAGCCTCATTCTGACAATTCACCAGTGTTGTCTTAGTTAATGCCTTTGAATCTCAGCCTAATCCCCATTGCCATCATGTTCACCAGGGGCATGGTCATATAAAGCTCCTAATATGATGCCTGCCACATAATGAACACTCAAGACATGACAGGTGCTATTATCATGAATATCCTCAATGCTTCTCCCAACCCAAATCTATTCATCTATTTATAATCCAGCCCAAAACTGTTTGTTTATATATTTTCTACCACATCCCTTTAGATACCCTACAATCCAGTTATGTACAAGTCACATATTTTTGTGACTCTACCATTTCCCGTATGTATTAGCTACATCCTTGGCCTGATCTGCCCTTCCACATTCTCCTTTTTTTTTTTTTAAGCTAAGAAGCTTTTGTCAATCCTCTCAATTGAAATTTTGCCTATACCTTTATGTCATTCTACTTTCATGTTACATTGGACAGATAACATATCAAACCATATACTCCTTCAGGGCAGAGAGCTTGCTTTAGCCATTTTTTAAAAATCACTTCTTAATTCATCTGGTCAACAAAGTTTTATTGACTAACTACCTTCGTCTACCAAGTTCTAAACCAAAGATGAATAAAACAAAAGCTTACACCTTGGAGTAGTTCACAGTCCAGACAGGTGCACAGACATTTAAGCTAGAAATGTTTTTAAAAAGACATGAATACTATAAAAAAGATATAAATCATGGGAATCTGCAGAAGAGAGGATGACTATCTATATCAAGGGACAGTATGGAAGGGTAGCTGCTACAGCATTAGCCCAGCATGCAGAGAAAGCAAAAACTTAGCACGTTCTACTGGTTCATGTAATGTGGCAAGCAGAAAATGCAAAGGAAAAGCTGGCCAAGTGAGGACTGGGGTGACCTGAGGAGCACCTGTCCCACCATAAGAAGGCACCCATCATTGACTGACGGCTGCCACAGGGAGACAGCCCAAGCATATCCAGATCTTCTGATTCTTCTAGAGAAGTGGATAGTTTGGATTTTTATGTGATGCTCTTGACTTATTTTAATGTTAACATATCAAGTTAAAAAAAAAACTTTCTCTGGACAGCCTAAAAATTAATGTCTTTGGGACAAATTCGGCCTGTGAGTTCACACCCCTGTTTTACACCAGTCAGAGGGTTAGAAATCAGACAATGGGAAAACATGGAAAGCTTTCATGTGGGCACGGTGGGGGGAAGGGAGAATGAGCAAATCTGGATTTCTGAAAGCAGAGCAGAGGATGTGCTAGGACTTGAGGATAACAAAAGCCAGAAAGAAATCAGCATGTTAATCACTCCAGTCACTACTGACATGTAACTAATCACCCCAAAACTGAGTGACTTCAAACAACAACAATTAGCCCTATGACAATCAGACTTGCTTCCAACACGGCTGACAGAAAGCATGAGAGACCCCAAGTCAGGACAAGCCCTTTCTGAATTCCTGACACATAGCAACAGTGCGAGATAATGAAATGACTGTCGTTGTTTTAAGAAGGTTGTCAGTGAGGGCTTAAAGAAAAGTGAGGGAAATGTTCCTGGAAGCTAGAGGAAAGGAGGACCCTGTTGTGCAGTGACAGAGAGTTTAGCAACACTGACATCTACGGTAAAGTGGGAAGTGGAAATTCACCTAATGAACTCAATGATCTAGCTAAAGAGATTTCCAGGCAGCCACTTCAAGTGACACCTGGGTTCTGCTCACTGCCTATGATAAGATGTGAACAGAGAGAGATGAGCTAAAGAATAAACTGTTAAATATAAACCTGTTTCTCATTCCCAATCTCTCCAGACATCAAACAATTCTCAAGCCAAGAAATGGTTTCAGAGCAAAAATCAAACCCAGGGTGAAACTGTACAACCTTTTAAGAATTCAGAAAGATCTAAGGTGGTGCCTTGCAGACACCTTCAAACATCCATAACGCCTTCTGAGGATCTTAAGAGCTTGCGTTGCAGAACTTCTGCATTAAATAACAGGGATTCCAAGAATCACAGAGTACTGCCCCTTAGGCGTCTCACAGGGAGCCCATGGTAGACAAAGCATCTTGTGGTCATGGATCTTCTCTAATGGAGTGAACCCAACAAGATTCACAGAAAACCCACTACCTTTTTTGATATTGTACTACAAAATACTGCCAGGTTAGACAAAAAGAAACAGAATACAAAATAAAAAGAGGCCTTCAGATCCTAAACTTTTGCTGGCAGGAAGCAGCCTGAGACGGCTCCTTAGCTGCAAATGCTGATTCTTTCTTGCGGAAAAAGAAGGATGATTTAAAAATCAGAACTTGAGAGGGGAGCCAAGAGCCTCAGAAAACAGCAAAACTGGACAGAGCCCTCATCAAGGAGCTGGCCCCACACGCCTGGCTTGACTCCAGAACTGCCATGGACCTGTGTGCTCCCGTTTCCCCCCTTTTGGGCAAATCTTTAAGATGTGTATCCTCCTGCCGCATCCTGAGTGTGAGTCCAAGAGATATTTGTCTCTCTAGTTCACAGGCCTTAAGACTGAAAAATCAAGGAGCTGTACCCATGGCACCAGTCCTGAGGAGCCTCCTCTGTACCCAGATCTGATTCAGAGGACAAGGTCATGATTTTGAGCCTGAGCCTGAGCCTGGGGCTGCCACAGGATGAAACTTTTGGAGAGTCTTAAAAGCTCAAGAGCATATTTTAGACATGGAAGAGATGTAAGTTGTTGTGGCCAGAGGGTAGAGAGAGAGCAAATTGTTTTTTCCAAATATGCACGTGACAATATCTCCTGCCCCACGTGTTCAAGAATCTTGCTACTTCACTACCAACAGAGAGAGTCCAATGCCCTCTCCTTGAATCTGGGTGGATTTGTGTCTTACCTATAACCAACAGAAACGAGGCAGAAGTGAGGCCAGGTCGGAAAAGGTGAAGCAACGTCTATCTTGCTCACTGGAATACTCATTGGAAGTCTTCAGGTGTCATGAAGCATTCCAACTGCCTTCAGACCCCTGTGCTGTGAGGTAGCCCAGGCTAGTCCCCAGATGACCTGACCATTTGATGCAGTGTCATGACATGAGAAGCTGAACAGTCTGAATCCCAGACCCACAGAAACTGGGAGACTTACTGAAGGACTGCTGGGGTCTTCAGCCATTTAGTCTCGGGCGATTTGTTACACAGAAATGGGTGATCAAGGTAACAATGGTGATACGGGATTTACTGAATTTGTTTTCACTTTGGACACCTAGTGATGCTTTGAAAATTAGTAGGTCATATTTTACAGCCCTTGTCATACCAGATAACAGACCCTACCACACACTTTAGGTCATGTTTTCTAATTGTGTCTACTCCAGGCCTCTGAACATTCAGATTTTAATTTATACTTGCAAAATATCTCATCTGACTATGTTATTATACACTAAAGTATACCAAGAGGAAAAATGCCCGTTTCTATTAATCATAGGCAAATGGCAAGAGCTAAATCTTGGACCTTTTAGTCAGTGATTCCCATTAACTTTTTTTTTCTTGGCTTCTTGGAATTTAAAGCTCTACCAGTTCCGCTAAAATTTGGCATACCCTTTTTCTATAATATAAAGGGGTAGAACAAAGGAATGAGGATATGAAAAAGTTAATTAGAAAAAATTCTAGAGAAACAAAGACTATAATTTAATAATGATAATGAAAAACACTTGGCTAGCTTGGTGAAAGACACACTTATAGCAACTTCCTTATAATGCCTGAATATTTTCTAATGGGAAGAGAAGCAAATTTGACAAATGTTGCTCTTCAGATAATGAGAATGGAATATTGTAACTTTGGAAATCCAACATGAAAGGGCAGTGTCTTGAAAGAGAATGTTCTGGAAGTTGGAAAGGAACTATTCTGAGGAGGCAGCACAAAGCACAGAGAAGCAATTCGATTTCTTATTCTGCGTCAGTCCTATCAAACCTCCAATATGGCATTTCCCCAAGCAAGGGCAACAAAGAACAATGGCAACAGCTAAGAGCCACAAAAGCAGAGTTTGATTTTGCAACTACTGTCTTTGAAAACTAAAGCTCCTGCTGGAAAGGGTGCCAAGCTGATCTGTAACTTCAGCTAATAAAGAAAACAATAGGAACACTCTGTCCTGGTAAGACAAATATCACAGAAGAGAAAACACACATCATGTAAGACCAAAGGAAAATGCAGAAACCAAATGTTTGGCTCCACAGCAGAGTCGAGGTTGCTTTGGATACAGCAATAAGTTAAGAGTTAGCTTACTTGTAGGAGAAAGAGGGGTGGCGAAGAGAAACAGAAGCACACAGCCAACTAAATATGGCTCCAGGCAGGGCTGGAACCGGAAGATTTCTGACAAGCAACAGAGAAGCACACTGCGATGGTCAGTTTTAGTTGTCAGCTTGGCTGTGCTACTGTCCACAGTTACTCCCTCCAACACTAAGCTAGGCATTGCTGTGAAGGCATTCAGTAGATGTGATTAAGTCCATAATTGACTTTAAGCAAAAGGAAATTATCCTTGATAATCTAGGTGGGCCTGATTCAATACGTGGAATAGCTTTCAGAGCTGAGCTAAGGCTTCTCTGAAGAAATTCTATCTAGGGACAACAGCTTTAGCTGTGCCCTAGAGTTCCAGCTTGCTCTTCCTGACAGACTACCCTGTGAATGTTAGGCTTGCCTAGACCGCCCCCATAATCAAATAAGCCAAGTCCTTGCAATATATCTCTTTATAGGTCTCTCCTACTGGTTCTGCTTCTCCTGTTGAAGCCTGATTGATACACTAAAATCCAGCAGGCTAGCTATTGGTATTTATAAACAAAAGGCAAATTAGCTAGCAGAAGAGCAGTACTAATAATAGCATCCACTGGTTTTTGATAATGGAATATGTTAATGTCTCTAAGTGAAATACTAAGAGAAACTGAACTAAAAGGACAATAAAATGAAAACTAAGATGATATGAATTACCATAACTTAACAGAGAGTAAATTCTTACCCTACAAAGACACCTGAAATAAAGATCAGGGGTTAGTTACTGGTTAAACATCATTTATGTTAGATCTAAGAAATATAATCAACACCACCACCTTGGAAAACCTTCTGTCAAGAACTACATCTGCTTAGGGATTAATGACCTGAGAAAAAAACCTGGAAAGACACTCAAATGCATTGATTTTTGTGGAATGGAAACTCCATTCAGACTCACAAGATGTAATATAGAAATATTCCTAATATTCTAATTTCACTAAGATATCTGATTTTTTTTCAACATACAAATGTATGCAAACATTTCAGAATAACTTTTAAATGTCACTACCAAGGGGGTTTCTTCATAAAAATTATTACTAACTGCCCTAAAGATACATTTGGTCTATTACTCAGCTTACAGTTTCTGGATAAATGGCAGCAACAGGCTTTCTGAAAAAGTAGGTCAACACATAGTCAATTTTCAGTGTGGTCTCCATTATCAAGGACCAACTCAAGTCTACCACCTGCATAGAGAGAGAGAGATATGATATGTCTTCCATGTGAAAAAGAAGGTATAGAAATCAGTTGCCATCCTGTCCCCCAGCAGCAGAACTTCACAGTTCCTCACTGTTTATCAGAGTGTGAGTTTCAAATAGAAGCACGTTTTTATTCTTCCTGGTTATAAAATTAATTCAAATCCCTATTATAGAATAGTATGCAGCCAGTAACAAGCATCAGAGACCATCAAAATATAGTAAGTAGAAAAGGCTAATAGAGAACAGCATCCACCACTGTGTAAAAGAAAATGAGGAGAGGCACACATACACATTTCTAGATACGTTTGTACATGCACAGAGCATTTCGGGAAGCATTTACAGGATGTGGTAATGCCTACTGGGTTGAAAGAGGGACTTTTTCACTATGTTGTATACTTCAAGGAGGCCCAATAAATAACCCTCTCTCCTCCTCCCTATCGCTAAACTAATTTAGAAGTAAGATCAATAAGCATAAAAGGACCAAAAATCACCCTTATTACTTATAAAGATGACATCTGAGATTGTGGCTTAAGTCTTTCTTTCTCAGTTGAGGAACTGATCTCTAGATTTCGAAAAGACTTCCCTAGAGCTCCCAGCGATGTTAATCAGCACATTCCTCCCTCACACAGGCGGTCCTCAGTGACCAAGGGCACCTCCCTGGGTGAGCAGGCCAGCTCCAGGAGAAAGTGAGGAAGAAGGGGTGAGCCACACTTTTGTGCCTGATTTTTCCCTCCAAATTCATTAATCAGATAAGTCCCTAGGCAAAGAGTGTCCAAGAATGTTTTGCTAAAGGAATATCAGGAGTGTAAAAGCAACATTCTCCCTGCCTTCTTCGTCTAGTAAAGGTTTTGCATCATTTGAATTTTTATCATTATGAGTTACACTGTCAGTCAAAACAGAAGTATCTAAAAATTAAAAACATACTTCTTTTAAAAAACGCAAACAACATAGAAGTAGATACAACAGAAAGTATAAGTAACCACTTCCTGTTTCTAAACAAGGTACAAAGATGTGACTTTCAATGGAAAGATAAGTTGCCTAAGAACTTTTTAAGAACTAAAAAATGAAAAATATTTCTAAAACCTTAACATGACAATACGGTCAAATCAAGAACATCAACTTATTTTCACCTGTGTTTATTGCAATACATGTAACAACTTAGGATTTCTAACATTTTTAATATATGTATTTTTTGAGACAGAGTTTCGCTCTTGTTGCCCAGGCTGGAGGGCAATAGTGCAATCTCAGCTCACCACAACCTTCGCCTCCCAGGTTCTAGCAATTCTCCTGCCTCAGCCTCCCGAGTAGCTGGGATTACAGGCGCCCGCCACCACACCCAGCTAATTTTGTATTTTTAGCAGAGATAGGGTTTCTCCATGTTGGTCAGGCTGGTCTCAAACTCCTGACCTCACGTGATCCACCTGCCTCGGCCTCCCAAAGTGCTGGGATTATAGGCATGAGCCACCACGCCTGGCCTAATATTTTATTTTTATGCAACAAATTCCGGAATGGAGACTCACTTTTATAATAAGCTATTTGGTTCGGTCAACGAAACTGTCCTCAAGGTTTTGAATGCATAGTAACGTAAAGATATGAGTTCACGTTTATTAATACTCTGCTTTTCCATTCCTCTAAGAGGTAGCTGAGTTTGTGTTCCTCTGCATTCTATCCACAGAATAATAGATACTGTTGTTTTTGTTAAGGTGGCATTTGCTACAAATTTCCAAAGATATTGAGAAAATGTTCTAGCATATAAGAAAATTAAGAAGTGGGAAAGCATGTGCCCTGAAAGTAAGATACAGTTACATTTAGAGAGAGATGTCAGGAGCTAGTGACACCATATCCTAGAACTGTTGAAGGGATATGAAGAAAACAAAAAGTAAAGAGGACTCCATTAGTTTCCGAAACCTTTGGTTCCCCAGATCCAATATAACTGAAACGCAGGGCAGTCAACAGAAAACCTTGCTCTGAAACCGTTCACCTCTGTAAACCAGCACTCAACACAGACACTACTAGTGCACAACAGATACTGTAGAAATATTAGTTGAACAAATCAATGAATAAATACCCTAGGCTAAAACATAACACACAGGAACACTGTGGGCCAAGAGTCTCACCCTGAGACTCAAAGGCATTTTACCATGTCCTCAGAAAACAACCATCTTTTGCCATCATCGGCCTTTTCGCTGTGGGGATGTGGTTAACAGTGATGAGTACAGAGAGGCTGAGGGGCTTAATTTATTCCATCTTCTTAAGCAAAGCAGCAACTGGTGCCAAGAAAACTCTGGGCCTTCCTCTAAGTATCTTGAAGATCCTGTGAGGCAAGGCATGGTTCTAAACGCCAAATAATGACAGAGCTGATGATCAAAATAGATGCGCCCATCTGCCTCTGAGATGACATATTAACATCTTATCATGCTGGGAATAATCCAAAGAAGCAAACAGACCCATGTTGGTTCACTAAAATCATTTTCCCCTTGTAATCAACTCATTTCACTATCATGCTGTCTGCAAAGGGCAGAGACTTCAGATGTGAGGTTAGAAACACACACACAACACACACACACACACACAATACAGCACAGACTTACACTTTGGTTTGAAAGACTGTCAAGAGTCTGATTCCAGCACAAGTTTAAACTGATAGGAAAGAAGAGCCAACGGCTGCATCACAAGGTCTCTATGCAGAAACATGCCTCACATTTAAACTTCTACCCTCTCCAACTCCATCTCTACAGCTCACTCCACCCAAGTTATCTTCTCATGTTTCTCATATTCAAAAATCACAAAAATATAAGGAGACAAGGAATCCCCTGAATTCCCATTTCCACTGAAGGCTAGAGCCTCTGAGGCAGATGAGATAGGCACGGCCAGAAAGCTGCCCCAAGTCCTGGTGGGACAGTGTTGTCATCACACAAACTGTTTAGCTGTGGTGTCAGATTCCTCAGTTATTGGGTCAGAAAGGCAGAACAATTTGCACCCTATGTACAGAAAGACTTGACAGGCGTGCCACAGGAAGTGTCAAAATGAGAGAGAAATGGGCCTTCAACTTTCTCTTCTTCGTGGCTACTATATTCATTTTTGTTACCTTGTTTTAATGGAAGTGTTCATAAATGCATAAGGTGAAAATAGTGAAACAAACCTCTTTTACTCACCTTCAACGTTATCAACATTCTGCCAATCTGATTTTATCTATACATTCCAACTCTTTTGCTTCAGTATTTTTAAACTAAATCCCAAACATCATATCATTTTACCTGCAAATACTTCGGTATGCTTCTCTGATAAGGGCATTTAAAAACACGATCACAGTATCATTTTCCCAAAGAACAAAATTACCTATAATTCCTTAGAATCTAATATCAGTCTACGTTCAATTTTGTCCTACTGTCTCAAAAATGACTTTTTCAGTTTACTTATTCAAAACAGGATACCCCTAAAATCCACATGTGGTCCACACTCTGAAATCTATAACCATTCTTGTCAGGGTCTCTCTTAGAGCCATCATATCCACTTAAACAAGCTCTGATTTAGACGCTGCTGTTTCAGCCAAAAGGACAGAGTAGGAACGTCCGTGTTTTCCTATTGCTACCAGAAAACACCGTCTTCACAGGGATCAGACACCTGTTCCTTACATCACCAGGACAATTCTCAGTCCTCAAGGAAAGCAATGTTGGAAGCTCCACTGTAAAAATGCTCCAGACAGGAGTTTTATTTCAGGGGCAATGTCTCAACTGTGATCCAATTCAATATTGAAAAGGGCCATAAATTCTATCTTGTTAATTCACTTCATATTAACAGGAGACTGCCAGAGCAGCAAAATAAATAACACAGATTTACCTGTAAATGGCTCTGAAAGACCATGTATTCTAATTCATATATTTTCCTAATAAGGGCCAGCCACTGATTTTAAAAACAAACAAGAAATGACATAGTTGTATATTCTCACACGGTGAATAAAGATAAAATACAGTTTGAAAATTCAAGCTTCAGAATCCATGGTAAGATAGAGGAGAACAGGTTTTGACAGAAACTGAGTGTCACAAGTAACCCAGGTCACACTGCAGGACCTAAGCTTCTTTATCTAAGGATCCAATCCTCTTATCATATCTGCTCATCATTAGTAAAACTAAGTATATTTGAGTACCATCATTTTTTTTTTCTTCCCCTGCGTAATCCCAATAAGAGTCCAATGGCCGCATTGTAGATGGCTAAAAGCAGAAGGGCAAAAAGGCACTCAGAAAATTCAGAGCATGGAGGAGAATCTGTTCTTGAGTCAAGAGGCTGTGTGCAGGCTACAGACTCCCAGGGTACAGAATCTCTTGCACACAATGTTCTCAGCTGTCCCTCCCGTGGTTGGACACACATATTTCTCTCTCCAGGTCACACTCTCCCGTGATTTGCAGACATGCATATTGGTCTCCTGTGCATCTCCCCTTGGAAGCCCTGCAAGCATCTCCAGCTCAACACATTCAGAATGTTCAGCACCTTTCCCAGGAAATGTTTCTCCCACCTTCCAAACAGTCTCTAAGTCAGAAAGCAGGGAGTCAATACTGAGCTTTTCCATAAAGCTCTCCTTATCCTTCACCATCTTCTCAAACTCCCATTCCCATGAAAATCTTTCAAGACCTAAGTTGTACTGGTCCATTCTCATACTGCCATGAAGAAATACCCGAGACTGGGTAATTTATAAAGAAAAGGGGGTTTAATGGACTCCCAGCTAAACAGTTTGTGTGATGACAACACTGTCCCACCAGGACTTGGGGCAGCTTTCTGGCCGTGCCTATCTCATCTGCCTCAGAGGCTCTAGCCTTCAGTGGAAATGGGAATTCAGGGGATTCCTTGTCTCCTTATATTTTTGTGATTTTTGAATATGAGAAACATATTCACATGGCTAGGGAGCCCTCACAATCATGGCAGAAGGCGTGGAAGGAGCTAAAGCAACATCTTACATGGCAGCAGGCAAAAGAGCATGTGCAAGGGAACTGCCCTTTATAAAACCATCAGATCTCATAAGACTTAATCACTGTCACAAGAACAGCATGGGAAAACCCGCCCCCATGATTCAGCTACCTCCCACTGGGTCCCTCCCACGACATGTGGGGATTATGGGAGCTACAATTCAAGATGAGATTTGGGTGGGGACACAGCCAAACATAAGTCATGTCAACTCCGCCTCCTAAATCTCTCTTCTACCTATTCTTTGCCTGCTCTACCTTTGTTCCCATCTATCCTCACTTGCACAGCAAAGTCTGCCAACTACTAGTCCACCGACCTGATCCCTGCTTCCAGTCTTGTCCCTCTAAACCACAACACACTGCCACACTGCTGTCTCGGAGCTCCTTCTAAAGGCAAACTGGTCTCTGCTGAAATTCTTATCACAGTTCCTGATTTGTGGGTGGTGGAGGGAAAGCTCAAGCTCCTCATCAAGACAGAGACACTTTTTGCTCTGGCTCCTGCCCACCTCTGCATATCTTCCCTCTATTTAAATCACACAAACAATTACTCTCCAACACATTTGCAAGTACTTGCCCATGCGGGTCCCTCCACCTGAGATGAGCCTCCTTGCCTCTAGGGAAGGAAGACCACCACCTATCTTACATAGGACAACTACAGGACCTAGTCCTTCACAGGGTCCTCCCCAGCCCTCCCCAGCATGCTGTGTGCCATTCCAATCCAGCATTCATCCTGATGCTCAGTGGTTGTTTCCAGGCCAAGTCCTCCCTGATCTGTGGGGGCCACTACCCTCCCAGTCATCCAGGCTCAAATCCACACTGTCAACTTTCATTCTTCTCTTGCGTTACTTACAGATTAAGAGTGAGTCTTATCTCTGTAGCCTCAACACAGTCCTGATACTTGATATATGAACAATAAATGTGCACCAAATGAAAAGCTGTCTTTGTGAACCACTGCCCTCAGAATCCTTCATGACTCATATCCTCCTTGCGCATTTTCAATATTTTTCTCCCCCTCCACACTAAGCTTTTGAATAGACACAGGTCTCCACTGACCTCAGAAGCCTCTGCACATCCCAAGCTATGTGTGTCCTCCTGCCCTTTACAACCAAACTTTGAAAAATCACCCACTTGCACTTCTTCATCATCCCTTCACTCATTAATTCTAACTGTCCAGCTTTTTCTCTTACTGTGAAAACCGAGCTAGACCCAATGTCTTTTTGTAAGTCCTCATTTTCCTTCACTTCTCTGCAGCATTCAGAACTGCTGACCACCTCCACCTTCCTGGTTCCTGGGACAGCACTTTCTTTTCCTCCTCTCACAGTTCTCTGCATCCTCCACTTGTTCCTGTAACTGCTCCCCCAGGATTCCCCAGGGCTCCTTTGTTCTCTCTGTCATGTCCTCCATGGCAATCTCATCTTATC
Source organism: Theropithecus gelada (assembly GCF_003255815.1). Classification (NCBI taxonomy): domain Eukaryota; kingdom Metazoa; phylum Chordata; class Mammalia; order Primates; family Cercopithecidae; genus Theropithecus; species Theropithecus gelada. The sequence goes on from NC_037680.1 coordinate 44,509,410, forward strand.
ACACAGCTTCCACAATCACCTCCATTGAGAAGACACCTTCAAATAGAAATTCCAATGGAACTTCAAACCCACATGCATCCTAATGAACTCCTGATCTTCCCTCCAAAACAGGCCTGTTCCAGTTCCCACCAGTTTCAGTAAAGGTACTACCATCCTGCTATCCACACAGCCTCAAACCCTTCCGGCTGTCTTTCCCCCTTCTGTTTTGCCTCCCATGTCCCATCACTTACTAGGTTCTGCCAAGTCTAGCACTTCAATGTCACTTGTCCCCTGCCCTATGCCTCTGTCACAGTTCTAGTTCAGACCCCCATCACCCCAGGCCTAGATGTCTTTAACAGCTTCTGCCAGCCTGACCTCCTCCTTCAGACTGTCCTCTACTGTCCACTCCTGAGCCAACTTCTACAGTTGCTTCTCTGCTTACAGGGCACCTGTCATGGGCTCCTTACAGCTCACAGCATCACATCCCAACCCCATGGCTTAAGATCTAAGGCTTCCACATCCTGGACTCCATCCAGCTTTACAACCTCACTTCCTACTGCATTTTTTCATGTAAGCTTTATTCTAGCCCAGTTCTCAAATATGCCTGATCATAAAATTCACCTAGGTCATGTGTTAAAAATACAGATTTCTGAGTTCTACCCAACACTCACTAAGGCAAGACCTCTAAAGAGGTCTAAAGAACAATCTTCAATTCGCTGATTCAATGATCTACAATTAGTCTCCCAGAATCCTTTTTTCCCCTTCAATCACAAATAAAATTGTGTCATTGAAGGGGAAAAGAACACTCAAATCCCCACTATCATCAAAAGCCTGTGCTGAATCTGCTAGCCACTCGTGTATCTCTTTCTTTAATCACCAAACTTCCTAAAAAATCACCCGTGACCTTTCTATATACATAAATGTCTACCAAGATGAAGACTATGCTTTGCTTTGCTTTTGTTAAAAGACAAATCCCTAGTTATGTTGACAATGAAATAAGAAAATCAATTTAGAATCTGGGACTAAGGAAGTTAAATCAATAGGTGTTATTTTCCCAAGAAAAATAACTGAAGCAGAAACCTTAATATCTATATGTCTATTGCATTTTAAAAAGCATGGATTACAGTATCTATTTAATTGCTAAACATAGGGTTACAGTGTTCAGGTTCATGTAGTTTTATATTTTCATACCACACACACAAATACATGTTTTTGTAATCTAACTGTATTACCCATTTTAAGTTATATTGGCTGAGATTTTTTTCAATTTAAAACTGATTTGTGTTTATTATAGAGAATTTAGAAAATAAAGATGAGAACAAGGATGTGATTAGAATCCTTCTACCGGGTGACAGTATGGCACAGTGGTTACCAACAAAAGGCCCCTGCATCAGACTTTGACACTAAGTTCCAACCTGACCGCTTGCTAGTCATCATGACTTAACCATGAAGTCTCAGTCTCTTCACCTGTAACGCAGAGTGACAATACCTACCTCATCAGGTTATTATGCAGATAAATGAGATCATGTGGGTGAAAGAGTTAGTCCAGTATCCACAACTGCTGATTTGTACTGAATTCCACCCTGGAAAACAAAACCTGGGTGTGTCCTCAGCTTCAAAAACTCTCAGGGAATGAATCCCTGTGTCCTACATCCAAGTATGCAGAATTTAAAAACCTGCTGTGGACATATCTATTTTCTTAGAAATACGCAGCTGAACATAACCATTTTTGGATATTTGAGATCATTATGTACACTGATGACAAGTGAATGGATGAAGACATCAGACCACAATTTTTCTCTAAGCTCTCCACACAGGAAGAAAAATGTAGCATTCAGGTTATAATGGTATAATGAGATTTAAAGTATTAATGATATAATGTCTGAGTTAAAGATAAACTTCCTTATGAGACTTGTTCTATATTTATATTCTGAATTATACTTATAAATAGATAAGCTAAATCAATAAGCATAGAAAAACAACCACCACCACCCTGCAATAGGTATAAATGTGCCCAAAATACTCTAGGGGAGAGAGAAGGAAACACTATTAACTTACTGTTCTATGGCCCTTTCTTAACACATACTACTACAGGTCCTTGTCCTACTAAACTTCATTTCCTAGCACAACCCAGGGTTAAAGTTGGCAAGTACCACCAAGTGCACCACTTTTACCAACTCTCTGAAACAACTCAGGCAATACACCACACTTGGAGATGACTTATTTGAAAATGCCAGAGTTCTACTACATCATGGCTGGTTTTAGTCACTCAAATCCTTTAATACTTCAGACAGATGTGGTATGCAAAGTGACCCTTCTGAAAATGCACAGTTGACTGTATTTGTTCATGTATCCATTGTACCGTTTTACCAAGTCTTAGGCATTGCCACACCTTTTTCATGGAGGAGTCCACCTCATGTCGGTTCTACAGGGCAGGACTTTATTGACTTGCTCATCCCTGAATCCCCAGCACCTGGCTCACTAACTGGCACATTCCAAGTGTTCAATTGAGACTAGTGGAATGGCTGGGCATGGTGGTTCACACCTGTAATCCCAGTACTTTGGGAGGATGAGGCAGGAGAATCACTTGAGGCCAGGAGATTGAGACACGCCTGGGCAACACAGTCAGACCTCATCTCCCCCCATTCCTCCCCCTACACACATAATTAGCCATGCATGATGGCGCATGCCTGTAGTCCCAGCTACTCAGGAGGCTCAGGTGGGAGGATCCCTTGAGGCTAGGAGCGCAAGCTTCAGTGCGCTATGATCATGCCACTGCATTCCAGCCTGGGTGACAGAGCAAAATCCTGTCTCCAAAAAAAAAAAAAAAGAAGACGACGACGACTAGTGGAATAAACGGATACAACTATTACATGCTTGAATTTACCCAAGTATGTCATGTGATTCTGTTATAGAACATTTGACTGAATCACAGTCTTTAAAGGAACTAAAGGTAAAAATATTTAGCACTTATTAAATACTTCCTGTGTGCTTTTAATTTTACAAGAGCCATTCCACTAACCCTTTCTTAGAAATCACATGGGGTAAGTGAAACAACCGTGTAAAACAATACTAAGTAATCACTAGGTTTACTCTTCTTTATTACTCTTTAGACAAATATGCAACCTGGAATAGTGCCTAGCTAGTGCCTAGCATATTTTAGGCACCCAATAAATACTTGAGGATTTTTAAAATCAAGTGCACATGTACTTTTACTAATCAAGTATCTGTTGCATGGGAAGGGGGTGACAGAAGACAACTGCAAGGGCCCATTTTCTCCTTCAAGGTCAGCACAATCATTTTGTACTAGCATCCTTTACTTCCCTCTAAAGGAAGATTAGAAATCCGTATCACAAGGTGGTTTTATACCTATTGCACTTTACCACATGCTACCCTGGCCAGCTTCTTACAGCAACCAAAGAGTAGCCCCACTGCCTCCCAGATGCTGAACATCATCAGTTAATGCACCACATACGCCTGACTGGGATACCGTCAAAGCCACAATGTTAAGTGCAGCCCAATAAGCATCAGGGATACCCTACTGACAGGGGCTGCTTATCCTGCCTCTCCCACACCCCCCACTGAACTGTGCTCTCCCCTGCTTTTATTTTCTGCTCCCATTTTTGCCATCTGCAGCTGACTGCTGTCACTCCACTACCAAACCCTGGGGCTCCCTTCCTCCTTTCTTTTCTTGTCTCCTATTCCTAATGTTACCTTTAAGTCAAAAAGTGACTGCATAAGATTGTGTTTTTAAAACTAATAAAAAAAATAAAAGATATCCCATCTCACAGACTCTTCCAACAATGTATGAATATCAGTGACACTCTACTACGGATACGCAGAATCTACTGTTCCCTCCCCGCCAATCTGGGGAAGCCTGTAACGACACCAGAAGTGGAGCTACATGGCTTCCAAGACTCTGTCATACCAGGCCATAGAGCACTGCCTGGACTCCTCGGGAAGCTCACTCTTGGAATCCAGTGACTACACTGTGAGGAGGAGGGATCACGTGGAGAAGTCAGGTGTAGGTGTCCAGCTGACATCTCAGTTGAGGTCCCAGCAAATGGCTGTCTACAATTGCCTCTAGCCATGTGACTGGCAAGCCTTGAGGAGTCACCAGCCACTCGCAGGTGCAACGCCATGACAGGGCCCATGCAAAGGCTGCCCAGCTCAGCCCAGTCAAGCCCCGGAACCAAGAGAGACAATAATAAAATGGCTGTTGCTGAGCTAAGCCACTAAGTGATGGGGTGATTCGTTATATAGCAATAGATAACAATCATCAATAGTGATCTAATACATCAGAGTGTTTCTTAACTAGAAACTAGATGTAGAGAGCGAAATCACCAATCCAAACACCAAAGGGGTTGTTAGCTTGAAGAGTTAACATCTTTGTTAGTTTTTTGTTAATGTTTATTACCAAGTGGCTACTTTTATGGTCCCAAGAAGAGTCCTATGGCTTCATTCCCTAACTACTTCTAAGAAGAGAAAGCTATTCTGGAAACCTGGGTATTCCTGACATCTAATTATCAGAAGGTTTAAATTTTACCATAGTATTTGTCAATAACCTCAGCTGTACCTGTAGGGGACTAAGCTTTTGACAAGGTAAGTTAAACATACATGTTTTTCAGGTTGTGACAATTCATACATTTCTTAACATTAGTCTATAGAAAATTAATATAATTCAAGTTACACAAAATCTTGTCAGTTTCACTGAATTGAGAATACCAGGTTGACACTGACCTTCATAATTTCTTCATGTCACAATAACTTGGCAATGCCCATGTGCAGTGAACAAAAAAGCATGTTTTTAGCAGCATAACAAAAACATACCAGAAAAAAACATAATAGGAGACCCAAATTTCACTTCATAGCAACAATGCAATTTCAAAAAGTTATGCCAGGCTTGCTACTGGGAAAACTCAAGAGATAAGACTCTCCATTGCTTTTGAAATGGAGACCCACCTGTCCAGCCTATTTCAATTGGAAAAATTTGAAAGTCACAGGGCCAAAGACAGGCCACATGGGAAAAAAAGGAAAAAAGCAAAATGCCTGGGTAACTCTTAGACGGGCTAATAAGTATCTGAAAAGTCAATAGCAGGCAGGGCCACGAATCAATTTTTCGTACAGTTTATCATGGCTAATTACAAGTTTTGCAGACTATTTCAAGGTTTATATTGCACTCACAATTGAAACTTGAAAATCATTACAGCAGAAAGACTTAAGACCAAAGGAAGGCCAATCAAAGTCAAAACGACTGAGGGTCACATTAGAAAAAAAAGCAGGCGCCCTGCCAGCCTTTGTAACTGTGCTGCTGGGGGAGAGCACGCAGATTCAGACTGTAGGGGAACTGGGTTCTAGTGTAGCCAAAGGTAATCACATGATCAGGATATGTCATTTTACCTCTCTGAGCCTCGGTTTCTTCATTTATTTATTTAGTTAGTTTTAAAGATGAGGCCTGGGCTATGTTACCCAGGCTGGTCTCAAACTCCTGGGCTCACGTGATCCTCCCGCCATGGCCTCCCAAGTGTGGGGGTTACAGGTGTGAGTCACCTCACTTAGGCTCTTCATTTGTCTAATGAAACTAAAGAGCTTCTGCGTGGCAAAAGAAACTAGCATCAGAGTGAACAGGCAATCTACAGAACAGGAGAAAACTTTTGTAATCTATCCATCTGACAAAGGGCTAATATTCAGAATCTACAAAAAACTTAATGCTGGAGAGGATATGGAGAAATAGGAACGCTTTTACACTGTTGGTGGGAGTGTAAATTAGTTCAACCATTGTGGAAGACAGTGTGTCAATTCCTCAAGGATCTAGAACCAGAAATACTATTTGACCCAGCAATCCCATTACTGGGTATATACCCAAAGTATTATAAATCATGCTACTATAAAGACACATGCACACGTATGTTTATTGCAGCACTATTCACAATAGTAAAGACTTGGAACCAACCCAAAGGCCCATGAATGATAGACTGGATAAAGAAAATGTGCCACATATACACCATGGAATACTATGCAGCCATAAAAAGGAATGAGTTCATGTCTTTTGGAGGGACATGGATGAAATTGGAAACCATCATTCTCAGCAAACTAACACAGGAACAGAAAACCGAACACCATAGGTTCTCACTCATAAGTGGTAGCTGAACAATGAGAACACATGGACACAGGGAGGGGAACGTCACACACCAGGGCTTGTCAGGGGCTTGGGGGCAGGGGAGGGAGAGCATTAGGAGAAATACCTAATGTAGATGATGGGTTGATGGGTGCAGCAAACCACCATGGCACATGTATACCTATGTAACAAATCTGCACGCTCTGCACATGTATCCCAGAACTTAAAGCGTAATAAAAAGAAAAAAAGCCTACATTTGAGAGCTTACCTGGTATACTACTTACTGCACTACACTAAGAATTGTGCTATGTTTTTAAAATATATATACATTGGCCAGGCGCCGTGGCTCATGCCTGTAATCCCAGCACTTTGGGAGGCCGAGGCAGGTGGATCACTTGAGGCCAAGAGTTCGAGACCAGACTGGCCAAGATGGTGAAACCCCATCTCTACTAAACATACAAAAATCAGCCAGGCATGTTGGCATGCACCTATAGTCCCAGCTACTCTGGAGGCTGAGACACAATAATTGCTTGAACCTGGGAGGCAGAGGCTGCAGGGAGCCAAGATCATGCCACTGCACTCCAGCCTGGGCAACCGAGCAAGACTCTGTCTCAAAAAAAAAAAAAAAAAAAAATTAAAAATTAAAATTATATACATTTTTCAGATATAATCCACCATAAAACTCAACTATGTAAAATGTGAATGTCAATTATTAGTATATTCACAGAACTGTGCAACCATCACCACAATCAATTTTAGGACATTGTTGTCACCCAAAAAAGAAACTCCTATCTCCATTAGCAGTTATTCCCTAATTTCCCCCTACCCACCGGCCCTAGGCAACCACTAATCTACTTCTGTCTCTATGGATTTGCCTGTTTTGGATATTTCATATAAACGGAATCATCCAAAATGGGTCTTTCCACGTTGATGACAGTTGGATTATGTCCACTTTGGGTTACTATGGATAATACTGCCATGAACATTCATGTACACTTTTTTTTTTTTTTTTAAATGAACATACCTTCTCATTTCTCTTCCATTTGTACCTAGAAGTGGAATTTCTGCGCCATATGCTAACCTTCTGAGGAAATGCCAGACTAACTTCCAAAGCGGCTGTACCATTTTATACTCCCACCAGCACGGGAGGGCTCCAGTTCCTCCACATCCTTGGCAACACTTGCTATTGTCTATCTTTTTTATTAGTGCCATCCTACTGGGTATGAGGTAGTATCCTGTTGCGATTTTCATTTGCATTTCCTCCCTTGCATTATCTTATGAGGTAAAAACCAATCCATATTCCTGTTTGGTATACAAGGAAACTGGATTGGAAAGGTTCAGTGACTGATTAAAGATAAAAGTCATGCAGATTCTGTACTCCCCAGAGCCCATTTCAATGTACAACTATAAGGTCTCACACAATTCTGAGAAGGTTGTACAAGCCAGCCCTTCAAGATTCTTCCAGCTATGACATTCTGGGACCATGAATTTATACTGTTTAAAAATCTCTTCTCGGCCTGGCGCAGTGGCTCACGCCTGTAATCCCAGCACTTTGGGAGGCCAAGGCGGGAGGATCACGAGGTAGGAGATTGAGACCATCCTGGCTAACATGGTGAAACTCCGTCTCTACTAAAAATACAAAAAATTAGCCGGGTGTGGTGGTGGGCACCTGTAGTCTCAGCTACTCGGGAGGCTGAGGCAGGAGAATGGCGTGAAACTGGGAGGCGGAGCTTGCAGTGAGCCAAGATTGCACCACTGCACTCCAGCCTGGACAACAGAGCGAGACTCGGTCTCAAAATAAAATAAAAATAAAAAATGAAAAAATCTCTTCTCTGGGTGAATTTTCTCTTTAACTTCAATATGAGGACTATCTGGACTCCTGTGTAGGAGGTTTGTGTTCCAATCACAGCGATGATGAGGCTACATCCCTGTCACACTGGCTCAGGGTCAAATCTGAGGTCTACCTTCAGCAGGCACACTGAACTTAATATTTTGGCTGCACCAGACAAAATCACCCATATTCAACCATTCTGGACTGCTGCTGCTGCTGATTTCATGTTTCATGTGTATTTTGTAAACTAATCTCACTCCTGGCTTTCTATTTACTTTCTTATCGTTATGTTCCTTTACCTTCTTTTTTGCATTTATCGTATAAATTTTACCCAGCTACACTGTTTGCATCTTTGTAAGACATCTCAAATCTTTTCTGAAATAGAGTAGTAAAGAAATAAACACATCAAAATGTTTTCAAGTAGGCTTCAAAATAGCCCACAGCTGCGGGCCCTTTCATTAGACTGTGTACTTTCCTAAGCAAACTCTTCTCCAAGAAACGGGAAACACTGCCCTTCTTTGTACCTTAGTAGGAGGGAAAATGCTTTTATAATATTCTAAATTACACAAGCGTTCCAAAATAATTTGGGGAGAGAGAAAGATAGTTAGGGCCCAGCAGGATAAAGGAAGAAAGCAATGATTCTTTGCACCTTCATGATACACGGAAAGGCTATTTCTCTCAGACTATCTCTTTAACATTTTTTTTCTTTTATATATGCCTAAGATTTCTCAACACTTTTTGATGGCTGAGTGGTGGTACCGGAGGCCATGAATACCAATTTGAATTTGACAGCTTCCTAAGAAAAAGGCCCAACATTTCTGTAAACTTTCTTCTCTTTCACAATTACTTATTTAGATCTCACAATCTGTGTATCCACACTTTAAAACAGTTCTTTCATTTCTAAGACTTTAACTTACCTAAAGAGTTAGGCACTAATGCCAAAAGTTGTACTCGCCCAGACAGAAAACTCTAAACCACAAATGTCAACCAGTTCAGCACTGGTTGAACTATGGTATGTGCACAGAAACAGCTACCATATAGCCATTAAGAATTATATAAAACCACACCAGCTGACATGCGGAAAGGTCTAAGAAAAGCAAGGTACCCGATAGTCACAATAGTATAAGGTCACGTGTAAAACTGTGCACACCTATCTGGGGATAGATACGTACATATATTCATAAAGAGATGGCTGAAAGGATGTGTAATGAAACACTAAGAGTAATTATTCCTGGATGGCAGTATTTGAGGGAAGGTTTACATATCTGAGCACTTTTATTTACCAATTGATTTTTTCTCATAATAAGTATTATGTTTACCAGAAGAATAAATCTATTTTCCTCTAATCATTAGGGAAAAAAAAATCCCACAACATGCAAAGCACTGGCCTAGTCATCAAGCAGGAACTTAAAATGAGAAAAAGACACTGCCAAAGAAACCACTATTACAAGTAGTATAAGACTGTCAAAGTGAGTACAGTGTGAACACATCACAAAAATTCAGAAAAGCAACAGGAACTATGAAGGTGTGAGCCCACAGGGGGAGTGACATGTGTGTATGTATGAGTGTGTGTTCACCTGCACATGCTTAGGGGTGGGTAGGACAGAGGTACAGAATGGAATGGAAGGAAGTAATATTTTCAGAAAATGAGTGTAGGGGTAAAAATCCACATCATGTTTTCCAAGGCCACTAATTAGGGTTTCATTGTAGCTGAAGCTTAGCATTCTGATTGCTGAGTAGTAAAAAATGACGGTTTTAAAAACCATGACATTCTGGAAGACAATTTGCCGGTATCTACCCAAATTATAAACGTATATACCCTTTGACCTTGCATTTCCAGCTTGAAAAAACTAAAGACGTGCAAAATGACACACACACAAGAACAATTAATGAAGTAATGTTTGTAACTGCAAACATTTGGGAATACCTAGATGTCCAACAAGGGACAGATTAAATAAATTATAGTATATCCTACCCAAGAGTACATTAGGTAGTAATACAAAGGAATGAGGAAATCATGTACAGATGTGGAAATACAATCAGTGGGGAAAAAAAAACAAGACAAAGAACTGCATAACACATTACCCTTTGGAGTTAAAATGAATAAATACTAAGACTGTGTGTTCATATTTGAGCAGATAAACAACATGTGAAGAACAATTTCAAAAAGGTGATCCTGACAGCAGTTAGGCAGGTTGAATTCTCAAAGCACTTCTTTTTTTTGTAACTTCTAGTTTTTGCCTGAAAGTTTGTTAGTATGAGAATGAAAGAGAACTCAGTCCACCCTACTCAGTCTGATGAACTTCACAGCTTCTCCACACTCTCCTCCAACCTAATCTTCACTGGGAACAAAAGGACCATGCTCTCTTATGGACGAAATAACTCTGATCAACAAACAAAACCAGCTCTAGACCATGCAGGTAACTGGAAGTCATTTGATAAAACAACAAAGTCTGTAGATCAGACACAATCTGAAAGGCAGGCTCCCTTGTTTCAGGGGGCCCACTTCAGAAAATGCCCACAGTGTGATGTTATCTAATTGGCATAGGAAGAAAGGGTCTTGTGAAAGGGAGCCTGGGCTTGAAAGTCAATCTCAAATGCAAGCTCAGGCAGACAAGGTGCAGCTGTAAACCCTGGAAAATTAAAGGGAAAATGTTAAATAAGCAAACACCATTTCTTAAAGAAGCTTCTATCCACAGGAAATACCAATCGTGTCCTTTAGAAGGATTGCATGCACATTTAATTGAGATTTTTAAAGCCAGAGTTTCAGGATTAATAACCAAAAGGGCAAGACCTTGTGTGAGAAATGACTCCAGTTCTGGGAGAATTGAAATTGGCTGTGCCCTACTGAAGGGCTATATTTATTCCAGAGCTTCACTTTAGCACTGAAATTCAAGATAAGAACTCGGTGTTCCTTAAAGAACAATGAGGGTTTCATTTAAGGCAGGGTTACCTTGCAGTCCTAGTGTACAAACCCTGAGAACAGGAATACATCATGACTCCTATATACATATTTTGAGATGGAGTCTCGCTCTGTTGCCAGGCTGGAGTGCACTGGTGCAATCTCGGCTCACTGCCACCTCCGCCTCCTGGGTTCAAGCGATTCTCCTGCCTCAGCCTCCTGAGTAGCTGGGACTAAGGTATATACCACCACCCCCAGTTAATTGACTCCAAAATGTTTTTAAAGTAACGATACTCAGTCAGGAGGCAAAATTGCATAATACTTAAAAACACTAGCTTTGGAGTCAGACTGCCTCTGTACAAATCTCTGCTCTAACACTTACCAGATGTGAGCCTCTGCATAAATTACTTACATTTTATGCACCTCAGTTTCCTCATCTGCAATTTTGAGATGTAACAGTACCTGCCTCATAAGGATTCTGTGATGATTCAATGAGAACATGTCGATCAAGCACTTAGCACAATTTTTGACTTAAACTCAATAATTATTGTTATTTCTTGTGTTACTGTTATGGTAATATTAATACCTCTTGGCTATATATACATATATTAAAACTAAAATTTAAAAGAATAGACTATATACTAGATTAGTTACTTGTGGGGTAAAGCTTAAAATACAGTCCAGGTTAGGCACAGTGGCTCATGCCTATAATCCCAGCACTTTGGGAGGCCGAGGCAAGAGGATCACTCGAGCTCAGTAGTTGGAGACCAGACTGGGCAACATAGAGAAGCCTCATCTCTACAAACTGTACCCAAAAATTAGCTTGGCGTGGTGATGAGCATCTGTAGTCTCAGCTACTCTGGAGGCTGAGGTGGAAGGATGGTTTGAGCCCAGGAAGTCAAGGCTGCAAGAGCCATGTTTATACCATTACACTCCAGCCTGGGTTACAAAGTGAGACCCTGTCTCAAAGAAAAAACATTTATGTATACATACATACATGTATACATATTTAATACATGATAATACATGTATAATATGATACTATATTACATGATAATATAAAACGTATGATATATGATAATATAATATTACACACATGATAATATAAATATTTATATTTATATAATGTAATATTGATACATAATACATGATAATATAATGACACATGATAATATAAAACTCAAGCAAAACTTGTTAATCAAAAAATGTTTTGAATTAACTATTTTTATAGCAGATTAGTCACCTGGAGAACGGTGGTTGCTCTGTATCACATAATTTTAAATTTAAAAATCATCTCAGTTGGTTATTTTACTACAAACGTCTATTTAGCATTAATGGCACTGCTTACAAAATACTTTTAAAATAATCATTAGTTAACTTCATAGCTATTAAACTGAAAGTCAGAGGGTGACTGCGATTTTTATCCTCAGGTGTTATTCTCAAATATTCTCAACTTTGCTTTCTTCTGACTCTAATTCCCATATGAATAACTTCACAACATGATGAATGGGTCTTATAAAAACCCTGTAGTCTTGAATTAGAGGGCTTTTCTGTACCACACCTTGATGCAGGGAAATACTTTGAAAGGTTTGGGAATCTGGAGTTTCCCAGAAGGATGTCTAACCTTACTTGTCATGTGCCTTCTTGAAAGAAGAAAATACCCGTCCTAAAAGACATTAGGGTAATTGTATTTAGTGCATGACAAGCACCATTTCTGTTTGTCATCCTCTGTAAAGCACTTAAATATGGAATTAGCTCAAGTACCTCTTATCAGGGAATTGCCATCAAATAAAGGAAGTCTGGACTGACCTACTACTTGACCTTAAAAATATCATTTCACACCTATTTAACTTTGTAAGATACAGACCACCCCATAAATAGCCAGCCTTTTCTCTGCTTCACAGGTACACTGAAGAGTAAAATGAAAATGCATGGGAATATAACCCAAACTCTAGGACATTATTGGAAAATTTACTCATTTTCACATTTCCTATTAATTCACCAAGTGGTAATAGCTACTGTAACACTGTTCATAGTGACTGTGTCCTCTGACAACACATATGAAAAATGTTAATAGTGTCCTAAACTTTGGGTAAAAAGCTCAAGAATCACTCACTTTATAGAGACACCTGCTTTTGCATCACTAATGGCATTATCGAGGAATCCAGTTAGTGATTCTCAACATGTACGGTCAAATCATTTCCAAGCCAACCAAATTTTAAATGTTCTCATCCTAATTCCAAAACAACAGTTTAAAAAACCCTGGCATAATCCCACTTACTACAGAATACATATGACATTTTAAATTATACACTGGAACAACAAGTTTTCTAAAATGCTTTCTGGGGTTATTAAGCCTAAATTATAACTGCTGTAATTGTGATTACCTCTATGTCAAGAGCACAGTTTGGGAGATGTCTTGACCCGATGGTATAACAACTTGTGACAAACTTTTGAAAAACTGCCTTTCTCCAGTGTTCTCTCACTGCAGGCAAGAAACAACATAGGCTGGGTGCAGTGACTGACGCCTGTAATCCCAGCACTTGGAGTGGGAAGATCACTTGAGCTCAGGAGTTCAAGACCAGCCTGGGCAACACGGCAAAACCCTGTTTCTACAAAAAATACAAAAATTAGCCAGGCGTGGTGGCACGCACCTGTAGTCCTAGCTACTTGGGAGGCTGAGGTGGCAGGATCACTTGAGACTGGGAGGTCAAGAGTGCAGTGAGCCATGACTGTACCACTGCACTCCAACCTGGGTGACAAAGTGAGACCCTGTCTCAAAATTAAAAAAAGGAAAGAAAGGAAAAAAGAAAAGAAAAGAAAAAAAAAGAAACGATGGGGTACTTTTGCTAATGCTCCAGAATTTCACAGACTTGGAGTCCATAAAGGTCATTTCTCCCTTCAGCAAGCCTCTTCTTTGGTCTGTCATAGGTAACAAATCTGTACTGAACTCATTAACCCTTCTCAATGAATCGATAAGCAATATTCATGCGTATTTCAATTCATCTTGCCAACACCTCATTTCTATCGTATCATCAGTTTAGAAGGGTATTTTGCACAGGAGCACTATATACTTTAATTCTAAGGGAAGTACAAACCATCACACACCATGCTTTAGGAAAAAGATAAAAGCAAAATTTGCTGCACTGTAAATGTAGTGTATTAGGCACTAACTTAATTCCTGTGGAGTGTCCCATTTAATAGTCATAACAACTCAATGTGTAGGCACTGTTACCATACTACTTTTCAGTTGAGGAAACTGAGCTTTGAAGAGGTTAGGTACCTTGCCCTTTGTTGAATCTCTATTGAACAGAGTGCCATGACTGGAACCTTGGAAGTCTGACTCTTCATGTTGTTGTGATGTAATATTCAATATATACAAACAACATACATTTACATATGTAAATAATGAACTGGAACAATAACACTGCTACATGGCACGTACCCTCGCCTCAGTCATTACCATGAATTTTGTGTTTAACATTTACCTGCTTTTAAAAAATATTATCTCAAATGTATATCCTAAAATATGACATCACTTAGCGTTGCTTATATTTTAGCTTTACAAAATGGTATCACTCTGGTTCTTTTTCATTCAGTATTACATTTCTGAAACTCATCTATGCTGTTCATTTTCACTGCTGTATGATACTCTAATGTGTGGATAGACAGCATTTACTCATTCTCATCTGGGCTATTTTCTTGAGTTTATACATTGTTGTTTTGAAAATCCTTGCAAATATCTGCTGGCATGGTGTGCAAAAGTTTCTCTGGGTATGGAATTCTCAAAGTGTAAAATATGGGGGCTACAGGATATAGAAATACCTTTTACAGGAAGGTACCACATTCTTGTCCAAATTGCTTGTGCCAGTTTTGCCAGTTTTCACTGCTACTAGCTGTTACAAGAGATGCGACAAGTCTACACTCAGACTAAAATATGGTATTACCAGGTCTCTTAACTTTTGCTGATCAATTAGGGGTAAAATGGAACCTCATGTTTTCTGATACACATTTTCTTAAATACTAATGATGCTGCACATCCTTTGATATAATCCTGAGCCATTCATATTTCTTCCTCAGGGAGGCACCTGTTTTTTGGGTGTTTATGTTCATTTTTCTACTGATTTGAAGAAGTTCTTTGTTTTAGATGCCAATCTTTTGCTGGCTGTATGTCTTAAAAATGTCTTTTCCCAGTTTGAGGTTTGTCTTTCTATTACATTAACGGCATGCTCTGATGAACAGTTGTCCTTAATTTCAATGCAGGTCACTTTAACAGTCTTCTCTTTTATAGATAGACCCTTTGACTCTTATTTTAAAAAACCTGAGCTCCAAAGCAATAGGCTTTCTTTATCTAAAAGATTTAAAGTTTTGCCTGTTACATTAAGTTTCTAATTTCTTAGGAATGAAGTTATATGTATGCATGGTGTGAGACTAAAATATTTATTTATTTTTATTTATTTTTGAAAGACAGGTCTTGCTCTGTTACCTAGGCTGCAGTGTAGTGGTGCAATCAGATCTTACCACAACCTAAAACTCCTGGGCTCAAGCGATCCTCCTGCCTCAGCCTTCCCAGCAGCCAGGACATAAGGACATGCCACCATGCCCGGCTAATTTTTTATTTTTATTTTTTGTAGAGAGGGGTCTCGCTATGTTGCCCAGGGTAGTTTTGAACTCCTGGCCTCAAGAGATCCTCCTGCCTCAGCCTCCCAAAGTGCTAGGACTACAGGCATGAGTCACTGTGCCTTACTTTTCATAGAGATGTATATAATTTTTCATACAGATGTATATCTCATCCCAGAACTATTACTTAATAGAATAGTCCGTCCTTTCCACACAGATCTATAATACATCCCTGTCATACATCAAGTTTTCCTTATACCTGAGGGTCTACTTCTGGGTTCTTTATTTTATTCCCTTTATCATTTGTCTATCCCTAATATCTCAACGTTTCATTGAGTTACATTGCATACTCTTGAGCCTAAAATCTTCAAATAAATTTTAGAATCAGCTTGTCAAGTTCCTCAAAAATCTTTGTGGAAAGTCTAATTTGGAACAGTAGTGACTCTATCAATCAATTTGGGGATAAAGTCTTCCTATCCATGAACATAGTTTTTCTGTTATTTATTAGGTTTTCTTCAGTGTCTTCCAATAAATTTTATACTTCTTCAACCTAAAATTCTTATACACCTTTTGTTAGATTTATTTAATACAAACCACAAATAATAAAAACCTGGTCTTATAGGACTACTCATCTTTCTATTTTTTCACTTGTCAGTTTTGGTAAGTTATATTTTTCTTAAAATTTATCCATCCTGTCTAGATATTTGGCATACAGTAATTTATAGTTTATTACAGGGTTCTAAAACTCTCTGTTGAAGTTATAATTTATTTGTAATATCCTTTTGGTTGTTGTTTAAAATTTCACTAATTTTTGTTCATACCTTTATCAATTTCCTTCCACTTTCTTCAGATTAACATCATTCTTTTCTAATTCAAGTTAGATGTTCAGCTTGTTAATTTTCATTTGCCATCTTCCTGAAAGTTGTTTTAATACAGGCCCATTAAATATAAATTTTCTCACTTTTATTAATCTGAAAATGTCTTTTCACTATCCTCATGCTTGAAAATTTTATTTTTTTCCCAATACTTTGAGGATATCAAGTTATTGCTCTGTTTTCAGTCACTGATTATTGCTACTGAGATACCTGCTGTCAGTCTAGTTATTATTACCCAATAGGTGATCTGTTTTACTTCTCTAGCTGATTTTAGCATCTTCTCTTTATTTCTGTGCTGTTGATAAAATAACCCAACTTATTTTACTTCTCACATGTATAGAGTGAGGGAAAAAATATTCTAAAACAAGCAAAATTCATTACAAATACAGCAATTTTCTCCTTATAAATTCAAAGAGAAGTTTTCAATATCAATTTGCATACCACTTTTCAATTCCTCTGTACTTCCTAAGGCTCTTGGAAGCTTAAATGTGATATGCAATGTAAGAGCTTTTGCTATTCTCAATTTCAACAGAAAAAACCTGCCCACCCTCCATCCAAATACTAATAAATATAAAAACCTCACTGGAATTTTATTGGAGTAAGCTTGAAACACATCTGGCCCAACCTCCCAGTATGGACAAAATAAGTCCCATCACAGTCATTTTACCTGATCTACAACTACTCAGCAACTATTTTGGCATACACCATGCTAAGCACTGAGGAGAGAGGCCCAATTGGGATGCTCCCCGCTCTTTGATTAACTTACAATCCATTAATTCTTATTTTTATCATCTAGTTTCAGCTTAAGCAACATTTAAAGAAATAACACAAACAAACAAACAAAAAACACCGAACAAGGAGCCAAAAGTGGAAATCCAGATCTTAGTCCCCTACTAAAAATCCATCCAATCTCCACAGAACTCAGTATCTCCTCTTTACTCCAAGAGGACAGGTTCAGAGCAGTGGTCTCCACACTGGACTCTTGGGACTCTTAAAGTTCTTCAAAAACCCCTGATGTGGTTTGGCTCTGCGGCCCCCTCAAATTTCATCTTGAATTGTAATCCCCCAGGTCAGGGGAGGGGCCTGGTCGGGGGGTGACTGGATCATGAGGGAGGTTCCCCCATGCTGTTCTCAGGATAGAGTTCTCACAAGATCTAGTTGTTTGATGAAGTGTGTAGCTCTTCCCCTTTCTCTCTCTCTCTCCTGCTGCCACGTAAGACACGTCTTGCTTCCCCTTCATCTTCCATACAATTTTAAGTTTCCTGAGGCCTCCCCAGCCATGCAGAACTGTGAGTCAATTAAACCTCTTTTCTTTATAAATTACCCAGTCTCAGGTAGTTCTTTACAGCAGTATGAAAACAAACTAATACAACCCCTATATTCAAAATGTTGAACTTCCAGTAAGATTTTTTTAATGGTTCACAGAATTTTAGTACCAGTGGTTTGGACCACTGTTTTACAACCTTTGTCTATCTCATGGTACACATAGAAAATGATGATATTTTTACAGCATCCTAGAATCAAATGATGAAGTGATTCACAGCAACTGGCCCCAGAATGTCATTCATCCCAGGCCTCATCCAGCTGCCCTGAGGGGTGAGGGGATTACTCTCCTGGCTCACTATACCTACTTACCGTCCACTAGTGTGCTCTGGCCACTGGGTGGGAAGCTCTGGTTGAAAGGACAAACAGGGTATCTTTCAGTTCTAGAGATCCTTTATGACTGTAATTCCAGTTTATTTCATCTTTGCCCAGCTTCTATGACTAGAAACTCTCCTATAAAATGAGCCCTAAACTGTTTCCCAGCCCTCTTCTTCACTGTCTAAATAGAAACTCTCCACACCATTCCATGTCCATACCAGGATATGTCAAAGGCTCATTCATCCATCTTGCTTCCTCCACAAGCTAGAATGTCACATCCCCCACCCCCGCATTATACATCAAAGAAAGGAGCATGATGTCGACGGTAAATGAGTGCCTACATTAATAATGCTAGTAAAGTCAGAGCACTCTGGAGACAGATGTGCCCACTTTAATAATGAATACAAGACCTATCAAACAATACCAAAAGAGGCCATGGTTTCAGGAGATATTGCAGCTCTGTTTCACATGGTGTAACCCAGTGAAGACACATAGAATTTTACCAGATAAGATACATATTACATGCAACAACTAGGAAGGGCTGCTCCAGTGACATTCAGAGTGAAAAAGGAGAATTATAAATGACAGTGAGGTGGGCCAGTGGGCAAAGAGAGGAAAGTAGCTTGTGAAATATAGGCATTTTTGTTAAAGCTATATAATCACATGGCAGGAATATCAAATTTTTCTTTTGTAAAGTGAACTTAGCAATATGGCTTCCTCTCCAACCAGGAAACAAAATAAAGAGGCTGCCTCAGTCACTCACCACTCTCACTGGCTTGCTTATTAAAAATGCAGAGTCCTGGATCCTGTCCCCAGACCTACAGAATGTGAATCTCTGGTTACAGGGCCCAGGTATCTCACTTAGTTTCAGAACCACTGAACTAGGCATGACGCTTCTGTCAGAAAAAGGGGGACAGGCAAATATCTCTTGAGAAGGTAAAGAGAAAAGCAGGAGAGACCCCACAGAAATAACATCACATCACAGAAAACTTCAGAGGAAGAGGAGCTGATTCAGATGTCATTCGTTACCGAAAAGGTTTACTTTGTTCAAACAGATGCATTCATTGTAACTTTTTAAAAAATACACTCAATAGGGAAACTTTCTAATTACAACTTAAAAATTAATCAGTAAATTAAGAAATCAGAAATCATACAATTAAAGCAAAAATAAATGGTAGAGTTCCAAGTAAGCTTCAGTAATTCAGATTCCTTAAAGAAACTTCTAGGACTGTCTATGTTGGCAAAAGAGCAAGAACAATTTTATGTAAAGCACAAGGTTGTAGCTGTTGGGTTATTGTGCTCTACAGAGACAGGAAGGAAGAATGAGAGAGCAGGATGAAATTCACTAACCTTAGACAATAATTTCCTTAAGAAAATAAAAGACAATTCTCACATGACATTTAAATACTTCCTTATGCTCACTTGTATAATACACAACTCCTTCCTTACAAAACATTCCCTGACGCACAATAAGGGAAGGGAGAAGAAGGCAAAAAAGCATTTCTGGAATCTCTGTTATAATCTGCATAAGTGTTTTATATAAACGGTAACATTTCAGCTTCATAAAAACCATTGGAGGTTGAGAAGGTGGGGAAATTGAGGCTCAGAGAAGCCATTTAATTACATGAGGTTCAAAATCAGCCCAGTGCCAGTGAGGCTGTAATCTCAAGGTTACATGTTCTTTTTAAAAATAATGGAATGATTCAGGAAAAAAGAAAAATAGGATTCTCAACTCTAAAAGTTATGAATGGTTAAAATCATAGGATTATGGAAACTGCAGTGCTGTCCTTGAGTGTAGGCACTGGTCATGACCAACACCTGGCACCACATGAATGGCTGACATCGGACCTCATAACAAGCATCTACAACCAGAAGCCAGGGGATGATGAAAATGGCTTGGTCTTACTTTCAGGCAAGCAGCTGGTTTATCATTTGTTTGTTCTGGACAGAAGTGATTACAGTGACAGAGTAATGGGTAAAACACCTCGTAACACTGCACACTCGGTCTGTGTCCAAGAACAGACTGCAGGAACAAAGGGGCTTCCATAGGTTTTACTACCAATGGCTCTCTCCTAACTAACTTTAACGGCCCCAAGAGTTCAGGACCCTAAGCTGGGACCTACATAATAGGCTCTATGTCAATTAGCTTGAAGTACCTGGTATAGTCTAATCTCTCCTAAAGTACTGAAAGTCTCAAGGTTGCAGAACCGCCAGAAGATCTGGAATCCTCTCTACAAAACAGCTAACTGCAGATCTAGGAAAAAAATGAAATAAAATAAGTGTTCATGGATAACATTTTGATGCCAAAAATATAATATTAAATACCATATGCTAGGTACTGAATTAACCATATATACACGTGCATCCATGTGCCTGGGTGTATACGTAAGTAATATATTATTCTACAGATGAGGGACCTGAGACTCAGGCTGGGATTTGAAAAATAATACCTCCCACTTTAAACATCCATAAGGTGGTATGTGTCAATAATTATAAACCATACACTCTGACCAAGCAATCCTGTTCCTAGGTAATGTACTAACAAAATAGGTAACATTTATGTAATAATGCAAGTACAGTGCTGTTCATCCCAGCATGGTTAACAATTTTAGAATTGGCAACAATTCAGTATTTATCAAGAAAAAAATTGATTCTTAATTATAGTCATTCTTGCAGAATTTCACGCAGCCATTAAAAGTGATTATGCTAATCTGTTTGTTGACACAAAAAGATGTCCAAAGATATTACATCTTAAATGAAATCACAGGTAGATTGCAGGACAATAAATATGGCATGATTCCAATTTTGTTTTCTGGAGAAATGACTCTTCGAGCTGAAACTGAAGTCTGCTCAGGATGAGAAGAGCTCACACTTCCAGGGGGAAGAGCAGCACGGACAAAGGCTGTGGGCAAGAGGACAACAGAGAACTGAGGGTGGAGAATGTAAGACAAAGCTAAAGAGCGAGGCAGGGACTAGACCATGCCAAGCACTGGAACCCCAGTTAAAGATTTTAGTTTTCACCCAAGAAGTATGAGAAGCCACTGAACAGTCTCCATGTCACAGACAAGGCACTGGGGAGCTCAGCTGCCATTCAAGGTTACCCCATGGGTGGGTGGTAGAGCCAGGGCTGGATGGAGTCTGTCTCAAGAGCCAAAGCCTGGTCTTAACCTTCACATAGATTTTATGGTCCTAGCTTCCTGACCAAGAGCTACTCCTGAGCCTTTCTCTCCCTCATCTGCCTCTTACAGCTTTCCACAAAGTCACAGAGAAAGCCCACCCCTCACTCAAAACAACTTCAAATGGCCTTTTCAATCTGGGTTAAATTAAAGGCTACTGTTTGCATTTCCTAGTTCTATGATTGCTGTGAAAGTTATACAAGGGTGCCTTTATTTTGTATACGTCTATATATGAAGAAAAAATTAAAAGTCATTAGACACTCGGTATCTGAATGTGTCAGAAGTAATTTAATGGAAAGCTTAGAAAATCCTGTATCAAACTGCAACCTTATTCGAGTCCCTTGAATTTTAATTTGTTTTAAAGCTACTGGATTTCAAAGTAAAAAAAAAAAAAAAAAAATTATTAAAAACAAGGTATTTGTGGCCTTTTAAAATAGAGCCCTGAATCTTGGTTAAGTCAATCAAGTTAGATTAGCCTAAAACAAGCAGACTCCCGACCCCCAACAATGATGTCTCACACATACGTATCACACCGCCTGCTGGCCTCTCCACATTCCCTGTGATTGAATAACCACAACCTCAGAGGCCAGGGCAGAGTGGCAAACATTTGCCTTCCTCCCACAGATGACAGGCCCCTTCCTTTCGCCATGATGCATGAAAGTTCCATTACTTTCCATTTCCTTCACCTTCCCTACTCCAAAACATCTTACTCATTTTAAAGACTTACAGGATCATGACATAAAAAGTTTAAGTTATCTCTCCTAAGCGAGGAGATAAGTAACAGGTAATCCAAAAGTGGAGCGTACTAAAACCTAATTTAAAGCTAGTTTTGGAATATCTTCCTAATTAAATGCAGCCTCATTTAACAGGAAAACGTATGTGCATCCTGGCTCAGAGAAGAAAATGAAAATAGACAATATATGCTAAGTGGTAGGGACTACATTTTTGTTGTCAAATAATGCAAAGTGCATAATTCACAATTATTACATAATAAAATCTAACCATTCTATTCTATGATCATGTGGCAAAGGTGAATCAAGTTAATGGCTCACCCAAGACCCTCAACGAGTTGGTGCTAACAAAGTTGATTTTAAATTTAGGGTTGGCTAAACCCTGAGTCCTAGACTTCAAATACAAGAATACAGCACCAGCTGAAAAATATCTTAACTATTCTTCTTTAAAACTAAAAGTACATTTCCTCTACCTCCCCTTGCACTCTCACACCAGCTCCCACGAAGGCGATCCTCATTACCATCTTGCTTGCTAAACTGCAATTTGAAAAATAGTTACTAATTGACCAGAATACTATGTTGGGTACTGAGAATACAGAGAGTAAAAGGACACCATTCATGCTCCACAATAATTGACAGTAGGCTACAGAAGGCAAAAGTATCAGGAAGTATGCTATAAATGATACCAAGTACAACTACAGAATTAAGCTCAAGGTAAGGAGTAGTACAGAGAACAGACTGATGAACCTCCTGGGGTGCGGAGTATCAGAAAGCTTCACAGAAAAGGTGCTAGGCTGGGAGAGATACAAGTGTAGGGAGAGGCCTTCAAAACAGAAGGACTGTACATGCCCGTTCATGGTGCAGGTGGGGATTTCAGGAGTGTACTGGCAGAAAAGTACAATGACCGAACACACCTTATTTGGTAAAGGTGTGCCGAAGGCCGAGGTGGCCCATGGCTGAGAGAAAGCCTGGAGACACAGATCATGGGACCCTGGAGTGGTCCCTTACCTCCAAGTGGTGAGGACCTCATCTTATAAGTGGTGGGAACTAGTATCTTATCCTATTAACGACAAGAAGCCATTGAGTTTTCCATCAGGGAGAAAAGACAGTACAACCACAGCAGAGTTTTGACAAGATCAAAAGGGCATTTGCTGACAACATTTTATACTAGTTTTTCTGCAACTCTAGGCAAATTCTTTTCCTTTCGGAAGAAAAGGAAGTAAACAGTACGCTAGGATTAGAGGGAGCTGAGAGGCTGAATAAAGGCCACCTACCGTAGGGGCAGTCAGCACCTAGTAGGTTACCAGGATGCTCGGGGAGCACTGCATGGACAGGTGGAGGAGGAGGAGGCAGTCGGGAGCTTCTCTTAGCACGTAACATGCCATTTCAGTTCCAGAAAAGCTAGCTCACGCACACAAGCTTTTGGGAAAAGTTAGCAAATTTCCCAAAGGCAAAAAGGAAGCACATAATATGTCTGAAGACTATGCAGACCTCACAAATCTAACTGGACGTGATTTCCAGTAACAATTAGTTTTCTACAAACTAAAATTTGTAGAAACAGTATCTGTTACAATAATTTTGGAGTATGTGTCATTATTTCTACATATCCAAAACTGGGCCTCCAAGTCTCTAAAAGCTTACACAGCTCACTGTCTTTTAAGATCCATCTAAAAGTAAAGACATCCTCCCTAAATGGGGATCAGCAAATTACAATTTCCAGAGTGAATCCTCTCAGCTCCCAGTCAAAGGCAACCAGAAAGGGGTCACTTTCCCAGAACATAGGCTTTTAAAAAACAAAACAACAACAACAAAAAACCTCAGTTCACCAAATGCATTGAAAGTAATTCTGTATGATGCTTTTCCCCCTTGCTCTGTCCTCTACCCTCACCTCTGCCTAACTCACCCCCAGCAAAAGCACCAGTCAAGCCACAGAGAGCAAAAGGAAGAAATCTACCGCTTCCTGTCCAGATTCTGTCAATGAACTGTTCTAATAGCACCCCCTAGTGACCAAAAGCACTTTTCTGACCAAAGGAACTCTCAGTTCTCAAATGACTAAAAAGCAATGCATTTAAAATAAAAAAGCAGTGAAAACAGCAATAAGCTCACACTCCGCGAACGCCTGTCCCTGTAACAGCCCCAGTGAAATCAGTAACTTCAACCTCTCTGGCCTACTGTTCTCTCAGCTCTAAAATAGGAAAAATAACATCCTCAACCACCCTTGTCCTCCTCCCTGTGAGCATGTGAGTTCCTCAATGAGATTTATTCCCAAGGCACATAGTCGGTTTTAAGCAAGAGGATGGGAAAAGGAAACACAAAGTGGGGAGAGGACATGCACTCAGGCCTATGTGGATCACCGGGAGTATTTTATATCAAACCCACAATATGCACGGGAACTGCAGGAGTTGGTCCACTTCTCCTTCATTGTTATTATTGTACATGTTGACTCCTCTCTACCCGTATTTACCAAGCTCTAAGGAGAACCGCAGAAACCAAAGAATTTTCTAAAAATAGCTTGAGACCACAAAATACTGGAGGCTCTCCAAACCCATCTTCAAAATTGAGATGTTTGTTTCTGACATGAATTACATAAAATGCAAATGTCAGATTGCTTTGATTTGCTAATAGAAAATGTAACTTAAAAACAGTGACAGTGAAAAGTCGTTAAATCTCCTTCAATCTCCTGCCTAGTAAAATAACAACCCAACTGACTAAGGTGTCTCGTGTTCATGGCTCAGCAGGGACGTAACACCGCTTTGATCCCTCAACTCCAAGTCTGAGACCTTCGGCAAAGCCAAACTTGTGCTGTTAGCTTTACACAACGGCACACACTTAAAACCCATTGTTGCCCTCTACTGGGGAAACTTGGAACAAAACTAACATCAATCCATCAAGCATTTGAAATCACCCTTCTCCGCTTTAATGATAATGCATAACTTTCGATATTTTGTAAGTTAATTATAAGATTCCAGGATGGGAAAAAAGCAATTCTGTAGAAACTCAGAGTAATTTTCCCTCTTTATCGACTAAAAGAAGAAACTAAATGGTAGAAAACTGGGATACTGGCTTCGGACTCTGTGAGGACATGATGATGCAGTTGTGGTTAAGGCTCAACCTTAGGCTTTAATTTTCAGGTTTGTACACAGAAGCATGGCAAACCAGGAGATGTTTATGGTTCTTCTCAATTTTAAAATCCTGTAACCCTTTAGGGATCGCTTAACTCACTTTTAATAGTTGGTTTTTTCCTTTTCTGCTGATATTTCAAAATATTTATAGCTTTCAAAAATTGTTCTTAATAGTCTAACGTATCTTATCCTCTGGCCTATCCTATTTAACGTATCTTATACTCAGGACTTTCCTGATTGTTGCATGGCTGCAGTAATTGAGAGAAGTAAGCATCTACCCAGATGCATAAAGGTGCACAATAAATACTATTTTTCTCTCTTCCCCCTTCGCATGTCCCCCATCTACCAGCTTCATGACCTTTCCCATAGCTGTAGCACAGATGCTATGCCCACATACCAAAGCACTTATTCTCTATCACTCTGAATTTTGCGTGTCTTGTGACGTTTGTGCGTTCTTCACAGAAAGGTGAGTTTCATGGTGTCTGTTATGTCCTTGTATCATGTGCACTTGAGTGCCCACTGCTGGTAGCAGTGGTTGTAATGGAAGCAGCTGTTCTAGCAGCAGCAGAAATGGGAACAGCAGCAGTGGTGCCCACAGCTGTGGCAACAATCATAAATGTTACAAAAACAATACTGACTATAATAACTATAGTAATAAAAGCAATATACGTGATTATAAAAAATTTTGCTATAACCTGTGCCATTTATTATTTTGTCCCAACCACTATTATATTATGTATTATCTAATTTAGTCCTCCCAAACATAGCTATTATTACCTTTGCTACCTCATGAGTGAGAAGCTGAGCTTCTGACAGCATCTAGCAACTGTCAATGCTAACCAAACTTTCACTAGCCATCTCTCTCTAACAGAATCTCCAAAGCCTTTTTGTCACCTCCTTCCCTCTACACTTGCTAGAACCCTAGCAAACCTCCCAGATTCCTGCAACGATCCCTGCAGCATCTCCTAGTGCCTGTGAATAGCACAGACATCCTCCTCGTACTAATGGTGGCCGGCTCACTCTGAGAATGACAAATGCGCTCCCATTTTCCTGCGTATGCCATTTAACTCTGCCTACCCTCTCCACCTACATTTCCTTCCTGTCCTCTCCCTTCTCTTCTTCTTCATTCTGAGGTATGATTTGGTGGAAAGAGCACAGATTGAGAATAAGAACTGGAGTTCACTCCTGCTTATTGGCCATGTGACTTTGGGCAGGTCCTTTTTCACCTCTCACACTTCCATCTGTAAAGTGTGACAGTAACTCCTGCTCTACCTGTCTTCAAGAACAATCGTTTGGAACAAATACGGAAGCATATATGAAAGTGATCTGAAAGCTGTGAAAGAATATTGGCTGTGTTTGTATTTAATTCTTACTACTCTTAGGCTCTTCACACACACACGCCCCTCCTCAGGGCAGGGAGGGTTTGCTGTAGTGAAAGAAAGCCCTGGTTCTCACCCATTGCCAGCACCTTGATGGATCAGAAAAGAAAACATGGAGACAGGTGAACAGGCAACGGCAATGAACTAACTACTGTAATTCTTTTCCTTCTTTCTGTAGGCATCCATAGGCTTTTCCTCCATTTCATCCAAAGCAACAGCAATGCAGAAACAACCTTCAATACCCATCTGCACCCCACCCCACCTACAGGACACTCTCTTCACTCCTGATTTCACTACATACTTCTAAATCATCCAGTCTTCTGTAGCCACAATAATCATTCTCCTTATTTACATGACAATCACCCTGCCACTGTTGACTGAGCACCCACTACGTGTCAAACAGAGCCCCAGACATCCTGCACAGACCATCTCTCATCCTCACGGCAACACAATGTAAGGATTGTCAGCTCTGCCTTATAGGTTAGGCTCAGAGAGATTAGGCAGCTCACCCAATAAAAGATATAGATAATAGCTCTTGCTGCTTCCAGACCAGGCATAGAGACTGGGGCAGCAGGTGCACCTCCACTTCCTGCCTACATCTGCTAGCAAAGTGGTTTGTATTATTTTGGTTTTTGTAAAACTTTTATTTTAGTTTCAGGGGCACAAGTGCAGGTTTGTTATACAGGTAAATTACATGTTGTGGGGGTTTCGTGTACAGATTATTTCGTCACCCAGATAATAAGCGTGGTGCCCAGTAAGTTGTTTTTCGATTCTCACTCTCCTGCTATCCTCCACCCTTAAGTAGGCCCTCATGTCTATTGTTCCCTTCTTTGTGTCCATGTTTACTCAGGGCTTAGTTCCTACTTACAAGTGAGAACATGTGGCATTTGGGTTTTCTGTTCCTGTGTTAGTTTGCTTACGATAATGGTCTCCAACTCCATCCATGTTGCTGCAAAGGACATGATCTTGTTCTTTTTTATGGCTGTGTAGTATTCCACAGTGTATATGTACCACATTTTCTTTATCCAGTCTACTGTCATTTGGGGTTTGATTTTGTCTGAGATAGGGTCTTGCTCTGTTACCCAGGCTGGAGTACAGTGGTGTGATCATGGCTTACTGCAATTTCAACTTCCCGGGCTCAATCAATCCTCCCACCTCAGCCTCTTGTGTAACTGGGACCACAGGTACACACCACCATGCCCAGCTAAATACTTTTTTTTGTAGACACAGAATCGTGCTATGTTGCACAGGCTGGTGTTAAACTCCTGGGCTCTAGCAATCCTCCCATCTTGGCCTCCCTAAGTGCTGGGATTACAAGTGTGAGCCACCACACCCAGTCAACAAGGTGTTTTTACACACAAGATTTCTATCATTCCTTCTATTAATAAAATTCCTCATTAATAGCCTATGAATGTACAGCCATAATGACATAAAGTATAAATGTTTCCTTGAAAAAAGATTGATGATTCAATACAGTAAATATATTCACTTTATCTCTTAATGTTTAATGTAATCAATGAATGTAAATAAATCCATCCTATTAAGAATACTTGTGTTTACAATAAAGAAACTGGCAGGTCCCACCTTATGCATATGATCAAAGGGAATATCATCAGTAAAAGAATAAATCAATACCATGTGCCTCTTAATATGATACACTGAGAAGAACCCAACATCACTTCTGAGGTATGTCTATCAGAGTGCATAAACTGAATCTGATCATTCAGAAATATCACACAGACCCAAACTGAGGGACATTCTATAAAATAACTGGCCTATACTCTTCAAAGGAGTCCCAGTTGGGAAAAGAAACACTGTTCTAGATTAAAAGACACTACAGGAGATGTAACAACTCAGTAATTCTGAACTGAATCCTGGACCAGATAAATGACATGAATGGGAAAATTGGCAAATGTAGCAAAATTCAAATAAGATCTTACAAATAATAGCATTACATCGATGGTCTTTTTTCTAATGTTGAAAACTGTACTGTTGTTGGGTAAGAGAGTGTCCTTGATTTTAGGAAATATATAGTGAAGTATATTTAGAGGTAAAGGGCATTCTGTCTGCAACCTACTGTGGAATGTTTCAAAATAGAGAGTAAGGGAAAACATATATGAAAATTCTTGGCACAATTTTTCTAACATTTTTGTAAGTCCAAAATTATTTCATAATAAAAAGTAAAAACAGACCAGGCACCAATGGCTCGTGCCTGTAATCCCAACACTTTTAGAGGCCCAGATCAGAGGATCACTTAAGGTCAGGAGTTCAAGACCAGCCTGGCCAACGTAGTGAAACCTCATCTCTTCTAAAACAACAAAAATTAGCCGGGCATGGTGGTGGGCACCTGTAATCCCAGCTACTCAGGAAGCTGAGGCAGGAGAATTGCTTGAACCTGGGAGGTGGAGGTTGCAGTGAGCCGAGATCACGCCATTGCACTTCATCCAGCCTGGGCAAAAGAGCAAGACCCCATCTAAAAAAAAAAAAGGTAAAAACAAACAGGACAAGTTCTCAACACTTGTAAGTATTAAATAAATGTGAATTGAAATATTCCTACCCACTGATACCTAAGCAAATCGGTGGATCCAATGGGGCCAAGGGCCTTGGGTCCTTGGCATGAAACCCATCTTATAGCCTGATATTAGAAATTCTGGGACCTGCAAACAACATCCCAGTCTTTCTACTTCACAGTGGTTCCACCCAAAGACAGCAGTGATGTGATACCCTTTACCTCTTTCTGATAATGACTAAACATTGTACTGTTTAGTTAATTGCTTACTTAATTTCATGATTAAGAAAGTACAAGCAATAATCTTCCAGTAAATCTACATCCAGTGAAAACACAGGCAACCATAGGGAAAGAACTGCCTATTACATTTTTCCTCCTCATTCCCTCCTATGGCCAGTATGTTTTTTGGCTGAGCAGTAAGCATTCAGACATTTGCATACAAGCCCCTTGCCCTCTGTCCTGCCATATGTGGGTTTTATTTTTTATTTTTATTTTTTTGAGATGGAGTCTCAATCTGTCGCCCAGGCTGGAGTGCAGTGGCACGATCCTGGCTCTCTGCAACCTCTGCCTCCCGGGTTCAGGTGATTCTCCTGCTCAGCCTCCCGAGTAGCTGGGATTACAGACAAGTGTCACCATGTCTGGCTAATTTTGTATTTTTAGCAAATAAAGGGTTTCACCATGTTGGCCAGGCTGGTCTTGAACTCCCGACCTCAAGGGATCCTTCCGCCTCGGCTTCCCAAAGTGCTGGGATTATAGGTGTGAGCCACTGCGTCCAACCCATATGTTGGTTTTAGAAAGCCACAGAAAGCACATGAATATGAGTGTGAGTGTGGTGCCTCAAGTATGTTATCACTAACGTAAAACTTAGACATCAGCCAACTCTGAGAGTTAAATGTTCCTGTAGAAGATGCACACAGATTATGAGACCATCATTCTCAGCAAACTGACACAGGAACAAAAAACCAAACACCGCATGTTCTCACTCATGAGTGGGAGTTGAACAATGAGAACACCTGGACACAGGGAGGGGAACATCACATACTGGGGTCTGTAGGTGGATGGGGAACTAGGGAAGGGATAGCGTTAGGAGAAATACCTAATGCAGACAATGGGTTGATGGGTGCAGTAAACCACCATGGCACATGTATACCTATGTGACAAACCTGCACATTCTGCACATGTATCCCAGAACTTAAAGTATAATAATAAAAAAAAAGAGTTGATGTGAAACATGGGTAAAAATAGCAAGATACTGTCTTTAATACAAAGAAAAGGATATAATAATAACTCATTTTGATAATCAAAAAAAAAACAAACAAACAAAAAAGAAGATGCACACAGCCCTAAATATCTACATTCAATTTTAACCAAGCCATTGACTCCCTTCCTCACCTAGTGAACTCAGCACAGTAAAAGATGGAACACTATATGGTTAAGCTTTCAAACTCCAAAATATGGCTGGAGACAGGCCCCTCAGAAAGTCATAGGAGAGGCAGTGATGGCTACGAAGCCTTTTCTTCTCATGCACGAAGATAGTGAAAAGTTAAAAAAAAAAAAGTTATACAGCTGCACTTAGCTCTGTTCTCACGGGTCATTATTAGCATGTTCTCATTTAGAATATAAAGAGCGTCTTGAGGTCCAGGAACATCCAATCTTATATTACCCTCTACCACACGCCTGCAGTCAGACAGAATTGCTGTTTCACGGACAGAAAAATTAGAGCCAAAGAAAATCAAGATGATCCCTAAATAACAATGTCAGCAAAAGAACCCAGAATGGACCAAATTTTCTGCCTGTAGGAAGAAAATAAATATCCTCAGTTTCTACAATTACCACACACACCAAAAAAATTGTTTTGCATAATAAATTACCAAAGAAGCCACATCGAACTTTTTCCATTTTCTATTTTTTCGTAATTTAGAGGAGTCAATCCGGATAAAGACAAGATCACCTACCCTCGTGGAATTATGTGGATCGCAACAAAAACATCACATTTTGGCCAAACATGAGTATGACGGGCCTATGCTTCTCTCCTGCTAAAGCATAGCACTGGTGGGCTCCATGGGGCTTTCTACGAACAGCCAGCCACAATACCGGCCCCTCTTCTCCTTTAAATATGAAAATTGTTCATATTAAAGAAAAATGCACCCTGAAAATTATCTCTTAATGTTGGTGACCAGAAGAAAGGAGAAGAGAATGCTGTTTATGACAGCAAATTTCTAATCAACATGGTTGCCTCCGTGCCCAAGAGCCCTGCCCACAGGCCTAGGTGTCATTTAAACACTCATGTATCAATGGACTGTCTGTTTCTCTTTGAAAAAGAGCAAACTGATAAGACAAAAATCAATGGATCAACATCAACGAGTAGCCTCTGAGGAGCAATCTATACCACAGAAACCAGGGCAAGATCAACTGGGAGGCGCGATAGTGAACAGGAGAATGGCTGAGATCTCAATCAAGACAGTCTAAGAACAAATAAACTAACAATTCCCCTGAACCAAGTTTTAAACAGAAGTTACTTAAACACTGGAACAACCTAAGACAAGCAGAGAATCCTACAATAAAGGTTTTCATTACAGTGCACAGGGTGATTAAAGTAACATTTACTTTCTAGCAGCCATGTCTGCACGAAGTTTCCCATAAGGATGATCATGGTTGTTTACCAGAATCACAAGCCAGAGCAGGGGTTGCGGGCAGACTGCCCACACAAAAGGAATCCTAGGAACACATGTATGCCAAGCATTCTGGGGGTTCAAATGAGTGGAAAACAGTTTCAAAGGGCTTTTCCTTGGCACGTGATCATTCGGTCAGTAAATATTTGTGGGCACTTACTATGAATGAGAAATGCACCATGATCTATGCTGTCCTGGGCAGTGTATGCCCAAGAACCCACAGGTGAGGGGTGGAGGGTAGATGATAACCCCATTGCTCATTAAAATTAGAATTATGATGGAAAAACAGCCAATATTATGAAACTAGAGAGCCAGGATAACATCAAAACAGGCCACTCTCTTTTCTCTAGGATGCTTACAGAACTAATTTTAATTCTCCCTTTACTCCTGTGTGACACTGAGCAGTGCGGCCACCTTGCATTTGAAGGGATGGATGATGGAACAAGACCTGAGGTTCATCTAAAAGCAAAGAGCAAGTAAATAGCAGAAGACATGGTTGAAAAATCACATCTCATAGAACTCTAGTTGCTTATTAAGATAGATGCAAACTGGGGTTCAGAACGCACAGCACACTAATATGTAATAAGTTTTTGTTGTTGTTTTTTGTGGTTGTTTTGAGACAGAGTCTTGCTCTGTCACCAGGCTGGAGTGCAACAGCGCAATCTCGGCTCACTGCAAGCTCCGACTCCCTGGTTCAATGATTCTCCTGCCTCAGCCTCCAAAGTAGCTGGGACTACAGGCGCCAGCCACCACACCCAGCTAATTTTTGTATTTTTAGTAGAGACAGGGTTTCACCATTTAGCCGGGATGGTCTCCATCTCCCGACCTTGTGATTTGCCTGCCTCAGCCTCCTAAAGTGCTAGGAGTACAGGTGGGAGGTGGGAGCCACCATGACTGGCAAAGTAAGTTTTTTTGTTTTTGTTTTTTTAAAAAAAGAAAGAAATGAAGGTTACAGCCTGAACAGATTCGTCATTTTTTTCAAGTTTCAAAAACCTCCAAAGGAAAGTACGGGTTACACAGTGGGAACCACAGATGGTTCAGTTTGGCTGGAGGTTAGAATGTAAGACTGGAAGTTGAAATAGTGCCATAAATTTAAGGCTAAGGATCTTGGTCTTTATTACACAGGAACTATTTTTTAAATTCCTATTTTTTCATTTATTTGCTCTTCTGGTTGTTCCTGTTCAATTTTGGAAACCACTTTTGAGCAATTAAGTGATGTGACCAGAAAGTTAATCTTGTAGAAATGCCTAAGAAAGAACAGAAAGGAAGAATGGAACAGTTAGAAATTTATTTCAATTGTCCAGTTAAAAATAGTGGAGAAAAAGGTTTCAACCAAAATTGCAGAGGGAATCGTAGAGAAGATGTGGAGAGCGGTTAGATGGGGAAGACAGGGTAGGGAAGAGGGCTCACATATAGTCCCAGGGTTCTGAGGCTGAGGGGCTTGGAAAGAAATACAGAGCACAGGAAGGTTAGGCTTGGGAGAGAAGGTGGGCCCTGTGGAGTCACCGTGATAGGGAGGCTAGCAGGCCACTCAGCAAGGAGCTGGAGTGTGAGGCCAAAGCTGCAGAGGGAAAGGGGCCTGGAAAACACCTCTCAGGGACCAGCTAACAGGATAGGATCACGTGACACTTCCAGCAAAAGAAATGTAGACCCAAAAATAAGAAAAAGTCCTTTGAGGACATGTACTACATAAGCTAATGGCTTTCAAATGGCGTTTTCAACTCTGGCTGACATTTTAAATACCTGATCAAAAGACCCCATGCTAGACTCCAACACTCCTGGGAATCTCCCCAGGCATCTCCTCCAGACTTCTGATAGGAGTCCTCAAACTCCAGTGGCCTCAAACGAAAGCTTTAGGTTTTCTGTCCTTCCCCTTCAGATATTCCACTCTGATGGACCATCTGCTCAGCGCTCCCTGTCCCCTCAGAGACCGACTGGGCTCATATCTCCAAAGTCAACACATCAGTTCTCCCCAACCACAGTCCAGAAACCAGCCCACCCCACACAATTCTTCTGGTCCAGGAGAGAAGCTCAGATACCTTCACAGAGTGGAACATTTCTTAAAACCCACTTGAAAATCCATTTAAAACAATTCTAAAGCATCAGCTAATGCATTTTCTACAGAATATTTTAGAAAAGGCAATATCTGGAATTTAACATTCAGTTATGTATACCTTGGCAAGATGAGATAAAATCCCTAAAACACATTTCTTTCCCATTTTTATTTACAGCACAGACAACACAGATTCATGTCAGCTTTCTCTGTAACTGTAAATGGGGGAAAAGAACCTCCTTTTTAAAATATGTTACTATATACATATTTTTAATTACAAATATCTAATATAATTTAAAAACCAAACTAAACCAAACCAAAGGTTAAATTGTATTAGGTTTCAACCACGATGAAATCTGTAATTACAAATAAGTAAGTTTCTGGAAAAATACATAAATAAATACATACATACATACATACATACATACATACATGCCATTTTAAAAATCTAAAACCTAGAATGGAAAATTTTTCAGCTAATCATTACCATAATTTAGTTAACATAAGGTAAACTAAAAAAGGGACCATAGGTCTTTTATGAGGAAAGAATGCTATCTCACAGCTATTCAAACCATGAAAACTTGTGCTTTTTATCTTCATCGTTACAAACTGTATCTAAAAAGTGATCATGCCTCTTCTGTAAAACCCAAAGGAAAGACGTTCAAGGATATTTTACCTCTCCGGTATTTAAACCTCATCACATCCCCTCCTTTCTGACCTTCTTTAAGCAAAGCTGATAAAGGGAAAAATGAAATCATTTGAGATTCAAATTGTTTCCACACCCAAATGTACAACAACTAGCTGAGATAACCAAAAGGCAAATGCAGTTATCTGAGTAATCACTAATGAGATAGCCTCTGAATAGCATATCCTGCATATGTGGAAATCTTTTTCCAATTTTTCTATGGGTTTCATTTCCCTGGGGACTGGTTCCCACAGGGTCATGAAGGCTAATGGCACTTACCTTTTTGGCTCTTTGGGCTATGTCTGGTGTTCTTGTAAGCAGCTTCTCAATCAGGTACTCTCTGTTCTGCAAAACAAATATTCCCAACAGTTTAACATCAAATACGATACATATAAATTCACAGTGATTTCAAAATAGCTTTACTTGGGTTTTTAAGCATGTTACCTTGGCCTTCTGGAAGAATTTGCATTTTAAAAGTTCTGCTGCTGTGGGCCTGAAAGATCAATAATAAATTAGAGTTGAAACAATGACCACTTAATAAATGCACTGCCTTGATGAAACAATTTAACCTTAAGAGTATTTCTGGAAGACCAATTTCAGGAATAGCGAAACTCGGAACCAAATTCATCATAGGCTGGCACCAAATTAAATTGTGCCAATTTTCTAGTTCTTTCCAAATACCTCTACTGCCAAACAGATAAACTTCTGTATGTAAAGTGCTTGGGGCAGAATCAATTTTCCATCCTTCATCCTTACACTTAACTAAGTGAATTCAGTGTTTCTAAAAGGTGGCAGACTGACACATCTGTGAGCTAAATTTCTATATTTATTAAGAAACTATACAAGCTACTATATGACCCTGTCAAAGAAAGCATACTCTACTGTGCTCTGTGCTTCCCCAAGAGCAGCAGGTACTGCAAGCGTTCACACATCGTGTCCACGCTCTGTTTGCCTGCTCAATAAACCTGTCTCAAGTGCATATGGACTGCTGTTTGCCAGGTGAAGGTAAATGTGATCGTGATTAATAAAATGCAAATTCATTTAGAAGCATTACTAGATGGTGTGATTATTTCCTCATGGTGTCATTCAACTTGCTTCTCTAGCCCGTATTTCCTGTAAACTCTAAGTTAGGTCTGAAGGCTTGAAGAGATTTAATTAAGCATTTGGGGCAAGAATACTTCACAGATGATGGCACACACTTCTTACAGCAGCACCTCAGAGGCAGGTCCTGTTAGGTCACTCCACTGTTAGGGATGCTAAATTTAACCATCAGTCCCCCCAGGCACCTAATCTCTCCATTGCAAAGGTCATGTTTTCCCCCACTGCAATTAGCAAGTGTTCTGTTGGGTAATACTTTGACATTTTATGAATATCCTGTTCCTGAAAACCTTTCTGCTAATTGTGTTCATATCTTTGCCTTCAATAATTATTTCATAGGAAGTAGCAGAATACTGAGTTCCTACTTCTATCTTCCTTGTATACTGACTGACATTCTTACACAAAGAATAGCTTCCTTCATCAATAGTTCCTTCCAAAAACGCAGCCATAAGAATCAAATAACCAGAGAGTAGGGTGCTGAGCAAGACGACTGGTCTGATTTCTTTCAGGGAGATTGAAGGAACTGTTCTAGACTCAACAGACTTTACAAAACATTAAAACCGAATGCAACACACAGCCCTGGACTGGATTCTAGGCTTGAGAAAGAAGATGCAGAAGCTACAAAGGACATTTGGGAATAATTAGAGATGTGTGAATATGCTAAATATTAGATAATTTTAGGAACGTACTCTTCATTTCCTTAGGTGTGGAAAAGTACTGTGGTTGTGTAGGAACATGTCCTTGTTTATAAGAAATCCAAGCTAAAGTATTAAGTCTCTTACTTTCAGAGTTCAGCGGATAAAACATAAATATCACAATTATAGAAAATGTTAATAATTGTTTAATCTAGGTGACGGTATAGAAGTAAACAATGCACTACTTTTTCATCTTTTCCATATGTTTTAAGTGTTTCATAATAAGATAATGGGAAAGAAAGGAGGAGGGATGCATTATTGAATATCATTAGGTATTATCTTAGGCAACAATTACCAAACACATAAATAATATTGTAGCAGGGGGTGGGGTGGGGCAAGTTTAAAAGGAATCCTCATGCTTGAAACAATTGGAAACTGCTGCTTTGAAATCAGGAAGCTCCACTAAAATATTCCCACGGATCAAACCCAAGCATAGAAAGAATTAGAAAACGTCATCAAGTGCATCAGTACACAAACTGTGTAAGTCTATAGGAGCCCCAGAAACTATTTCTGTGCAAAGAAATTTTCTGTTTAAATCATTACTGCTTTTTTCCTCAGATTTCAAGTGGAGCACTGGTTGCAGGTAGGTACCTGACAAAGAACCCTGGATCTCCATATCTACCAGCTAATTGCTTTGAGTAACTAAGGGTCTAAACAACAGGTAGGCCATGAATCTGCACCTGTTATAAACAGGTCTTAGAACTAAACACTATAGCATAACTCTTTCACATGATTCAACTTTGGTTGTTATTTTAATGTATACTTTTCCTGATCACCAGCAGATGTTTTTGCCTCTAGCTACTCCAAATTATTCCTTTCATTCTCTCAGTACATATTTACTAAGCACCCCCAGTTTGTCAGGCATTATGCTAGGTGGTAGGCATACTATAGTGAAGATGGCAGACATAAATAATACCTCCAACAAGTCACAATCTAGCAGGTAAGAGCAGAGTGTGCTGCTCGATAGCAAGAGGGGCAGCAGCACATTCAAACACCTTGGAGGAAGGAGAAGGGCTCCTGAGGGAACATGTAGTAGAACCACTTTACAGTGGACTCCGAAATGGGCCAAAATATCATGTTTGGGAACCTCACAACATGAAACAACATTTTAAAAACTAAGAAGCATACAAAATAACTTGGATTTAATTTTTTAAATGTGAAAAGAACCCTATGAAAATCACAATGATGAAAAAAACTCAAGGCCACTGTTCTGTTCAAAGGCCTCATCACCTCTGGCTAATATAGTTAAATAAAACAGCGCCCCCAGCTAGTGGCTCACTACTTCTCCCTTGCTACTTCCAACCCATCATCCATCATCCCCACTGCTTCCCAAATTAGCATCTTAAAAAAAAAAAAAAAATCTGATCCTCTTTTACCTATCCTGATGCATTTCAGTGGCCTGAGACAGAAGCAAGTCTTCTAGGCCCTGACTTCTCCATCCTCATAGCCCCACAACCCCAAGAGATGCCACCCTTCAACTGCAACGATGTTCTCACTCATCTCTTGCTCTTTCATGACAAAGCACACACTGCTTTTCTTGCTTCCAAATTTTTCATAACCAACTGGCACACCCTCGCTCATCAGTCAAGAGCCAATTTAAATGTCATCTTCAAAGATACCTCTCCTAGCTCCTGCAAGCAGAAGGCACTGCTCCCTAACTGGCACTCATGCTCCATGCTACCCACATTCCCATCATGTATTTATCTGTTCCTATGTCTCCCCGCTTCACTCCACTAGGATACGAGTCCTTCCAAGGCAGGGACCTCACAGGATTCCTTTGTATGTTTCCAATACCTAGCACAGAACAGAAACTGCTAAAGCTCAATTTGATACTATAATCAAATATGGGGGAAAGTGATGCTGCTACACATTTGGACACAGCACTACAACTCCTGGAGCTAGATTCAGTTAGCACCAAAATCTAAGCATCTGTTCAATACGGTGGGGAACAGGAGAAAGACTTAATAAAAATGAGACCCACGCTAGCAAAAAAAGAGGAGAGAGGAAATGCCCAACGTAAGGAAGCAAAGTGCCTCCCTGTCTCCTCTGCACCATACCCCCACCAAAAATCCTCCTCCCCACACACGAAGGGTCAAGTGTAGGATGATGTAGAGAGAAAGCTGGGAAGTACCAGGGATACCTTGAGATACAGGGCTGGGAAAATACTTTGCCTTCTCCAGCAAGGTCATTGCCATGGTAACCAACAATGTAAAAGGGAAAAGCATGCTACAAAGGAAACTCCTTTCTCTGCACTCCACTCCACTCTTAGCCTTCATCAGTAAGTACAAAAACACAATCAGGTAACAAAACAGAATTGGTTTAAACAAGCGGCCTTCTTTTTTTATAGGCTTGTTAAGTAATAGGTAATTCCAACTTTATATAGAGAATAACTAAATAGCAGATCAGAGGTTTCTCTTTGCTCAAATCAGCTGAAGTGTTTATCACTTTGGGATAAACTGGAAGAAATTAAGAAAATGACAGAGGGGCCAGGCATGGTGGCTCACACCTGTAATCCCAGCACTTTGGGAGGCCGGATCACTCGAGGTCAGGAGTTCAAGACCAGCCTGGCCAACATGGTGAAACCCCATCTTTATTAAAAATACAAAAATAAGCCGGGTGTGATGGCAGGTGCATGTAATCCCAGATACTCAGGAGGCTGAGGCAGGAGAATCACTAGAACCCAGGAGACAGAGGCTGCAGTGAGCCGAGATCATCACAACATTCCATTCCAGCCTGGGTGACAAAGCAAGACTCTGTCTCAAAAAAAAAAAAAAAGAAAATGACAGAGGGAAGACGGTGAAAGAAAGTGTGAGAAAAGCAGAGGTGCCTGCTGCCCATTTGATTTCAGGATTTTTTGTTTTTTATTTTCCTCATTTATCTATTTTTATTTTATGCCATAGTGACTACCAATGCCTGGCTAATGTGGAACCACCAGTGCCACCTACCTTTTAGCTGAGTACTACAGGAGAAAATTCTGCAAGCACAGTCACATCTTACATGGCCACTAGCAAACATCAAACAATTCAGCACAATGTAAGTACCAACAGTTTTATGAGAAATGCTAAAATGTTACCAGTAACCAAAATAATGGTCTAGCCTTTGAATGATGATTCAATTTTAAATCCTTAAAAACAATGCAGCAGTCTGCAAGTAACAACATTCTCAGAAGAAAATCTCTTAAAGGATTCAGCTAATACATATGGATGAACCAAAGTCCACTGTGACTTAAAATAATTTTCAAAAGACTCTAGATGAATATGATATAGTTTAAATAGTTCTAACAATTTGCATTAATAAGCTCCAACAGCCCTTTCACCTCAAGCAGAGCTGCTTTCCTCCCCACACCACTCCCCACAAAAGAAATATTCAAGTCATATTCCTTTCTTAAGGATTTATCAATGCAACATCATCCCCCTTGTAAAAAAAAAAAAAAAAAAAAAAAAAAAGTTGGTTCTTTTTACAGTTGCTAGCCACACAAAGCCTGTAGTCTACAAGATTAAGGTTCTTTTATTTTTAAGAAATAGCAAGATGTTCTGGTATGCAAATATAAGCAACTCTCTGTCTACGCCAATGCAGAACACAGACTCAGACGACCCAAAGGGCTGCAACACCCCAGCTCTCTTTTATGAGGAAAGTCCCATGAGCTCTCAAGGTTGACAAAAAAAACCACAGCCTATTCTCAGCAGCCTGAGAGTTGATGCATATGAGTGAATCTGTGCTGGTCACTGTTTTCTCGCAATATTTTTTCACTCACTGCTCGTAAGGTACTCGGCAACACCAGGGCTTTGGCACAAGTAAATTGCTTTCAGATTACAGGCAGATGATCTACACTTAGGCAACAGAAATAATAAAAACTGGCCAAAATTTTGCATTCACTCTCCAACCTACTCAAATCTGATTTCTGTTTATTAAACACTCTTCAATGGGTCCAAATCACCCCCAAATTGCAAGCTCCCAATCATCTCTAGTTGTTCAAGAAATGGTACTGAGCATATAATACAGACCAGACACTGGATATAAAGATAAGCAGCACAAGTTCTCCTAAAAAACTTACAAATTTTTGAGGAATTGGGGTGTATAAATCAATAAGAGTACACAGTGTAATAAGTGCTACAAAAGATATATTTTTGATATACTGTAGTTATTGCATAAAAGTTTCAACAACTCCACTTAGGAAAAAAAAGGCAAATAATGAATGGCAATCTTAACCTCATGAGTACTTAAGAGACTCCCTGGTACTATGCTATGTGTTTGAAGTGCATTCTCTCTTTCCATCCTCATAGCGATCCTATGAAGTGGGTATTTTAAGGCCCATTGTACAGACAAGAAAGCTAAGTCATACAGATCTTGATAAAGTAGAGCTAGGAATCCCACCCACAGGTACCCTAACTTTAGGAAGATGTAGCATCTGAATCAAGCATAAAAAGAGGGATAGAAAGGGGACAGAGAAACGGCAAGAACTCTTGAATGACAAAAGCAAAGGTAGAAAATATTCCTGGTTTCTTTTATTATTGTGCAGGAATTCAAGGTTTACTTATAAAATTAGTTATGGATTCATATGTTGAAATTGCAACCTATCTAAAAAGTAATTCAACAATGTTGCTTTTTTCCATTCTTACAGGTCATAGATTTTGCGCCCCCACCCCCAAACTCAACCTATGTATCTTTTCATTGTAAGAAAGAGCTACCTGGGAAGGTGATGTGCCACTAACAGTCTACAGCTGTTTGGTATAGAGAACAATTGCACAATAGTGAGAACAGATTAAGTTACAGAGAAAATATCTAAAAGAAGACCTTAAACAATTAATGCTTTGTACATCAACAATGTTTTTAAGAGAGTAGTCTCTGAATGAAAGATTTGAAGATTTTGAACATATGGTATACGACTCTCCTCTACAGAATATATATATATATATATTTTTTTTTTTTTCTGGTGGAGTAGAAGGAACCCGATATTTAAACTCATATAATGAATAAAATCCAGAAAGACTTTCAAGATTATTAAGAAATAAAAATGGGCTGAGTGTGGTGGCTCACGTCTGTAATCCCAGCACTTTGGGAGGCCGAGGCAGGCAAATCATGAGGTCAGGAGATCGAGGTCATCTTGGCCAACATGGTGAAACCCTGTCTCTACTAAAATACAAAAAAATTAGCCAGGCGTGGAGGCGTGCACCTGTAGTCCCAGCTACTTGGGAGGGTGAGGCAGGGTAATCACTTGAACCTGGGAGATGGAGGCTGCAGTGAGCCAAGATCACGTCACTGCACTCTATCCTGGTGACAGAGCAAGACTCCATCTCAAAAAAAAAAAAAGAAAAAAAGAAAAGAAATAAAAACGTTTTCTTAAATATAATGTATGTCAATCTAATTTGTTTTGACCAAATCTCCTAAAGAAATATACTATTATATCATTAAGTACACTAACAATTCTACCCTAAAGAACAATTTTCTTAAAAAGCTGGAATTGTGTGACATTACAAATCACAACCACTAGGTGGAATCTCAATTACTGTCGTTCAAGAATCAGGAAGACCATCAGTAATAATCTAGTACTAACTGGAAAGACAAGAACTTCTCTTGCTGGGCTATGAAGGATCAAATTCTGTTTTCTTGAAGATGTCAAAAAATTTTACTGAAGATGACACAAAATTCAAGGGGAAGATAAGCAAATGTTGGAAAACAAAATTAGAATCTAAGAGCATTTCACCCAAATGGAGGTTGAAGAAATAATCTCAACGAAAGATCAAAAAATTGTGGAAGAAAAACAAGTCCTACAAATCAAATATAAATGACAAATGAGATGTTTACATAGAAATAGTATATAGGTATGACAAAGTAGTCATCCCTTTTACAATAAATAATTCAAGATGGCTAATAGCAGTCTTCATTTCTGGCTCCATGAGAAAAGTGACTGACATGGAAAAAATTCAAGGCAAATTCAGTAAATGTAAAGGAATGAAGTGAGCAGCTACAAACAATGGGTACAATTATGGAAACTGTTTAATCTAGAGAAGGCTTGCCTACTCAAACAGTAAGTTACTGTGTAAAGGCTTAACAAGTTTCATAAAAATTTAAGATCAAAATAAAGGAATCACTTCTAACAGCAGAGTCCTTCCCTGAAAAAGAAGTTTCAGAAGAGAAGTCAGTTATTACATTTTAAAATATAAGGAACAAATTGGATCCTCAGGTGGATTAGGATAGACAGGAACTTCTCAGAGGCCTCTCATGGTCTGTGCTAGACTAACGCCACATACAACTAGGTACCTGCAAAGGGACCTTACCCAGGCAAGGCCGTTCACATAATTAACAATCTCCTCTAGGTGCCAAAGAACAGAGGGCTCCATGATCACTAACCAGGATATTTCAAAGTCACAGAAATTAAGAAGGAAGCAAGGAAATCAGAAAGCAGACACAGTACAGTGCAGGGCAATAACCCAAGAATAAATAGGAAACACTAATGTTAATTTAAAGCCATTTGCTTCTGTTTACATGATTAATCTTTTTAAGGTAAAAAAAAATTCCTTAATCTTCTTTACCGATAATCTTTTAAACAGCACCAACAACTTGTTCTGCAACTAACAGGAAGCTCATGCAAAATTCAACAGCTCTGCCTAGTTTAGACTGGAGCTAGCAGGATATTCAAATCCTGAGAGGTCAGCTCAACCTACACAGTGCAGAATGTTAGCTCAGCTTCTGAATGTAGCACTGCCAGTTTCTTTTGATTTCTGTTTTACTTCATTTCCTTTGATGACAGAGCCCACACCTAACAAGCACAGTGAATCTTATTAACGCCACAATTCTTCCTCTGCCTCTCCTTCATTCTTCACCCACTTCTTTCCCCCTTGGACCCACACTGTCTTCCACTAACAGGTTGGAAATCTGGGGACCAGAGCAGGGTTTCCCAGGCAAGAAATATCTTTCCAGTATCTTCACAAAGCCTTTCCCCATCTACAAACAAAGCTTTGTCATGGCTCAAACCAGGTCATTAACTCATCCACTAAGTTTCACTTACCTTTTGGAAGGATCTTTCTGAAGACACAGTGAAAGTAATTTTCTAAAGGACTTGCCGTACTTTTTCATCATTTCTTTATCCTCTACCCCTGTTTCCAAAGTGGGTGGATCATTTTGCAAAGTCAACATTAACACCTGCAGCAGAAACACACATGAAGACAGAATCTCAGTACAGCAATTGCT
This sequence comes from Theropithecus gelada, assembly GCF_003255815.1. NCBI lineage: Eukaryota > Metazoa > Chordata > Mammalia > Primates > Cercopithecidae > Theropithecus > Theropithecus gelada. The sequence continues at coordinate 44,552,687 of NC_037680.1, forward strand.
ACAATCTAGTTTTGAATTTTTCATAGAAGTGTAAAAAACCATCCTTGATTAGATACAAAGTGCTTTCCCATGATTTTAACTTTGCAGAAACTGTGTATTGAAAGGATCCATTGCCACTGCAAATCTGTTCATGCCCCCTTTAACCTTTTTGTTATTCCATTGACAGAATTTACAAAATTTGCTCTATGTGTTGAGAATGATCCCAGACAGAGCTTCCTGGGAACTGGCTCATGTACCGCCTCGAGGAGCACGTAGCTCCAGCACAGGCTGGTTGGGAAAGCGGGTGGAGGAGAGAGCGAGCCAGAGGCATGACTGTTCATGTGTACAGGTCATTCATAAGTAAGGAACTGCCTGTACTCAAGGCTTCTGTAACACATTACTGGCCCTAAAAATAAAACCGCAACATCCCAGGAGGTAACATGATTTCCTTTAAAAAAAAAAAAAGAGAAAACATACAGAAAATTGCTAAAAGACTTGGCAAAACTGAGAGCAAGACACTGAAGGATAGCCAGAATATAACTGAGTGGCTAAAAACTGTCATCAAATCCAAAGTCCTTGCTGCTTTTGGAGGGGTACAAAACAAAATAAAAATACAACTTTAAATCAAAAAGGTAAAATTTCCACTCTTTCATACTAACTTCAAAATTATTTGCTTTAAAAAAAAAAAAAGTAGAGGGTGTAGAAAACTACTAGCCTGTACGATGAATAAACCTCATTAATGCATAATTCAGCCTTAATTTATGCAAATGCTATACATGTCAAGCCTCTTTTCAAACACTTTCACATGTGTGAATAGATGAAGCGTGAAAGTGACGGCTTATTGTTTGTGGAGGATAATAGCCCACAGGAGAAAGTGGGGGACTGAGAACTCTGAAGAAATTCCTAGAGGACTTCAGGCTGGGAGTGCAACTTTGAATTCAGGTGGGAAACACTAAGAAGAGGCGAAAGAAAGAAAATGAAGAAAGAAAAACTGAATGAAAGAAAAAATCCTTCAGCATTACTTCAGTGCTTTTTCTTCAAAAGGTCACTTCAATTGTTTATACTTCAATTTTAAATTTTCTGCTAACAAAATCCGGTATATGTATCCACACACACACATACACTAAAATCCTAACTATGTTAAATATATATATAGAGAGAAAACAATAAAATGAATTACACTAAAACCTTAGTAGAGATTGTCTGTGGTTGATGAGATTACAGATGATTGTTTTTCTTCTTTAGTCTGACCTGCACATCCAAACTTTCTACAATATATTACTTCTTTTAATCAGTAAAACTCAGTTTTTATTCTTGGGTTTTTAAAATAAATCCTCCCAAATTTTTCCAGTAACCATGAAACAATCATAGACCACACTCTATGTAAAACAGCATTATAATTTCACTAAACTATTTCAGCCTCAAAACAAAATCCAGTTGGGTAAATTAGCCCTGATACCACTATCTCAGAACTAAGAACAACAACGAGGTATAAGCCAGTTAAAAGAACAGCAGACACGTGAAAATAGCAACCTAAAAACACTGTGGCTCTCTTATATCAGATGAGTTGCCAACATTACACTAGGACAGCAGGGGTAAAAATGTTATAGTCCACTTAAAAAGCCAAAAAAAAAAAAAAAAAAAAAAAAAAAGCCCTGAAAATCTGGGAAATCCATTTGCAGAGATGACATCACCATAATCTATTTTGAGATTTTCTTTGGGAACCTAGCATTTTTTTCTACTATCAAAAGAGTAATGACCAGCATTTGTCATAGCTATCAACCTCCATCGACCAATCTGATCACATTATTTTCTCAACTCTGTGCTGAGACTATAAAGCAAGCTTCAAAGCTGGGAATTATGCTACTTTTGTCCTATTCTGTCCACTGAGAAAATCAGACAATGTTCAACTTGGCTGTGTTCCTCCATTCATTCTCCTTGGGTCTAAGAGAAGGATGAAGATGTTGAAGACAATTAGAAAACTGATTCCATCCAATCACATTTCAACCCCGACATAGTATTTCCAATTGTAATTACTTTCATGGGAGGATATTTGTGATAAGGCGCTGCTCCTGTTGCTAACTCAATGGCAGTTATTCCAAAACTCCACATGTCAGCCTTGAAGTCATAGCCTCTCACCTAAGAAAGTAAGCAGGAAAAAAAAACACAATCATATGGCAGGCATGTTACATATCATCAAGTCCATATCATGTCAGAAATCCACAGCTGTTGATGTATAACTTTTACATTCGTTTGCTAATTAACTAGGAATCAAGAATTAAATCTTAGTTACATGATGCATTCTACTAAAATGCTAGATACAAATGAAATGTTAGTGTATTAATGATCTGTACGATTATACTATGTTCATCAAAAAGTCACTTTATTGTTTTTTTCACCTGTTCCATGACTTCAGGGGCCATCCAACATGGGGTGCCAACGAATGTTTTTCTTACTTTATTTCGGGTAACATCACCCCCTGTTGCTAGGAACGCACTTACTCCAAAATCTGAAAGGGAAAAAAAAAATCTCCTTTATTTTATGTAAGACATTATTGCTTATAAATTGTGATTTTTTTTTTTTTAGCATGTCTCTTCTTTGTGAGCTTCACAGTGGTGATGAACTGTTCCGAACATGTCTACGGCACTCTCTCAGGAAAAAAAAGGCAGATCTGCTCTCTGTCATCCCCTACACCTTGGGGAACACCATCACTGGTAATGGGCCACAAGCCCGCCAGCCCAAAAGCTTAGTATACCAAATTAAATATAAAGGGTCTTAGCTTTTAGCTGAGGTATATAAAGATAAGATACATAAAACCAACATGCCCGAGTTTGTCTGTATGCAAAAAACCTTAGTCAGCAAAGACTGATTTTCTGGACAATTTTCATAAGTACAGATGAAATGGATTGTAGAAGTAAACAGTATTTTTCTTAACACTCAGTATATACTAGAAGTTAATTTTATGAGAAGATGAATTAATTAGGCATACCGTACAGGTTGAGCATCCCGAAATGCTTGCGACCAGAAATGTTTTAGATTTTGGATTTTTTCTCATTTTAAAATACTTACATTATATACTAAGTTAGTTAAGTGCCCTCATTCAAAAACCAGAAATCTGAAATGTCCCAATGAACATTTCCTTTGAATGTCACCTCACATTCAAAGTTTCAGAATTTGGAACATTTGGGATTTCAAATTTTCTGATTTAGGGATACTCAACTTATATATACATACAGGCACATGTGCAAAAATTCTATTTGTATATACAGTACAGAAGGGAATGCCTGGCAATTATTAATGCACTATTCTTGCTTTCATTTTTACACAATGGTTAAAAGTAGTTAATAAGTTAAAGTACCAATTACTCAAGACTAGTGTACCTATCAATGACAGCCAAGTCAAGGACTGCTTGATAGTGAGCTGGTGGGTAGTAATAAAAACAGGTAGTCAACACCTCAAAACACCACAGCGTACTGTGCAGTCTGAGCCTCTGCAAATCGTTCTCATATACTTTTCCTTCGCTGGTCCCCTTTGTTGGCTGTCAGGGTGACAGCAATTACCAAAAAACAACCTCAAGTACAAACCAAGGTCAAAATGTATTAGCATTTGCTGTAGGCCTATAAGGTTAGCTTATGCAATTGTGACTTAATAACATTGTAACCAGTTTCCTGAGTAGAAATATATTGAATGTTGGATTTTATTTATATTTAAATTTACTAGTACTCCCAACAGGATTTCAATTACAAATAAAAGGAATGAAAATTGACAAATGGAGTCTTTGTTCCAACTGCTACTCTCATGTTCATATTGAATAAAAGTATATATTTTTAAACTGCTATACAATTTAATATGCATATATGTTTCCAATTCTAAAGCCCTTTTAATTCTTATACTGCAGCCAGAACACTGAAGTCTTGTGAAAAGCAATCTCTGTAACCACTCAGTCTCCTGTGGGTGGGAGAAGATACAATTCATTCTCTTAGAGAAGAGTTAGGTGAATTGAAATACGTGTAAGCATCTACTGTATCTGCTGGAAAAAAAATATATTGGACAAAGCTTTTAAAGCTACTAATTTCAACTTAATTTGTATTTCTAAAAAGAAGTTCAACGATGAATCCAACATTTCATTTTTGTTAAAATGATTTTATAATACGATAATATGAAATAAATACATATCATCTATAAATCAAGGATACAGGTAAAAGCTGCTTTAAGGAAAAATGGATTCTTTTAAATGCAATTGAAGCAACTCTGCGCCCTAACATCTCTTCCTAAAAGATATAATCCAGGTAAAAATCCATAGTTAACATTAGATATATTTTCACTTCCTTAAAAATACTACCTGCTTACATTACACATTTTAAAAAGTTAGACAAACAGCTGAAAAAGATGTATAGTAGCAATTTATTACTGACAATACCCTTTCAATATATCTGTCATGATTCATATATTTATTCAGAGCCTCCACTTTGAACACTCACTTTAAAGTCTCAAACAGATGGTTAAATGTCTTTAAAACTCAGAACAAAAATTTCAGGAGCAGAAAACACCAATCCTAACATCTACTCCCTCTATGACTACAGAATAAATACACAGTTTGCTCCTATGTACGGCTGATGTGTATATAGATTATATGCACTCAGCAACAGAACATTTTGAGTAAAGCACATAGTGTGCTTATGTTATATAAACAAAAAATTGGTATATTCTGTTGAGATAGCTTGCATATGACAGTTAGAACGAGGTGGCAGAACAGTAACAGTGAAAAGCCGTCCTTGTTTCCTAAGGGGTACATCTATACAGCCAAAGGGAATGGAGCCAGATTCACTTGGGTCCAAAACCATGGACATTTCTCAGGCAACACGGAATCAAAGGCTACACATAAGGTTAGCCAGTCCATCTCCTGACTGCAGGAATAACTGGAGGATATGGGTAAAAGCTACTTTAAGAAAAACAACAACAGCAGCAGCAACAAAGAATGCTGTCATCCTAATAACAAAAAGGCTCTAACACCTTCCGAATCCATCCACTTCTTTGCTTCTCCACAGCCACTGCCTTCATTTAATCCACCATTACTTCTTGCCAAGACTTCTGCGGCAGCCTCCTAAGTTCCCATCTCCCTTCCTTCCCCAGATCCAGGCTCCAGCGACCAGGCCTTTCTATGTCACAGGACTGAGCCCTCCTTAAAAGTTTTTCAGGCGGGGCGTGGTGGCTCACGCCTGTAACCCCAGCACTTTGGGAGGCCAAGGCAGGTGGATCACAAAGTCAGGAGTTCGAGACCATCCTGGCCAACGTGATGAAACCCCATTTCTACTAAAAAAAAACACAAAAAATTAGCTGGGCATGGTAGCACATGCTTGTAGTCTCAGCAACTCTAGAGGCTGAGGCAGGGGAACCGCCTGAACCCAGGAGGCAGAGGTTGCAGTGAGCTGAGATCATGCCACTGCACTCTAGCCTGGTGACAGAGCAAGATTCTGTCTCAAAACAAAAAACAAAAAAAAAAAAAACATCTTTCAAGGCTCCCTGTCCCCTCAGGAAAAAAGTCAAAATCCTTCAGCATAACAGGTAAACCTGACTGCCCTTTCCTCTTCTGCCCTACCTATATCACTACTCTCAGATTCAGATGGTAAGCTCCCTACTGAACGACTTACTTTTTATTCCCTGATCCCATCACCTCCTTGGCCTCCCCAGCACTGCCCTTGCACATGATGCTTTGTCATCTAGGTACATCAACCCTCCATGCTAAACAGGTGCACCAGCAGAGGGCTTTCTGCATGGCCTTGTTAATGACACAGCACCTCCAGCACCCTGGCTCTTGGTGAGTAGTTGGATGTGCATTCATCACCTTTACGTAATTTGGCACGGGCGATTTCAGTAACATCAGTCATGGTCTTATTTTGAGGTGTGAATGCTACTAAGCCTTGAGGAGGATCTGCAGGTATGGTTATCTGATTTGGAGAGTGGCAGATGTACTAGGAAACATCACAGGACTAATGGGCAAGATCTGAGTGTTAACAGTGATTAGGCCTAAGGCTAGACTATTACCCAACTGTATGACTCCAGAAAGGGACTTAAACTTTCTGGTTGGGCCTTACTGGCCTTCTTATTTAGACCTATTTTTTTTTATTTATTTATTTATTTCCAGATAGAGTATCGCTCTGTCGCCCAAGGTGGAGCACAGTGGCATGATCATGGCTCACCGCAGCCTCAACCTCCCATGCTCAAGCGATCCTCCTACCTCAGCCTCCCAAGTAGCTATGACTACAGGCATGTGCTACCATGCCCATCTAATCTATTTTTATTTTTTGTAGATATGCGGTCTCTCTATGTTGCCCAAGCTGGTCTCAAACTCTTGAGCTCAAGCAAAGCTCCTGTCTCAGCCTCCCAATGTGCTGGAATTATAAGCATGAGCCACCATGCCCAGCCTCTATTTTTATATTACTTTCATATTTATAAGACTCGTATTTTTTTACCATGTATGAATATTCTTTACAACAACTGTTAGGTAGATCAATAAGCTACTCAATGCCTTTTCATAAGCAAGGCAAGAAGGCTGCAGGGATAAGCATAAACATTTTACAGTGGCAGAGATAAAATAGGAGAAGACATGTTTCTTGACTTTAACAATACTTGTCGGGCATGACGGTTCATTAGGTGGGTGCAGTAGCATGCAACTGTTAATTTCACCTACTCAGGAGGATGAAATGGGAGAATCACTTGAGCCCAGGAGGTCGAGGATGCAGTGAGCCATGACTGTACCACTGCACTCCAGTCTGGGCAACAGAGTGAAACCCTGTCTCAAAAAAAAAAAAAAAGAATAGTCACACCTAAGTAGGATAACATATGAAAACAATAAACAATAAAACAACATGCAAAATCAAATGCAATGTATAAAATCAAATACCACATTGTCTGTATAAAAGCAGAGGAGCTATAACCATAATGGTCATGGAAGACTATCTCCAAAGTGGGCCTTGGAGCCAGCCTTGAAGATGAGGTGAAGACTTGGATGAGGAAGCCCAACAGGAAACAAATTCTAGACAAAGAAATGGCATGAGCAAAGCACAAGTGTGGAGCCAAGAAGAAAAACTGACAGCTGCAAGGGTCAAAAACTCAAAACACCTACAGCAGCCAGGCAGGAATACAATAGAGAAAAGAGGGTCCTGAAAACCAACAGCTACAGTCTCAGTGACAAGGGCCCTTGATAGTCAGTCTCTGTGACAGGAGACTTTAGGAGTGCTGGGCCCTGTGTGAAGCCCTGGAGCCCACTGTCAGCACCCTTTAACCAAGGTCCAAGGCAGGCCCCTGTTGCTTGGCACCAGGAGAAAGTTGCCATAAAGAAATGCAGACCCAGGATTGCTGGATATCCCAGTTTTCCCAGGGAAGCCAAACATTGGAATCTTTATGAAAAAACTCCCTTTCTTACTGTAGTTGGCAACAAATTCATTTCTAAAAAACTGGAAAAGAGATTTCTCCTGCCTAATTTAGTCTGCAAAACTAAAGTCTTCCAACTGTGTGGTTATGATGTCTAAAATTTACCTAAAATACTTCAACATATGCCATGTGATACCACAACTTAGGTGGTCAGCTGGCATTCTAACCAAGAATGTCCAGTGCTAGGGGGGTTCAGATAGCACTCAACTCAGCATGCCAGAGGCAGCTGCTGGAAGTATTTCTATTATCCAAATCTAAATATAGATGAGTATAAGCCAGGTGACTGAGTGTCGAAAGGAGTTACTATTAGGGAAAACAGTGATCTGTTGAGAGGTATGAAACATGTCAGAAATGGACTTTCACTGCTGAAAATAAAGGTTCTTAGCACACAGAGAGTGGCTAAAATATTTCAGATATACTCCTCACTCTTGCATGAACAGAATAAAACAATCCAGTCCAGCCCAACTGTAGACTATACCCCAGCCGGTTCTGCGGATGGTTGGATTCCTAATAGCAAGCATAAGGATAAAACAAAAACTGCATCTGGAATCTTGGTATGTCTGCCTCTAATGAATTTTTCATTCACCTATGAGGAAAAAGAACTGGGATTTCCTTGAGCTTACAGAACAAATTGTGAGAACTGTTTAGGGGCTCGCTTGCTAACGAAGGGCAAAATTTGGTCTGAAAGTTGATTTCTCTAAAACCTGTAAGGGAGGCTGTGGGTGAGTACCCAAGCCTCACCTACCTCAAACTTCTGCAGTATCTGCTATTCTCTTTGAAAAGGAACCCGAGTTGTGCTTGAACAACATTGACTTAGGTCACTTCAACCTTTGATCAGAGAGTAACAGGATCAATGTTTGAGAGTTCAGAGCTTCCTAAAATGTAGCTACAATGAGTTAAAAGAGACACTGATGCCTAAGTGGCTGAGTGGGAGTCTGGAGCAACAGGAGCCCCCACAGCTTCAGGGGACCCTGAAAGTTCTTTCCTACTAGCAGCTTCTTTTCCATGGAGGCAATGATTTTTAAAAGCAGGGAAGTACTAGGTGAGATTGTTGAGGGGCCCAACCAACCACAGAGTCTGAGTACCAGGTAAAGGAACTTATACCTGATTCAATTAACAGCTGTCATTCCCTTTCTCGTTAGAGAAGAAGAACATTTGGAAAAAGTGACCATGCAGGGATGTTCAGCAAAGGAAAAAGACTAGAAGCAGGGAAGACCACAACCATAGCCCAGGAGCAAAATCAACAGAGCCGGTATATGAATAGAGAGGTTGGAAATGGAGAGGATTAGACCAATTCTTAAGAAAATATGATGATTTAGTAGGTATTGGAATTAAGAAAAGAGGAAGGAATAAAAAAGATTAGATAACTTGCCAAGGAACACAGAGCAAGTTATTGAGGGTCTGAATAAAATTCATAGTCCTTCAGAAAGGAGTCAGCTACTTAGCCCTAGTCTCCTTTTCTGGAAAGTTCAATGTATTTTTCTTTATTGAGAAGGAAATGCAAAAAGCAATAACGGGGTTAAGATTCCACAACTCCTAAGCTCTTTCTCTGAGTAAAGATCAAGTTGTGATTACCCAACACAGAAAAACTGGTTTGAGGTTCACTGGTTAATCCTAAATGTCATATTTATATCAAAACCAATCCCTTTATAATTTGGTTTGAGTCCCAGTTGTTGTTTTTTTCTCATGAGAGACTCTCAAGACTTGACTGACAAAATTGAAATGTTCTTCTAAACACTCGGGAACATTTTCAGGGCTGCCAGCATCCGGCCTTCCCGAGTCCCACAGGTTTCCTTAAAATGTTATACCACCAACGTTGGATGATTAAAGAAGTACATTGTGACTTCAATTATGCAAACTGTATAATAATGAGTAGAAAACAGAAGCAAATATTTTCCTAATTCTGTTGGGAACAGACTAAAGAGAGCTTTTTTTTTTTTTAACCATGTAGTTCCTTATTTTCTTATTATTTTTGTACTAGGATGTATGTCAGTTGTACAGCATCCACTTATGCCCGGTACACATGGCTGTGCACAATTGTGTACATGCACTGTGTGGGGTTAGACACCATGGGCTAACAGAGCTTTGATTTCGACACAATCCTGGCCTTTTAGTGAGAGCTAACATGGGGGAATATATTAACTTAAATAGAATGACTATGACATGACCTAAACAACATAAATACAAGAATCATGCTAATGGGCCCAGTATACTACACTCAGCACTGAAGGCACCATCCTCTGCTGCTAATTCCCAGGGCCCTTTTGCCTGATTTTCTTGGTGAGAGAAGAAAAACACAGACCAGGGAAAGTCAGGGCTTTAGCAGTTAGCAGTTATAGAATCAGAGGCATGCCTCTTCCAACTGCAGTCCAGACTTACTTATTACATCCACATTAATCTTCCTAAAGTGCAGTTTCTGATCATAGCACTCTCTGGTCAAAATCTTTCTCCCTCCAGGGCATTTGAGAATAACAGGAAAGCTCATCCTAGGCCATAATTCAGCATTTATATGGAAGCCAACAAGATTCTAGTATTGTTTCCTTCTGATTGCAATGCTTATTCAATTATCGTATACTTTAGCAAAGTGCTTTCGCTCCTTTAACTGACCAAATCACCACTTCTGCTTTATGTTTATGTATAATTAAATCCAGCCTTTGGATACTAATTCTTCTGTTTGTTTTCTTTTTGTTTATAGAGGAAACGGGTGCAACTTTTCACTTTCCTGGAGGCTGACCATCATCAGAATGTCACCAGACCTCTGGGCACTGAAAGCCAAGTCTGAGTGCAAACTGGGAGGGCCACCCTTTCCCTCCAACCTACACTAGGAAACCCTGCAACCCAGAGCAGGAGAAAGCTTTCTGCTGTCCTGACTCAAAGGAGGCAGAGGGATAACTTAAATCTTCCAGGTGGGTGTTGCACTTCTGGGCACCTGCGCTGTGTTCAGCAGAATGCAGCATAGCTCAGGGCAAGAAGCAGAGTAGAAAGCCCAGTGGGCCAAGTCAAGATGCAACAAGACCTGGAGCAGCAGCCACCCACACTCACTGAGCTGGCTTCCTTCTTGAAATCATGCCACTTTGCACATACGAGTAGTTTTCCTTCTATTATTATAGTAGTATTCCAGCACACCCACAGCCAAAAAGGCCAGATAGCAATGTGTGTGATGTAACATATGTGGCCCCTATTCAGAGGCATACTGTGGGATCCTGATTCTAGTAAGTCTGCCATCAACAATCCCTAAAACTAACAGAAAGAAGACAGGCAGCAAGGGAAGACACAGCGCATACAAAGGAGCCATGTTTCCACTCCAAAGAGGTGCTTTAAAATTGAACAGGCCTAGCCTAAATGTTAAGTCCCAATGACACTGCCTGCTCGTTTCCTTCCTTGAGCAACAGGTCCTCAAGCTTTACAACGAGAAGCTTAGAATATGATTGGTTCTCAGTATCAGTTCCTGGAGCACACACTGTTGGTTGACTGCCCAACATCCATATCCTGTTCTTTTCTACCAGAATCTTGATTTTGTTTGCCAGGCCTTGGGAGATTCATCTTATTGATCTAAGCCAATAATGGCATATCATTCTTTTTCAGCAGTGAATGGTCAGTGGCTCTGCCCTAGTCCTGACCTGTAAGATCCTAAGATAATACAGTACAGGCTCTTGCAGGGAAGTTTTTCTCCTGAATAAAAGAACCATCCTACAAGGCTCCTTTGCTCCCCAATCTCCTTCCTGTTTGAGAATGGTCATGTGAAGAGGTGATGCTAGTAGTGACAACAGCCCATGAAGACAGCCCATGAAGATGTGACGTAAGGGAGTGATACAACGCATGCCGGCAGGTGCTGCCCAACCCCCACTGGCAGCACAGAAGGGAAAGTAGGAAAGAGTCCATGACCTCCATGACATCTCTAGGCCCCTGTACCGACTCTGAAACCAAATGCCCAGACTTCTTGCTATGTGAGATAATTAATGTTTCTGCTGCTTAATCTCCTTTCAGACCAGTGCTCTGTTATTTGTACCCAAAGGATTCTTAACTCTTACAGTCTCCTGCCTTTCCTCAGTCTAGCCACATTGATTCACACTTCCTGACTGCTAAGGGTTAACCATTGCATCAGAGGCCAAAGTCATTGCAATCCCCAAAAGGACTTGGTAAACAATTAGCAAGAAAACAGTTTAGCACACAGTGCAATTTTGGATTTTAAAACAGCTCCAGTATCAAGCATGGCTTTTAATGCCAGAAGCACAAATTAAAACAAGTAAATGCAGAGGCATCTCAAGGGGGAAGAAAACATACCGCAAGAAGAATCTAATTCACTTTTTTGCCAATAATTGCTGTTGGGGCTATACTTACATAAACCTACAACAAAGAAAATAACACACTTCTAGCAAAATAGGAGACAGAAGTAAGTTTGACATCCTAGTCTAGACCCTTGTCATTCAAAGTGGGGTCCATAAACCAGACCAGCATTACCTGTGAGGCTTTAAATGCAGAATCTTGAGTCCCACTCTAGACCTACTGAATCAGAATCTGGACTGGAGCAAGATACTCAGCTGACTGAATGCACATCGAAGAAGAGAAGCACTGCTCTAGATTACTGTCTTCCTAGCAGGCACTATGGCATGATTCAGTGGGACTGGAAGATCTCAATGCACAGCCAACTCCACAGGTTCCTCTTTCACCTCTCAGATGAAGAGAACCATGGCAGGGGAGAAAGAGGAGCAGGAAAAAAGTATTTATGTGTGCATATTCATGTATCTTATGACACAGTAAGTTCAAGGGCAATTCTAAAAACATAAATGATATCCCACACAGAATGATCTAACCCAGTTATTCTCAACTGTGTCACATATGTCCAGTAGAATAAATTCATAGACATGGCACACCTCTTTGGGAATACACAGATTTTTATGAAATCTTTTTTAAGTGCATGAAAATAATTTATAATCACAAATCTTACTAATGGTTTATCAGTAACAGCTGCTCACTGCAGGTGTGATGGTACTGGGAGAAAGGCTATAGGTAAACATCATTCTTAGCACAGATTTATGTGGCACTACTCCTTTCTCTCTCATTTGTGAAAACCTCTGATGAATTGCGTAAGGGTGATATCAGGTTGGTGCAAAGGTAATTGCAGTTTTAAATTAAAAGCAGTGGCAGTAACTGCATTACCTTTGCACCAACCTGATATCATATTATTAGAGTGATAACCTTGAATTGCTTATCTTTTAAGCAAGTCAATAAATATGTTGGCACTTTACTATTAGTAATCAGTTATTCACATACCACTACATATTGGGACACACCACCCATCTTGCTTGGGAGAGAACCTGGTACCCCAAGAGGAACCAGGTAAAACCAAAGAGGTTCTTCTGACACCCTCACTCCCACCCAATCCCTTCCCCTCACCCCACATCAGCCTCCTGGTTTTCATTTCTATGTATTCCTTCTTGAAAGCAAATGGTGTTCAATGGCTTTGTTTGGCTCTATATGCATGGTCCCAACCATGGCATGGTGTCCAAGTCATTCACAGTCAAAAAACATAATCCTACAGTATTTCCTGAGTCTGGGCCCTAGAGAGTCACTTATCAACTGCTCTAGACAAATCCATCTTCCCTGCCTATTAATAAGGGAGCAGTAGTCATGACCTTCTTTGAAACATCAGAGAATGACAATTTCACAGCCTTTCCTGACAGCAAAAGAAGAAATCATAAGACAGTCCATAAAGGTAGAGTTTCATCTTTTAAAATAAACACAAAGAAGCAAGCCTTCCTGTGACTGGGGTCTCATATGTAGACTCTTGACATTGCCATCAACCAGTTTCCTTCAAATAGGCTACATCCTTTGCACCTTCTACAAGGAAATCAAATCAATTCACGACAGACAAATTGAAAGAAAAATTCAGGCCAGGCACGGTGGCTCACACCTGTAATCCTAGCACTTTGGGAGGCCAAGGCAGGTGGATCACAAAGTCAGGAGATCAAGACTATCCTGGCTAACATGGTGAAACCCCACCTCTACTAAAAATACAAAAAATTAGCCGGGCGTGGTGGCACACGCCTGTAGTCCTAGCTACAGGAGAATCGCTTGAACCCAGGAGGCAGAGGGTGCAGTGAGCCGAGACCATGCCACTGCACTCCAGCCTGGGTGACAGAGCAAGACTGTCTCAAAAAAAAAAAAAAAAAAAAATTCAACGGGATGATTCCTGGTAAAAACAGAGGCTGCTACTCCTTCCCCAATTCCTCAGCCATTCTCTCAATCAAGGCAACACAGGCTTAAAAGGGACAAAAAGAATAAGTGGTCAATGCCAATTATATTTGGCTCAAAGTTCAGTTGACAGATACAGTCAATTAGCCACAGCAGTGGAGAGCAACAGTTGAACAAAATGGCAAACCACAGATAATCTGCCCATCTATGTCAGAGCTACACCCCTGCCCCAAAGCAGGTGAGTTTTCAGTAAGAAGTGGAGTCAGTGGTCACACCTGGAGCAGCAACATAAGGGAAGGCTGAAGCAGGAGTCCCAGCCCAGCTGTGCTGAAGGTCCCAGGCCAAGAGACAGCTTTTTCAAGTCCGATGATACACGTGACCAAGAGCTCACTAGTGGTCAACTTTCTATTAAATAAGATAATTACACTGAACAAAGGCAAAACACAGATAATTCCCACACCACATAACCATTCTTCCCTGGATCCCCAGTGTGGGGTGGGAGGACTATTTTTAAAGATGCTCTGGTAAAAGCACCCACAGGACAGAGCCTTGGCTTACTCTCCTCTCCATGCCCAAGATAATCCTCTGATTTGAATTCTTTAAAATAGTACTGAGAATGTCTTTAGTGACTGCAGCTAATGAAGGGTTATTTGAACATTTTATGAAAGATAGGTCCTTGGAGAACATCTTGTCAACCTTCCTTAGTTTACAACGGAAGGAACTGAGCCCTGGGGCTGCTGAACTGTCAAAAGGCATAGAGTTAAGAAATATATTGGTGGGGTAGGGGCAAAACCTAATGGCAAGAAGTGCAGTGAAGTCTGAGGAGATCTGAGAGTGAAATGCTTTTATGACTTTCAGAATGACCTTAAAAAGTCCACAATTGCTCAGCAGTCCTCAGACGCTTCATCTGAAGGAACTATTGTGCTGAACCGACAGAGTTGTTGTAAGGAGAGCACCAGGTAAGTATATTATACAGGTATTACTGTTTCCCAAGCCAAAGGCAAGCTTCCAAAGTGAGCGAGGGCTCCTGGCCGGCCATATTCACAGAGACAGGCACGAACAACTTAGATCAAATATTAATAAGTCTAAATTTCCAATACAATATTCATATACCTGCAGGTGATCTTTTTATACAAATCTCCACTCAACCAGCCCTACTATCAGAAGCCTCCATTAAGCCACAATAGCCCATCTGTACATGTTAAAGATATGATCCCTATGGGAGATTAAAATAACACAACTCCAGCTGCTACAAGTATTTAAGGAAACAATGCACACCATTTTTTTACAAAGTTTTCAGAAGGATTAGTTGAATCATCAAAGAATCTGCAGATTTCCAAATCTGTGATAAAAGAAAACCTCACACTTAAAAATCCTAACATTGAAGAGTCACTGAACTATTGCTCAATATTCTTTTAATCTAAATTTACTATATAGTCAGATGTTTATTAATTCATTTGACAACTGTTTGCCAAGATCTTAATAAGTGCCACTTCCAGTTCTAAGTACTGGGACTGTAGACCAGAAACCCCTGCTCTCACAGAGCTGACTTTTAAGTTGGGGCAGGGGTAAGGGGGAGAGGTCAATACAGATAAAAGCTAAATTACAAAACATAATACATAGCAGTAGTTCTCAGACTTCAGCTTGTTTCAGAACCCTTAGAGGGCTTCTTAAAACACAGATTGCTGGGCCCTACCTCTAGAATTTCCGATTCAGAAGTCTAGGGTGGAAGAGCATAAGAGTTTGCATTTTTATCAAGTTTATGCTGCTGCTGCTGCTGCTGCTCTAGGAGCACACCTTAGGAGAGCCACTGATAGAGAGTACGCTGATGTGCACAATAAAGAAAATAGAGAAGGGCAGGGAATACAAAATATGGGGTAGGGGGGTTACAACATGAGGCCTGGAAGTCTCAATGATATGACACTTGAGCCAATATCTGAAGGAGGTAAGGAAAAGAGTATTCCGGAAAGAAGGAACAGCCCATGCAAAGATCCTGAGGCAGCAGCATGCAAGGTAAGGAGGCCAGTTTGACTGAAGAGGAAGATGTTAAGAGCTGAGATCAATGACATAATGAGGGGCCAGATCTTATAAGGCCTCGCGAGGCACCTTAAGGATTTTGATTTTCACTCTGAAATGGGAAGGGGTTGGACGGTTTTGAGGAAAGGCATAATACAAGTCAACTTAGTTTAACAGCAGTACTCTGGATGCCGTGTAGAGAACAGACCACAAAGGCAGAAGAAGAGGTCCTTTTAGGAGACTGCCATAATAATCCAAACAAGAACTGATGGGTCTGTGGACCAGGATGACAGCAGGGGGCTGATGAAATATAGTCAACCATAGGATTTACTAACATATTGGACAGGGTGTAGAGTCCAAGAGAAAGACAAGGATTGAGGAACATCAAGATTTCTGGCCTACTCAACAGAAGAATGGGAAAGAATTAAAAGAATTGGGAAAGACTGTGAGAAGCGCAGTTCTGTAGCACGGGGTCACAGAGTTCTCTATTGAAGGTATCCATTTGTTAGAGTTGAAAGGGAATTTGAGAACCTAAGCACATCATTTTACAGCTGATACAAACTATGGCCAGCAAAGGGTAAGGACAGTAAGTTAACGACCACGGGGGGCCTAGATTGGCTACTGTGTCCTCAAGTGTACTACATACAATCAAGTGTTAAATCATATTCCATAGAACGTAAACACAGGTTAACGTTATTTAAATTTCCTAAAAAATCTATGATCAACATATGATACATGTAATAATTTACAAGATGTTATTGACCAAAACCTATTCCTATTTATAATACATATTTAAGATTTATCCCCATTACAACCTATTCAACTAGTCCTAAAGTGGCTAACTTAAGTTACCCAGATATATGCATTCCCTTCACACTTAACATATTTTTTTAATTTATATAGTTAACTGTTTAATGTCTGTGTCTCCTAAACTATAAACTCCATGACAGTAGACACAATGTCTCTATTGCTTACCACTGTGTCAGCTCAGAGGACTGTGCCTAGAAAATAGCAAATGCTCAATAAATACCTGTCAACTAACCACTGAGGATACACTGAAACCAAACACCTAACGTTTACCTTTTCCCCCACAGAAGGAGCAGGCTATACAAATGGAGGTTCTGGGAAAAAGAAAAATAAACAAAAAAATAAGCAAAGGACTGAAATGCTCGGCTTTCAAGTCTAAAAACTCTTATTTTAGCCAGACCTCTGTAGCTTTTGGTAATAGGTGAAATTTAATTTAATAATGATATTGCAGGCCCTTACACGAAGGAAAAAAGACAGGGAAGGAGGGAGACTGGGTCCCATCTGCCTCATGCCCTCCAGACACTCTTCTGTGAAGCTCAACCGTGTCCCCGCTGTAGCTAAACGTGCACAGCTGAGCAAAAATTCCAACAGGGGAGTAGAGCAAAGTGGTTCTCCTCCATCGGAGGTTCACCCAGTAACATTTCCTTAAGTTGTTGCTCAAACAACTGCTAGCAGCTGTTAAAGCATGAGAAGCTGCTTACAATCTCCTCAAGTATTTCTCACTGATGGTGTACAGCTGGAACGAAAACCTCAGTTTCCAGAACTGACTACATTCTTGGTTCATTCTAGAGTTTTTAACAAATGTTACCATTTGTCTAGACACCAAAAATCAGGGAGCCACATTAACTTACTGTCCTTATTCACTTATGCCAAAAAAAAAAAATTCATGTATGAGAATTTTGTCGTAATTCATCAAACCATAATTCACATAGTTATAAACTGTTCCTGAAACGCAAAACAAATATTTTGGCTCACTATAGAACACTTAAACACCCCCCAACAGATTTTAATTTTCATGTGTATTCTGTTTTCTGAGTATAACCAGTGCCTCTTCATTCACGTTCTCTGCTTCACTCTTAACTTTATCATTTCATTGCTTGCTGGCTAGGGCAGTGCTTGTCCAATATCAGAAGTGATATCGCTCATTAAAAACTATTTTCAGCCTTTAAAATATGCAGTAGTATACATACCTAAATATTTAAAATATTTCTGCCTCCCTCCCTGGTAAGCTGATATATTCTTACTCATTTGAACTCTCAGCTATGCCTCACATCTGCTCCCTCTGCCACCGACAGGCACATGTACTTGCATAACCTGCCGCTGAGACAGGGTGTCTCGCGTGCCTCGAGGCAGACTGCACTGACCCAAAGTTCAGGCACACCTGCCATGTGTCAGGTACTATCTGGGGATGTTGCGATGAACAACACAGAGTTTCTCCCTCTGGGAAGTATCCAGTCTGAAGGGAAGACAGTAAAGTAGAGGCCCAATTTCAGTGCTGTGTCATAGGCTAGCTAGAGGATGGACAGAACCCTTTCAAACTACCAGGGTAAGGCGCTTAGCCCGGTGCAGGTGGGCATGGTGGAGGAAATGATCAGGAAAGGCTTCTCAAGGAAAGAATTCTTCATGAATGAGTCATGAAAAGAAGTCACTCAAGTAAGAAAGGGGAACCCTGAACAAGAAGCTATAAGCATTTCAAGTCATAGCAGAAAGCACTTGCAGACAAGACTAGAGGCAGGTCCCTCATCTGCCACTATTAGGAAGCTGGAGCTTTATTCCAACAACAATGCTTATAAACTTTATGCAAGAGGAAGATACGGTCAGATATATACTGCAGATTCTTCACTCTGGTGATACTGAGGAAATTGATGGGACAAAGAGAAGAGAAGAGCAAAACAATATGGCAGGAGGTCAGATGGAGTGCCTAAGGCCTTGCCTCCCTAGCCACTGTGAGCTTACCATACCCTAAGTAATTAGAGGACACCATCCCAATTTCAATACAAAAGCAATGAGTTAGCAAATTCTAAAATAAAATGTGTTTTAACTCCTTTAATGCTGTAGTATATTTTCATTACACAAATGTGCAAAATGAGGCACAGAGAAGCTAAATAAATTGGTTACACAGCTAGAAGCAGCAATGCCAGGATTGAACCATGGCTGTCTGGTGTCAGAGCCCTTGCTCTGTGCCAAGGTGCTCATAAATGTGATGACATCATTTCCTGACTGGATGCCTCGGGGACTTTCGGAGCTTTCCCATACTAATCAGAAGCTGACTCCAGGGCTGCTCGGATGCCCGTATTACCTTGCTCAAAGCAGCAACCTCTCATCCCTACAACACAAAAAAATAACTCTTCAACCCCCACCCTCTGCATCAAAGTGCACTTTATGAGGGCCAAAGAGCACAGAAGGAAAATGAAAGAACCTAGCAGCTATGGGTGTAAAAACTCAACCACCTTGCACACCTTCCTCTGGCTCCTTATGGATAACGTCGAAGTGACAGAAGCAAGTTAAGTTTCGTTGCATGTTTTCCCGGCACTTTTAGTCATGGGGTTTTCAGTGTTCAAGATGCAGACTTACACTGAAGATGCATTCAAGGCTGATAAGGATATAATCTCCCTCCCAGTAAATAAGAGATGCTACCCAAAGTTCTACCAATGTACTTTGGACAGTGAAAAACCCAGGGCATAAGCTTGATTTGAATGGACGTGCATACTTGAGGCAGTTTGATGGTAACTTTCTAGAGTTCCAGGTTGCTTTTGCTCAGTAGCGATTTTTATTTCTGTTACGTAAAACCAGGGAAGGGAAATTCACATTCACACACATAAGCACTGTCTTTGTGTATTGGGCCTACTGTAACAAAATACCTTAGACTGGGTGACTTAAAAATAACAAAATCTTATTTACCACAGTTCTTCCAGCTGGGAAGTCCAAGATCATGGCACCAGCAGATTCACTATCTGGTAAGGACCCACCTTCTTATTTATAAATGGTGCCCTCTCTTTGTGTCCTCACATGGTAGAAGGGTACGGCAGCTCTCTGGAGCCTCTTTATAAAGGCACTGGTCCCACTCATGAGGGTTTAACCCTCACGATCTTATCACCTCCCAAAGGTCCCACCTCCTAACACCATCACATTGGTGATCGGGATTCAACATATGCATCTGGAGGGCACACAAAATTCAAACCATAGCACACACACCTCAAAGGCAAAAGTAAGTGAAAATGAGCATGAGATTTAGCTTACATAACGTAGTAGTGTCTACAAAGCTCTTTATATATCAAATGTGCTGAAATCAACATTTTTATACAACATTAAGAGGAGCCACTTTTTTTTTTTTAATCTTAAATAGATTTGCAGAAACCACCCCAAAGTGATCCGTTTCATATGAATTTCTGTTTGCTCAAAATAGTGACTCTCATTAATTCTGGACAAACAGGCTTAGTCATTTGCCAAAGCACTAAGCTCTTCCCGACAATATGACAGGGCATCAAACTGGAAAATAAAATGCTATGCCGTGGGAAGAACATGACTTTCAAGTAGCCACTCCCCCTCCTATCACACAGTGAGCGCAGCAAAACCTATTACATTGTCCAAGGCATCCAAGTTGATTATCAGGAAGTTACACACACTGGACCTCTAAGCATAGAAGGTACAGTAAGAAGGAAAGCATTTTCTCTTAAACCCTGAGTAAGCAGTCCTCAAGTTCTAGTTCACTATATCAAACCTGAAGTTTTCCAGTCTGAAAAGTGTGGTGTCACTACTGAGCTTAATTCTATACCAAATGATGCTTAGATGGTTGCTTCTCCTATCCACTGAAACCTTACCAGGGACACCCCTGTGTTTCAACCTGAAGGAGCAAGGAGGAAGAAGGTGCTGAATATGTTCCCTGGTCCAAAGGGGAATCGACTTATGCAGAGACATGGAAGAGATGGTCACTGCTGTGGTATATTCCATCTCAAAGTGAGGTCATTTAAATCCAGATTTAAGGTCCTCCTCCTGGAAATCCCACAGATGTGAGTTGGCAGTTTCTAGAGTCAGACTGCCCAAACCCAAAGCGAGGATACACCGCTTATTCTACGTGTGACCTGGGCAACTGACTTCCCCACTGTAACTTAGTTTCTCCTAGTAAAATGGATGCAATAGTACCTTCCCCATGGAGTTGTGCTAAGGACTGAACGAGACTCAAAGCATTCAGAACCTAACACCTGGCCTTACACACAGGAAGCACTCAAGACACATTAGTTCCTGATTTTATACCCACGTTCAATAGAAATGTACATTCTTCCCAGAGAATTTGGACTGTGTTAAACAGAACCAGGCACATTATCCTATCCACCACACTTCTAGCTGCATAATAAAGTGAGGTTTTCTCATGGTCTAAATCAGGCCCTTTAATCTGTTTTCTGATAAAAAGTTCTGAAAAGGGGAATTTATACATATGTAAAAGTCAGTGTTTCCCCTAAAAAAACAAAAATCATTATGTTTTCTATTAGGATAGCAAAAATGCCCTTTCTGAAAAACAATGCACACAATAATACTCTCAAGGTGGGCAATGTATATTACACTCAAAGAAATAAATACAAACTTAACTTCTCCCCTTCTTAACTTTTATTTCAAACTACAGGTGCCCCACCTCCCCTCCCTCAAACCTTACTTTCCCCTCAGAGGCATAAATTACAAGGGAAAAGAGCAAAAACAGTCTGGATAAAAGCAATGTATTATTTGTCCAAGTAGCAACAAAAAGGGACTATCTCACTCCTGCCATTGCTGAGTCTCCACGTTCTACTCTTCCCCCCACCTCCTCTACCTCACCCACCGACAAGGATGCCAGCAAAAGATCCAGAGACTCCTGGTCCTCGTTTTTGTTCAGGCAGTGACCAAGTGCATGACCAAGAAAGTCAATCCCCTATAAAATGAGGACAGCAGTAACATCTACCTTTCCAAGGACACATTAAAAATGCTTTAAGGCAATAACCTTATATTACAGTTAACACTTTAAAAATTCAAACTTTAAATACTGTGTTAGTTCGATGTTATGATCAGGTCAGAGAATATGGGGGAAATTAAATGGGAATTCCAGAAAGCAACAGTTCCAGAGAGGCCAAAGCTGTACATTTAGGTGCCTGTCAAGCAGCCCCCATACATCTGGAAAATGGCCATTCCAATTTCTGTTATTACACAAGCATGAAGTTGCATACTCAAAAAGATACCAAGGATGCCCCGGATGACTGGAACACAAAGTCCTCAGCACATGCCAGGCACAGAAAAGGCATAGCCCTCTCTACACTTCAATTCACTTAATTCCCACAACCACCCCGCACAGGGGCTTCCTGCCTGAGCCCTTCTGAACTCAGCAGCCCCCGCAGTGCAGGCACGTACTGGGTCACAACAGACACCTTGGCAGTGAGGAAAAACCCAAAGGCCTGTGACAGAGGGAAAAAGTCAGGAGATCTTATCTCGGGGATTCCTACTGGGAAAAAGAAAAGGACAGTGTGTTCCAGAAGGCTCAGGAAGAGGCTCAGATCATTAATCTGACAAGAATAATGGGATGAGATGACTGGCAGAGGACCAAGTAACAGAATAAGGCAGGGGTTGACCAGCCTTCACATTTCAAAGGCAGTTCACTATCTTGACCCTTTTTGTGAGAAATCATCATTTCATCATAAAACAGAAAATTAGTTGTACTTCCTTATCAGCTTAGAGCAAGATTAATGGCAAGTTAGCTTCCAAATTCCATAATTAGTAAGTATCACCTTTTGATAAGTCATAAACTCTCCTGAGAGCTGAAGCTCTGGCAGGACAATTCCAGGTTCACATGATCTCCAGTCAGTGCAAGGGAGTATCAGTGTGATCCTCTTAGTCATAGTAACAGAAGTAACAGTAGTAACAGTAGCAACAGTAGTAGCAACAGCAGCCATGGTAAAACAGCAGTTATTGATATTTGCTGCATGCCTATTAAGTGTCGGCCACTGTTGAGATCACTGGACCTTGATTTCACCAAAGATGAAGTAGTTTATATTTTTACCCCTCTTTACGGAAACTGAGTCTTAAGAAGGTTTGGTAACTTGCCCAAGGTGGCAAAGCTACTAAGTGGTGGCCTCAGAATTTTGACCAAGTCAGCTGACACCAGAGCCTGCACTCTGAACAACTAGTTAGTTTGGAGAGTTTGAAATTTTGGGGACTGGATAGTTTGAAATTTTTGCCCACAGATGTTTTTCAGCTGTTACTTGTTTAACTGAAGTACTTTTTCAAACTGTCCCTAGCCTGTGGGATAAAGTCCACTCGTGAGGACAAGATATGCACACACAAAGCACTAACTCAGATGGCTCAAGAATAAAATCCAGCATCCACAATGAGGAGAGGCACCAGAGTCGGGGGGTTGTGGGGGGCGGAGCAGCAGATGAATCAAGAATTGCCAAAGATTGAGAATTATTAAAACCAGGTGATGGGTACAAGTGGGCTCATCTTACTCTTCTCTGCAATGACAGGGTCAGTCCAGTATAGGGAAGGACTGTCTAGCCAAAAAATGCCAAGAACACCCACTAAAGAAACCATGAAAGCTAAAAGGATTGCTGAGACAGACTTTCAACAACATGGGTAAAGCAAGAGTTAATATGGACGTGGCTACATCTTATCCCAGGCCTTTAAGGTTACTCTAGGGCCAATAACAAAATAGAGGCTTTGAACAGGGAAGGTGCTCACCTGATATTGCGTGTTCACGCAACATTCATTCATTGCATCCCCAGCCTACCAGCTTTGTCAGGAATAGCCATGTTGGGTCAGAGTTAACAACAAAACATGGCCCAGATTTTTAATGTTCACAATTCTTTCAGATATCTCTTAAGAAATAAATTAGTTTTTAATTGATGTGTATGATGTTTTAAATTTTCAAACCTATCGAAAAACATTTTTACAAGTGCATTTCTTGAAGTTTTATGAGTATTACCATTATAAAATGTGAAAGGCAAAAAACATAGTAAAATTGAAAGTAAAATTGTTCTTTATCAAAAAGCTATGTACTAAACTGGTATTTTTCACAGGATGATCTAATGACTTATCAAAACAATAAGGAAAACATGTTATCCTTCGGACCCAAACATTCTGTAAATATCATTCTTAAAAGAGATTACATGCATTTATTCATTTCTCAGGAACGATTCCACATGCCTTGAAACTGTAACACTTCTGTAATCAAGTAAAAAATGTTCTATTTATCAGTTTTACCTGCTATTTGTACTGAACCATCCTCACCCAGAAGAATATTACCAGCTTTCAAATCCCTATTAGAAAAAAAAAAAATAGAAAATAAATTGTAAGGTACAGACTTTATAGTGTATTGATTAACTCAGGAAGATTTTAAAACATATCATACAATGTAGTTCTTTAACATAATAATTTCATAAACATTAAGATTATATCACAGATTTTAAAAGTTAAAAGGATAGGCTGGGCATGGTGGTTCACACCTGTAATCCCAGCACTTTGGGAGGCCAAGGCGGGTGGAACACCTAAGGTCAGGAGTTTGAGACCAGCCTGGCCAACATGGTGGAACTCCATCTCTACTAAAAATACAAAAATTAGTTGGGCGTGGTGGCAGGTGGCTGTAATCCCAGCTACTTGGGAGGCTCAGGCAGGAGAATCACTTGAACCCGGGAGGTGGAGGTTGCAGTGAGCCGAGACCATGCCACTGCACTCCAACCTAGGCAACAAGAGTGAAACTTGGTCTCCAAAAAAAAAAAAAAAAAAAAAAGGTATAAGGATTCAACTGTCATTTTATAGTTTATTCCTGGAGGAGAGTTAGGATTTTAGAAAGAAATATTTTCTATGAAATAATTATCCAAATTTAATTAAATCAACAGTAAGTAGACTCTCTATTTTATGCTTCAGAGTTAGAGACTGCCCAGAAACTCACACTACTGTCATTCTATCAAGTATTAAAGCCCAGTCTATGTAAAGCTCCTCCACTTCCACTTCAATTTGGGGTGCAATTCCAAGTTAATTCTCTTTCTGAAAAATGAACTTCTCTCCTCTGGTGAGAGACTGATTATAAATACTAATTATTATATAGTATATTTCTTCACCATATAAAACCTGTGTAATCTTAGTACTTTGAAAAACGACAATTTGCAATTTATAAGTTTGATTTCTAAAGTAATTTTTTTCTAATTATTGAAAAATATAGGCCAGCTACAGTGGCTCACGCCTGTAATCCCAGCACTTTGGGAGGCCGAGGTGGGCAGATCACCTGAGGTCAAGAGTGGGAGTCCAGCCTGGCCAACATAGTGAAATTCCATCTCTACTAAAAATATGAAAATTAGCCAGGCATGGTGGCAGGTGCCTGTAATCCCAGCTACTCGGGAGGCTGAGTCAGGAGAATCACTTGAACTCGGGAGGCAGAGGTTGCAGTGAGCCGAGATCATGCCACTGCACTCCAGCCTGGGCAACAGAGCAAGACTTTGTCTCAAAAAAAAAAAAAAAAAAAAAAAAAAAAAAGAAAAATATAGTAGAAATAATTAAATATAAATTTCAGGGTAGGAGAATTATATTATTAGTATTATGGGTAGATGGCTATTTACTTGCAATAATTTCTAAGAGCCCAAGTAGCACTAACTCACTTGAAACATCAAGCACTCCTATTCTACGTGATTTGACTATATAAAGAATTAACATTTTATGTAGCAAAAGATGTGTGCCTCCTCCTTCCCTCTCACCACCACATCAAAAATAATTCACACATTACAATGTTTAGATAGTCTTGCTTGCATTAGAAAGATAGAGGTGCTATCTAGTTCAATTAGTATAATTCAAGAGTAGTTACCAAGACTGATTTTTTAAAATGAGTCCATGTAGTCCTTTTTATATTCCACTCTTATTTCAGTGAAAGCCACTGAAGCAATCCTCAAGGATACCAATATAATTCATCAAAATGTATTCACTTGTTTCTTTCTTAAGTATTTTTTTCCCATCTATTTAGCCTAAGTTAATGTCAATACCTGCCTGCAACATGTGTTTCCTTAACATTCTTTACAAACTAGGGCTGAAGATATGAACAGCTCATTTAAACATTTCTGCAGGGGTCATACCTGTGAATCTGACCATTTCTGTGTAGATAGTCTAAGCCTTCCAAAACCTCTTTAAGAATTGTTGCTATTATTGCCTCTTCCAGAACTCCGTTCTTGTGTTCTCCTCGGTTGACAATGTATTTTATGATATCCAACATTGAACCTAAGTAGACAAACAGAAGAATTATAACCTTCATCACCTTTTCAGAACAAGACTCCATTATGTATAAAATGTAATGGAAACATCAAGATATGGGCTTTGTTTATTTAATGCAAATATTCCCAAGGCAAACAAACAATTGAATGACAGCCCCATGACCAAAAACACTAAATCCAAGTGTGCAAGAGCACTTTCAGTGTGAATTTAATGAGAAGGATTCTGGGTCAGGAACCAGAAGGCTGTTCATGGCCATTCCATGGTTGGTTCCTTTTCCCTAGAAATACTGGTTACAGCATTTCTCACAAAAATTCCTAAGAGCAACCCTCCAAAGAGGGTGCAAAAAGTCTGAACTGACAAAGAAAGGAGTATGAGGCCAGGAGAAAAGGCAGAAGCGAACTGCTGAGAGAAAAAACCCCACTCTCTGAGGACCTAAATCATAGTTGGGAGGGGGAAAGAAGGATGTTGTTTCTAGACCTCTGCTTATAACCAGAAGGTTCCTTCCTGTGACACTTCATGATCTTTATTTTCTCTCCTTCTTCTTCTTTTTTCATTTGAGACAGAGTCTGCCTCTGTCATGTAAGCTGGAGAGCAGTGGAGCAATCACAGCTCACTGCAGCCTCAACTTCCCAGGCTCAAGCGATCCTCCCACCTCAGCCTCCCAAGCAGCTGGGACTATAAGTACATGCCACCACGTCTGGCTAATTTTTGTATTTTTTGCAGAGATGGGGTTTCACCATGTTGCCCATGATGGTCTTGAACTTCTGGGCTTGAGAGATCTGCCCACCTCAGCCTCCCAAAGTGCTGGGCTTATAGGCATAAGCCACTGCACCCGGCTGATCTTTATTTCATTTACCTTATATATTTGAGGCACTAACACTTACAGTAAACAAACAAATACCTAGTACTTTGTTACCATATACAGATTAGTATCCTTGGCACTGTGAATTCATGTTTCAACACATATTAATTAGTATTCCAAACCCCTGGGTCAGTTTAAAAACCAAAATTACCTGGGGGTTTGACATTTCTGAAGAATTAACAAACGGCTTACCTCAGGACCTGAATTTGGCTCTAGGCTCTTTATAATTAACTAAGAGGATTGAGCTTCCCCATCAGATATAGCTGCCTGCCCCTCATTAAGAGATTCAATGTAATGAAATAGAAGAAAACAAATGCATATTTTTCCCCAGAGAGGGGGAAAAAACACTCTGTTTATTTGTTGACTCATAGATTTTTGTGTCATTTAAAAAATGGTAATTGCAAATACATTTTCCTTTTATTGTATAAGGATATACCATACCAGGCATGCATGCATTTCTGCCCTGCTGAAAGAAAAATGAGTAAGAGTCCACGTCTGCCCACATCCTTACCTGTAGAAACCTGTTTAAAACCTGTTCTTACCTAAAGCTCAGAGAGGTTAAATTGGACTCTTAAAAAGACAAAGAAATTTTCTGTCAGATCCTCCTTAGAGAACAGAAGATTCTCAGCTTCATAAAAGCAAAAGGTAAAATCTTCAGCTTGAGCAGAGCACTTGGGACTATTCAGCATCTCAAGTCACCAGAATTTCTCATTTCGTCAGAGTTGGTAGAACCCCACAAAAAGAGAATGGCTTAAGATCATCTTGTTGGCAAAGCACAAGTCCCTCTGCTGAATGAAGGGGCAGTCCTAGCACTCAACACTGCAGTCCAGCTCTGGCAGGCTTCCTTTTTCTTTTCCTTTTTTTTTTCTTTTTAATTAAAAACTGAAGTAGGCACTCAAGGAAACAATGACTAATAAGATTGAGGAAGACTGAAAACAGAACAGAACTAAGCTCTCCAGTGCTCCCCACCGAGACCTACACAAGCAGACTCAAGCCAATTACAATGCCTTCGTCACCTCATTTCTGGGCCTCTGCTTGATCCAAGAGAGTTTCTTTTTAAAAAAAGGAAAACATTAAGACACCTCCTTCGACATCTGCAGATTAAAATGGGCTCTGTCATATAAATTCTGCTATGCTAGTTTTGGGTTGTCCAGGCACAGCAAAATGTTCTCCTCTGATCCTACACCATACTTCATGTCTCAGAAAGATACACAGGGAATGAAGCCCTCAAAAGAGAACATACCAGAGATGTGGGTATGCTGGGTGTTCCCAAGGAAATCACTTGGGCTTTCTAAGCTTCAGTGTCCATGTGTGCAAAACAAAAGTGTAAATACTTGCAGCACCGCATACTAATTTTTAAGTCAACCGATTTTAGAGTCACAAATTCCAGCACCAACATTTATTATGTGTGTGACCTTGGGCAAGTTGCTAAACTCCCTTGAGATTTGGTGTAATTTCTGAAAAACAGGGATGGTGACACAGGCCATTCAGGGATATTGTCAAGATTAAATGTGGTAAGGTCAGTAAATTGCCTTGGACAGGATCTAGCCACAGAGTAAGTGTTCAAAAAAGGGAATGGTTATCATTATCGTTCCCTCTCTGATAGTGATGTTAGAAGATTAAAAGAAATAAAATACAGGATGTGAAAGCACCTTATAAATTAAATTGTCAATGGCTTGCATCACTGCAGGGATCTGAAGCTAGAGAAAGGAAGTGACTTTCCCTTCCCAAATGCAACAATAGGATGAGAATAGTGCCACTTCTGATCAACACTGCAAGTGAGTATGTAGCACACATTTCTCCCCATGTTAACTGAAACCACATTTAGTGAACACCTACTGGGCGCCAAGTTCAATGAATTCAAAGTGCATTAGACGATCTTCACAAAGTTCACAATCTAAATATGCACTGTCCAATACTGGAGCCGTACAAGGTGATTTAAATGTAAGTTAATTAAAATGGAATACTCAGTCCCGCAGTCACACCAGCCACATGTCAAGTATTTAAGAGTCACATAGGATTAGTAAAAAGTAGATAGCAGCACCTCAGAACATTTCCATCATCACAGAACATTCTAATAAACGGCACTGAGATAATTCAGCAAACTGGTTAAGGACCTGAATAATGTTAAAAAGAAAGGACTCAAGGAGAAAGGACTGGCTAACTTTTTAAAAAAAAAATAAGCGGTGACTGTGGAGAGGATGTGACCTTTTAGGCCCGAGAACATGGAAAGAAAGGAGAGATGCAAGGCTGAGAAAGAGGACAGGTCAGGGACAAAGGCATGAGAGCGCATAATACATTCCAGGGGCTGCCTCTCAACCTAGAAGGTCGAGCATTTCATAACTGGAGAAGACGACACACATATTCTCGGAAGTTAAGTGAAATTATGAAAAGCTTTGAGGTCAATGCGAAGCAATCTGGATGTTATCCTCTAGGCAATGAGAAACCAAACAAACTTTCAAACACAGGAGAGAAAGGATTCAATCTAAAGTCTTCTCCAATATGCTGGTTCCAACAAAAGGAGAGAAAACAAGCAAACAAATAACAACAACAAAATCCACTTACCTCCGCTTAGTAATTTCATGACCAGCCAAAGTTCATCTTTGACCACAAAAGAGGTGTAATAGGTCACTACGTTGGGATGGCTGCACTGACTCATGGCTTGAATTTCTTTCTATAAAAAGAGCAAAACATGACATAGTACCATGGGGTGAAAGGTGGCAAGCAAACACAAGTGAATCACAGTTGAGTACCTGGGTAACTTTCCTACTCGAAAGCCTACCTGAGGGGCTGCCTAAGCCACTACTTCAAAGAAGGTACATAAGGACCCACTCTCTCACCGCATTATCAACTCCGATTAGAAAGTTCTCTACAGGAGACCACAAAGCCCTGTGGGCCAGCCACTGGACATAGGAACTTCAGATCACTGTTATCACCCAGATGACCCCCCAACTCTGCCACCACAGAGCCCTGCCATGTAGGACTAAGAGCCTCATACCTGAACTGAAGGCTTGACAGGGAGATAAAAGACTGGGGAAGTTACTAGGACACCTGCATCCTGGTGCCAGCCTGAACTCTGGTGGATCTTAGCTCCTCCCTCATCCAAAAAACGACAACAAAACTGTCTCTGTTTCTCAGGACTGCTGTGATGGTAAATGAGAAAATACATTTGAAAATGCTACAGTATTATTTCCCAGCTATCTACCATAGTAGATATTCCATTAAGTGAAAAAAAAGGAGGTGGCAGGGAAGAGTGCAGCAGGCGAAGTAAAATAAGCTTGGGAAACATCAGATACTACATCTCATTCTAAAAGAATCACAGGGAATATTAGTACTGTCAAAGGCTCTGAGAAGTCCTGCAGTAGATAAACTGCCACAGTTTAATCCATATTAACAAAGCAGGAAAAGAATGCTTTGTAGGTCACATCTTGGAAACACTGCTATAGAGAATAAAAGTTTTATATAAAGACATAAAACAACAAAGCTGGGAAATAAAACAAATGGAAACTTTCAATAAACCACATTTTTCGGGAATATTCAGTTTCATATTGATTTCAGTTTGTCCTTTTAAGTTATTGTCAGATGACTCCATAAAAGCTTCAGTCTGATGTAACTCTCAATCAAAGGTACCAGACCAGTGTAACTCACTTTCAAGGTACTATCCAAAAAGGACAAGAATAACCTAAAGGATCAAAGAAAACTCATTTTTGCTATTATGTATTAATGATGAAAGAAGAGTACTTTATGCATCCTATGAATATATTCAATAATAATGAGCTTTGCATTAACTCAAAGTTACCCAAGTAGAACATCTCAATTTGGGCTGTTATCTTTGCATGTCCAGTACTGCCTAATCCTCATACTACTAAAAAGATCCTACATATCCAACAACTTGGCCAAAATTCTGTAACATGTAACACTTACATACGTTCCTTAATATATATGTTTATTTAAAGTGTTTTTGACTGGGAGCAGCGGCTCACACCTATAATCCCAACACTTTGGGAGGCAGAGGCAGATGGATCATCTGAGGTCAGGAGTTCAAGACCAGGCTGGCCAACATGAGGAAACACTGTCTCTACAAAAAATTAGCTGAGTGTGGTGATGTGCGCCTGTAGTCCCAGTGACTGAGGAAGCTGAGGCACGAGAATCACTCGAACCTGGGAAGTGGAGGTTGCAGTGAGCTGAGATCGTGCCACTGGACTCCAGCCTGAGTGACAAAGCAAGACTCTGTCTCAAAAAAATAAAAAAATAATAAAAATGAAGTGCTTTTAACCAAAGATAATTTTCTATTTTCTTTTCAGTATATAACCATGTTTTTCCTTCATCATTCCCCTCATCCATTGGACTGATTACAGGTTTTCTAGATCTGACACTTTTCAATTCAGCAACTCTTTTCCTTTGAATAACATCTGAAACCTGAGGTCCAGTTTCCATCTGTTTCCGGTATTAGGTTCTGATGCCATAAGACACTTCTGAAGGAGAAATGGAACACTGCCCCGGCCACTCCTATTTCAAGTCAATAGCATCTGCTCAGTGGGGGGATGGCCCACATTGAAGGTCTGCAGCATTAGGTAGGGTCCAGTTTAAACAGATGCCTAGTGTTCAAAGAAATGTCTCTTAATGCAGCTGTGCTCTAAATGTAAGTGAATGCCTTTCTAGTGCTGTAACTCCAAACTTTTAAATCATTTATCAAAATGCACAAAACAACTAATGGTCATACAAAAGGAAATTCTTTTGCATTGAAGGCAAGGTTGAGTCAGTCTAGAAAAACCACTTTTTAGTCCTCTGCATTTAGATGGCCAGTATCACTTCCCACCCAGAGTATCAGGTTCTCTGACTTTGCAGTGAGTGAGTGTGTGTGTGTGTGTGTGTGTGTGTGTGTGTGTGTGTGTGTGTAACTCCTTTAGAAAACCTATAGATATAACTTAGCAAATTATATTTCTTCAAAACTCTGAGTCTTAGAGACACCATCTGGACATTAAAAGGTTCCAGAATTTAAATAAGTTGGGGATGAGGGGTCACAGATACCACCGTACCAACACAACCACAGGAGTAATATAAGGACAGGTAAAAGAAGGGGCAGGGGGCCTGAGGGTGGCTTTGCATCAGTTTGATCACTCAACCTCACATTCTTCTTCCATGCAGCTGAGCCGTCCCTCTTCACTTCTTGGCTAGGGGGTCCATGTCCCCAACTCCTGCACCAACCATTGTCCTGCACAGCAGCTTTTCCACGAGCATCAATGCTTAAGGACAGGAGAAACTTGCCTTAGGGAGAAACACCTGTCGCTCTGTCCTGGGATATGACCTGTGCTATCGCTGATCCCCAGGATAAGTAATATTTCCACGTAGAAGAAAGTAAAAGCCCAAAAACTAGAAATCTTTCCACAAAACTATCCCCTCCATTTCTTTTCAAAACAATCATGGGTGTTATTTGAATGCTCCCTTGGTAACAATCTATCAGTTAAATTATCTAAGCTTTTCCTAATGCCCTAACCTCATTCATGTGGTTAGGAAAAGACATTTATCCCCAAACATATCTGTTTGTCCCTATCCCTAAAAATGACAAAACTATGGACTAAAGATGAACAATGTGAAAATATAAAAATGTTTTAGCTGATTCTTTCGACTGAATGAATGGGTTCTAACATCCTAGTCTCTTAATTAGGTCACAACCCAAAGGAGGAGTATGAGTTAAAGTGGTGCTTGTCTAATTTGGATGGGCATGCAGATCACCTCAGCAACTGGCTAAGATGCAGATTCCCATTCGGAAGGGCTGTGGTGCCGCCTGAGAATCTGCATTTCTAGTAGGCTTCCATGTGATGCTGATGCTGTGGGCCCAGAAACCAGACTCTGAGTGGCAAAGCGATAGACTGAGCTTTGAAAGAAGGCAGAGAGGAAGGTTGGGGGATGTGAGAGGAGGGACACAGATGACTGCAATGAAGCCCACAGTGTCAAAAGTGCCCAGCAGGGGGTCTGGCCAACAGCACTGCCTGGCTAAGTCTAACTGGAGGAGAGTCTAACTGGAGGAGAGGGGTAAGAAGCAAAGCTGGAAATAAGGGAGACTGTTGTACTAAAGTGGTGTGAATTTCGCAAGGCCAGAAAAGGGTAAAAACTACATTGAGATTTAAAAAAGAAACGCAAGCAAACAAACAAAAAAACCCATGAGGTCAAAGTTGGGAGAAATTACAGAACTCTGAAATCCAGGCAAAACATTTGCCAAAAATATAGCCAAGGAATCGAACACAGTGGCTCCCTTGGAAAACTAGGAGATGAGACTCAGACATGTCACAAGCGCCAAACCAAGCCATGGCACAGTAGTTAATCTTCTCTGAGGCGGACAGAGCTGTTCCTGCAGCTCCATCCGAAATGCATCACAAGTGAAATTTCACAAGAGTGGGAAGACCAACCTTAAAATGGGGTAGCATGGAAGATCCCCTATCCATCTGCTAGAACTGAAGTGGCAGCCACAGCAGTACCCCTCTGCAGGGAGCTATGTGCAAGAAAGACATATCAAAGAAGGCCACCCACACACTGCTGTTATGCCAGCCCTGCAAAATTTGCCAAACCAGACATTATGTGTGACATGCTAGGTATGGTGAGGAATACAAAATATATAAAGTATCCTACCCTACAAATATGAGGTGTTGGGAGGAAAAAAAACTTCCCCTTCCCCCAAAAAATAACAGAACTAAAAAAAAAAAAAAAAGGGAAAAAAAAAACTTAATTTTTTTTTTTAGACAATCTCGTTCTATTGTCCAGGCTGGAGTGCAATGGCGCAATCATAGCTCACAGAAGCTTCGACCTTCCTGGCTCCAGCAATCTTCACACCTCAAGCTTCCTGAGTAGCAGGGGTGATGGGCACGTGCTATCACATCCAGCTAATTTTTAAAAATTTTTTGGAGAGACAGGGTCTCACTGTGTTGCCCAGGCTGGTCTCGAGCTCCCCGGCTTAAGCAATCCTCGTCCTTGGTCTCCCAAGGTGCTGAAATTACAGCTGTGAGCCACTGTACCCTGCCATAACTAAATATAATAAGAGATTTTCTCATATTGCTATACGGCCTTTCGTCTCCCCACAAAAAAAAAAAAAAAAAGAATTCCTCCTACAAATAGTACTGAGGCCAATCAGGAACTGTGATTAGCAAGGATCTGATCCCCCAGGATCTACTACAGAAGGGCTGCACTCTATGTCACAGCTGGCTTGGAAGCTTGGCTTTGCCATTTACTGGCTTGATTACTTAGGCAGGTTATCCAACATCTTTGAGCCTGTTTCCTTTTCTGTAAAAGGAGATTACTACCATCTACATGAGATTATTGTGAGGCAGGGGAAATGAGATGTATAAAACTCCTTGCAGAATGCCTAGCACGTAACACAAATGTTCAAAGTTAATTCAATCTGTTCAATGTCTCATTTTCTTCTTTGCGTGTGAGCATCCCCCTAATTTCAAATGTCCCAATTCCTGACTTAAGCCTCAAAGGCACAGAGACAGACCATGGCAGCAGACCTCACTTTTTCCAATAGAAATGTCACATGACACATCTGTTGGCCCCACTGGCTCAAGGAGTTTGCTGTAATACATGGATAGGTCATTTGGTAATGAATTTTTAACCTCTACATTATTCCAATCCATGGTTTTCCTAATTCGCCTTGTATTTAATTTATACCACCTTGTCATACTTCATGTATCCTGGTAAACTGCCTCAAACTCTTTTGGAATAAGGCATCTAAACAGATACTTATGTAAAGGGTTCAGAACAAAGAGAAATAGTACAAGTTTAAATATATAAGAATTAGGAAAAAGTTAAAACCTGATTTCTTTTGTTCCTCAGACCGTAAGATTCATAAAGCACTAAAAGGAAAGAGATTTTGTTACTGAAAGGGAAGAGTTAAATAATTCTGAATTCAAAATATTAAACTATACTTAACCAAATTTGCATATTTTACAACTTACGTAAATCCTAAATAAATTCTTCTTTATCTGATAATGATGGCAAAATATCCTACTCAAGCACTTAGTTAAGAAATCAAACCTACTCAAGCTCCAAAATTGTTTGCAGTTAAATCTGAGGAGATACTTCTAACTTTATTCTAAAGCAATGGATCGCAACCTTGGCTGCATATTGAAATCACCTGGGGAGCTTTGAAAAACACCCACGCCTGAGTCCCGGCCCCAGGAGGCTGCTGTAAATTGGTTTAGGAGACAGCCTGGGAATGAAATTTTTCAGAAGCTCCCAGGTGGTTCTAATGTGCAGCTGAAGCTTAGAACCCCTACTTGCAAGTTAAGTGCTGAAATGTATTTTTCCTTCAATGACATGGTGAGAGAAACATCTAGCTCCCAGGCACATTTCCCCACTGCAACATAATCTACAAAGGAAATCTATATATGATGTACAAATACTATCAAATAAAACATCTACTTCCAAATGCAAGAGATGACCAAATACATCTGTAAAATGTATGCAATACCCTCAAAACATTTAAAGAATTCTTTAAATGGTATAGGAGTAATCTTGTTAAATAAAAACACTTTTCAGAAACTCATTCTCCAGCATGCACTTCTTTTAGCAGCATTATGAAAGGTAACCTAATCAATATTCACAAATAACCAAATACTGTAAGTAGCAGGTTTAACCAAAAACAAATTTCAATGATTTCAAATGTCAACCAAGACATGGAAGAACAGGATTAACAAACCTCTTAGAAGAGCAATGTATTTTTCTGGACTTTCATTTTCAATCATGAATATGTCATTGCGAATTTATTTATTTTATTTATTTATTTTGAGATGGAGTTTTGCTCATTGCCCAGGCTAGAGTGCAATGGCGCAATCTCGGCTCTCTGCTTCCTGGGTTCAAGCAATCCTCCTGCCTCAGCCTCCCAAGTAGCTGGAATTACAGGTGTGCACCACCTAATTTTTAGTAGAGACGGGGTTTCACCATGTTGGCCAGGCTGGTCTTGAACTCCTGACCTCAAGTGATTCACCTGCCTCAGCCTCCCAAAGTGCTGGGATTACAGGAGTGAGCCACTGTGCCCAGTCATGAATTTTTTTAATTGTAAAAAATGATATACCATTTATACAGCAAACTCTTGCCTCCTTTATAAGTACCAGCAGAGAAAAACCTATTCAAGGAAGAGTCAAACATTTTGTCTTGTACCACTTACAAATCAAGCAACGAATATCCTTTGCCACTTAACTTTACAATTATTTTCATGTGATTTGGTATCTGAGTTTAACCAAGTATAGTCCAATGGAAGGCAGTTTACAAATGGGAACTAGGTATTTCGAAGAAAGAGAAACACTTTTAAGAAATCAGGAAAAGGGAAGCATAAATTTTGTGATAGCCTTAACTGGTGTTTGTAGAGAAGTTTTTAAAACTAGGGAGGAGCAAGTTATAGAAGTGTGAAGTGTCAGGGCAACTGGAGGTCTGGAAAATCTCTCAGAAGTAGCAGAGCAATCCCGATGGGCAAACATCTACTTGCTAACAGAACAGAATGAATATCCCAAGGCCTACTTGCTTCGTTATAGTATCATGAAATTGGGTGCTCTGCAAAAACTGTCTTAAAAAACTAAACAAATTTGCTTGAAAATGTAGAAGTCACATGTATAGTTATTTTTTCAAATGAAACAAGGGGGAGAAAGCAAAAAATACAATAGTGATATTGAAATACTACATGAAAACTCAATAGGAAGGTGCCATTTTTTTTTAAAGTTAGCTAAAAAAGTTATTCAACGAACAATAATCATGTTTTTTGGGCTCTAAAAGTGCTGAGGGTGCCACAGTGGAATCAGAATCAGACTCAGGTATGAACAATCGCTTTTTTTTTTTTTTTTTTTTTTTTTTTTTTTGAGGCGGAGTCTCGCTCTGTTGCCCAGGCTGGAGTGCAGTGGCGGGATCTCAGCTCACTGCAAGCTCCGCCTCTCGGGTTCACGCCATTCTCCTGCCTCAGCCTCCGGAGTAGCTGGGACTACAGGCGCCCGCCACCTCGCCCGGCTAGTTTTTTGTATTTCCTTTTTTTTTTTTTTTTTAATTATTATACTTTAAGTTCTAGGGTACATGTGCATAACGTGCAGGTTTGTTACATATGTATACTTGTGCCATGTTGGTGTGCTGCACCCATTAACTCATCAGCACCCATCAACTCGTCATTTACATCAGGTATAACTCCCAATGCAATCCCTCCCCGCTCCCCCTCCCCATGATAGGCCCCGGTGTGTGATGTTCCCCTTCCCGAGTCCAAGTGATCTCATTGTTCAGTTCCCACCTATGAGTGAGAACATGCGGTGTTTGGTTTTCTGTTCTTGCGATAGTTTGCTGAGAATGATGGTTTCCAGCTGTATCCATGTCCCTACAAAGAACACAAACTCATCCTTTTTTATGGCTGCATAGTATTCCATGGTGTATATGTGCCACATTTTCTTAATCCACTCTGTCACTGATGGACATTTGGGTTGATTCCAAGTCTTTGCTATTGTGAATAGTGCCGCAATAAACATACGTGTGCATGTGTCTTTATAGCAGCATGATTTATAATCCTTTGGGTATATTACAAGAAAAAAACAAACAACCCCATCAAAAAGTGGGCAAAGGATATGAACAGACATTTCTCAAAAGAGGACATTCATACAGCCGACACATGAAAGAAGGCTCATCATCACTGGCCATCAGAGAAATGCAAATCAAAATCACAATGAGATACCATCTCACACCAGTTAGAATGGCAATCATTAAAAAGTCAGGAAACAACAGGTGCTGGAGAGGATGTGGAGAAATAGGAACACTTTTACACTGTTGGTGGGATTGTAAACTAGTTCAACCATTATGGAAAACAGTATGGCAATTCCTCAAGGATCTAGAACTAGAAGTACCATATGACCCAGCCATCCCAGTTTTTTGTATTTCTTAGTAGAGACGGGGTTTCACAGTGTTAGCCAGGATGGTCTCGATCTCCTGACCTCGTGATCCGCCCGTCTCGGCCTCCCAAAGTGCTGGGATTACAGGCTTGAGCCACCATGCCCGGCGAACAATCGCTTTTTGACCATGAAATTGTGACTAGGAATACTGAAAAAATTCAAGTTGAAGATGTCATTAAAAACAGAAATAGATGGTCAGCCTGGCAGCATGCACCTGTAATCACAGCTACTCAACAAGCTGAGGTGCGAGGATCACTTGAGCCCAGGAGTTGGAGGGCAGCCTGGGCAACATAGCCAGATTCTATCTCTTAAAAAACAAATAAATAAATAAATAAATAAACAAACAAACAGAAACAGAAACTGGAAGAACTTTTCTTGTCAGTCAAATTGTACTGCTGGAAATCTGGAGGCCAACTTTTACCACTGCTGCTGTATTTGGGTTCACCACCACACAGTGACAACGTAGGGTGTAATGTGTCTTCTTTTTGTGGTATCCTCTGTGGCACCCTGGATACTGTGTGCCATCTGGGGTTCTGCCAGGGAACAACCCGCCTGCAAAAGCGGCACAGACTCCTTTTCATACTCTCCAACCTCCCCCCTGAGGATTCCACAGCCCTCCTTCTTCAGCAACAGCTTAATTAATTATGGAAATAACCAAACCAAAATAAGAACGACGATAACAGAGGAAAGAACTACAGCATTTGTCTCAACCTAAGCAACATTTTCCTGAAGTCTAGGAGGATGGCAAAGGTGAGATATTCAAAAAGTGAGATGTAACTAAAATTATATTCAATCTGGGCATGTCTTCCCCATTTTCTCCTACTCTGAAAATGAGCATGTGCTAGGTCCCTGTTACTGAAAACATATAAACCCCAAAACGTAAGTGTTTTTGCAATGTAAATTTTTGCTTACTTTTTGAAAAAATAGCATGAGATGTTAGACATTTTAATGAGCTATTTCTAACAAATGTAGAAAACACTTAAAAGTAAATTCAACTAGTATATTTAATTAGTATCTGAATAAGCTACATTATAACTTTTAAACTTGATTTTCCAAAAATAAAACATTTTCTCCAACCAGAATATACATGGTCCTAAGCTAATATAACTTTAGTGCTCTAAAAATGTTAGTTTTCATATACAGTATAGCATGTATTCTCTAATTCCTTAAGAATGTTTTTGTGCTTTCAAAATATCCAAAAATTTTCTATTTCCAATCCTGCCCTCATTTGGACTATACTTGGATAAACATAAACAACAAATTATGTGAAAGTAGTTACAAAGCTAAGTTGCAATAGACAGATAATAGTACAAAATTTAATGGCGAAGACTTGAAATGCTCCAAATAGTACTGCAAATTATATTAAAATAATTACAAAACTAAGTGGCAAGAGACAGATGACAGAACAAAACTGAATGATTGAAACCTGAAATGCTCAAAACAATACTATATTCCGTGAAGTAGGCTTGCATGTTAATGCTATATTCTTAATGTAAAAAACTCTACAGCAAATAGCCAAATGCAATTTGTTACCACATATAATGAAGAATGAGCTGGGATATGAATTATTAAATGACTAATTAGAAAATTGTTAACTTCAAAAAGAATGGAGACATACTTTCGTAGATGCAATAAAGAAAACACACACATACAAAATTATACTGTTTCAGGGTCAACTTAAAAAGATGAAGTTTTTTAATCACTTCTTTCTAGAATAAACAAGATTTGCAAAAGTATTAACATAATTTCATAAATTTGCTAAAACACTGCAAACAAGGTTTTGAGAGTCAAACCCCCCCCCCCCCCCACCCCCCGGGCTTAAACCTCAATTAAAAGGAAGAGGAAAAAAAAACTTCTCACTAGAGGAACTGCTCAGAGGTCACCAAATCCTTTAATTTAAAAAGGATGAGAGCAGCCTGCATCAGATAATGGTTAGGGATAACAGTTCCTCTCAAATGATCATCAAGCCATGAAGATATCTGGAGCTTCATTCTCCAATAACCCACAAATCATTGCTAACTCATTTTTCTAAGGAGAGGGAGGGAAGGAGGGAGGGAGTGAGGCAGGGAGGGGAGGAGGGAGGGAGGGAGGGAAAAGTAGATGAAGAGAAAGGAGAAACAATAAAACAACACTACAGCAGAAAGCAAAATGAGGGCAGTGGCTTTGTTCTGAGGAAAAAGTTCTTGATTTTATCTATAAATATTGTCAGTGAGATAGACCAAAATCCCTAGAGAAAGATGATACAGGAAGAAAAAAGCAGATGCCAGTTGAAGACTATTGAATGACAGAGAAACTCTTTCATTATGTTCGTAGGAGAAAAAATGATATACTGTGTACCGAAATCTATGAATTTACAGTAGATTTCTGCTATCATACCGTAATGCTAAAGTGACTTAACTCTATCCTGAATTATTGTGCATGATTTGCTAGTAATTAGTATTTTTAAGTGAATTGAAAAGGGGGTTTTGTTAAAAGAATATACTTTTAAATAAACAGATTCACAGCACTTGGGTAATAAAAATAAAATTTTGCCAGAATTTCTCATCACACAAATAAGGACCAGTGGTGAAACTGATTTTTCCAAAATGAGCAGTTCTGCAGGGGAGTCAAGTAAAGAAAGCAAGTCCCCTGACCCAGGGAGTTCCTTTCCTTCTATCACAAGGATCAACATTCATTACTTTTCTGTAGCCAATGTTTTCTTGAAATGACTTTGTTCACATATTTTTAATGAGCATTACATAATTTCATAATGTAATCACTTAACTATTTCTTTCCTTTTATTTTTTATTTATTTATTTTTTGAGACAGAGTTTCGCTCTTGTTGCCCAACCTGGAGTGCAATGGCACGATCTCAGCTCACTGTAACCTCCGCCTCCTGGGTTCAAGCAATTCTCCTGTATCAGCCTCCCGAGTAGCTGGGATTACAGGCACGCGCCACCACCCTGGCTAATTTTGTATTTTTAGTAGAGACGGCGTTTCTCCATGTTGGTCAGGCTGGTCTTGAACTCCCGACCTCAGGTGATCAGCCCACCTCAGCCTCCCAAAGTGCTGGGATTACAGGCGTGAGCCACCCGTGCCTGGCCTCCTTTTATTTTTTTAATGACACAAATGCTTTGCCTGGTCCCTGGGCCACTTCTCCTATGGCTCTCCTGCCCTTGAGAATTAAACTGTCAATTTTGATGGCATTGATATATGTGCAGGAATGAGCAAATAAGGCTGAATTTTCTGTGAATGGGTACCAAAGGCAGACTAGAAATATGAGAACTTGAGGCAATAGGAAAAAATTAAAAGGCATCTATTTAAAGTCAAAAAGTCAAATAAGGTTATGAACCAAAATGTTCATCAATCTCTGGGTAAGGTAGAGTAACCTGAACATCACAAAAAGTAGGGTTAGGGTAAATAGAAGAAAGGACTATTATATTTATGGAGTTCATTTTGTCACACTAGAAGAAAGGACTGTTATATTTATAGAGTTCATTTTTTCACCGGGTGACAGAGGCTGAAAAGACACATGACTTCAAGAAAAAGCACTCATGTAATGGATTTTAAGGGAAGTCAAGAGTGGCCCAGCACAGCATCCCTAGCCTTAGAGGTTGACCACAAACCAGAGAACCAAGCTTTTGCAGGAAACCTCAAGGCCATCTTCACACACAATATACTAGTCTGCAAGACAATGGGTCAGACCCATTGAGCAAGTCTTAAATTCCTATTGGAAAGCAGGAACTCCCTCAAGGGAATACATATTAGAGAAAAGTAAACTGTCTGGTCATCTGCTAAACCATTTCTGGGCAAATAAAGACAAAAGGTCCAGAAAGACATCCCTTAGTTCAAAAATCTCACCAACCCAAAACAAAAATGAAAAGACTCATTCACTAGTCTATGGTCTCCCCCTAAAATAGGAATCCACTCTGTTTTCCCATCACCTAAGTCAGTGCCTAGCATCTAATGGGGTTTGATAATTCTGGTGTTAACAAGTTCTGCTCTAAAACTGTAAGTATCTCCTAGAGAGCATTAAACTAGTTATAATCAGTCAATTTACACCACCATGGGCCTCACAAATCTGGAGCTAACCCCAAACGTGGGGTTAACAAATTTCAGAAATTATCAAAGCATCTATGTTGGCACAGTAAGGAATACAGAACAAACCAGAACATATCCTTGGCTCCTGGAAAACTAAACACTAAGATCATTATACCTTCAGAGATCAGAATACAGTTAAAGGCCAAACTCCAAAACATACATGAAAATTCAAAAGAATACATAAAAAAGGATTAGATTGATTGCTATTAATATCATACCAAGAAAAACATTTATTTGG
This sequence comes from Theropithecus gelada, assembly GCF_003255815.1. Taxonomy (NCBI): domain Eukaryota; kingdom Metazoa; phylum Chordata; class Mammalia; order Primates; family Cercopithecidae; genus Theropithecus; species Theropithecus gelada. The sequence goes on from NC_037680.1 coordinate 44,594,427, forward strand.
GAGTGTTTTTTTTTTTTTTTTTTTTTTTTTAAGACGGAGTCTCACTCTGTCGCCCAGGTTGGAGTGCAGTGGGGCGATCTCGGCTCACTGAAGGCTCCGCCTCCTGGGTTCACACCATTCTCCTGCCTCAGCCTCCCGAGTAGCTGGGACTATAGGTGCCCGCTACCACGCCCAGCTAATTTGGGAGTGTTCTAATCTAACTGCTGTTAAACTAAAATTAATTTTTAGTGGGCATAAAGCCTTATACTCTCATATACACACCCAAAAGCCATCCTTTTGATGGGCTTAAGCATAATACAGAAACTCAGTAAGTATTTACCAAATAAATAAATAAATAAATGCCTATTTGATCTGTAACTAACTTTACAGAATATTACAGTACTCATTTCAACAGTATAAATTTGAAACATCAATTATTTAGCACCAATGATCTCATCTAACACTTCTTTTCCTCTCCTCATTCACAGAGAAGCTGACACTGTAATTAGCACTTCCCTTCAGAGATGATGACCACTTGACTCCTTCAGCAAACCCTGGATCCAGCTCCATGACCTACGGGAAACTCAACTGACAGCCCCTACCACATAAAGAAGTCGAGTTCAGGCCCAGTGGTCTAAAACTGTTGTGTGCCATCGCTTCTGACCTGTGTGTGTAAATCCCACTTTATTATGGGACAAACGGAGTGGGGACAGGAAGGGGACAGGTAGTAGATGGGGGCTGAGCTGGGAGTGGGGGTCAGGAGGTGATACAGTGTCATCAAGAGAAAAACATGTCCCAGTGGCCAAAACATAGTTGATAATTGTGACTTCTATGACATAACACTCTCACAAGAAAAGATCCCAGTGGCCATTGTTTCTTCTAAGAACAATGGTTTCCAGTTAACACATGGCCAGTCTGTGAGATGATGCAGTGCACTGACCTGTGTATAATACACACTCACGGAATTAAAGGATTATTAGGATACCGGATGTCCAAACACTGCCACAATGTGAGCCCTCTGAAATAATAAAACTGCAAGCAACAGCAGTATTAGACATTGAAAAGATGACAGCAACTCTGCTCCACACAATCTCATGTGCCAATAACTGGGCCACAAAAGCCTGGCAAAATCAGGCAGCCTATACTCTGTAAATTCTACTTATTTTTGTTTGAAAAGAACCTGGGAGTTGTACATCCTAAAGAACCATAGCCATTTCCCCCCTCTCTAAATATATCAACACACCAAAAGGTCAAAGGTTCAAGGGTAGGAAAGATCAAAGCAACAAATCAATATAAAATGAAAAATAAACAATGCAAATATATTATATTCTATTGCAACATGGGCTTTAAGGAAAGAAAATAAGAATGAGAAAATGAATTAACTGCTAATAAGCAAACTCATAAATCCTAAGACCTCAGACGAATGAAGCAAAGCACAAAGCCACAAAAGCACCAGTCCTTTAGATAGACAGCTCTACCTAAGTTACAAGTAGCTCCAAATGACACTGCTATGCTTATTGGTTCCAGGAAAACAAAGGAAAGAAATCGGAATGACCAGCCTCCCTGCTGACCTCCACCCAGACGCTTACACAGTTACCATCACTGGACACTGACTATGGAAGAAACGCCAGCAGAGGGAAACGTGAAGGCTATGGGCAACTGAGGGCTTGGTAGAGACCAGAGACCAACCCATCAAACCAGAAGGCAGGCTCCAGGACTGTCAGGCACAAGTACACACAAGCCTTACATATATTCTCTACCAATATTCTGCTAATGGCAAAAAATGGCTGAGACTTCTAATAGAACACCACAATCAAAGTATCAGCCGGGCACGGTGGCTCACATCTGTAATCCCAGCACTTTGGGAGGCCAAGGTGGATGGCTCACCTGAGGTCAGGGGTTCAAGACCAGCCTGGCCAACATGGCGAAACCCTGTCTCTACTAAAAATACAAAAATTAGCCGGGCATGGTGGTGCATGCCTGTAATTTCAGCTACTCGAGAGGCTAAAGCAGGAGAATCACTTGAACCCAGGAGGCGGAGGTTGCAGTGGCCGAAACCGGGCCACTACAATCCAGCCTGGGCAACAGAGTGAGACTCCGTCTCAAAACAAAAACAAAAACGTAAGTATCATAGGCAAACTCTTGAGTGATACATCCAAACAGTACATACATTTAAATGTGTACTCCAAATTTTTTTTAAAAATGTTAAAGTACACTTATGCATGGTCACAGAATTTCAGGATTCCTAAAGGGATCTTAGAAGAAAACTTCCAATTCAACTCTTTTTAAATCGCGCTGAGCTGTTGTGCAACTCTACTAAAGCCAAAACAAGTTTAGTGGCAGAAGCAGGACCCAACTCTCCCCACAGTTTATAAAATGCTTTTTCCAACTCAGAGAAAGTGACCTTGAAAACCGGTTGGGTGACGAAGGCACAATATTACTGGTCACTAAGATAGCAAGCAACAGACAAGCAGCATGCAGTAGGAATTTCAGTAAGAGCAAAGAACAGCTGAAATTTCAAGGCGGGTAAAAGCCTTAAATGTATGCAAATTTCAAAAATTAACATTAAATTGTGGTAGCCCTGGTTTTCTTCTGAGTTTTAGCCGGCAATCCATTGCTTCAATAAAACCCAACGAAATCTATGCATTGTGTAGCCTAATTTAAAATGTAAGGCCAAACAGATCTGGAAAAGTACAGCTTTATCCTTGTACTTAATTTATACTATAGTGCACCGTAATTAAGCCTAAAATAAAAGCTATATTCTGAGTAAAGACAAAAAGCTCTTGTTAATGACATTCCATTCTCAATGTAGACTGTAACAAAAGGCTTCTTCATTTGCAGCCAACTGTCATTATACTTTGTAGCTTGTATGGAGCTACTGGACTAATATTTGTACTGGGATTAGTGTGGGGATAACCAATCAGTTAACTCCTCCACTGCGGTTTTCTATTATCCTCAAATAAATGGCCAAAAGGGAAAAAAAGAAAATTGGCCGGTAGAACAACAACGATATTTATGAGATTAAACCCTCAAACCCTTCACAGTTTGCCGGGCAACTAATAACCATTTGCCAAGCTGTTCATTTAATAATGAGTCAGCTAAGCCAAAAGCAAATGTTCCTTCAACCAACCATTGCTACTATAGTCATATCCACACTGACAAGCTCCAATTATTTATATGAGGTACTCATTTAGAATAAGTACAAATTGCCGTGTTAAGAAAAACAAACTCCTCTCATTAGCCAAATGCAAGCTACAGAGCATTTTTTAAAAATAACTCAAATTTGTGTGATGCTATAATTTATGAAAGCTAAAATGACCAACAAATAGTTTGGGGGGCAACTTCCATTTGTGTCACACATTCTAGACGGAGGGCCAGAAGCTCACCATTCAAAACTGCAGTCGGTAATCCTGACATGTTAGGTTATGCCACAGTGTGTGCCCTTGATACAGCAAGTGGAGTGCCAACGCTGAGGCCATTCTCACCTTGGGATTACTTGAACTGAGCAAAATACTGTTTCTCAAAGCAAATGAAGGTGTTCATTATCCGACACAATCACAAGGTATAGTCTCATTAATCTGGGGAGCAGGAAGTGGTAGGGGCTGCTTTCCAAGAAATGCATATGTCAAAATAGGAGATTAACACCTTTCTCCCAACCATCTCCATATACCCATAGGTTAAAAAAAGCAACCCGCAGGTATTCCCTGCACTGTTACTTACTAATAGTTCATCCATACTGGTCTGGCATTTTTCCAAGTTGATCCGTTTTATTGCTACACGTTCTTGCCTGGGTTTGCACAGGGCTGCTTGAACCACAGCAGTAGCTCCACTGCCTGCAATGAAATAAAAACATCAGCGATCAAATGGCACACTGTGAGGTTACTATCTGTAACTATTTTCCTAAAGATCAATTTTTTTAAACTCTTCTATTGAGAGTACTCAGAACATTACCATTTGACATCTTTTATTTAAAAGAGTTTCTTAAATCCTAAAATAATTATCTGGAGGAGGAAAAAAAAAAACAAAAAACTGCATTTCCAGACAATGTATGTCTGAGGACACAGGGGACAAGGGACATGAGCATCTACATACAACCTTGCATGAAAGCCATTTCCATCCTCAGTTCCTGGTATTTTCTAGCTTGAGTGCCTTTAAAATATCTCAAGCTCTTCTTCCACCTCAGCCCAAACCAAACCACTCCGGTCTGAGCTCCTTCAGGGCTTTCATGAGAAGCTGAGATAATTGATCTGTCTGAACACTCTTTGAGCTTATTTCTTCAGAGCTTTCTCCACAATGAGAAAAACAAGAATCAACCCTAGTATTTTCATGTTGAAAGCACAACTTCCAAGGATGCCAAGCAAAATGATGCAAATATGTAATTACAAAAGCTCCTGACATTCATATAAATCTTCTATTTCTAAGGTTTAATGATCATTAGCTAATGCACTCAGACTCCTAAGAGACAGTCATGTCATTATCCATATTTTATAAGAGTGAAATGTAGATGTGTAATGATTTGCAGCAGAGCACAAAGAGCTCCTAATCGGTTTCATATTCCATAGGGGCAAAAAGGTCTTCAGGTTAAGGCATCTCAATTCTGCAAATAATACCAAAAATGCCATTCTCATCACATAAATCCTCCAGCACTGCAAGATAGCCAACATGAGAAAACAGCCTGCACTCAGGATTGTGCAAAGGTGGTCAGAGGTGACAATCCTTCTCCCTAAAGTTTTTCTTCGGTAATACTTCTCAAATGATTCATCAAATAGCATTACAAAAGGGAAAGCAGGGGAGTATCTGGCAACAAGAGAGATCAGTATTAGCTTTCCTAATATATGTGATAGAAAGGCATGACATTTCTAGTGCGAATCAGGGCGTTCCCACCCCAAGGAAGGGTCAAAATGGGTGTTTATAGGGCTGGAGCTCTGCCCTATCTTCTGCCCTGTGGCCTCATCATCAGCTCTGGCCCCCTGACTTGGCGACCCCAGCAGATCACCCTACTCCTCCAAACCCAGGTCTCCAACTTAAAAGACTACCATTCCAGGGAAGCCCAATTTGTGTTCACTGGGAAAGAAAATCCACACACACATACTGACCACCCACTGCACAGTAGGCACCTGACTCCTTATGAGCCTGTACATTTTTATTACTAGCCTCATTTTACATGTGAGAACACTGGGACTCAGAAAATTTGCCCAAGGTCACATAGAGCTAGTAAGTCCCTGAGCCAGGATCAGCATCAGGTCTGCCAGACTCCAAGATCTGTGCTTTTGTTCTATTTCCCACAAGCCAGAGCACACCCTTCCCTCCCTCACTTGTTCTCGCCTTGCTAGGAAAAAACTTTCTTCCATCCTATATGGTTCAACAGAAGACAAACAACCTAGAGGAGGGTCTGCATGAGCCTCACTTGCTAGAGCTCAGTCTGGGAAGAGAGTGCTATGGACAGGTGGCTTGAAAGGGCCTTCCTCTTCCTAATCTCACTGCTCATCCATCAGCTGCTACCCCATTGGCTGCTACTCCAGGTCCCACTAGGTTGGCTTCACTGGCCCTGCAGATCACAGCCCACTGGGTTCAATCCAGAATGGTCCAGATGGCAGAGCCAAACACCAAAAAAAGTCTGCTGATAGCCAAGTATATTTTCCAGTCTCCAGAACAAGACACTATCACTGAAGGGAGTCACAGAGAAAGTGCTATGCAGCTGGTTAGCACTGGGCCTGGTACCCATCAGAGAAATCAACAAACATCTTCAGCTGCTGATGGGAAACCATCCTCAGCTCTACCTGCAAAAAATCTTCCCCCAGCTCAACTTCTCCAACCTTAATCCACATTCCAGAACATTCTCAAATCAAGGAGTTTCAAAAACAGGGAAGAATAAATTAATTCCCAGAAAGGACAAAACAAGCATATGTAATACAGGGATACCTCTCATAGTCAGTTAAGTCCTTGACAGTGAAAGTCTCCTAACCTCCAAGGAACAACAAGTAAGAATTCTAAAAACAGGGAGGGGTAGGTGGTGAGAAAAATCTTTTATTGAGCTTTACAACTACAGAAGTATTACTGCTTTACAACCACAGCTGACTAAGGAACAACTGGCTACTTCTCATCTCTAGACAGAATAATTAGGAAGCTTTGTGACCTGAGATCACTGTCACAACATGAATGGATTTAATCATTCATTAAACCATTTGGGAGACTCTACTCTAAATCCAAAGATTTCCCTTCTGTAGAAGAGACCAAGAACAAAGTTAAAGGTGGAAAGGCACCTTAAAGAGCATCAAGTCCAACCCCCTCACCTTATGAATGAGAAAACAGGGTCTTGTGAAGGATAGGGATGTGCTTCCTGCAGCAACTGGAAAACACAGGATTAGGACCCTAGGCATCCTTATTCCTCATCTACCATTCTGTGCACCAGGCTGGTGTTTTTTCCAATTGCCAGTGAGGATCCAGCCCTGGTCCAATAGGATTAGTATCCTTACAAGAAGAGACAATAGAGAGCTTACTTTCCCTCTCTGCCATCTGAGGACACAGCGAGAAGGTGACCGTTTACAAGCCAGCAAGACAGCCCACCAGAAACTGAATTGGTCAGCACATTGATCTGGACTTCCTAGCCTCCAGAACTGTGAGAAATACGTTTCTGTTGTTTAAGCCACTCAGTGTATGGTATTTTGTTACAACAGCCCAAGCAGACTAAGACAGAAGCCTTGAAATGTCTGTTCAAAGTCATTCTTCCACTAACACCTATGGCAGAGAATGCCATACTAATTAGAAGTTCTTAGAAACCTCCTAATGAAGTCAACAGCAAATGGCAAGACTCAACTGAAAGGCCTCTGGTAGCTCACTGTAGTTCGCATCTTAGGTTAGTAGGAGCCTTGAAAAGAAGGTGAGACAGGGATTCTATCCAAGCATGGTATTGATTCCCTCTGTGACAAAATCAACTTACTGGGTGGAGGCCAGCATTGTTTAAAGGAAGCATCAGAATGTACTAGGGGTAAAAACTGCTTTATGAAACTTTTGTTTCACTTATGCCCAAGCTTTAGTATGACATGTTTTACTGTAAGTGATGATCAAAAGTTTGAAGTCTGTTAGTACTAGATGAGGATTCCCAGGATCAGAGTAAATCCGTGCTTTGAAAGGAAAGGAGGTGACCTAACTGCATAATTCTAAAGGACATTTAGAAATAATACCAAGGCTGTCTTGCTTTAAGGGTTTTTACGCACTTTGCTGATTAGTTTAAGAGGAGGCTAAAAAATGTGGGGCTTGTATACACAGGAATTGGACAAGGGCTAGCAACATGAAATAAAATAGGAGCAATGAATATGCTGAACAGCACTTTGTATTTATTTTGAACAATATATGATATTGACACGACTCATTAACATTAGTAGCATATTTTCAGTGAAGTATCATGCACCGCTTTGGGAATAAGAGTTCTTAACATTTTAGGAATTTCTCATTTTATTCCTGACTCCTACTTCAAGTGCAATAAATCATTCTATAGGATTACGGCCTGTATGCACATATGCACAAGCTAAGTGAGCGCGGCTTTAAATCTTTTCAGTTCACTCTTTTAAGTCACTCTGTCTCAATTCGCTGTTGCTAATTCCCGACTAAGAACAGCTACTTGGAAGTTTTAGATAGTGATTATGTCAATGGCAATCAGAGGTAAGAGATTCCTCACGTTCACTACCATGACGCAGATTTTTCCTTTAGTTGACACCTCTTCTCATTTTCCCCTCCATATTGCTGCTGGTATTAAGGTGAATAACCAGAACACTGCATACCTGCATTTTATACTTTCAGCTATCAAAAAAAATATTTCATGGAAATATAATTTAGTATTATCTCTCTGCATTTCACTAAGGTCTATATGAAATTAACATGAAAAACTTCAGTGTTTCTTTTGCAAAAATCACTACTATTGTCAAATGCAGTCTCAACAGTATGTTCAAAGTCCCTGCTCCTATGACTCACACAATAACTTCCTCTTTGCATTTAGTGCTAGTGTAAAAATGTCTTCCTCCCAAGTAACTTAACAGATAATAATAAATATGTCACATCATATTTTCCTTTTTTGTCCTGTCAGAAAGCTCAAACCTATATTTTCTGTTAAAACAGCAACTCTCCTTAACCCAGGTTTCCTGTGACTTCTTCTCCTTGCCCTCTCCGTTACACAGCACCTATTCCTTTATGCTTAATTTAGTGGTACCTCCAACACATGACACAACGTTCCTAGAGTCTACCAAAGCAAAACCTCCTTGAAACATCACTACCTGATCACCAAATGTGAAAGAATATGCTTAACAGCTCCAAGAAAACTTTAGGCACAAAAAAAAAGCAGCAAAAAGATATTTGCTTATATTAATTCATCAACAAACAGCAAAATACTATGTAGCAGGCAGTTCACTGGCTAATAAAGTGCCAAAGGTGACCATTCCTGTTTCAAGCAGAATAAATCCTTCTATAGGATCACTTCCTCTGCAGAGGTTAACAGGGATGACTGAAATGCTGTTATGGACTGAATGTGTGTTCCCGTAAAATGTCTATGTTGAAGCCCTAATCTCCAATGTGACTATATTTAGAGATACAGCTACAGATAATTACCACCTTTATGGAGGTAATTAAAGTTTAAATGAGGTCATCAGGACACAGCCCTGGTCCAATAGGATTAGTATCCTTACAAGAAGAGACAACAGAGAGCTTACTTTCCCTCTCTGCCATATGAGGACACAGCGAGAAGGTGACCGTTTACAAGCCAGCAAGACAGCCCACCAGAAACTGAATTGTCAGCACATTGATCTGGACTTCCTAGCCTCCAGAACCGTGAGAAATACGTTTCTGTTGTTTAAGCCACTCAGTGTATGGTATTTTGTTACAACAGCCCAAGCAGACTAATACAAAAGCCTTGAAATGTCTGTTCAAAGTCATTCTTCCACTAACACCTATGGCAGAGAATGCCATACTAATTAGAAGTTCTTAGAAACTTCCTAATGAAGTCAACAGCAAATGGCAAGATTCAACTGAAAGGCCTCTGGTAGCTCATTGCAGTTCGCATCTTAGGTTAGTAGGAGCCTTGAAAAGAAGGTGAGACAGGGATTCTATCCAAGCATGGTATTGATTCCCTCTGTGACTTTAGACCTAACTGTTGTATCTAGACTTCAGCTTCCTTAATGGGCATAATAAAATACACCTCTAAGGCTCATAACATGTTTTACATCCCTGAAAACATCAACTCAATAAATGTTTGGCTCTCTCTCTGGGACTCATTTCTCCATCTGTGACATGAAGGAGGTAAACTATATCTACTGTTTATATGGCACCCAAGGGAAAAGAGGGCAAAGTGGCTCAGGGTCAGAACTGAGTTTCATTGTGCTTAGCACCAGGAAGATTCAATTGGTTTAAAAGAGAGGATAGGAGAGCTAAATTTGGAAACCAAAGAACTAAATGATTTCTAAAGTCTGATACAGCACGATGAGCGTAAGAGTTTAAAATATAAGAGATAATACAATTCCGAAACAGCTGTGAATTAATATTCCATAGGAAAGATTGTCATGTATAACGCATATTGATATCTAACCTTAAAAAGTTATTTTAAGGCCAGGCATGGTGGCTCATGCCTGTAATCCTAGCACTTTGGGAGGCTGAGGCAGGCAGATCACAAGGTCAGGAGGTTGAGACCAGCCTGACCAGCATGGTGAAACCCCGTCTCTACTAAAAATACAAAATTAGCCATGCATGATGGCAAATGCCTGTAATCCCAGCTACTCAGGAGGCTGAGGTGGGAGAATCAGTTGAACCCAGGAGGTGGAGGCTGCAGTGAGCCAAGATCGTGCCACTGCACTCCAGCTTGGGCGACAGAGTGAGACTTCATCTCAAAAAAAAAAAAAAGTTATATTAAAATATCTGTGTCAATCCAGTTGCATGGGTTCACATCCTAGCCCTGCCACATACTAACTGCTTATGCTTGGATGACTTGCCTAACTTCTTCATGCCTCAGTTTCCTCATTGGTAAGTTGGCCATAATGCTACCTCACTCATAGAGTGGTTGTGAGGATTAAATGCGTTAACACACAAAAAGCCTTTGAAACTGTGTCTAGCACATAGTAAGCACTAATTAAATCTGAGCTAGCGTTGCTCCTTAGGGAAATCCCTCCAGGTCAGTCGGTGTCCTGTCAATCTGTCATTTTAACACCACATAATATTTTATAGTATTAATGTACCATAATTTATTCAGCCCTCCTTCTGTTGATGAGTATCCCCTTTATTTCTAGTTTTCATCTCCATATGAACAATGTAGCAATAAACATCTAGTACTTTAAAAAAGAAATTAGTCCATAAGAACTTTTCTTTATGTTAAAGTTAAGATGTCAATTGTCCAGTAACCCCTTCCCATAAATGGCAAGATTTTTTTCAAGGCATCACATTAGCTTCTAACATTAGTTATGGTCCCTGGAAGGAAGTTCTAATCACCATATTATACTTAAATGAGAAGCACAAAGTCCAAACTTTAATAAGAGTTTGACCATCTCTTAGCACATGCAAGGACTCCTTAATTATGCTTAGCTGTCCTTTACCAGTGAACAGAGTCAAGAGTGGGCTAAGGCTTTCTTTTTAGAGGTGCTAGCTGGTGATGGATAGTAAACAAAACAAATGGCTTTGGTTCAGCTGATTTATTCTAATCCTGCCTTTCCCCAGCTTACTCTTTGAGCTCTATTTATATCATGTGTCCAACCTCAAAGCCCACAGGTCAGTCAGTCACATGAGGACCAGAAGCTGGCCAGGGGAGGACTTGAACTAATGGACACTCATGTGAGCTCTACAGGGGCACAACTGCCACTCTGCCTCAGTTAACTGTCACCATGTGAGATCGTGGACCTAGCATAGCAAGACAGTCAGAATTTTCCAGAAAGGCTGAAAATCCAGAATTCTGCGTTAACATCTCCTAATATAATAAGGTTGACGATAAATTTTTTTAATATAAAAGCATTGTGAGTCTAATAGAAGTTCACCACAGGCTGTTATTTTGCCTGGGTGTGTTACTGCTATTCGCCTTCAAAGGTACACCCTTCCTTACCTGATGGTCCCAATTTTAAATTATTAGATTGCACGTGTGAAACTGCCATTTTTCTAGATCAAAAATGGTCACGTCATACGGTTCAACATAGTATGAGTATGTACTCGGGACACTGACCCAAACTGATCTACTACATCTCGCCATCCTCCTCGTCTTACTATTTCACACGGAAAGAAAACCTTATCACAGCGACTCTTCTGTCATCTGGTGCATTCTATGTGGCAGGAACATGTGCACAGCGCAATCTCAAGTCAAAGACAAACAACAGTCATGGTGAGATACACACAACTTGCCCTACACATTAATTTAGAAAACAGACACCCCTGCTGGCCTGTCTGGGTAACAGTGCACAAACCGCTCGCCTCCACTGAGCCCAGCGCAGCACGACTATGTTTCTCAAGGCAGCTACAAACTGGTGACCCTCCTAAATGACCTGGTTTGTGTCACCACCACGCTGACTAGTTTTGTCCTTCTGCCTCCATCAAAAGAACAAGTTAGTAGAACCTCCTTCCAGGGTTGCTGGAAAAGATTTAGAGCTTACCAAAAATAAAAAATAAAATAAAACATAAAAAGCAAAGAGTAGGATTAGGTGGATTAATGGCCACTCAGTGAAATGTACTTAACTTACATTTCACCACAGACCTGGATAAAGTACCTTGCCTGGGAAAGCCTGTTAAAACATTTAGAGATCACAGACCTCACTGAAGAAAAGCAGCCCTTGTATATAACTCATCAAGAACCATCTGATAACACCACAGAAAAATAAATAGTAGTCCTCGGTTCTGATTTTAAGAGATAGAGGAATCAAACCAGAAGAAATGTAAATAAACTCACCTTGGACCACAAGTTACATCTCAAGCAACAACTAAAAACAAAAAACAAAAAACAAAAAACTTGATAGTGAGTACAATTACTGAACACGCAGAAAGTATATGGATTGGGATACCTAATATAAAGAAATCCAATAATTTACTAATTTTAATAATTTTCAATGATAATGAAAATTATTATTAGGGAGTCTAGGTAAATTCAAGCCAGCCACCAGATGAGTCGTATGTGTGAGAAAAGGAGCTAAAAAAGAACAGACTCTAATTTCCATCTAATTCAACGTGATTAATACTGGAATTCACTTCTAGGCATTTTTGTTTTCTTAATGAAACACAGTAGATTTTTTAAAAATCACTCTGGGAATATGATTGCTTGCCGGTTTAAAAAAAAAAAAAAACACTTAACATTAGTCTCAAGAGCACTTACTCAGAGGTTCAGCCCCTCAAAGCTGAAACTCTACTGTAGGATTTTCGTCCTAATATTGATACTGACAAACATGCAACCTGGAGTAAAACACATAACCTTTCTGCCACTGAAGCTGTTTACCTTTTAAGATTATTTCATTTTGATGGGGAGTACAGGGAGAAGAGCCCGCCCAAGCTATGAATGAATCACTTGAGATGTTACCTTCTTGAACAACCCCAAGGAGAATTAGTCACTTCCTCACAGTTCCCAGACAGGGACTCTCTGCATACCTCATCCTAGCACTTCCATGCTTGTGGAGCGGTCTCCTCCAGCCTTATTATTCCTAGAATCAGCCCTTCCACCTAGACCACTGCCTGGAACACAGGAGGCCTCCATAAGTGTTGGCTGAGTGAATGGAATGCACATCAGCCGATCACTGGGGAGGACACCTGCAGACAAGGGAGGTGAAGCTGTGCTCCAAGCCGGGTCTACATAGAAGAGAGCAGGCACTGGTGGGCTATATAACCTAAAGCAAGGGGAAGAGCACTTTTACTGGATGTGTCATCTCTGGACTGCTTACCATGCGTGTGTTTTTAAGTAGGTCACTGGGGGGGATGTGGCACTTAACTTCAAGGCACAAGCCTAGGGAGGCTCTCTGCCTTCAGGCATTTCTGATTTGCAGAACATCCAGTTCAATTCTAAAGTCAGGTCTCATAAGAGAGCTCATTCTGAAGAGGAATGTTCCATCTGAATTTCAATTTTTAAAAACTGAATCCACTGGCCCCTGTTCAGCATGTAGAAGCCACACAAAACATGGCAGGCTACTATAAACTAGGGCCTTCAATAATTCTATGTGAGCATACAGAGATGATATAAAACACTGAACAACAACATGAAGAACAGACAAGAGCCCACAACAGCCCTCGAAATCCATGTCAGGGAACACTGCATCAGGCACTAGACTGTAGGCAGGACACATTCCTACAGAGAAAATCTGACTTTCATATTCAGTAAAAGGTCACTTTGAAGTCCTTGCCCCCTGCAAACTCAAAGTCCAATGATCTGGCAATACTGAAAAACTTCCTGTTCTGCTTGGAGGGGATAATCCAACTCCTCCCAGCAAAACCCACTTGTTTTACTGATTAAATCAACAAAATGGAAGCCAACATTCCACAAAGAAATGTCTATTGCTATTCACGCAGATAAACAGGTACACCCACTGGCAAGGCCAAAAGGCACAAGTGCCCTGGTTTGAATATGTATGGTGTGGTGGTGGCTTCTGATTCCTTACTGCTCCAACCTCAAGCCACCTGTAAATGGGACGGGCTCTAAATGCAAAAAGAAGAGCCAGTCCCTACTTCCAGGTCAGTACCACTCCATTCCCTCTCTGCAGCTATAGGCATGTTGGCTTTGCATAAATAAGAAAAAGGAGTCCCTCTGACTGAACACAACGGGGTGCAGGGCCTGACATGTGGACAATACTCAGTTAGGGGGAAAAGCTCTTTTCTCCCAGCTAATTGCATCAGAGCTTGTGGGCTAAACAAGGGTTGGATTTTCAGCCTCCAGGGGCAACATACAATGTTGGTGGCCTTCGATCAAAGGTTATTAGCATATCCACCGCCCATGCCCTCTTAAAAAAAAACAAAAATTAAAGTTGGTGTCTAACCCCCGGTACAACAACTCCAGAGCCAAGAAGTAACCCCATGGGAAGGCCCTGGATTTGGGCAGATTTTTTCGAAGCCTCAGGAAGAGGATAACTACATCAGCCACACCTAAGATGTCTGTTTAAAAAGCAGATTCTTAACCCTATATCCAATCTATTGAATCGCAATTATTGCAACTGGAGGCCTGAAATCTGCATATTTAATTAGTTTCTCTAGCAATTCACCCACATCCTTAGATTTGAGAACCATGGCTCCCTCCTGGGTATCAGCTTCTCTCGCCACACCTCTGCCAGGATTCTAGGGTTTGGGGAAATTAATCAGTCAGGGGCTATTAGGAAAATGGAAGCACTACTATGTAACACAACAGATATTATTTAATACGAAGATCTCATTCAACAGGTGCTAGAGAATGGAAAAGACTGAGTGACATAGAGTTACTCAGGAAGCAGTAGGAAGCAGCTACCACTCCTGGGGTAGGACTGCAGGAAACAAAGGGAGGAGGTGGGGGTTATTAGAATCCACACATTTAGGAGGAAACCAGCAGGGCTGGGACCCTGATCTCTGAAGAGGAGCCCTTTCTGAAGGTCCACATGGGACTGGGATAGCAGCTCAGGGGGTGCCAGGAGGCTGGCTCCAAGAGGTAGAAGGAAACTGGAAATGGAAACCAACTACTGCTGGCAGAGGGAAAGACCCTTTCCGAAGCTAAGCTGACAAGAACAGTAACAGGATGAAGTGTGTCCCTTCTCCCTCCTGCAGTCTTCCAGAATTCCCCTGGTGCCCCCACTAGCAGAGCTTAACAGGGAAACAGCAGGCAAAGAAGGAACGTGGAAAGTGGTCTGCTGACGACCAACCCAACACCCCAAGCAGATTCTAGGAAGGTCTGTCTGGGGCTTAGAGGAAATCGCTTAATAAGGAGCCAAGGGAGTGTGACCTCCGCCAGCTCCAAAAAGAGGCTGGGGCTTTTCTACGCTCCATTAACAATGGCCAGACTTTTGTAAAAATTCTCATTTCACTCTATTTTTCAACACAATTACTAAAATGATCCTTTTTAACATCTAACACTTTCCAAATGTTTACTCTGTACTTCTAAACCCCGCCCCATTCCACCCCAATCTACTTCCTCTGGATCGAGTGGTGGTTATGACTGAGGGTCTGGGGTCACACACCCCAAGTTATGTGACCTTGGACACACTGCCTGTGTGCTTTGTGCTGCACATTCCCCAATTATAAAAAGCTAATGAAAATAGCATCTACCTCACAGGAGGGCTGTAACTATTAAATGAGACTATACATGTAAACGTAATAATATAAATGTACCTGTCTGGCACTGAAGTGTTTAATAATGTTTTGACTGTTGGGGTTAATAGTATCCACATGATTATCCCAGACACCTGGACAGAAACTAGAACTAGGTCCACTACACCTTTTGAGAAAATGCCTGCTCATCCCCACCTCCCTATGATCAGCTCTGCTCCCACTCAGCCCCAGTTCCTGCCAGCTACCTATCAACTCCCCCTCTTCCAATCCCACTCCTGAGGGCCAGCGCTGACAACTTTTATATGGTAATGATTGGGCGCAGAGAAAATTATGCCAGGAAAGTGATTCATTGTTCAAGATACAATTAGCCCCACTTCTCAGGTAATTAAACAGCCCTGGCTACCACATCCATGATGCAGCAAGTAACTAAAACATTTCTCCTACTCAAGGACACAGGAAAAGAAAGTCTACTCACTTTTATGCCACCTCTCCATCTGATCTGATTGCACTTATAATCCAACTCCTGCTTATCCTGTCTCCTCTGACAACCTGAGGTCCTCCCCTACGTTACAACCGCGGAACAGGAAGTAAGATCACCCTCTGCATGGTAGAAGCCTTCCTTCCCCTTCTGTTGACATACTTTCACCCAGAAGCAGGGGCATGATGCCACAGTCTGAAATGATGGCAGAAAATAAGAGCCACGAAGGAAGAGGATATCAACTGCAGGAACACAAATGTCCAGTGCAGTGAAAAGCGGTGTCTTGGCAACCCAGGAGGCCCTGAGAGCATCGCTGAGTGAGAAGGAAAATTAAAAGACACATCCTCATGAAGGGCATGGAACACCTGCTAAGCCCCAGTGGAAGCAGCGGCATGCTGCAGTCTCTGCCTCCAGCAGCCCCAGCCCACAGTTCCTCCTAAGCGAGGCCACCTGCAGATCCTACAATACCATGAGTCGGAGCCTGGCAGGACATCAGGAGAATGTTCCCTCCTTTAGTCTTGGGGCTGGGGGCTAAAGTGTTAGGACTGTGTCGTATTGAAAGATGTGGAGACAACTGGGTGTGCTGCGAAAACGTCGCTGCTCATTTAGTTAGTATGGGATGGGGGTGAGTTCTACATTTCTCAAGCTCCCAGGTGATGTGATGCTGCTGGTCCATGGGCCACATTTTCAGTTGCTACCATGTAGGTGGCATAGCTTCCCTAAATTATCCCCAGAGGGGCCAGGTATCCACCTCCTAACAAGGGAATAGAGTTTAGGCCCCTATGGAAGGAACTGGAAAGGAGTCCTGAGGCATGGAAAAGCAGATGCCTCAGCATCAGGGACAAGAGGTGCCAGTCTGGGAAGGGTCTCGCCTGCCTGCAAGCATCCAGAAGGAGCAGATCCACTCCAAAGAATCATAATTAAGGAAATTACGTGTATTGAGCTATTCAAAAATGAAGATTCAGTTGAGCATGGTGGCTCATGCCTGTAATCCCGACACTTTGAGAGGCTGAGGTAGGCAGATCACTTGAGGTCAGGAGTTCAAGGCCAGCCTGGCCAATATGGCGAAACCCCTTCTCTATTTAAAAAAATTAAAAAATAAAAATAAAAATTAGCTGGGCATGGAGGTACAGGCCTGTAGTCTCAGCTACTCGGAAGGCAGAGGTGGGAGAATAGCTTGAACTTGGCTGGCAGAGGTTACAGTGAGCCAAGGTCACGCAACTGCACTCCAGCCTGGGCAACAGAGCGAGACTCTGTCTCAAAATAAATTAATTAATTAAAGTAAAATAAAAACAAAAATGAAGATTCAACATTCCCTCCATCCCATAACATGTAAGTTTACTATTTTATTTTTTGGGTGCATTTTTCAGAAATTCACTACAAATGAAAGATGACGACAACTCCTGCCATAGTAGAAATTAGTGGAAAAGGCATAATTAAATTTCAGAATTATTTCCAGCACGTATGGTCGAAATTAAGTTGGACTTTATCTGGAAATTTATTTTATTAATCCAGAAAACATGATACCTCAAACATTATGGGTAAAGATATAAACAAAGCTAAACAGCTGATTGCATCTGTTTTTAGTCAACTTATGTTGAGCCTCCAGTCACACTCACATTAAATAAATTTGATAACACTACGTCTAAATTCAACCTATACAAGTTACTGGGTATGATATTACAAGAAAGAAAATCATTACAAGTATTGATTTTTTTTTTTTTTAATTGAAACTACTTTCTTACAGCCTGAGGCCCAGGTCCCCGGATGTATGACACATGTCTAACTAGAAGCAGACGGAGAGCTGCTTAGGATAGCCTGAGTTTCAATATGACTTACAGTCACACATCTACTGTTTGTTTTTTTTTTTTACAGCTAGGCCGATTAGATTGGTAAGTACTTGTTAAACTGACATTTTCACAGATGAGCTTTATTTCCTCTCTCTTTCATTTACTCAAATGATAGGACGTATTTAGTTTTACATCCTCATTGTCAAGTTTTTGTAACTAACATTTCTACCTTGAACTCTAAGCTCTCAGAAGACATCACCTGGGCAACATAACGAGACCCAGTCCCTACAAAAATTTTTTTAAAAATTAGCCAGACATGCTGGCACATACCTGTAGTCCTAGCTAGGGAGGCTGTGGTGGGAGGATCGTTTGAGCAGAGGAAGCTGAGGTTGCAGTGAGCCACGATGGCACCACTGCACTCCAGCCTGGGCAACAGAGCAAGACCGTGTCTCAAAACAAAACTACCAAAAGACAGTTACCTACCACTGATTTGCCTCATTTGCTGCCAAGATAACTCTTCTGCACATAATTTAATAAAGTCCAGTCAGTGGCCATGCTCTTCAGTTTGGACTCCAAGCTGTAGCCTACTAGCTACAGCATGTGAACAAAAATCCTGTAAAAGCCCAAAATTCAGATTCAATCTCTGTAAAAGTTCAAGATTCAGATTCAATCTCCTGATGCGTCAATTAGCTGCCCTTTGTTAGCTGCCAAAAATAATACTTAAGTCCATCCAGTTAGGGTAACAAGAACAAAATGAATGGCTGAGTGTAAGAATTCCACCCCTACGGGCTGGGCACAGTGGCTTACACCTGTAATCCCAGCACTTTGGGAGGCCTAGGTGGGTAGATCACCTGAGGTCAAGAGTTCAAGACCAGCCTGGCCAACATGGCAAAACCCCATCTCTACTAAAAATCCAAAAATTAGCTGGGCGTAGTGGTGGGCACCTGTAACCCCAGCTGCTCAGGAGACTGAGGCAGGAGAATCACTTGAACCTGGGAGGTGGAGGTTGCAGTGGGCCAAGATCGTGCCATTGCACTCTAGCCTGGGTTACGAGAGCGAAACTCTGTTTCAAAGGGAAAAGAAAAGAATTCCACCACTATAAATGGGAATGGGGTGGGAAGAAGCTATCAAATACATATGATCTACTCATTATGCATAATAATTATAATAATGCCTTCTTCACACTAAGAATAATAGCATCTTGGAGTTACAAAGAACCTCAATTTATAGTTTATATGATCACCTCCAACTTACATATTATACAATAATGAAGAATATGTACTTGTTTATTCATCCAACATATTTCACTGAGCTTCTAGTATGTGCCACATCCTATTTAGGGTGGTAGAAAGGAAGCTCAGAGCAAAAAGTATCTGCCTTCCTAGAGTTTACATTTTATGTGAGAGGGGATGTGGATTTAAAAGCATCATAAACGGCTGGGTGTGGTGGCTCACGCCTGCAATCCCAACACTTTGGGAGGCCAAGGAAGGTAGATCACCTGACGTCAGGAGTTCAAGACCAGGCTGGCCAACATAGTGAAACGTCATCTCTACTAAAAATACAAAAAATTAGCTGGGCGGGCACCTGTAATCCCAGCCACTCGGGAGGCTGAGGCAGGAGAACTGCTTGAACCTGGGAGGCGGAGGTTGCAGTGAGCTGTGATCATGCCACTGCACTCTAGAGCAAGACTCTGTCTCAAAAAAAAAAAAAAAAAAGTATAATATAAATAAGACAATTTCAGATTGCAATAAGTGCTATGACAAAAATAAAATTGGTGGGGACAATACTTGAGCTATGGTGGTTAGAGAAGCCTCTCTCAGGTGGTGACATCTGGGCTGATGAGAAGGGGCTGGCCATGCAAAGATCTGAGCATTCTAAGATGAAGGGCAGCATGGGCAAAAGGCCTCAGATAGGGATCAGTTTGGAGAGGTTGAGGGACAAAGACAGAGGCAGTGTGGCTGGTGCTTGTCAACTAAGAGGCAGGTAGAAAAGAGATGGTAGGACAGGTTGGCAGGAGACTAAACACAGGGAGAGAGTCCTTAGACCAAGGTGAATACTTTAAAGGATTTTGAAAAAAAGAATTACAGAATCTGGCTTACATTGTACAAAGGTCACTCTGGCTGCTATGTGTAGATAAGATTGTATGTAGGGCAAGAGTAGGCACAGAATGGTTGTTTAGGGTGTTACTGTAGATGTGCGGGCATGAGTCAACAACAGCAAGTGCTAGGATAGACAAAGTAGAGAAGAAGAAAAGTAAAGTGGTTGGATTTGAGAATATATTTGGACATAGAGCCACAGGACTTGCTGATAGATTGGAAGTTAAATGCAGAGGAGGAGACGTTTAGGTACTAAAACTAAATATGTAATCACCTCTACTATAATCATCACTCCATTTTATAAAGAATGGCCTTGATTCTCTCTTCACCCATCCCAAAACCCTGCCAATGCTGGCCCATCCACCGGAATATGTTCTGCATGCTCCAGATGTCAATTTGAAAGGCTTAGGCTGCCGCTATTGTTCAATGAACCTCCAACATCAGGAACAAGGAAGAGTGAGGGTGCAGGAGAAGGAACGATAAAAACCGAGAAGGGGATGTGCTTCCCATGTTCAAGAGATATTTCGGGGGAAAGAACCATCCAATCACATCTTACAAATGAGTATTCATGTGTACTGCCCTCCTATAAAGAAATGTTACACAAAACCAAAAAATATGTATGTAAATATCCAGTATTTGTAGGTATTTTTTCCATCCAACTCTTTTTCTTATAAAGGCTTAAAAGAAATAGTTAACTTGTTCATTAAAATTAAACCATATTGGCCGGGTACAGTGGCTCACGTCTGTAATCCCAGCACTTTGGGAGGCCGAGGTGGCCAGATCACCTGAGGTCAGGAGCTCGAGACTACCCTGGCCAAGATGGTAAAATCCTGTCTCTACTGAAAATACAAAAAAATTAGCCGGGCGTGGTGTAATCCCAGCCACTTGGGAGGCTGAGGCAGGAGAATCACTTGAACCCGGGAGGCAGAGGTTGCAGTGAGCCAGGACTGCGCCATTGCACTCCAGCCTGGGCAAAAAGAACGAAACTCAGTCTCAAAAAAATAAAGTAAAAATAAAACCATACTAAACAACAATGACAACGAGTGCATTAAAAAGCCCATTGCCCAAACACAACTATTTTCATGATTGCATATTCCATTGCAATCTTTTTTTTTTTTTTTTTGAGACGGAGTCTCGCTCTGTAGCCCAGGCTGGAGTGCAGTGGCCGGATCTCAGCTCACTGCAAGCTCCGCCTCCCGGGTTTACGCCATTCTCCTGCCTCAGCCTTCCCGAGTAGCTGGGACTACAAGCACCCGCCACCGCGCCCGGCTAGTTTTTTGTATTTTTTAGCAGAGACGGGGTTTCACCGTGTTCGCCAGGATGGTCTCGATCTCCTGACCTCGTGATCCGCCCGTCTCGGCCTCCCAAAGTGCTGGGATTACAGGCTTGAGCCACCGCGCCCGGCCTCCATTGCAATCTTTACTCACACACACATGCACATGATGTACTCACATTTATAGCCACAATAATTATGACTTTCAATGGTGCTATTGTCATTGAGAATTAGATCCCAAACACTTTTCATGTTTCTAAAACCTACTAATAATTATATTAATTGTGGTACAACATCCCAACATGTTATTGAACCATAAACTATTGCCTGTAGCCCTAAGACTAAGCACTTGAATTCTCCTTTATCTCAGTGTTGTGTAATAATTTCAAAGGGATAACCCACCTTTGGTACAAATAAAAGCTAAAACGATGTCAAGTTTGTAAGCTTCAAGTCTCTTGAAAAGTTGCTGTATTTGGTAATTCATTACATTGCTTATAAAATCATTCACCTGTCAATGACTTCCCAAACCAAGTAAGTCAAAAGAAATAGATTTCAGTTAGGAATTATTTACTGATGATACTAGAATAACTCACAAAGCACAACAGGAAATTGTCTGAATGTGATCTAAACTAGAGTGTGTGCATTTGTCCTCACTGGCGAATCAAATATGGACTTGGCACATCGTACTCACCAGCACTGTAACTTCACGAAGTCTCAGCGTTCACTAGGTGACTAAGTGCTATTGGCAAGAGTCCACAGATGAAACGCTTCAAGAGACACTCTCTGAATGTTTTAAGGATAGTTTTACATTAAAATAGTTTACTATATTTAAACATGTTTGAGTAAATTTAGAACTGTATATATAACATACAGATAAATGTTACAGAGAGAGATTACTATACTGTATTCTAAAGGTGTCTTTCATTTAAGGCTTGCTAACTCCTCAATGCACATCTTAAAAAGTTTCACATGCTTATGCAATTGCTAGTTTCCCAGCTGTCTCCAGATTCTTTGCTGTGGCATCATATTTTGGGCAATGCTAAAAGTAGCAGGGGGCAGGGGAAACTTCAGGGACTTTAGACTTCAGGCAATGTTTAAAAGAAAAATCCTATATTCCTTATACCCTGATACTTAGGGGGTTACACCATTCAGTGGACAGGAGTTAATAAAACCACTGAAGTTTGCTCTCAGCTTCAAAAGAAAGCCAGCAGCAGCCTCTCTATGAAAACTCTCAAACAGCCCTGGAGACCAGCATGTCACCTCTTCCCTGTTTTTATTTGTTAACCTTAACTTGGGAGTCCTACCCTTTTAGGAGAACATCTGAAGAAGAAAAAGAAGTGGCTATCTACAGATAAGACACCATCACAGGAGAAACTGGACTCCATCCTGGAAAACTGGGAAAATGGTTCCATTTTACAAAATTGTATTGTATGTCAAAGCCACAGATGAAGAAGTGCCACTTTAAGGAACTCCATGATAATTTACTTTGTAAAAGGAAATGGTAATCCTGTATTTTAACTTTACTTTTTTTTTTTTTTTTTTTAGACAGAGTCTCACTCTGTCGCTGAGGCTGGATTGCAGTGGTGTGATCTCGGCTCACTGTGACCTCTGCTTCCCAGGTTCACGCGATTCTCCTGCCTCAGCCTCCTGAGTAGCTGGGATTACACGTACAAGCCACCGTGCGCAGCTAATTTTTGTGTTTTTGGTAGAGACGGGGTTTCATCATGTTGGTCAGGCTGGTCTCAAACTCCTAACCTTGTGATCCACCCGCCTCAGCCTCCCAAAGTGCTGAGATTACGGGCATGAGCCACCATGCCTGGCCATATTTTAACATTTATATTAATGCAGATTTTCACAATTTCTGGCAAGGCTTACACTGAAAAAAGAGCCCAAAAGGACATCCAAATTCTTTGGACAACATGTATTCAGCCATATCAAATATTGCTTGAAATAATTAAGCTGTCAGCAAAGCCTTGGAAATATTTGGGCTATAAGAGTATCTGGAACTCATATTTGATTTCACGATAGTATCTGACCTGAATCACAATCTCTCACATTCTCCAGCAACAACCGAAATGACCCAACAGGGCCAACAAAATAACGTTTCATTTTCCATTCACCTTCATTTCTCTCTTGAATGTTAAAGTAACATTTTCGTGAACTTTTAAAATCTATGCATCAAAAACTATACATCAAAACACATGAGAAGTGGGAAAGGCTATGAGTGATTAGACAAAAACATCCATGGAAATATTAAATGCCATGGAATTAGCCTTAGGGATCAGCACACATTAAACTTACAAGACACATACATGCCAAACTACTATCTTACTTCACTCTCAACCCTAAAACAAGCATATTCCAAGGAAACCACCAGTTAAAATGGAAACTTAGGCTGAGCATGGTGACTCACAACTCTAATCCCAGCACTTTGGGAGGCTGAGGCAGGTGGATTGCTTGAAGCCAGGAGTTCAAGACCAGCCTGGTCAACATGGTGAAACTCCATCTAGCACTTTGGGAGGCTGAGGCAGGTGGATTGCTTGAAGCCAGGAGTTCAAGACCAGCCTGGTCAACGTGGTGAAACCCCATCTCTACTAAAAATACAAAAAAAAAAAAAAAAATTAGCCAGGTATGGTGGCATGCGCCTGTAATCCCAGCTACTTGGGAGGCTGAGGCACCAGAATCATCTGAATCCGGGAGGCAAAGGTTGCAGTGAGCCAAGATCATACCACTGTACTCCAGTCTGGAAAACAGAGCAAGACTCTGTCTCAAAACATAAAAATAAATAAAATAAAATGGAACTTAAAAATCTATTCTGTTAAACACATTCTCATTTTTCACTACCATTTAACCATTACATGTTTACCTTTTATTTTTGTATCAGTTTGTAAAGAATTTTATGGACTTTAGTTTTATTTTTATGAAATCCACAGAAATGTCTACCTGCCAAGGGGCTCAGGGGCCCATCATCATCAGACAAAACTCAGGTAAATTAAGACTTATTTGACAGACATCTTAAATGCGGCAGTGGAAAAATTAGCAACCCAGAACAACCTAGCTCCTGGGTTCAAATTTTTCATCTAAGATTCACATTCACAGCTTTGAACTCAATAAATTCAACCGCCAGGACTTGAAAGGGAGTTCTCGTGGCAGAAAATTGCCAACAAGGAGTTCAAACTTTTAGAGGCATATCTCATATAGTTTACATTTTCCAACTGCACTCCCCAGTGGACTTTTAATTTCTACCTCACACTTTCATTTCTTAAATATATGGTGAGAAATTCCTTCCGAGGTTTTCTTTTTAACTATTTTGGATTCACACCCCATGCTGCAGAGGCCAAACCATAGCTGGCAGCGAGACACTATGTCCGGCAGAAAGGTGTGGGTGGAGCATGGCCCACAGAAAGAGACCTCTGAGAACACATGCAAACCCCGCATTCCAGCACACAGAAGCACTGATGCATATTTATGGGCAGGCCTGGGCCATTTATTTTGTCCCTATGTCAGAAAATTACAAACATTCGTTTCAGGAGCTAGCAAGCTCTGGCCATCATGAGTCCACTCAGTGAGCCGGCCTCACACCCCTCAAACCACAGCTGCAAAAAGAAACTCCTTAAAATCACAAAGCAGTCAATATTATAAATTGCCAGGCATAATTCAATGAAAGAAGAGATAAACTAGACACAAATAATTTACAAGTAGAAGGAATGTGGTCACGTTTCATCCCATTCCTAAAGGAATTCAGTTTAGAGCTAGGAGGAATCCCGTCCATGTTTCACTTCTGGTTCCCAAACCCTTCCAAGAGCCACTGAGAATCAAAACCACCCCCCTTCTAATCTGCCCTTCCTCACCCCAAGTCACAATTCCCTCAGCCAATGAACAAGGAGATTTCTCTACCCTGAGTTCCTAAGCTGGTTCCCAAAAGACTTCTTAGGACACTGAGTCAAAATAATGTTCAAGGAGACAATCCAATAAAAAGATATCTCTGGCTGTCATTAAAAGCAAGAACAAAGAACAGCTTTGTCCTACTTGAAAGAGCTCTGAAAGATTATACTCTGTCAGTGAGCCCAGAGAAACAGAAAACAACTAGCCAGAGATGGAGCTTCCTGAGAAGTTTGGGGCCCCCTACATGGTCACCTGGTTGCCATAAAGGCCAAGATTTCTCCAAATGTTATCTGTGGACCACCTGCATCAGAAACAACTGCATTACTGCGACAAAGACAAATTCCCAGACTCAGCCAAACTTCCTAAACAGAATGTCCAGGGATGCAACCTGAGGACCAACATGTATAACAAGCTCCCAGGAACTCTTCTGCACAGTAACATTTGAAAAACCATCATCAAATTCAAACTATACTTTTATATTTCCCAGAGTTCTCACTATTTTCTCCAACAGAAATCATGGCTACAGTACAGTAAAACACAAAATCCCTTCTTACAAGTGCTACTTATCGTTAGTACAGACACATTCACTTATACTACTGACAACCCTATGAAGTATTTTAACCCCATTTTATGTCTGAGAAAACTGAGGCCCCAGATCACACTTTTCTTAAGTGGCAGAAGAAAGATTTGTACCCAGGTCTCTCTGACATGAAAAAGTTTTACTCCCACATGACTCCCTCTAACAAGCAGGAGACACAACTGCTTCTTGCTTTCCTAGTGGTCATTTACAGATGGTTGGCCATGACGCTCTGTCCAACCCCAGCCCAAAGGTAACCACTTCCATCATTTGCATCAGCGACCAAACTGCTAGAATGCTGCATCTGGATCAGGTCACTACAACTTCAGAAACATAATATGGGAAGCATCTGGGAAATATCTAGAGAGATTAAAAAAAAAAAAAAGAGTAAACAGGCTGTAAAACAATAAATTTTAAAAGTGAACTGAGACGAAGCTGGGAGAGTATGATCATATGCAGAGTATGGTGAGCGTGCATTTCCATTTCCCCTTAAGAGCAACAAACTGAAGCATGCAGGACTCAAGTCAGATATACTGACGAGTGCAATAGTGGCATGGAGGTTATAGGATGCTATTGACGGGAAGATTTGCAACAGAGGACCTCTATCAGTAGAACAGCGTTTCTCCACCTTGGCAATACGGACATTTTGGGCAGGATAATGCTTTGTTGTGGGGTACTGTCCTGTGTCCTACAGATGTTTAGCAGCATCCCTGGCCACAGCATTTCCCCACCTCTCCCCAGGTGCAATAACCAAAAATATATCCAGACACTGGCTCAGGGGAGAGAGGGCAAAATCTCCCTCAGCTGAGGACCATTAGAGGGGTTCTTCCTGAAAGAAGAAAGAGAAAAGGGAGTGGGGTAAAGGAAGAACCAGACATCCTTTCAACGCATTAAGGTCCTAGCTAGCTCAGTCGTGGAGAACTAAAACTTCCTGAAAGAAACATGGAGGAACTATGGATTATCCAAAAACAGAATAATCTGCCTGAGATGTCCAAGAATCAACTGCCCTCAGGAAAAGAACAAAAAAGAAAAGATGAAGACAAAAGAAAAGAAACAGGATCATTTTGCCTTGGTCATATAAAGTTGGGGCTCCACAGACACCCACTCCTGGGAAGGTGCTTCATCCAAGGTAGTTTACGAGAAAGAACATATCAGAGCTGTCACCAGTGTCAGAGTTCAGTCTTCTTTGTTTTTTTTGAGATGGAGTCTCACTCTGTCACCCAGGCTGGAGTACAGCAGTACGATCTTGGCTCTCTGCAACCTCCAACTCCTGGGTTCAAGCAATTCTCCTGTCTCAGCCTCTCAAGTAGCTGGGACTACAGGAGCCCACCACCATGTCCAGCTAATTTTTGTATTTTTAGTAGAGAGGGGGTTTCACCATATTAGTCAGGCTGGTCTTGAACTCTTGACCTCAGGTGATCCAACCACCTCAGCCTCCCAAAGTGCTGGGATTAACAGGCATGAGCCACCGTGCCCAGCCAGAGTTGAGCCGTCTTACCACTTAAAATGGTGTTGACGTGATAGTGAGACTAAACATCCTGGAATGTGAAACATGGGAAAAGAAAGGGGGAAAAACACAGAGGCTGCTCTATCTTAAGGGCCCCAGCCACTCGAAAACACAGTAAGATTATAAGGTTTGAAGAATGGATATGTGTTCTTGAAATGTTTGTGAAAGGCACCAGGTGCTAGCTGGCAAAGTAGAACAACTACAGGGATTCTGAAGGTTTAACAGGGACAGTCTACATGTCAAGGGACATTTACTAAATGCCTAAATACACAAGGTGCTATGCTGGGAATTGTACATAAAGCGAGGTCACCATACCTTGCCTCACCCCTTGAGATAGGCACCTTAAGGCAACTTTAAAAGGAGGCAGTAGAGAGATACAAGCAGGAGTTTCCTCAGCCCACCAAGGTTATCCCACCACCTCGCTCCCCATCCTCCACCAACCATTGCCAATACAAAGGAAACAACCTGTTGTTCAAATAGGAAGATCTAGCAGGAAATCTAGCCACATCAGAAACAACAGTCAAGTTACAGAAGAGACCAACAGTCCCTCAACCCCCTGCCCAGGGAAGACAAGACCTGGATCCACAGCACATTTAGGACTCAACTGTCCCACTGGCAGGCTGGAGGAAACCATTCTGAAGTGCTTTTCCTGCCAACAAGTCAATCCAGGTTCACAACCTACTAAGCATTGATGTCTCTAACAGTGAGAAAAGCTACAGAAAGTATCAGCCCCTCAAAGATTGTCCTTGTTCCCATGCTAGAGTCTGAATTAGGCAAAACAGCAGGTAAAAAGGAGATGATCGTTTTTAATGGTTATTTTGTGTTACCTCAAATGCTAATAATGCATACAATAAACTCTATTCCAAGGCAAATTTTTAAATCCCTGGAAGTCCTTTTTCACTACACCCAACAAAATTATCTCTGCAAGTTCCCTGGGCTTTCAGTTGTATATGCTCAGAGAATACGAATTCTTTTGTATACTGGTGTAAACCAAAAACAATTAAGAAGGCAAACCAGCTTGGTTAAATGTAATAAACTGCATTGAAATTTACTTTGAAATGTATGGGAAAAGAAACAAGATGGATCAATGGATGAATAAAGGGGGTGAGAGATGAACAGATAAGTGATAAAGCAAGTATGGTAAATATGAATGGGAGAATATAGGTGTGGAGAGATGGGTATTCAGTATCAATTTTAACTTTGTTGCATGTTTGAAAATTTGTAATGAAAATATTGAAAGCAATTTTTAAATAACACTGCATTTATTTTAGAATAGAAGGGGAAAATGAATAATATATTAAATTAAAACCAGTTATAAAACATTATATACAACTTAATTGCAAATTTGTGAGTATATAGAAAACACCAAAATATTAATTGTGGTTATCTTTTGAAGATACCATTATGAGTGACTTTTACTTTCTTCTTGGTCCTTTTCTGTATTTTCCAATTTTTCTTCAATGAGCATATACTGAATTGCAATAAAAAATTACTTTATAATATTAAATCTTAAAAAAATAAAATTTCTGAAGCCAAATCTAAATTACTTGCTATGGAAAATTATTTTATATATGGGCTGGGCATGGTGGCTCATACCCATAATCCCAACACTTTCAGAGGCTGAGGAAAGGGGAGCAGGGAGGGATGGGGATTGCTTGAGGCCAGGAGTTCAAGACCAGCCTAGTCAGTATAGCAAGACCCCAACTCTACAAAAACTAAAATTAGCCGGGTGTGGTGGCACATCCCTGTAATCTCAGGTACTCGGGATGCTAAGGTGGCAGAATAGCTTGAGCCCAAGAGTTCAAGGCTGCAGTAAGCCATGATGGTATACTCCAACCTGGGCAAGATGGCAAGACCCTGTCTCAACAAAATAAAAAATAATTTAAAAATAAAGAAAATTATGTCAATTATAATGCATTTTCTTATAACGAATTTTTTGTATATGCATTCAACTCCCT
Organism: Theropithecus gelada; assembly: GCF_003255815.1. Lineage (NCBI taxonomy): Eukaryota > Metazoa > Chordata > Mammalia > Primates > Cercopithecidae > Theropithecus > Theropithecus gelada. The sequence continues at coordinate 44,623,195 of NC_037680.1, forward strand.
TAGTGGCAAATTTTTGAAAAAGTGTCTCAGTAGAACACAATCCTATAATCCCTTATCTTGCCAATTAAGGCAACAAAAACAAGGAAATGTGTTTTAGCAATCAGTTCCCTTTAAAGAGATTTTCAAATCAAAGCCCCCAATTCACGTAACTCTACTAGTCCCATAATATTCATATGGTCTACCACCAAGGCACAGCATACTCTCTGTAGTTACCACAATCGCTGACAGCAATGTCCTCATGGGGGCCTCCTTTTGCCTCCACATAGGCCCACAGCTGGCATATCTATCCACATCCAGTGCATACAGCCCAACTCCTACCTTTCTGGCACAAGCACAGAAAAACACCTGATAAGTCAAGTGTTGCAGCAGAAACGAGATGTAGACTCTTTTTTTTTTCTTTGCTTTGCTTTTTTTTTTTTTTTTTTTTTTTGAGATGGAGTTTCGCTCTTGCTGCCCAGGCTGGAATGCAATGGCATGATCTCCACTCATCGCAACCTCCGCCTCCTGGGTTCAAGTGATTCTCCTGCCTCAGCCTCCCAAGTCACTGGGATTACAGGCATGCACCACCACGCTCAGCTAATTTTCGTTATTTTTAGTAGAGATAGGGTTTTGCCATGTTGGCCGGGCTGGTCTCCAACTCCTGAGCTCAGGTGATCCACCCACCTCAACCTCCCAAAGTGCTGGGATTACAGGCATGAGCCACCGTGCCCGGCCGAAATCTAGACTCTTGATTCCCTGTGTGACTTTGAGCAGATCACATAATTCCTAAATATAAAATGGAAGTACTTTTGTCAGCATAGTACATCCTTTAACATTTTATGGTGTTACGGATCTACAAAACAGACACCCAATATTCCACTCACTTCTGGCACAGAATTAAAGAAATGAAAAAATAAGGACTTCTTAAAAGGATATCTTTAAGGGTCCAGTATTCAAAGACAGTGATCAATCTCAAGTGATTAAGAAAGAGAAAGCTCACATACATCTTTATGCTTCTTATAGTACCCTGAGAACAGAGGCAGGAAGACTAATGGAAACCTCCATTAAGACAAGCTGGGTCTACAATATGAGCACAACTCCAGGTAAACCCATTCACGGTACAAGACTCCAATTTCAGGGGAGATTCATTTATACCCCTCTTTTGCCTTACCAGGCATAGCTTTACACATGCAGAACCAATCCTAAAGTTGTGAACCTTGGAAGCAGCTGAGCATAAAGATATGAAAGCCACCTTCTCAGCTGTATAAATGACCAAGATCACACTAAGGTCTCCTCTGAGTTCTGGTAAACTGCTACCCTCTGATAGTGATCGTCTTTTATATCATTTGCATTATTTTTATCATTTCTTTAAATCTCCTTTTATGTTGTTGCATTACAGTTTCAATTACATAAACATTGAGAAACATACACACACCCTAACTAGGGAAGTAACTGAATACTATTCCAAGGGTAGTTATATTTCCAGCTTATGAGCAATCACTCAACCAGGTGGACTGCCTCATAAATATATAATAGGCCTCTCGCCTTATGTCTCATTTTGACTCCATTCAACCTTAAGTACCTATCATTTGCACCACCTAAATGAAGGCAATGCAGAAGATACGGCAATGAGGAAAGGATACCCACTGCCCTAAGGGATGTATGCAAGTATATTCACACACAAAGAATACGAAATCTCAGAGGAGATATAAAATGCTTTCTGAGCTCCATGGAGTAAATCATCTCCACAGGCCTGGTGAAATATAAAAAATTTTTAAAGCTATCATGAAAAAATTATTTGAGATGAGCCTTGAAATGAATATGACAATGATACTATTGGTTAATTAAAATCTACTGAGCAATAAAAACATACCAGGTACCATGTCTGGTGTTTTTGCATAAATTACAAATATTTAGCCTCATGTTACAGGTAAGGACACTGAGGTTTGGACAGTGATTTGTCCAATGTCAAAAAGCTGGTCACAGGAATGAGATCCCAACTGAGGTTGGCCTACTCCCAAAGTCCACACCTTAAACCTTAACAAACGACAGTGGAGGGAAGAGTAAACTGGAAGAATAGCTGAGAAGGAAGAACAGTAGTGGGAAAGGCAAGATCAGAGAGGAAGAACCAGGGCAGTAAAACCGACAGAAACTGGCTCATCATTTGACCCAGCAGCCTCCTTCTCAGGAGACATTCTGGGGATAGGAGCAGAAATATGGTCATACATTCCAATGTCAAGGTCAAGTAATGAACACTCTTGAGAAAAAACGTAATAGAAAGCCAGTGTCCTCATAATGTTTAATATGTATAAGAAGATATACAAACTCTCTCCTAATTCCATTGAGATTTTAAAATTAGGCATTTTCACCAGCTTACCACCTAAGCTCTGGCCAATACAACCTGTCACCAACAAGATTTAAGGATCTGCTAACCTATTGGCCTGTATAACCCTAAAATGATCAAGTGAAAGTATACTTTTGGAAGCAGACAATGTCCACATAGCACACAAATCAACAACAGAACCAAGAGAAACTTTCTGACTTTTCTGACAGTGGCTACAACTATCCTTATATTTTTAGTCTAGGGTAGCATATTGCTTGGGTTGTGAATAAAGATACATGTAGAGACACCATCATGGAAAACTGTACCCCCTGTAATTATGTGCTTTCCCTTATGAATCCACTCCACCCATTTTCTTTCCTGTATATGACATCTTTCACATTCTCATTTCTAGTTCCAATTTCTTCTCCAAGATCCCAATTCTCATTTAGACACATGTGATAGACATTAATAGGACTTACAAATGTCTCCTTCTTGAGTACAAAAGCACTTCACTACTCTGCAATAGGCAGGACCACGTGACTCGTTCTGACCAATGAAATGTGTGCAATGTGAGCACCTCTCCGTCACCGAGGTGGGAAAGCCCCTGAGCAGTGCTCCCATGACTCTTCCCCTCCTGCTGCTAGAGATAACAGAGGATGGGAGCCACAAGATTGAAGCTGACTGAGTTGCTGCAGGAAGGACAGCTGACCTAACGTATCTCCCAGGGACATACAGGGAACTGCAAGAGCAAGAAATATACTTGTGTTGTGCTAATCTCCACTGATGTGGGGTTGTTTGCTACCATACCACAGTGCAGCCCAGCCTGACTGGTAGAACACGCTCAGTGGCTACCCCGAGGATAGCACAATACCACCCAGAATCACATTCTCCACCTTCTTCCAACTAAATTCAGAGAAGCCTACAAACCTTCGATTTTGGTTAACCCCAGAATCTTAGATTCTACCCCTTTCCTTTGCACCCCTAGGCCCATAGGAAGCAAATGCACAGAAGCAGTCTCATAAATTTTTACTGATGATGATGAAAGTCTTCAGCAAAAGTCAAATTGCTTTTAATAAGTTAGATTTTTTTTAAGTGATGGAAATACAGAGACCACCAGAAAAACACGTATTTTTGGGGAAAAAGCTCACCTATGAAGGTAGATGTATTCTTAGATATATGTAACTTTGAAACCTTTTTCTTACTATAAGAAACTAATGTAAGGCCTGGCGTGGTGGCTCATGCCTGTAATCCTAGCACTTTGGGAGGCCAAGGCGGGTGGATCACCTGAGGTCAGGAGTTTGAGACCAGCCTGACAAACATGGAGAAACCCCGACTCTACTAAAAATACAAAATTAGCTGGGCGTGGTGGTACATGCCTGTAATCTCAGCTACTCACTCGGTTGGCTGAGGCAGAAGAATCACTTGAAGCCAGGAGGCAGAGGTTGGAGTGAGCCAAGATCGCGCCACTGCACTCCAGCCTGGGCAACAAGAGCGAAACTCCGTCTCAAAAACAAAAGACGAGAAAGAAACTAATGTAATTAGGCTGGGAGTGGAGGCTCACGCCTGTAATTCCAACAGTTTGGGAGGTCAAGACGGGCAGATTACTTGAGGTCAGGAGTTGGAGACCAGCCTGGCCAACATGATGAAACCCAGTCTCTACTAAAAATACAAAAACTAATCAGGTGTGGTGGCAGGCACCTGTAATCCCAGCTACCCAGGAGGCTGAAGCAAGAGATCTTGCTTGAGCCTGGGAGGCAGAGGTTGCAACGAGCCAAGATCACCATTGCATTCCAGCCTGGGTGACAAAGCGAGACTATATCTCAAAAAAAAAAAAAAAAGAAAAGAAAAGAAAAGAAAGAAAAAAGAAAAGAAAAGAAAAGCTCATGTAATTAGAAAACTCTCAATTCTCACCCATGCTGCAAAAATGGCACACCAACTCTGAAGACATCAGTTGATAAAATGGGCAAATATATGCACTTACTTCTTTTAAGGGTCATACTACCACTACTGTGAACATACTGGAAACTGACACTTTTCACAAGTATCACCTGCAATTTTAAAAATTAAAAGTGCAAACCCAAAGAATTGCAATGCAAATATCAAAAGTTCACCTCAAAGGTCATTTATCACCATATTTTTCCCAGCCCTTCTTGAAATGCTGGCTCAGAGAACTGCTATGAAAGAAAATATGTTGTGGTTTCATTAAAATTTCTAGCTTAGAGATGTTGCAAACTTATCAGTTCCTGGATCATACAAGCTACACACACATCAAGGCACCTACTCCCACTGGTTAAGCAAACTATCAAACTTTGTGGTTTTGTTTTGTTTTGAGACGGAGTCTTGCTCTACTGTCCAGGCAAGAGTGCAGTGGCATCATCTCGGCTCACTGCAACCTCTGCCTCCAGCGTTCAAGGAATTCTCCTGCCTCAGCCTCCTGAGGAACTGGGACCACAGGCACCTGCCACCACACATGGCTAATTTTTATATTTTAGTAGAGATGTGGTTTTGCCAAGTCAGCCAGGCTGGTCTCAAACTCCTGAACTTAAATGATCCTCTCAGCCTCCCTAACTGCTAAGATCACAGATATGAGCCACCACACCCAGCCGCAAACTTTGAATAACGGATAAAAAATCTGAACTTGTGAAAATCTTTAATCTCCTCTTTGTTTTCAGCAGGAACACTAGAGAAAAGACAATCTACACAAAATAATATACAATTTAATTATAATTTAACTTGTCTTTCTCTGAAATAAAGCAAAAAAATGCTCATTAAAATTTCAGTGGTGAGTAGTCATTATACGGTTAAAAAGAGAAAGTACAATGTATTCGCCCATTTTCTCTATTTACCTAATCACAATGAACAAACTGAAAGTTTAATTCCTCTAAATCCAACTTTAAAATCTTGCACCCTCAATATTCTAGGGCAAAAAAATTATTAACTAGCTATAAAATAGACAATAAAAATATTTTAACTTAGATTCACCCAAAAGGCAAAGAATGACTGTTATCTCTCCCACCTCATCTATCTCAAGAGTGTTACTAAACATGGGTGTATTGCCCAACTTCCCTGCTCCACACAAGTATAGACTGCAATTGGAGTGACTGTTCTTCATTTCAAACACATGAGTCAAGAGGAAGTAGTATTAATTATTTATTGGTCAGCACACATTCATCAGGTACTCACCACATATGTGCACCTGTTATAAGGGTCAGAAAATTTCTATTCTAGAGTTTACCAGAGTTCACCAACCTTGTGAGGAGACAGGCCAGGAGTTCAGCCTTCTCAACCATGCTTTGTGCCTTCAACCTCCAAACCAGTGAGTTCTGGGTAATATTTGATGGTAGGAAGTATTCCTGCCTTAAAGATGGGACTTTATATCTGCATCTGCCTTCCAATTTATTCTTATATTTTAATTTTTCTTGGTTGTCAGTAGCAAACATATCATCTACTTGATAAAGCATCATCAACACCCTGTCTTACATCTCTGAGGAGCTCATGAGAGAAATCTGTACCAGTCACTGTGCAAGAGTGGAAAATAACCTATCGGTGTAGCTGTGTGCAAACACCACCTCCTTCTGCACAGGGCGTTCATGTATAAATTCCTATGCCTGGTTCTGAAAGTAAAATTCTGACACAAACACTCACTGGTTCTCTTATCAACTAAGTCTATACCATAATCAGGATGTGGGTAAGGTGCTGGGAACTCTTGGAGAGGTGGTAGCTAACTGCCCCACTCTGTCACAGTTACTTTCAAAAATGACTTATTGATCATTATCCATTTTAGTTTCAGAGAAAGAATGAGACATCTCAGTTGGAACTAACATCCAAAAGGAACCTGAATGGCACCTTTAAAAAATATCTCACTCAGTCATCCAGAACCTTTGCTTCTCTCACTTTAGAAGAGGTGAAAGAAGAAAGCTCGAGTCGTAAATTGAAGGCCTTCCTGTTACCGTCCTTTACAGAAACAAAAGCAGCTTGTCAGGCGAAGACTATCTGAATACCTCGTGCTTAGTAAACAGACCAGACGGGGATTCAGTGGAGTGTTTGCATAAGGAAGCTATGGAAGCTTACTGTTCTTAAGAGTGTTTCCTCCCCATCTCACCTGCAGGGAAAAAGCACCGACTTCCTCCCCAACCTTAAGTACAGATCAACAAGCCCTCCTGAATGAAGCTGCCTGTTCTGACCCACCTCTCCACATTGCCTTGGCCAACCCTCCTGACCCTGTGCTCCTGGGAAAATTACTCAACCTCTCTGAGCCATCTGAGATGTGAGAAACTTCAGTTAAATGTCTGAAGAGGGCTCACTGGTATAACCTGGTAACTGTTTAGAGCATGCCTCAAAGAGCACTAAGCTGCAAAGAACTCATTCCATGCTCCATGACTAACCTTAACCCAGGCATTCACAATTTGAAATGTGTTCATAGCATAGCCCTGTAAACTTCAGGTAAAGGTCACATTTCAGACCTTTTCTTTAAAACAGTAAATTATGTAATAGTAAGTTACACGTGAAGACACTGCTTACAACACATCATATCATGACCAATACAGCCTAAGGGTCCTCCGATCATCCTCTCCCTCTTGGGTTCCTTGTAAATGTTCCCACTGTTACTGGTTTGGTATATCTCTTTCTAGTCCTTTTTCCTAGCCATTTATATGTATATCCTTGAAACCACAAAAAAGATAAAGCATAAGAGTGTAGACTCCAGGACAGTCATTATGGAGGAGAATCCACCTCTGCCAATATTTAGTCATATTAAATACATAAATACCCCATGATCCATTCATCCTGTTGCTTGAAGTGTCTCCCAGTGACTCGGCCCACAGATCCATGAGGGCATGTTCACAGATGTTCCCTGCAACACTGTGTGTGGAAACTGGGAGTTGCAAGAAGAGATAAGGAAACCCATGGTGACAGCAAATGTCTAGATACACACAGCAAGGTAGATGCATGGATTTAATCACAAGAATATAGTGCTGAATTTAAAAAGTGAGAAATACTAAGTGCTAGAGCACAAAACTATTTGCATAGATTTTAAAATACACAAATCTCATCTGCCATAATAACCACATACCTCAAATGATTGCCAAGAAATAGGGTAAAACATGAAAATAGTCCCTGTCATGTGTTAAGCACTTAGTAAATATTCACTATTGTTAGATAAAAATACGTTCACAGTATACTATAAACTTTCTATTACAAAACTTCATTTATCACATCATCCTTTCTCCTCAAGTGCTTTCTTCCTATTAAAAAAAATACAGAGAACCAGCCTGGGCAAAATGGCAAAACCCTGTCTCTACAAAACACACAAAAATTAGCCGGTAATGGTGATGTGTGCCTGTAGTCCCAGCCACTCAGGAGGCTGAGGTGGGAGGATCACCTGAGCCCAGGTGGTGGAGGTTGCAGTGAGCCAAGATCACACCTCTGCACTCCAGCCTGGCCGGGGTGACAGAGCCAGACCCTATCTCAAAAAAAAAAAAAAAAAAAAAAGTATAAGACAAATTGGAACACCATGTGAAAAACTGCATAGAGCAGTTAACTTTGGGGGGAATGTTTATATGTTTTTAGCTTATTTTCCTTGCTTGCTCATATTTCCATAAAGAATATATATGACTTTAGAATTTTCTTTAATCCTTAAAGTTCCTTTCAATATGGTTCATGACTGAAAATTAGAAACATCCTAAAAATCCATCAATGGCTAAGCAGTTCAATTGTGGTATATACAAATAGTAGAATATTCTATAGCCACTTTTTGTCAACCTGATAAATAGTACAATGTTGTGTGGGAAAAGGCAGGCTCTGAAATCACCCGCGTGAAGACCTGAGGGGCCGGTGGACAACAGTGGTGGAGCAGCATGGACTCTAGAGCCAGTGTGCCCACCTCCACATCCTACCCTGCCACGCAATCCCAGGCAAGTCACTCGGTGTCCCTGAGCCTCAAGCCTCATCTGCAGAACAGGGTGATGACAGTGTCTGTCTCATGGGGTTGCTGTAAGCAAATGTGAAAGATGTCATAAATAACAACAACCGCAACAACAAAAACACAAGGTCCACTAAAAAGTGGGCCCATGTTATCTACATAAATTAAATCTCAACAAAGACTGATTTGAAAATGCACGCACACATGCAAAAGATCACATATTGTTTAATTCCATTTATACTCTGGATAGTATCTGGAAAGATCACATATTGTTTAATTCCATTTATATTCTGGATAGTATATCCAGAATAGGTAAATCTTAGAAACAGGTGGCTGCCAGGGGTTGGGAGAAGGGAAAATGGAGAGTAACTGTTTCATGGTATGGGGAACGGTGGAAATGTTTTGGAACTAGACACAGGTGGTGGCTAAACAACATTGTGAATGTACTAAATGCCACTGAATTGTTCATCTTAAAGGGATAATTTTATGTTATGTGGATTTCACCTCAGAAAAAGAAGCATGTAAAACAGTAATATGTTTTACAAGATATATACAAAGGATATACATAAATATTCAAAAGGCTGACTACAGGGGAAAGGAATGAGTAAGGGAATAAGGATAAAAGAAAGTCAAGAAATAATGTTACACAGGGTAATTCTGAAAAATGTCCTGCCCAGACCACTGAAAACTGTGTGCCGCGAACTGAGGTAAGATTTTCCTCTACACTGGAAATCCAAAAGACTGCATTGGTTTGCTGCCCCTTCTTGGCAGCCACTCTATTCTTCCTTTTGTCATTTGCTGTTTTTACCCAGTAGTATATATCTTGGAGCTCTCTTCATATTAGTACATACCATCTTTTATCAGTCTCTTTTACAGCTCTAAGGATGTACCATGATCCACATGTTTTCAACACAGTATTTGCACTGACCTTATATAATATGCCAATGAATGAAGGTTTCACAATGAAGGATCAAAAATGGCTTGCAACGGTGTGTGCCAAAAACAAAAGCCCTATTCTGAAATAAGTTAAAATTGTAGAGTTATTTTTTATGCATCCTTCATAGTCAGACTGCTCCCACAAACCACTGGCATTACCAAACGGCCAAGACTCCAATCATACCCTCCCCCCATTTCCACATCCTCCAAACTGAGGTTGATTTAATTTGATTTTACAGGGGAGAAAAAAAAAGTTAGCTGGATAAGAGTTCATTGTATGGTTCTTTGCTCCAAGATGACCCTTCCATAAGCCCCGTGACCACCTGGCCTGGCTGTTTGGTATTAAGTTTAAAGGCCTGGAATTAATTCAGAGAATACACAGGGCGTTAGTAATAAATAAGTCCAGGAAGCTCACCTTGGACCTTCTGACTCCTCCAACTACCATGCTAAAAACTCTACTTTTGCTAGATCTGTTTCCCAAATCCCAAACATCAACATGTCACCTGCTCAAATAGAGTGTATCTAACAGAGTTCTCTGAGACTTTGTTTTCATCAAAATAAACTAAAAGGCTGCCCTTTTTAATAATTAGTCACGAATGTCAGTTGCCTCAAGGTGACACAGGAGAAACAAACCTGACATTTGTAAAGGAACAGCAGCTGGAAAGAATCAGACAAGAGGAAAGGGGGAAAATGGAAACATTCCTGCCTGGGGTAGGTAAGGAATTGTATTTTAGAAAACCTAAAATAGCCTTTTGTCAGAGGTGGGATAAAGGTCATCACCATGGACCATGGTACTGGGGTAGAGGACAAAGCCACCTCTGAAGTGCACCTCACCCCGCTCTCTAGGGACCGGCCAGAGAGTGGGGTCTGTGAAGGTGCAAAGGGTGATCTAGCATCTCTAAGGACTGGGCAGTTATGCAATACAATTATGTTTTTACACAGCATCCCTCCCACAGGACATTCCAATAAGCTTGACAAAGGAAATCATTCATGCATTGGGTAAAAGCAATGTGAGGAGAAACCTCATACTGGGAGAAGAAAGACAGGAAACAGAGTTCAGATATGGACAGGTCTCCCGGGCGCTGCCTCCTTAGGCCTGCAAATCCCAACCCAATGTAAGGGGCAATGGGAGAAATGGGCAAGGTGACCTGACCAGAGGTACATGGAAGGTAAGGACTGAGTTAAATCCGAGGGAGACAGACGAAGGCTTCCTGTCTCCCAGAGAAGGTATGTCTTCACTCTTGGCAAAGACAGAATCATCTTCTGTCAATCGACTTGAGGTCGGTTTGGGATTTTTTGTTTTGTTTGAGGCCAGCTATTTACTCTACTTGTTAATAAGAAACACAAGTAGCAAAATATTTTCCTAATTTACGACTTAGCAGCCTAATTTATTTTGACAGAAAGAGAAGCATGTCTGCACACCAAGGCAAAAGTTGTGTTTGGCTGTTTGAAGATCTCCTTGGCATTCCTGCAAGAAATTCCTAGGTTTGGACAGTCCAGGAGAAGGGACTAAATGTCTCTTTTTAGTGACGTGAGTCATCTAATGAAGTGGCAAATCGCCATCCTCAGCTTGAGCAAACCTGACAGAAATACGAGTTTTTAGGCAGAGAAACGTTGTTATAAGCCACCTTCAAAAGAAGACATTATTCGTGTGCTTTCAACTTTCTAAAGCCAAGGCTAATGCCACCGCCACACCTCTTAGGCACGGATGATCTCATGAACAGCAGCGGACTTTCATCTCCTGAGAGGTCTTGGTTACCGGCTCTGCGCCAGGCACTCCCCAGCTTGGTGACGATCTGCATACCTGCCCCTTTCCCATACCAGGAAGCTTTACCCAACCAACCTGCTAGGACCAAGGCTTTTTAAAAAGTCAGCCCAGGAGCCCAGAGAGGTGCTGGTTGGAATATGGTGAGCTCTAGCCCTAGGTTCTCAGCAGAAGCAGACATGTTCTGTTGGGAAAAGGAGACTTTGCTCAGACCTGTCAGGGTTGTATTTCCACAAGCCAGTATCTTATGGACATGAATAAACTAACAAAACCAAAATCAGTGATTATGTGTTTCCCTGCAGCTCTACCTGTGTCTTCAAAAGCATCCCACTCTCCCATGTTATTGAAGAACCTTCCACAAAGGGTGCCTAGAAAGTAATGAGTCTGAATTCCTTAAGTCACACAGGGAACGTGTTCCATTACAGCTCCACCCGGTAGAATTTCCTATGGACCTTCATTATTGGAAGAAGAGATTCATATTCAGCATGAATTAGAAAACCCCAATTTCTATCAGTAAGAAAAAGGCCAGTCTCTGGATGCAGGAAGGGGAATACTCTGTTTACTTATCATAACCTTTATTACCTTCCTATACCACAGAAATATAGATCTGGAGAAATCAAAGAATCATATAAACTGACATTTCAGAATATTTTTATTATGTGAGGATCACAGATTACCCTATCCTTGGCCCCACTTCCTACAAAAGAAAAAATATATACAGTTGCCCCTCAGTATCCACACGGGATTGGTACCAAAATTCATGAATGCTCAAGAACCTTGTATAAAATGATGTAGTATTTGCATATGGCCTATGCATATCTTCATGTGTACTTTAATCATGTCTAGAGTAATACCTAAGACAATGTAAATGCTATGTAAATAGTTGTTACACTATAACGTTTAGGAAATAACGGCAAGAAAAAAGTGTGTACATGTTCCGTACAGACGCAATCATCCATTTTTTTCCAAATATTTTCAATCTACAGTTCACTGAATCCACAAATGCAGGAGCCATGGACATGGAGGACTGACTGTATATGTATTTAATAGTCAAAGCCAGCCCTAGAAACATAATGTCCTATGGAGGGGAGGAAGAAAAAAGCATAACTACTGATTCTAAGATCACATCCATGTTATCACGATTTAGACAGAAATAGCCTCCTAGCAGTAAATCACTAAAAGTCTCTCTATTTTGAAAGTACTAAGATATGTAGGAATCATATAAACTTCTTTTAACACCATGTCACCATTAAGGAGGCAATAAATGGAAATTACTGGCATGACTTTTGCTAACAGGAATTGTAATGGAGAAAGAATTTAAACAGAACTAAACCACATAAATTGGAAGAGTGTTCCCAGATAACCCTGTGCTCTAACAAAGCTTCTCTACTCTGAAACATTGGCACTGCAGCTGTCACATGCCAAGGCCCATGGGACAGCAGAGGTGAATGTACAAATCAGACAAGTAAGTTGTAAAGAACCACAAAAGCTCAGAAAATTCCCCAAAAGAATATGTTGGGAAAGTTCACTTTCGCAGTGTTCAACATGTATCATCTTTTCCGCAGAGCTGACTGGACAAAGTCCTACCATCAAAAATAGTGACCATGGGGCACAGCACCACGCATACCAGAGTCAGGTCATAGGACAGCGGTACTTGCGTCAACTCCTCTCCCACTTCTCCAAGCCAAACGCTCAACCAAGGCGGGTTTGCTACAGCAAAGTCACCTAAAGAACATGACTGTACTGAGACAAACTCCTGTGATTTTGTCTCTGAGTAGAAAGGCTCAGAGACAAAATCGAAACAGTGTCACATCTTTCCAAAAGTAAATTCCAGCCACAGAGACCAAAGAGAAGAACACAGAATACACTCCTCCCCCACCCCCCAAAAAATCAAGTGTAAGAAATAAAAGTAGATTCCAAAAGGTCTCAACTCTGAAAAAGGCATGGGGAAGCCTGAATTAAACACAGAGAAAGCTATTAGGAGAGTCAAAAGATTGACAGAAGTTCATGCAGCCATTCAACAAATTAACAACCAGCTCCTCACAAGTCGTATGAACCGTGTTAAATCTTACTCATGACATAAAACTCAGGACAGGAATGTTTCTTATTCTTCAGGAACTTAAAAAGCTACCACAGGAAACAAGCTATAATTATGTGCAAGCTGCTGCATTACACAGCTACAGGTGATTTTCCGTAAGAATCATATGAATCAAGAATTTGGGGTGGGCATTTAGGTTGAACCTTGAAAGAGTCACATAATTTGTATATTAAGGAAGAAAAAGTGAGACGATAGCACTCTAAAAAGTAGGCAGGGGGCCAGGCACGGTGGCTCACACCTATAATCTCAGCACTTTGGGAGGCCAAGGCGGGTGGATCTCAAGGTCAGGAGTTCAAGACCAGCCTGGCCAGCATGTGAAACCCCATCTCTACAAAAAATACAAAAATTAGCCAGGTGTGGTGGTGGGCACCTGTAACCCCACATACTCGGGAGGCTGAGGCAGGAGAATCGCCTGAACTCAGGAGATGGAGGCTGCAGTGAGCCAAGATCACGCCACTGCACTCCAGCCTGGGTGACAGAGTGAGACTCTGTTTCCAAAAAAAAAAAAAAATCTTCAGATATTTTTGGTGTGTTCAGATACTTCCCACATACACTTAACTCTCGATTTGTTGCTCAAAAGCCTAGCAGAATACAGATAAGTCAGGTACTATGGGGACTTCCTACCCTGGACAGAAGAGGTCTCTATCTCTGTCCACTTCCTCAGGGAAAGGGAGGCTTTTCTGTGACTTTTTTACTTCCTTCCCTCCTACTAAATCACAGAGAGTTGTGTGTAGGTCTCCTCTATCCCTCTATTGGCCAAAACTAATGCCAGTCAGACAGATGCCCTTAGCTAAAGAAAGAGAAAACATATCTAACCCATTCCTGACCTTCTCTCCAAGTGGTCTGGGGCAAGCAGGCACTCCTCTCAATGCAACAAAACTCTGGTCTCACAACTGCTCTCCTACCAATCTCAGTGTTGCCTGATGGTCCAGGTTTAGGAACTTAAAAAGCAAATCAACATTTAAACAGATGAGACTGTGTTCACAACTTCATAGATGCCTTCCAGGCCCTCACAAGTTACCTCGATATTAAAAAGGAGACATCAAATTCCTTTCACCTACTTTTCTTGCTTTCATCTATTTTTTTTTTTTTTTTTTTTGCAAATTTTGATTTACAAGTTTACTTTAAACTTTATCATCCAAGCATTATTTGCTCATCTTACTATAGAATGCACCTTGAAACATAATGGCAAGTTGTGAGGTATTGCACAACGAAAGAGATGAAGAGCCTTCCTTTGCTTGAGTATTTGAATAACGATGATAATCAAAGTTGTTCTTTGTTAATAAATTTTAATGTGAATAATATATACATTTATAAATAGAGACAAGGGTCTCACTATGCTGCCTAGGCTGGTCTCAAACAGCTGACCTCAAGCGATTCTCCTGCCTCAGCCTCCAAAGTGCTGAGATCACCAGCATGTGCCAATAATGAAAGGAAACTAAACAACTCAGTTAGCAACAGCAACAAATGCCCACCAAAGCTGAGAACTTCTCTGCTGAGAAGCAACACACAAGTACTGAATATGCTGTTGGTTTATCTGGTGAGAGTTCTCCTGGGGCAAAGAGAAAACCACTCTAAGCAGCACAGCATAATGGTTAAGAGCGGACTTAGGGACTCTGGAGAGAGAGGAACTCGATTTGACCCTAGCAAATATTTTAAATCTTCAGCTTCATTTTCTTCATTGGCTTGATATCAGTATTAAATGAAATGTGCATGTAAAAAGTACTTGGCAGAGCAGCAATTAATACAGCACTGATAGGTGGAAGAGATGACTAACAACATGGATACAGCTCTCTTCTCCCAAAGAGACACGTATAGTCAACTCCAAAAGAGATGTCAAAATCAAAGGCAAGTCATTTCAATTGCATCAAGAAAAATATTCCGTAAAATCAAAGGCAATATTTCCAGGGAAATTTTGGTTCCTAACAGTTCTCCATTAAATGCTTGCTTAGTTTCTTCTGGATGAAATAAAAAACTTTTTGTCCAAGAAAATATAATTGAACATGTGTCCAAATGAGGAGATTAAGATTATACACACTGCCCTCACTTTCAGTTAAATACCACTTTCAATTAAATCTAGACTGCATTGCAGGGGTCATTTTTTTAAGGTGAGTCACTTCATTTAGTATTTTTCCAGTAAAAGGTAGAAATCTTTGGCTTCAAATGCTGATCTAGGAGACAGAGTCAGAAATAATGGTGATTCCTTTTGTTTCCTGGGTCAGTTTCTTTTGCATTGCCGTAATTCATTTACTTGGTAAGTCATACTGAACTGCTGGTGATTTCAGAACAGGAAGGCAAGTGAACACATGAGCAGGATGATGGGAAGTAAAAAATTCCACTATAACCAGGATACCTTTGTTCAAAGGCACAATTCTATTAAATTCACATCCTGTGGTCATTTGTTAAGTTCTTGGAACAATGGTAAATTTAGTTACTGCATACAACAAAAAAACCATTGTTTCTTTTCGTTATTTCTCTTCCTTGTTGAAAGTTTA
Source organism: Theropithecus gelada (assembly GCF_003255815.1). Classification (NCBI taxonomy): domain Eukaryota; kingdom Metazoa; phylum Chordata; class Mammalia; order Primates; family Cercopithecidae; genus Theropithecus; species Theropithecus gelada. The sequence continues at coordinate 44,638,711 of NC_037680.1, forward strand.
AACATTGTCTCAGAGTCCAGAGTTTACATACAAGCTAGAACATGATGTTAATACATGCATATCAAAAAACAAATACACACACACTTACATGTACATTCAGTTAGTGTTAGCATTTAACCCATGTTTGTATAGGCAGCACTAAACTTCAAAAACTTTTTATGAACAAAATTGTGAAGTTTCAGGAAAACATTCGTCCTCTCTCTCACTACTAGTCTATCTTGGAACAAGACAACTAGTCTGCAAGACAGAGTGGATGGCTGGAATTTCCAAGTTGGAAGTGAAATCCCTTCTTTTAGGATCAACAGTAGAGCTATATAACATGCTATTGATGAAAGATAGAAGGACTTTGGAGATGGAACGATTAGTTACACACCTCCACCAGAGGACTGCCTCACAGGGCATAATCATTTCCCTGTTTCTCTCCTGCACACTTTCCAAGTTCCTCAAGGTGAGACCACAAAGGGCGCTTCTTCTTTGGATTACCAAGATGTAGCAATGCCGGCACTCACCGGAGCGCAAGAAAGACCAAATAAAGAGATAGAGGATAATTAACTCATCGTCTAGTCAAGAAAAAGCAGGGAGATTCAAATTCTGACCTTCAGCCAGCTCACAGTTGCTCAGGTCTTTCTAAAGAAAAGACTCTCCACTCTTTCGACCCTGTTTCACGATTTAACAAGTATGGATCCGCTTTCTCTAACATGGAAGGAAGAACTTTCCTAACCCACACAGCGCCTTGCACTACCAGCCAGGAGATGACAGGCATGTTTACAGAGTAGCGTATTTGCATCGTTTTTCCTTCTTTTAAATGTCTGACAGTCTGCTGTTTTGGCTGAATATTCTAGTCTGGTTTCAATGGTGGGAAGCACATGAGCGAAACGCTACGGTGTTTTCACTTGGTGTAGGAATCTCTCTCCCCACTCTAATGAACTGTGAGTCCACTGCCAGAATGCTTCTGTGCTCTTTTCAGCTGTCAGTACTTTAGCATTAATGCTAATAACTTTTCTAAACCTCCCAATGTCCCCATCATTGCTCCGGAGAGACGACAGGCCATGAGGATTGCTGCTTTATGCAACTTATTTTATCAATTGCATTTGTAGGTACTTTGTGTGACAGAAGAAAGAATGAGAGGAGTAGCAGAGGGTATTTTTAGAAGATACCTCATCTCCTCATATTTTCTGAGCCTTTTTACCAATGTAGTAGCATTAATTATTTTGAAGACACATAAAAAGTGGTTTGGAATGTAAGCATTTCCGTTCATGATTTCCCTGTATGTGAAATGTTTAAGTGCTTAAGTTACCATAAGATTAATCCTTTTTTAACACCACAAAACCAGTTAGAGGATAAATATGTAAAAAGTAATCATTAAAATATAAGGTTTGAAAAGAGAACTTTTATCTATCCTAATTATCCTATAGGAGGTGCTTAATTAATGTTTATTGCATGACAGTGAATTCTCTAGTCAGTGAATTCTCAATTAGCCATACCAATGGAAGGGTACACTGATGTGGAAAATATAAATAACAAAAGCCTTCACACACTGAGTACTTTCCACGTAAAACAGGGACAATAACACCTGTCCATTGGGTTGTTGTATGGACTACATGAGCTAACTGTGAAATGCATTTAGCCTAGGAGCTGACAAGTAGTAACAACTCCTCAGTGCTAACCGCTATTATCATAATCATCATTGTCATTTTCTATGTATCACACATTCATGATCTTTAAACCTTAAAACAACTCTGCAAGGCCAATATGATGATCCAGATTTGGTCCTGAAACACCACAAAGCACAATGAGGCCACTAAGTAACTGACTCTCAGTCACAAATCTAGCAAATGATGCCACTGGGTTCTGAACCAGGGTCTGACTGGAGTTGCCTCCAATTGCCAGGTGATGCTACTTTAAAAATAGGGACCTTTCTTCTAGAAATTCACTTCTTGGCCAGGTGTGGTGGCTCACGCCTGTAATCTCAACACTTTGGGAGGCCGAGGGAGGCGGATCACTTGAGGTCGGGAGTTCAAGACCAGCCTGGCCAACATGGTGAAACCCCGTCTCTACTAAAGATACTAAAAAATTAGCCGGGTGTGGTGGTGTGCACCTGTAATCCCAGCTAATCAGGAGGCTGAGGCAGGAGAATCACTTGAACCCAGGAGGCGGAAGTTGCAGTGAGCCGAGATTGCACCACTGTACTCCAGCCTGGGTGACAGAGTGAGACTCTGTCACAAAAAAAAAAAAAGAGAAAAGAAATTCACTTCTTGTCCTGAAGTTTGAGAATTGTAAACCTAGGTCAGACAGCAAAAGCAGAGGAGGCAAAGAGGACCATAGCAAGGGTGAGGGCTTTGCCAACAGCCACGACTAGGTTCAGATCCAGCTACATGACCTTCAACAGACTGTGATCATGCAAGTCTCTGCCTCCTGATTTGTAAAAACGAGACAATCACACCAACCCTCGCAGGAATGATGAAAGGATCATGCGTAAAGTATGCTGAGTAATTGGTCCAGTCCTCGGCACACAGCAGGTGCTCCGTAAGTGTTTGTATCAGAATTATCTGGTCGACCTGAATTGCTTTTAAAAGTCATCGTGGTATGGAGGAAAAAATCCCTCCCAGAATTTTGACTTTGAATATTTTTTCTAAAGCTTACTCTACCTCAAAATATAAAGTAAAATTCTCCCCCAGACTCAAATAACTTCTATTACACATAATTTTTCTTTTGTCATGTATTACTTTAGACACATAAACACAGAAAAATATATTTTGCCTCTGTAAACACAAAAAAAACAATTATATATAGTCATATGTTCTATATAGAATCATATTCACATAAACTTTGGCACTTATAAGGGGAGAAAGAAAAGAGTATAATGAAAATTAAACCAAAATATAAAAGAATAGGAAATTCTTTTAAAAAATCGCTCTCTTGGAGCACTGTTATGCTACAAGATAACTGATGAAGAGGCTCTATACATACATATGTACTGATAATGATGCTGATAATAATGCTGATAAAGACCCATCAGCATTAAAAAAAAAAAAAAAAGGATAAACAAGGGGACACAGTCAAAGGGAATATGGTTCAACTGATAATTTAAATCTGGTAATCAGATAAACCATCAAATCTATAATAACATAACAGTAGGAAAATTCACTTCATTATTGCATGAAATGAAAAGTAAAAGAAAGCGCATTTACAAACGCACACTAAGCCAGGCTTTAGGTGATTTTCAACTCTCCACCAAAGCAATCAAATAGAGATTAACATGCCTGTCAGCTGAAACCAGGCTGTCAAAATGAAAGCCTTAAATTACACATGTCCTTACCAAAAAGGATTTAAAAGATTTTTCTCCTAAATAATAAAGAGCACTCCATAGTTTTTAATAAAATAATAATGTTTAATTTTGTATATGTACTAAAAAGGCATTTTTAAGGAGATTAAAATGCAGATTCAAGACCACCAGAAGAAACTTGCCAACACGAAATCAGACCATTTGTATTCATCTCTTCCGAGTATGTTGTTCATTTGTCTTTTACCCAGCAACAATTCCTGCAAAATGATAATCAAAACAGCCTTTTGGTAAACAGGAGCTTAAACACTGCCTCTCAAATCAGATTGCATTTCAAGTGATCTGAAACCAAACTAAGAAAGCACTTTGTGAACATCGTTTTCATTTTAAAAAGTCACAGGGAAACTGCCCTTTGAGGTTCTGAGGGACACAGACACCAAAGTTTAGGACTCAGCAGTTCATGATCACTGACACATCCAACCCTCTAGCCATCATTTTGAAAGTGAAGCAGAACGGGGTTCAGGAGGAAGAGAACAGGGGAAAAAGGGATACTTAATAGTGACTCTCAAGAGGAAAACAAAGCAACCGTGAGAAATCTTCCAGAGGATATTAACAAACTTTCATCTCTGAAACACCAGATCACCAAATACATCATAAAATTTGGGAGGATCAGATTCTCTTCTCCATATCCATGGAGAAGATACTGCTGATAAAACTATTGACATAGGAAAATTAGTTCCTCAAAGAGTATCAGGTTCCAAGTGTATTTTTCAGAATTTTTTCACCATTACATAAACAGGATGAGCTACTTCATAGTACTCAAAATCCAGCAGAAAAGGCAAGACCAGACCATATCTCAGGATTCAGGTATCATTATTTCAGAATTTAAGACAATTTACAACTGAAACTGGGCATAAGATTTCCCGATTTACAATCCATAAGGAAAAAGGGAGGTTCTTCCTAGGGAAGAAAGTTATTTATTGACTCAAAATAATAAACTGCTCTTTAAACACATTGTAAGTATATATTTTAACAAAGAAAGTACATTAGATCAGGATTACATTTTGCTGATTGGGGTGATATGTCGTCTCTGTCTCTTTCTTTCCTTTTAAAGCCAAGTGTCACCTTAGGTGACAGTTACTTACCTAAGAGTAACATTACATAAAACACTCACTAGTGGTGCCTGCCACACTTGTGATTCCTTCCCAGGCAGGAACTTCCGAGGCTACACCCTTATCCAAAGAGGGTGCCTGAGTTTAGGGCAGTCAGGAGTTCTATGAAGGGACTCGCTAAAAACTAGATTCTCAATCTTTGGGGTTAAGATTGGGAAATAAAGACAGAAGCCAGCAATTAGCAGCCACAGTTGTGGCTAACAGGGAAAGAAGAGAGAGGGAGCTATGAATGAGCCAAAATTCTGACTAAGTAGAAACAACATGACAGAGAAGACACGCACAGAGAGTAGATAAGAAAGCCAAGTAAAAACAGCCAGAGAAGCAGGTAGGCATGAACAAAGCAAACACACGCTGACTGGCTAGTTACACTAAGGTTAGAGGATCCAGAATAGTGAGGACCCAAAATTTCCTGCTGCTGAGGCCTTATCCACTTCCCAGTCCATACATAGACATTTCACTGCAATTCCCAAGACCGAGATCCTCAACTTTTCCAGGGATGCTAGAAAACCCAGGATTAGGGATGAGATTCCTGTCCCCCTATTCCCACATCTATCTTTATAAAGAATGCCCCATTATTTGGGTTATTTTAGTGAGTCCCTGTTCCTTATCACCTAAAGGGTAGATTAACCAATTTTGTTATATTCTATGATCCAGACTTCTCACCAGTTCAAAAAAATTTTCCATAAATTTGCTCATATGAATAAATTTCATCACACTTCATTTTTTAGACCATAAGTGATGCAACTTTCGTTCCCTAAACTGAGGCGATAATTTTTTTCTTTTCCAATCCACAATTACCCAACCATCCCACCCCACCCACCATTTTCTCCTAACCTTAGATATTTTAGGTCTGGGTGAAATCGGGAATAAGGCAAGATGCCTTCTCACTCTAACTCCCTGTTACCTTTAAGGTCAGTAATGGGAGCAACTAAGCTAGCATTTAATTAGTACAACTGGAAGAAATTTTCACAGTATCTATCAAAAGTATAAATGCAATACCACTGGCCCTAGCCATCTGAAATTCTGGACATCTATCCCACAGAAATAATAAAAACTTGGAAATAATCAATAAGTTCATCAAGAAAGGAATTAGTTAAGTAAATTAAGCTGTACTCATACAACAGAAATGGATCCAGAATAGGTATTTTTAAAGGAGGTGGATCTCTGAGAAATGGCCTGGAATGACAGCTGTGAATATTTATAATGTGTACACTTTACTAAAAATATTTACAGAAAATATACAGAAGTAAAATACCCAAGTAATATATATATATTACTTTGAAGAAGTAAAAGTTACAGGTTGCAGAACATTATGTATAGTTTCCACATTACATGTAAAATTATTACATTTTGGAAAAATCTTTATATAGATGTATACATAGAAAAAATCTGCAAGGATACACACTAAACTGGCTATACAGCCCATCTCTGGGCAATGAAAGTTGGGAGCTATTTTCATCTACTTGATTCACAAATATTACACATTTGTAACTTAAAAAACTTTTTAAATAAAGACTAGTCATGCCAAAAGCTATTTTGTCCTTTTGTTCTAAATACTATAAAATCATTAAAATTTAGAAGACCACAAAATTCAACATTCATATCATCAAATTAAATTCCTATTCATTTCTCCCACACCCGTATGAAATCATTTAGCTAGCTCTACAAAAAGATACCACATATTTAACTCATCTAGAAAATCCTCACACTGCCAGCTCTAGGTTTGATACGAAGTCACTATGAAATCCAAAAGTCACTACTCTGTTCAAACATATCCACAAACAGTAAGAAAGTTACTGACTCTTAACTTCTCTGTGGCAGAACTTTTTGTAAAACAATTTTTTTTTGAGATGGTATAACAGTACATCTCCCTTCCTTCTATTATTTCTAAACTAAAAAAAAAAAAAAAAAAAAAAAAAAAAACTAAAACAGTCTGCTGTGTCGTCCAGACTGGAGTGCAGTGGCGCGATCTTGGCTCACTGCAAGCTCCGCCTCCCGGGTTCACACCATTCTCCTGCCTCAGCCTCCTGAATAGCTGTGACCACAGGTGCCTGCCACCATGCCTGGCTAATTTTTTGGATTTTTAGTAGAGACGGGGTTTCACCGTGTTAGCCAGGATGGTCTCGATCTCCTGACCTCGTGATCTGCCTGCCTTGGCCTCCCAAACTGCTGGGATTACAGGTGTGAGCCACCGCACCTGGCCAAAACAATTTTTCTACCAATTGACGTGCCAAATATCAGAATAAGGTGATTCAATAGTATCTGGAAGACAAAAGGCAAAGTATAATAGATACTCCTAAAAAATCTAAATTGTAACACAGACATTAAGATTAGATTGTATTAGATATATTCTGTGATTCTGAAAACACTTAAATATGAGAAAAAATACACTTATACACTTTGCAGTAATCATAAGGCATGCTTGCCTATCAGTGTATGCCAAAATCTCAAGAAACAAAATCACTTTTGCCAAGCAAGTATTAATCTAAGACTAGTTTATTTTACTTGCTCTGACAAATTAAATGTGAAAGTACTGGGAATACAAAAAAAGTAGACATTTCCAAAAATATCAATTTACGTTTTTTTTTTAAAGTCCTATGCTAAGTAAATATATACTCCTACATTAAAATTCAAATAGTATCTAGCCTTGGGTGATGAGGTTACTTTTCCTGCTTTTCACTCAACAGTGTTATATAAATTTTCAACAATGACCATATATTATTGTTTGTATAATATTTGAGAAGTTTAAAATAGGGCCAGGCTCAGCGGCTCACACCTGTAATCCCAGTACTTTGGGAGGCTTAGGTGGATAGATCACCTGAGGTCAGGGGTTTGAGACCAGCCTGACCAACATGGTGAAACCCCATCTCTATTAAAAATACAAAATTAGCCTAGTGTGGTGACACATGCCTGTAATCTCAGCTACTTGGGAGGCTGAGGCAGGAGAATCGCTTGAACCAGGAGGCAGAAGTTGCAGTGAGCCAAGATTGTGCCATTGCACTCCAGCCTGGACAAGAGCGAAACTCAATCTCAAATAAATAAATAAATAAATTTAATTTAATTAAATAAGCTTGGAATTTTTAATAACCTCAGAGATCCAAGATAACATCTTTTTCTCAGTGCTTCTTCCTTACATGAGAAAGGAACCCAGGTCAGCCACGGGAAGGACGCACTACAATTCTAATTCCACGTCCAGACCTGTCTTCCAATGTAATAAGCAGGTTACTTAGCCTTTAAATCTCTAACTTTATAAAGATAACACTTAGCCCTCTTCCCACATCTAAAAGCATATAACATTTTATGATAAGGGCTTTTACCAGAAAGACTTTACAACTTAATAAAAGGTAAAATAGGCCAGGCGCGGTGGCTCACGCCTGCAAACCAACACTTTGGGAGGCCAAAGTGGGTGGATCACGAGGTCAGGAGTTTGAGACCAGCCTGGCCAAGACACCAGCCTGGCCAAAATGGTGAAACCCCGTGTCTACTAAAAATACAAAAATTAGCTAGGCGTAGTGGCAGGCGCCTTATAATCCCAGCTACTCCAGAGGCTGAGGCAGGAGAATTGCTTGAACCCAGGAGGCGGAGGTTGCAGTGAGCTGAGATCGCACCACTGCATTCCAGCCTGGGCGACAGAGCAAGACTCCAACTCAAAAAATAAATAAATAAAAGGTAAACAGTACATCTCCCATTATTTCTAAACTAAAAAAAAAAAAAAAAAAAAGAACTAAAAAAAATGAAGAGGGGCAAACTCTGTAATTCTGTCAATAACTGTTATTAAGCTTCTAATATTTCTATCCTAATAGGCCAGCAATTCTTCTTGAAAAACTGTGAAACATGGAATAAAATATTGCTGGACTGACTTCAAAGTAAAGAAACTTCCTTAATTACCTAAGCAACAATCTACCTTTAAATTGAGTGATACACAGACAATGTGTTATTTTTCCGGCTATGACAAATCTAGCTCATGACTTGTAGGTGGCAGGAGAAACAAATACATATGCATGCAAACAATCTATATTTTTAATGTGGTGTTGAGTTTTAAGAAACTCAGTCTGGAATAAAACACCTCAAGGCTAAAAAAGGATCAGCATTACACACACACACCCTCCCTCACCCTTCAAATATCACATTGGAATCAACATTTTTAGATTGTTTAGCAAGCGACACACTCCCGAAGTCACTTCTATAGCAAAAGTCACTCTGATGCTTAGTTCATACAGCAATGAAACCTATAGTCCATGAAACCTATAAACCATGCCACTATAACAATGAGAGTGTAGACAGGGTTGTTGGGTAATAATTTCCCCTAACACATGTGAAAAACAAAAGTTAGATGAATGACAAACATTGTATATTCATCTTCCTTGTGCTAAATTAAGCTGCTGTGGCAAGGAATCTGCAAAATGGCAATAAGAATTCCTACCATCCTTGTATACACATCCCTCTGCCATGTGATTTTACCACTCCTCCCAAAAAGTAGAAAAATCTATTTCCTTTCCCTATGAATTTGAGCTGGCCTTGTGATGTGCTTTAACCCACAGAATTTGGCGGAGTGGCATTGTGTGACTTTCCAAGACTAGGCCTCAAGAGTCCTTGCAGCTTCCATTCTCACTATCTTAGAACACTGCTGCAGTCAAGAAACAAAGTTCAGGCAAGTTTCTTTCAGGATGAGAAATCAGTGAAAAGTGAGGGCCAGTCAACAGCCACCACCAACCACCCCACACGCAAGTGAGACCATTTGAAAACAGAGCCCCAGCCAAGCTGACCATGGGTCTGACCCCAAACTGAAGAATTGCCCAGCCCAGCCAAACCCAAATTGCTAACTTGTATTACAAGCAAGTAAAATGGTCCTTACTTTAAGCCACTAAGTTTTGGGGTGGTTTGTTATACAGCTGTAGATAGCTGATACAGTGAATTTCAGAATCCATGATGAGAGAACCAAGCCTTTCAGTCTGTCAGAGGCACCCTTGATGGCAAAACTTCAAAAGAGGTACCTACCTCCACAAGAGGCTGCTGCTGAATCATCCTTGGAAAAATTACACTCTCCCTGCCAATTTCCTTGCCTTGATCCCTTGTCAAGTCCTGCAAATTGTAAACTTGGAAATGCCCCCAAATTCTTATTCTCCCCCTTTCTCAGACCTGCTCAGGTCTGAGGTCTCTTGAGGTCTCTTGCTGCTGTGTACTAGTCTTTGCCTCAGAATGAGTCCATCCATTTTCTCCCTGGCTTCGCAGACCTCACTGTAGAATCCCATCCACCACCCTACCAAACTCCTCTCAGCCACCATCAGCTTTTACTTTTGCAATCCCTACCTCTGTGCCAACAGCTCACTGTAATCTCCAACCAAGTCCTAGTCTTATCACTTCTATGAAATAGTGATCCAGAATTTATTACAAATAATAGTAAACAAAACTGACGGTAAACAACTAACAGAGCTATCATGCTAAAGAGTCATTCTGTAAGGTTACATACTTATTCCAATACGAATACCACTGCTTAAAACATTGTTGGAAGTATTTTAAAAGCAAATTAATGTCACCTTAGAAAATTAGTCTCATTTCTTCATAGGAGGACTGATAGAAATGGCTAATTTTGTTGTTGTTGTTGTTTACCAGAAAATAAACACCACCTTTATCAAAATAATAACAACAGAAAGGATTTTCAATTTCTCAGAAGGAAAATAACATGACACCAGCACAAGTGTTAAAAGAGTAAATGGCTACATTTCTTATTCTGATAGCTTCCCACCACACACCGAAGGTTCCTCAAGGACAGCTGCCACCAGAGCTGCTGCAAGAACATACTTTTCACTGGGCGTAGCTTCACAGTCAACTCCTCAAGCAAAGACTAAAATATTATTTCTTTTTAGAAGATCTTGGTTGAGGGAGAACATATCAATATGGAGAACAGATCTTTGCTTCTCGAATTCAAGAAAAACCATTAACTAATCTATCAATTTTTCTCTGATACACTGTGCCAGAGTGCTCTGTGAAGAATCCTTTTCCATCCCTACCACGTGTCTAGGTGAAGGGAGAGGAGGAGGTGGCCAAGTGCCAGTACACTAGCAGACACTCCTGGTGATGCTCTGGGCTCCGCTCCCTTTCTGCTGGTAGTAGTAGGCATCTTTTCTGGCAGCTGCAGCAGCTTGATGTGGGGGGGAGGAAGGGGCCACCCACCAATCACCTCTTCTTGAAGCCATATTTTTTTGCGTTCATAGAAGAGATCTTAGAGCTCCTCAAATTGACAATCTTTGGGCAGCCATCTCTGTCCTTCTCCTGGATGGTGCACTCCTTACAATAATAGGCACCAGAGACTCCAAGACCTCCACGGATCACACGGTGCCCCTGGTAAAATCCACAGTTACACTCATCACATCATCAAAGTGCAGGGACACACACAGGAGTCACAAATCACACACTCGCCATCACATTTTTCACCCAGTCTTCCGATGGCAACATCAGCCTGCTTGTGGCAAAAGATCTAAGTTTTCATTTAAAAAAAATGTAGCTATAAAGTAAAAATGGACACCCTCCCACACACCCCCTGAAGGAAAGAACACTTTCTGTATATAACAATTCTGATATGATTAATTTAAAGTCAGTCATACCTCATAAAGATCATCTTTCCTATTTTTGTCACTCCCTCTCTTCCAGGTAGCTCCAAAAGACAAGGAAATATTTAGTTTTAAACAACTACATATGGCTAAAAATAATTTCATTTTTTAATATGATAGATGAACAAAACGAGCATCCAACTGTAAGTTTTACCTGTCCTAGTCACTGGAACTTCAACTATCTCCCTTTTCCATAAAGGCTGTTTAAGCAAAAATATAAGTTACAAAGCTGCCTATATTATCTATTTCCAATGGGCTTTAAAGAACAGGACATGAAGGCCAGGTGCAGTGGCTCACACCTGTAATCCCAGCACTTTGGGAGGCTGAGGTGGGCAAATCACGAGGTCAAGAGTTTCAGACCAGCCTGTCCAACATGGTGAAACCCTGTCTCTACTAAAAGTACAAAAAAATATTAGCTAGACGTAGTGGCGGGTGCTTGTAATCCCAGCTACTCGGGAGGTTAAGGCAGGAGAATCGCTTGAAGCCGGGAGGCGGAGGTTGCAGCAAGCCGAGATCGTGCCACTGCACTCCAGCCCAGGCAACAGAGTAAGACTCCATCTCAAAAAAAAAAGAAAGAAAAAAAGAAAAAAGAACAGGACACGAAATTATAGCCTTCAGAAAGTCTTGTAGCATTTATGAAGATAATCAGAAAAATGGCTACAGATGAACTGAGAGGCTCAGCATCTCTTGGCCCTAGAGATCAGAGATCGTCACTTGTTAAACAACTGGTGGGTATTTACTTTATTAAAGATAAACACTCTAGCCCCGATCTTGACTTATGCCAAAAATATTACTATTCTTAAGTTCATCCTAATGATCACAATTTGAAACTACACAGAAACACTTTCCCTAGTCCTATTTCAGCCACCCCCGACTACCCAGGAAAGGTGCCATATTAAAAATGTTTCCACAACAACTCGTGTTTAAGGTCAGGCACTGGGTTTAAGACTTCAGAAACTTGAAAGGGCATATACAAGGAAAAATTTTAAAGGGATTACATAGTAAAACATTCTCCGCTACAGCTCCGGTCACTCAAGGGACACTAAATGTGAGAAAGCACACACTGTTCCTGAATTGCCCAAAATTAAACCCACTTAATCCCCCTATACAGATTTTTTTCCCACCCCTCAGTCATTAATTCCTTCTCCCAAAAGAGCAGGTACCCTACCCAAATAGTGCTTGCTGAGTTTGAATTTCTATTAAGGTACTGGCTTAAATGATGTTTTACTTGCTTTGTAAGGATAAACTATTAATCCTTGAATCACTCAAATACCAAAATGTTTCTAACTCAAAGGAAAAGAAGGGACTACGATTCAAATTCACCGTTTAAGTGACTAAAATTAATTTTGGTATTATTTTTCCTAATTAGGGTTAATTTCAGAATTTCTCTGTAATTTCATTTTTTAAACCTATATAATCAGTCCCTTCTTCATAACATAAGACAAACCGAAGTGATTTCTGACTACGATATCCAACCCAAAGACTCTAAAATGATCTTTTTAAAGAAATGTCACATTTAGATATTTCTGAAAGTACTGGGTTTCATTTGGACAGAATCTGTGTTTAGCCATCACAAGAACATTTCCAAAATGATGTAAGTCAGTAAGATAAAAACTTATACTTCAAAACTATCCTCCTGAGTCAACAGGGGTATCTGTTTCACCACACACAAGAATACTCTTCCTCTGAAAAGATGAATTGACTAGCTTGCAAATAGGCAGAGTGAAAACAAAAGATTTTTAAAAAATCAGGTGATGCGTGTCTCCTTTCTGTACTAAGTCAGTGGCAATACCTTTGCATGTTATAAAAAGGTGGCCTCATACTACTTACAGCCATTATAGTAGTATTTAGCCAGTCTTTGAACACTTCCAAGAAATTACCACTCAGCACCATCCCATACAACTTTCTGTGAGGAGGGAAACAGTCTGTATCTGCACTATCCAATAAGGCAGTCGTAGCCACAGTTCATTAGTGAGCACTTGAAATGTGGCTAGTGCAACCAAAGGACTATATCCTATTTCTTTAATTTTACTTAATTAATTTAAATGTAAATAGCCACATGTGGTTAGTGGCTACCAAGCTAGACAGTGTGGTGCTAGCCCCTTTCTTCTGGGAACACTGCTGCTGCTCTGTTATAAAATACCAGCCCCGCCTAAGGGACCACCTCCCTCCAACTAATGATCGGTCATGCAGTATGTCTATTTCACGTACTTTTCGTCAACCCTCAACTTCCTGCTCCTCAACCTTACTTTACAACACACATCCACCTCCACCTCACTGACAGATGATCACCCAAGATTAAAAATATAATCTACTGTAATAGGCCAAGCAAAAGGTGATGGCTGAAATGAAGACACTGTATGTTTACATATAACCTGGTTACATGTTAAATAAACATGCCCTGATGAATAAATATAGGTAAATAAAAATCATTTAAATGCCCCTAAAGGCATAGATTTTTACTGATTCCTATATAATAAATATGTTCTCAGATATATTTTTACTCTATTAAAATTGAGTCATAGGCCAGGTGCAGTGGCTCATGCCTGTAGTCCCAGTACTTTGGGGAGGCCAAGGCAGGAGAATCACTTGAGGCCAGGAGTTTGAGAAGAGTCTGGGCAACATAGTAAGATTCCATCTCTACCAAAAAAAAAAAAAAAAAAAAAAAGTTTTAATAGTTTAAAATTTATTGAGTCAATAATCTTTTTTTTTTTTTTTTTTAAGACGGAGTCTCGCTCTGTTGTTGCCCAGGCTGGAGTGTAGTGGCGCGACTGGAGGGTAGTGGCGCGATCTCGGCTCACTGCAACCTCTGCCTACCAGGTTCAGGCAATTCTTCTATTTCAGCCTCCCGAGTAGCTGGGATTACAGGCATGTGCCACCGCGCCCGGCTAATGATTTTGTATTTTCAGTAGAGACGGGGTTTCACCATATTGGCCAGGCTGGTCTCGAACTCCTGACCTTGTGATCTGCCTGTCTCGGCCTCCCGAAGTGCTAGGACTACAGGCGTGAGCCACCACAGCTGGCCCAAGTCAATAACATTTCTAACATCTGTCTTTACACCAATAAGGAAACAATGTGATATAAGTGGAAGAAAATACTGAATTAGGGCAGAATCATGAGTCTGGGATCTTAAGGACTTTGTGGCCATAGGCAAGTTTCTTCAACTTTGGCCATTAGAGAGTTTTCAGTTACAAGACAAAGCAGCTGGGATGGATTTTTTTTCCTTTGGTCTCTTCTAAAATTAAATTTCTTAATTCTCTCTATATTCTTGTGCCACCCTAGGAACTTACTTATAAAAGCCAGCAATGACCTGCCATTCTTTCCCCAGGAACCCCCATCTGCTGCTCCTCTTCCTCTGCTTTCTTGAGTCACCCCATAATTAAACAAAGAGAGATAGTGACATTGCCAGAGAGAAAGAAAGAGAACCAGATGATTCAAATTAAAATCTAAGCTACACAGGATAGGTCAATAGGCACCAACCCCCCAAAATATAACTCTTTTTCAATCCCCAGACTAAACAGAGTAGGAAATAAGCAGTTGGAATACCCTTAATACAAACTCTGGTTCAAATTGATGCAACCAGTTCAAAACAAAATCATTGATTCTTCTAAGAATTAATCCACAGAATGATTATGAGAAGTCTCACAACTATCACAGGTCACTGGCTTCCAAAATACTCCCTGAATGAAGATCTATCATAGAGGTCATCCACCTCTACTTTCCATCTAGTTTTTCTGACAAATAGCTCCAGTGGTAACTAAAGGTTAGAAACCTAAACCCATAAATGTCAATAAAATGTGTATTTTTACCTAAGGGAAGAATCGCACGAGCACCCCCAATACTAGGCTTCTGAGAATTATACTAAATGCCACTTACCTGGAAGAGGTTTCAAAAAAAAAATCAGGGATAATATGAATGTAGAGGTCTCTACCATTTCTATCTTAAAATGTTTTCCCATATATCAAACTACACAATCAGTTTAAAAGGTCAATTCATCTCAATCCTCAATGTCCAAGAAGTTTCTTAAAGCTAAGCCAGAGTTTATTCTCAAATGACTGTTTGGCAAGTGAGAAGAAATTTGAAATATATCATTTACTCACAACAGATTCCAAAGTATTTATCTAAATCAACTCTAGAAATAAAGTACTGCCAATCCATTCTCTAAAGGATTTTTATTTCTCTTCTGCTTTTCAGTTAAGCCAAGTCTGAAATGCCTTTTTAATTAATATATTGAATTCTTGTCTAATATCAAAAACTTGGCCAATTAATGGCAGATAGGGAAAAGAGAAACACTTGAATCACTTCGACTAAGAGCTGTTTTGGTATAATCTAAACAAAACTATCCTAGAGGAGAATGTATGACTTCACATGATTACATGGGGAATTATATTTAAATAGGAAAAAAAACTTTCCCAAAAAGTACACTGTAAAGGAATTATAACATCTATTAGATCGGTTTTGACTTAAAAAGAATGACCTGGTTCTATGGTCTTAGTAGGTACCACACCCACCCTATCCTGTTAGTCCCTTAAAAAAATATTTTTATAATTTATAAAAATAGAACTCCTGCCATTATAACAACCTTTGAAAGCCACTTGTTCTGCAGTTCTGCTCCTGTGTTTCACCTGTATCCCTGATGGTCTCCAGCAGTCCTGATTCCTACACAGGAAGACGTTCCACAGAACTTCAAGGTGGGCGTTATATATAAATACATGAACAGCAAGAGACAGAGATCACTGGTATACTCAAGAAAACAAAGCTCTAGAGCTTTTGAAGGGCAGTGTGGGACTTCCCCACTCCACCCTACAATGTCTATGGATGCCAGAACTGTGGCAGGGAGCTCTGGGTCCTTTCATCCAGCCAGAAAGGCCACCTCTCAGTCCTATGACCTCAGGAGAGCCAGGCCTCTGCATGCCTACCTCCACAACACATGCAGGTGGACGCACTCAAAGTGCTTACTCTTCATCTGTGAGGATTAATGAGCTAATTTCTACAGAGTCCTTTAAGCTGATTGGCCCAAACGCAACTAAATAAGCACCATCATTAACCACAGGCAAGATCAAACCCTCAGGATCCAGCGAGGCAAATTTTTAGACGTCAGGCAATGTTCCTCTTCCACAAGGTGAGGAGGGAGTATTTATCCAAAACTCAGACCTTCATCCAGAAAACATTTATTAAATACCTATTATGACATGCGGGGTATGGAGATGAAAGACCCTGTCCTCAAAGAAGACTCAACAGTCTACAGCCAGGCTGGCAAGGAAGAAACAATTTGCAGACAGTATGAGAACTGCCAAGGAGCGAAAGACCCAACAGAGCCTGAAGGGCAAGTCGGGATTGGGGCTCTAGAGGCAGAGATTATTTGTGTGACAAGAAACCACCTGTTCAGGGTATGAGAAGGGAGGCCCAGTCAGGGTGCTGGTTACATGGTGTGTTCAATTCATGAACATGCACCAAGATATACATTTTTTATATGTACACTTTTCCACATGCAAATTATACTTCAATAAGGGCAATATTTAAAAGAATAGACAGAGCTCTTTGCTACATAGATGAAAATGGAAGGAAGGATCTTGGAATAAGGGTCTTGGAATGGTGTTCCAAGCAGAGGGAAATCTTGCCTAGAAGAGGCATTTCAGCAACTACAAAACGTTCCCACTGGCTGGAGAGTCTGTCCTGAGACTGGAAATGACACGATGTGGCTGAAAAGGGAGGCAAGAGACAATTCCCAAAAGACCTTAAGCACTGTGCTTCAAATTAGTCTTGAGAATGATGGGAGAGTTACCAAAGGCGTTTCAGCCTGGGAGAAACGTGATAAAGAATTTTGGTATAGCAGTATCATTCTGGTAGTAATGCACACTACAGCCAGAAACAAGAATGGAAAAAAGGAACCTGATTAGGAAATTATTACAATCATCCAAATAAGAATCGATAAGGGCCTGAACTAAACCAGTGGTGGCCGACATGAAGAGTCAGAGTCAAATCAAAGAAGATTTCAAGGAGGTGGAGTATTTAGGACTGGGTGACCAAACAGATGTGAGAGATGGACGAAGACAGAAAAGTACAGGATGGCCAGCCTCTCAAGAAGATGAATATAGAAGGAACCAGATTAGGACTGAGGCAAGGGTGGAGAGACAATGAGTTTAACTGTATGAAGTCCCTGTGAAACATTCAAACGAAGACATTAAAAAGGTAGTCCAAACACTGGTCTATAGTCAGGAAGATCTCGGCATTTGAGGTGGTAGTTGAAGCCTCAAACAGATAGAGATGTGGATCCTGCATCCGAGGCAGGCAGCGGAGTACAGGAAGTCCAGAAGGAAGGCATGGCATGGAAGCTCAAGCAAATGCCTTTCCAAAAGGAGAATGAAAGATGGCACCTAACCCTGCAGAGAGCAGAAAGAAGGACTGCAGTGTCCACTGGCTCTGGCCACAGAAGAGTCACAGTGATTTCAGAGAGAGTAACTTGGGTTTCTCAGGGAAAGGGCAGAAGCCAGACGCAGTGGGCAGAGAGGGAAAGGGAGGTTCCTTGAAACAGTTTAGCAGTGAAAGGAAGAAATGAGATAAGGGAGTAGCCAGAGGAGAAAGAAACAGGGAGAGTGTTTTGTTTTGTTCTCTTTTGTCATTTAAAGATAAGAGACAGGCTTGAGAATATTTATAAACTGAGGGAAAAGCAGAGAAGGAAAGAAGGAGACAGGGAAGCCATGGTGATGACTTTATCTGAAAATGAAGGCCTCTGTCCTCACACTGGCTGGGACACACAGGGAGTGTTTCTTTTAGTCAGCAGCATTTCCTGCCAGCATGGCAGCCTCCAGGCAAACTCAGAGGTGGAGGAAAGTGCAGTCTTAGCAGGTTGTTCTCGGAGCCCTCTTATAATGGGCTGCTCCTCTTCAGCAACCTTCCCGCAGGATGCTCTCATCACTTGTCAGAGGGCCATTTGGCACCTAAACCCCTGAGCTGTCCAAATCGCCAGGAGCTCCACAGGTCTCTTCAGTTTCCTCCCATAGCAGTGGAGGTGCAAGGAGAAGCCAGATCCCCGGGGGCCTCTCCCCTTATAAGCCCCTTCCAGCAGCCCAGCAGAAGAGTGGGACTAGGGAACAACCTCTCCTTCCTACCTCCTCCCTGCTAGAAGCATAGCAGAGAAACTCTTCAAGCCACTCCAGAATCTTGCCAAAGATAGGACTGTGTTCTCTCCTGATAACTTGCATCTGATTAGCAAATGAAGTCTATAGAAGTTATGGCTAAGACTAATTGAAAGCATGCTGTGTGCCAGGCACGATTCTCAGTGCTTTACATTCTCTCATTCCTCACAACCCTATTTTTATCATCTCTATGTTACCAATGAGGAAACTGAGTGCAGACACATCTAAGTCATTTGCTCAAGGTCGCAGCATCAGTGACTGCCATTGCAGGACATGAAACAGACCAGGCTGTCGGACTCCAGGGCCGGCACTACTGCAACTTATTTTCAAACACCGTCAGTAAATATAGTATACAATAAACCATAAAAGTCAGGGAAGAATTCATAATATCATTAGTTAAAAATCAAATACATATATAAAGGATTACAGTCACTTTACCATAGTTTCTTTTTACCTTGAGATCTCCCCCCAGCCCCATGACAGCTAAAAGAGTATTTATCTTGTAAATATAATTAATTCTACTGAATTGTACACTTTAAGAATGGTTAAAATGGGCCGGGCGCGGTGGCTCAAGCCTGTAATCCCAGCACTTTGGGAGGCCGAGACGGGTGGATCACGAGGTCAGGAGATCAAGACCATCCTGGCGAACACGGTGAAACCCCGTCTCTACTAAAAAATACAAAAAACTAGCCGGGCGAGATGGCGGGCGCCTGTAGTCCCAGCTACTTGGGAGGCTGAGGCAGGAGAATGGCGTGAACCCGGGAGGTGGAGCTTGCAGTGAGCTGAGATCCGGCCACTGCACTCTAGCCTGGGCGGCAGAGCGAGACTCCGTCTCAAAAAAAAAAAAAAAAAAAGAATGGTTAAAATGGTATAATTTTTGTTGTGTATATTTTACCACAATAAAAATAATACAAAAGAGGCCGGGCACAGTGACTCACACCTATAATCCTAGCAATTTGGGAGGCTGAGGCACGCGGGTTACTCGAGGCCAAGACTTCGTGACCAGCCTGGCCAACATGGTGAAACCCCGTTTCTAACAAAAAATACAAAAATTAGCCAGGCCTGTAATACCAGCTACTTGGGAGGCTGAGGCAGGACAACTGTTTGAACCTAGGAGGCGGAGGTTGCAGTAAGCTGAGATGGTGCCACTGCAATTCAGCCCAGGCAACAGAGCAAGGCTCTGTCTTACAAAAAAAAAAAAGAAAGAAAGAAAAATTATATATATAAAGAGGCCAGGCACACACCTGTAATCCCAACACGTTGGGAAGCCAAGGCAGGAGTATCGCTTAGCTCAGGAGTTCAAGACCAGCTTGGGCAACATAGTGAGACCCCCAACTCTTTAAAAAAAACAAAATAGGCAGGCATGATGGTTTGCACCTACAGTCCCAGCTACTCATGAGGCTCATGTGGGAAGATCACTTGAGTCCAAGAGTTCCAGGCTACAGTGAGGTATGATTGCACCACTGCACTCTAGCCTGGGCGACAGAGTGAGACCCTGCATCAAAAAAAAAAAAATACAAAATACAAAAGAACATTTCTATATACATTTTTCTACTTATAAAAAATAAGTGAAATGAAATTAAAATCAAAGCCCTGTCTTCTTTGAGACAAAGCATCTCAGGCATCATTTAGTATTTTAAAAACAACAACAAACAAACTAATCAAGGTCAAAGAATGCACTGCAGCACCAAGGCAGCCTGGTGTAAAGGTCTGGGAGATCAGAACACACACTCAGCGCTCCGGTTCCCTTACCCCAGTGCCAGCAAAGGTACCACTGTCCTCAGACTGCCTCTAGGATATCTATAAAAACCAGTTCTAATCCCCAAACCATTTAAATCCACAGAAACTCTGAGAGCACACAGCGAAGTGGGAATGCCCGGGGCTGTTTACAATCTCATTTTACGAGAGGCTTAAAGACCTGGCCATAGGCACTATTACCTGGACCTGAGGAAAACACACCTCAATGGATAAACAAAGCCTCATAGGAGAGAAATAAAGCATTCAAAGGAACCCTCTGTCACACCACGTCCAGGATTCTAGAACTGAAACTCTTCGTGTTGACTAAGATGGCAATTTGTTACTTTTAGGTCATTCTAAATGACCACCCCGGACAAAAGTGAAGCAACACTGAGAAATCTAGTATAAAACTACATAAAGAGAGGTGCATCCTGCAAAAAAAAAAAAAAAAAAAACTAAGAAAATCAAACATATACGTTGAGGCAGGAGTCTAGTGTTTCTCAGAAGAAATTCAGCAAAGATAACAACACTGCTGGAATCATCTGATTCAAATACAGAAACTGGTACTTCAGTGACTACAACTCTTTGAATGAGAAGCTCCATTCCATTACAGACGGCCAAGTAAACACTTATATGATTCACTTTCATTCCCTGTTTAGCAAATCTAGGTAATATTATTAATACCACCAACAAATAAACTAAGTTTTCAACTGGCATAGCTTTAAGTGCCCCTTATACTTCTAAAGGTAGGGGTACCTGCCTTTGGGGGCTCAACTCACCCCCAAATTCCTTCTTTAGAGAGGTACGGAACAAAGATTAACAAGGCTGAAGAGTATAAACAGGTCGGAAAGCCTCCAAAAAGATAGAAATATTTGAAATCTACTAAGACAAGGATATCAATGGCTAGAAGAAGGAATTTAATAATTTCCAACATTTTTAACCCCTCTGTAAATATAAAACTCCTTCCAATCGATTTTACGTCACTTCCAGGTCATGAATAAACTTCTGAACCAGAATACTCCTAAGAGCATTACAGTTTCTCCACCGACCTTTTAAAACACAAGAACAACAATACAATAAAGAGAAAACTTTATTTTTAGGCTTGCAAAATCCTGTGTTTATTTTTCTAAAACAGAAGTCAAACAACTGAACGTGCTTTGTTTGGATTTTAGGAAACTCATTCTCTCCTAATCCTGGGGGCCCCAAACTCTGCCCAGAAGGAAATAAAGAAAAAGTCCTCCGTGCCCGTGCCATGCTGGAAAGTTAAAACACGGTGCCTCCTTTGGCTTTCTGCTCAGGCACATCTGAGCCTCCTGCTGCTGGTCACGGTTCACACTGCTGGAGTCATATCATATGACACCTGCCGTATGGCGGGTAGAAGCAAAGGCTGTCAACTGGCGTTCATGTTGAAACTGGTTCAGTGTTTGAACTGCTAACTTCTGCATGTAATGTTTAAGCAAAAGTGCTTAACCACAAGTTCAGTCTTAATCGCTCAACTAGCATTAAACCCTAAATGGAAACAGGTTTGTAATTCCCTATAAACATGAAGCCCTTGC
Organism: Theropithecus gelada; assembly: GCF_003255815.1. Taxonomy (NCBI): domain Eukaryota; kingdom Metazoa; phylum Chordata; class Mammalia; order Primates; family Cercopithecidae; genus Theropithecus; species Theropithecus gelada. The sequence continues at coordinate 44,660,209 of NC_037680.1, forward strand.
GAAAAACCTATTCCAGCAATTTGATTTTCCAATAACAGGGCCCCCACACAGGCCATCTCTTTCTCTTTTAGTTGGGAAAATATGAGATAAACTTCCTATTTTTCATAGAAAAGCCCTTCCCACAATGCAAATGTGCAAAAGTCAGGGTAGAATAAGCAGGTGTTTTTGTTCTCAAACTCTGTTTGAGAGGAGTTTGAGAACAACAACAAAAATTTTCTTTTTTTCCACTAAATTGACCACCATAATTAACACCGCTGGGACTGCAAACTGAAAGAAGTTCTGCCATTAATCCCACTCAACTTAAACTCAGATTTTATTAGTTCACCAAAAAAATACTGTTTTCAAAAGGCAACGTCTGTATTTTAACCCTAATAATTAACCAAGTAGGTATATAAATTGATTATAAGTTCTACCAATCCTGTGGACTCTATGGAAAATTATGTGGTAGATACCATTATTCAACTTTTATGGCCCACCTCTTCCTGTCAGAAACAGAGTTCACAGCTGGTTACTGAAGGTAACAGTGGAAATAATTAAGCACCTTACAAACTCAGACCTAAAACCTAGCTCAAATATGACCTCTACTAAGAAATACTCCGCTTCCTTCTCTCTCCTGGCAGTTACTCCCTCCTTCGGGCTCTCCCAGCACTTACTCATCACATCCTATAGGATCCTTTCCCTATGTCTCCTAACAACTTAGGGCAGGGATCTTTTCTTAATTTCTATATTGCTAGCAACTGGGGCAATGCTTGGGACATAGCAGGCCTTCAGATCTTGTTGCACAAATAACAACTATGAGGTTACATGCTATAAAGTCTGCAAAAAGAGGGGCAGAAGAAACCACAGCATTTTGCCTTGAAAGCAGAGGGCCTCTCAAAGAATATTCACACTCACCTTGGAAGCAGAGTGAGATTTAGTACACAAAGATAGGCACTCACGGGAGGGAAGAGCCTCTGCAAGGCAGCAAAGAATGGAAGACCAGATGTGCGGAAGACAGCGGTGTATTCAGGAAGCAATCAGTGAGAGGAGACAATGGGAAGAGGCAGGCAGGTTGAGGGTACAGGGCTTATATGCCAGGTTAAAGAGGTTTCCATGGAATATTCCAGGCTTTGAGAAGTCCCTGAAGCTATTTATTTCAGGCAGTGACATGAAGACTCACCCCATGAGAGTCTTTGGTCAAAAATTATGGAAGATCTGGGTTTTCAAAGAATTTTGTCTACAGATGCCTATTATAGGTTATCTGAAGCTTGTATATATCCTAGGTTACTGACCTGCCCAACATTTTCTCACGTATTTCTACGCATATAGTGATATATATATTTCCGTCTATGCTATGTTTTATTCCACAACAGCAGGTGATAAAGGCTCATTTAAACACCTAATGAAATTTTTGTAGCTGTTTTGTTTTAAAGGGAGGTGACGAATTTTTTTAAGTGAAAGTTAGAAAAAATACTTAAGATAAATATCCTGAACTCCTTTTTCATCGCTGTACTTACATACCAAGATTCTGGGAAGGCAACATCCCATCCCTGCGTCAGTAAGGTTAGACGCTGAGGGCCCACTTTACCTGGAGGCTTCCCTAAGTGACAAGACTCTCAAACTGGATGATCCAATAGGTGAAGGGACAAAACAAATCTCCTGGCCCTTCATGTGCTTGGCCCAAGAAAAAGTAACGCCGAGCCCTGCGACTCTGCCAGGTATTTAAAAATGTAAGATAAGGTGATATTTGTGAGCCGGCCAGAAGGCATCGAAAGGCAGGGAGCGGATCACCGGCAGCCTCGGGTTTCACTCTTGTAGCTCGGCCTGGACCAGAGGGAAGCATCGGCCCGGTGCAGGGCAGGAGGCCAGGGCACCCGCTTTCCCCGGGGGGCCGGACTGGGCGGCAGGCGGCGCACCCTGGCACGGAGGGAGGCGGGTACCCGGGCGCTCCGAGTGGCGCTGAGAGCCGGGCTGCAAGGCGGGCGTGGAGTGGCGGCTGTCAGGGAGAGAGGCCAGCATCCTCCCCGGCCTCGGGAAAGCACTGGCGCCTCCGCGGCTTCTACGTGGCCCCGTTACCCACGGCGAGAGGGTAACGACGTGAGGCAGAGGAGCTGCTGCGCCCGCAGAGTCCCCCAGGACGCGGCCCCCGGGGCATTGGAAGTCCAGGGCGGCGCCCCGGCAACCCCACCCCACCCGTGGCTGCCTGTCCGCGTGGCCATCGGCCACGGGCTGCGGCCCCGGCACGCGGGGGGAGGGAGATGCGGCGGCGCCGCCGGGTCCCCCGCTCCACCGCCCCGGCGATCCGGGAGATAAAAGTTTGCAGCATGCGGCTCGTCTGCAGTGCGAGTCACATCCGCCGCGCCGCCTCCTGCAGCACCAACGCTCAGAGAACGAACAAATACATTTAAAAAATAAAAAAACTGTTGAAGCCGGTAGGCCTGAAGCTGGCCGCTCTGCCTCCAAGGCGTGCATGCAGACGAGCCCAGCATCCCGCGCCCCCTCCCGCCCCCGGCCGCGCCTCCCGCCCGGCCTCGGCGCCCGGCCTGTGCCGGCCCCGCCGCGCCCGCAGCACTGACCGATAACCTCCTGCAGCTCGTACGCGTCCCTGCAGATGGGCCAGCCCACAGCCTGTGCCGCCGGGGCTGGGGCCGGGGCCGGGGCCGGGGCCGGGGCCGCGGGAGCTGCTGGGGCCGGCGCTGCTGTCGCGGCCGCTGGGGCCGTCGCCGCCACTGTCACCGGGGCCGCCTGCTGGGGAAGCTGGACGTGCACGGGCGAGCCGCTCGGCTCCGCCATGATGCTGCGGAGGAGAGCAGGAGGACGAGCCGGCGGGTGGACGACCTTCCACTTGAAACTTCCTTTGCCTCGCCGCCGACACCTCTCGGCCGGCGCACGCCCTCCCCGCCCGCCGCCGCCGAAGCCAGCCAGGAGGGGAGGGAGCAAGAAAGGCCGAGCTGGGCGGAGGGAGGAGGCAGCGCCGGCGGAGGCGGGGAAGGGAGGAGGCGGCGGCCGCTGCGCTCGCCGCGCGCCCCAAGCCTAGCGCGCGCTGTTCTCCGCCTCGGCGAAGGGAACCGCCGCCCCGCCGCCCCCTCCCGTTCCCGCTCCGCTGGCGGCCGGGGAAGTTCCCACCAAAGGAGAGTCAGGCCGCTTTGTGTGTGTTTTCGGGGCCGGCGGCCCTGGTTCTCCTCCTCCCTCGCTGCTAGCCCTGTGCCTTCGCCCCAGACAATCAGGCTCGCCAGAGGACGCCCCCTGGGGACCCCGAGGGCGGGGTCGTTGAACGGCCGCCAGGTTCTCACATTCAGAATTCTCCTGCCACCAAAGAGAACGTGAAGTTCATTTACAAGTTAGCGAGCGGGATACCTACACGGTGTCCCTTTGCAAGACGCCAGTTAGAAAATAACCCAAATTGTAACTTTCCGGCGCTTTACCTGCCAGTATCCCTTTCCCACCTTGCCTAATCTAATCGCAGTCCTTCTAGTTTTTCTTAGTAAATGAAACTTGATTCCTTAGGTCCCTGGCTGTTCAGACTTCTTCATTTTTTCCAAGCCGCTTGGATCCCAGGGAGGCGATTTAAGGGGCTGTGGAATTAGAGTAAGACATGCAGGAGAGGTTTAGAAAGTTTGCTCAAATTCTACACGCTTAATAATTGCCACATTAGCCCGTGAGGACACTGAGGCCAGACATTAGGTATTTCTTTAGAGTATACTTGGTAGGGAAATAATTTATTGAGGCATGAATAAACTGTGTTGGAACTTTTAATTGCTGCTTTTTCAACACCCCAAAAATAACCTCATCTGTAAAACTGCTATGGTAAAACCATAGGTTTTTCTGATTATAGGTATCATATTTTAACAGTGAATGTTCTCTGTGTTCCCTCCGTGGAGGTGACGAGGATCCACCATTCTTGTCTCCAACTGAAACGGGGCAGTAAACCAATAGCATTGGTCGTTTGGCCGAGGTGATCTTGTCTGGTTCTCATTGCTAGGACTACTGAAGAAATAGGTAAGAATAATGAGGATGTAATAAAAACTCCAGGGAAATCATGATTTTGTCTCCCGAGTGTATGTACAGAAATCTCCCTAAAATTTTTGAAAGATTATTCAGAAGAAGCCCAGAAATTTATTAGAAAAGTTAGTTGTCTAATCAAAACTTTGATGTCCACTGAAGATGAGGGCACTTAATCTCTTGGAGCATTACGAAAGTTGGAGTAAAGTAGCTACCTCGCTCTGGTCTGGAAGCAGAAGTTCATGCTGAAGTAAGTGTACACTCTTTGATGCAGAGGAGTTCAAAAACTGTGTCTTGTCATGTCTGTCAAGAAACAGAGCCCTTCGTAAACAAATTCCAGGCCTCTGAGGAACAGGGGAGCTCTTTATACCAAGCCATGGCTGCTGACCTCTTCAAGTGCTGCCTCCACCCTACCCCAAAGAACTTTTAAGGACTGTTTTTAAAGGAAAAGAAAAATGATCAAATGAATGTGACTTCCATTTTGTCATATGAATTTCTATTTTTGACTTTCAAACCATGAGGTGGGATTATGAAGGCCAGGAATGTTCTTGGGACTTAGTAGGAAAACATGATGCTCTCAAGATCAATATCACAGAATTGAATCAAACACAGATCAGTTAGTCTCCCAGAAAAAACAACTGTTCCACAGTCACAGACTACATGTCAGTCTCTAGTCAACTGCTTTCCAAAGGGCTACCAGGATGAAGACTTGCTTGAGTGGATGACTCAGTGCAGATCCATCACTTCTACAGTCAATCGGTTTAGAGAAGAACGTCCCCTGGCATTGCTCTTTGGCATCATTTTTATAAACGAAGAACAGAATATGAATAATATTTTAAAATTATACAAAAGCATTAGAGTTAATGTTTCTGTAAACAATTGGGTAAAACGGTACTTAAAACTTAGAAATATATGTTTTGTAAAAGTGTTCAACTGATATGCACTTTTCCCGGAAAATCCATTACTAAATTTAAGTTGAAATATGGGGATGGAGGCGGGTGCCTTTAAAATATAAACAAGGTTTATTTCAATGCATAAAGAGTACATTCAGCGAGCGATGTTAAAAATAGAAAGGAAAAATAAGGGTCTAAATGTTTTAAAAATGTATCCAACTGCCTCATGATGTGTCAGGGTTTCTCAGTCTCCGCGCTGTTTTGTGCCAGATAGTTCCCTTCATTGTAGAGGTCTGTTTTCCTGTGGTGTGGTCTGAATGTTTCTGTCCTCCCAAAATTCATATGTTGACACTTAATCAGCAGTGTAATAGTATTAAAAGCCTTTAGCAGGAGATGGGGTCATGAGGACAGAGCCCTCCTGAGTTAGATTAGTAGTGCCCTTATCAATGAGACTGGAAGGAGCTTGATGACTCCTTCCACCAAATGAGGATGCAGCTAGAGGCACTAGCAATGAAGTAGAGTGCAAGTCCTCAGTAAATATCTAATTTGCTGGCACCTTGATCTTGGACTTTCAGCCTCCAGAACTGTAAAAATGAATTTCCGTTGTTTGTCAGCTACCCACTCTAAGGTATTTTGTTATACCAGTCATAGCAGATGAAGGCACGCTGGCCTCTACGCACTAGACGCCAGTAGCACCACTGCTGCTGACATTGTGACTATCAACAGTGCCTCCAGACGTTGCCAAATGTCCCCTGGAGGGCAAACCATGCTTTAGGTGAAGTAAGTATATCACATTTTCATTTTATAAACAGATTATTGCAGTGGTTATTTGTATTACAAAGAGCTTCCATAGAGTTCCATTATTTATTCATAAACCCTTTGAACATCTAAGACAGGATGTGTAGTGAAGTGGCCAATGTCTTGAAGAAAGAAAGTGCTGGATTCAAATCTTGCCTTCGATGTTTTGTTTTGTTTTGTTTTTTGAAACAGAGTCTTGCTCTTATCACCCATGTTGGAATACAGTGGCACAGTCTTGGCTCACTGCAACCTCCGCCTCCCTGGTTCAAGTGATTCTCTTGCCTCAGCTTCCTGAGTAGCTGCGACTACAGGCGTCTGCCACCATGCCCAGCTAATTTTTGTGTTTTTAGTAGAGACAGGGTTTTGTGTTGTATTTTTTTTTTTTTTTTTTTTGAGATGGAGTCTCGCTCTGTCGCCCAGGCTGGAGTGCAGTGGCCGGATCTCAGCTCACTGCAAGCTCCGCCTCCCGGGTTTACGCCATTCTCCTGCCTCAGCCTCCTGAGTAGCTGGGACTACAGGCGCCCGCCACCTCGCCCGGCTAAGTTTTTGTATTTTTTAGTAGAGACGGGGTTTCACCGTGTCAGCCAGGATGGTCTCGATCTCCTGACCTCGTGATCCGCCCGTCTCGGCCTCCCAAAGTGCTGGGATTACAGGCTTGAGCCACCGCGCCCGGCCTTGTGTTGTATTTTTTTTAGACGGAGTCTTACTCTTGTCACCCAGGCTGGAGTGCAATGGCACGATCTCGGCTCACTGCAACCTCTGCCTCCAGGGTTCAAGGGATTCTCCTGCCTCAGCCTCCTGAATAGCTGAGATTACAGGCATGTGCCACCACACCAGCTAATTTTGTGTGTTTAGTAAAGACTGGGTTTCACCATGTTGGCCAGGTTGGTCTTAGACTCCTGATGTCAGGTGATCCACCCAACTTGGCTTCCCAAAGTGCTTGGATTACAGGCGTGAGCCACTGTGCCCAGCTCAACAGTTTTTCTAGAGACAAAGTCTTGCTCTGTCACCCAAGCTGGAGTGCAGTGGCATGATCATGGCTCACCGCAGCCTCTAACTCCTGGGCACAAGCAATCCACCTTCCTCAGCCTCCCAAGTACCTAGAATTACAGGTGTGCGCCACCATGCCCAGCTAATTTTTATTTAATTTTGGAGAAGTAGGGTTTTGCTATGTTGCCCAGGATGGTCTTGAACTTCCTGGTCTCAAGTGATCCACCTCAGCCTTCCAAGGTGCCGAGATTATAGTGTGAGCCACCATGCCTAGCCTCATTTTTTTAAGTCTCTGCCTTTGGACTTACTTCACTGTCTGAGTCTCAGTTTTCTCCTGTGCCAAAATCAGTACAATAATAGCTACCACATGGGTTGTTATAATGGCTTAGGATAATGGATGACACATAATAGAAGTTTAACAAAATGGAAACCACCACCACCATCATCATCATTATTCCTGTCTGCTAAGATTTGTAGCAAAATATGTAGTGCAAAGATATATAATTACAAGAATGAACTTTGCAGAATATAAGCTCCCCGAGGGCAGGATTTTTTGTTCCTTTGGGTTACTGCTGTATCCCAGTACCTAGAAAAACACCTGGCACAGAGTACACTCTGTAAATATTTGTTAAATGTTAATATAACACTTTTTAAATACATAAAACATGCTTTTAAGCATCAGAATGAGTCAGCACTGTCAAGGGTGGATTGTATGGGAGGAAACTGGAGGCAGAGAGACAGACCTATTGGAAGCCACTGCAATAGTCAAGTTAGAGAAATGGAAATATTAGCTATTATATTGAGGATAATGATGAGGAAAGTGACTTTAAAAATTATTTAAGGAGAGAGAAATAGAACTTGACAACAGATAAGATTCTTTTAAAAGTCAAATTGCCCCAATGCATTAAAAAACTGGATATGCACAAATGCAATTTATAAAATGTTTTAGAAATGCATCCATGGGAGAAGTGAGAGGTTCTCTTGACAGATGATCATTTTCCTATGGCTAAAATGTAATCTAACACAAAAGTATCATCATCGCATGGTGGAAAATAGTCAGATATTCTAAGGTCTGGAGAAAATCGATCACCAGTATTTGTCCTGGCCAAGTCTCTCATACCCACTCTTTTGGTAACTCTGTTTGAGTGAAAAGTTGTGAAAGAGCTGGACTTGGGTTATAATAATTGCTTCCAAAGCCAAAGATCAAACTTTTTTTGAATGAGGGTAATGGTAGGGCATGGTGGAAAGGGCATGGCTGAATTGAAATCCTTGTTCTACACTTTCTAGCTGGCAGTCTAAATTTTCTGAGCCTCTGTTTTCTTAAAATTGGGACAATTAGCCAGGACTATAGGAGCTATGTAAGAATTAAATGAGCTGGTATGTGCAACATGCCTGACCCACACACACACGGTAGTGGTATAGTGGATGGCTCCGGAATTTCTGACTGGGAGGGCCCAGGGGTAGCAGTCTCAGGGGAAGGTAGGTATTAAGGTTGAGTCATATCCCCTAAAAGGGTTGAAGTCCTAAGCCCAGGTAGTTGGGCATGTGAACTTATTTGGAAACAGAGCCTTTGCAGAGGCAATCAAGTTAAGATGAGGTCATACTGGATTAGTCTGGGCCCTAATACAATGACTGGTATCCTTATAATAAAAGAGGAAATTTAGACACAGAGACAAATAGACAGAAACACACACACACACACACACACACACACAGAATGCCATGTGATGGTGGAGGCAGAGATTGGAGTGATGTGTCTACAAGTCAAGAATGCCAAAAATAGCAGGCAATCACCAGAAGCTAGGAAAGAAGCAAGGAACAGATTTTCCCTCAGAGCTTCCCATAGAAAATCAGCCCTGCCAACTTTGGGAGGCCGAGGCGGGTGGATCATGAGGTCAGGAGATCGAGACTATCCTGGCTAACATGGTGAAACCCCGTCTCTACTAAAAATACAAAAAACTAGCTGGGCATGGTGGCGGGCGCCTGTAGTCCCAGCTACTTGGGAGGCTGAGGCGGGAGAATGGTGTGAACCCGGGAGGCGGAGCTTGCAGTGAGCTGAGATCACGCCACTGCACTCCAGCCTGGGAGACACAGCGAGACTCTGTCTCAAAAAAAAAAGAAAAGAAAATCAGCCCTGCCAAAGGGTTGATTTTGGACAGCTAGCCTCCAGATTGTGAAAGAATAAACTTCTGTTGTTTTAAGCCCTCCAGTATGTGTATTGGTTACAGCAGCCTGTCAACCTAAATAACAAACAGAGAAGGAGACTCTGAAAGAAAATGGTGCTTATTTTGGAATAGGTGTTCATGTACATAGTAAACTCTGTGGGTATTCAGGGAGATAAAGGAAGACAAAGGTTTTTTGTTTGTTTGTTTGTTTTAAAATGAGGATTCAATAATTGTTTTCAGATCCTTGGCTACAAGGATCAATAACAGGAGTAATACCAGTCTGAGGTTGGACAGGCAGTTGTTGGACAGATGTCCTCACAGAAGTATTGTGTGCCTATATGTGTGTGTATAAAGTTGCAATGGCCTTTTTGCAAGGTTGTGGTTTTTGCAGCCTTTTGTGCATGAGAGCCCTCCCTTCCTGTCCTTCTCAGTTCTGCTTGTCAGGGTTTTTGCCACAACTCCATTTTGATTCTGACAACTTTCAGAAGCCCTAGGAAACTAGACAGGGGAATTATGGGATTTGCTCTTTAGCCAGTTGCATTTTATTTGGACTGGCTTTAGCAGTGAGCACTAATGAAAATTAGCCACTGCTGCCTGTGTGCAGTGGCTCATGCCTATAATCCCAGTACTTTGGGAGGCCGAGGCGGGCGGATCACCTGAGGTCAGGAGTTTCAGACCAGCCTGGCCAACATGGCGAAACCCCGTCTCTACTAAAAATAAAAAAATTAGCCAGGCATGGTGGCAGGCACCTATAGTCTAGCTACTCGGGAGGCTGAGGCAGGAGAATCGCTTGAACCCAGGAGGTGGAGGTTGCAGTGAGCCGAAATCATGCCACTGTACTCCAGCCTGGACAACAGAGTGAGACTATCTCAAAAAAAAAGAAAGAAAGAAAGAAGGAAGGAAGGAGGGAGGGAGGGAGGGAGGGAGGGAAGGGAGGGAGGGAGGGAGAGAGGGAAAATCAGCCACTCTCTACCAAAGCCCTAGACTTTACAGCTCGCTTTTAATATTATTGTAAATGAGAAGAAAACTGCAGACATAGTAACTATCTGAATGAATTCTCAGCAGTGACAGCAAATGTCCATCCGAAAAATGCATTTGAGAATGTATGACCCTTTCTAACTTTGAAGACCAAGCCATCTCACACTGAACATAATGACAGAAGTGTCATGTGCCTTCCACTGACACAACTAATGCTATTACCCAAAGTCCAGAGCTGGTGTAACTCAATTTTATTAGGATTAGCACAATTTAGTGTTCAGGTGTCATTACTACCTATTTCCAAACAATAAACAGAAAGAGGATTTATTTTAGATTGAATTATTGCAGAGACATTGCATCGTAAATTCATCACGTTTGATTTAATGGGTTAAATTTATAAGAATTATAACTTCCAGACGTGTTTTCATTTGTTTCCCAACCAGCTATTGAAACTGACTTTCTATTGCATTTTATATTACACACAAAATAGCTCTGGGGACAGTTAATGTGTTTTTATTAATTCAGAAGTTTCTGACCCTGATGTGGGTACTGATAGAGTACTCACTAGAAGCCCTACTATCTCTACCCATAGGGGAAGACTTCCATATTTAGCAAGGATTGCCCTTGGCTAAAACACCAGAAGGCATTATAGTGATCTGTATGGCAGACATATTTCTTTCATGCTGTCATCTGTCTAAAGCCTGATAGTCCTGACCCAGGCAGAATGACATAAAAATGTAATTTAAAGCAATTGATTTTTTAGTGCAATCTCTGTTGAAAAACCACTTCAAGAGGAATCCATTCATTACACATGAAACAGCACTTTCTGAAAATATTTTGTTTATCCCTCTCACCTTCAGATTCTTACAAATACCAAGGATATCTGAAAGCCTTTTACTTCTTTTCTATTCAAAAAACTTCCCATCAAAACCACCATAAGCCCTAAACACTCTTCTGTCTCTGCTCTGTGCCTCCCCACCAGGCTCAGATCTTTATCTGGAGAGACATCTTGGGTTACATGTATTCTGAAAAATAAAGGAGGGCCAGGGACTGGCCTGGCTTATTAAAAAGGATGTATGTAATAAAACACAATTTAACTCATCAATATTCATTCATTCTTTAAATACATTCTTAGGGATTAAGTGTGTGGCACTTTGCCAACTGCTGTGGGTAAAATAGATAAAAGAATCTCAGCCCTTAAGAACTGTATAACCTAGTGAAAGTCCACTTTATCCAGTGTCCAGCCTTCTGGAGCTCCAAAACGTGAACAACACTTAAACTTGTGAGAATGGGCCAGGTGAGGTGGCTCACGCCTGTAATCTTAGCACTTTGGGAGGCCGAAGCAGGCAGATCACTTGAGGTCAGGAGTTCGAGACCAGCCTGGACAACATGGCGAAACTCCATCTCTACTAAAAATACAAAAATTAGCCAGAAATCTCTTGAACCTGGGAGGCAGAGGTTGTAGTGAGCTGAGATCATGTCATTGCACTCCAGCCTGGGCAACAGAGTGAGACTCCGTCTCAAAAAAAAAAAAGAAAAGAAAACAAAAATAAAAATAAAAACAAAACTAGAGAGAATGGTCCAAACTAGAGGTCACAGATGTATTAAGATGCGTCAGGTTTACTGGTCAAAATAACTTCTTTTACTATGGATGGACAAAGTCTTTAAAACAAACCCAGGTCCTTCTGGTACTAAAGTCAAGAAAAGAAATGGCAGGGCATGGCAAGAAAATAAAAATGAAAACCAGAGAAAAGAGAGAGCAGAAGGAGAGGCAGCGAGAGATACAGTAAGAGGCAGACACCTTTGGCATTCAGCACTTAGGAGAGGACAGCAGAAATGGCCTTGAGGAGAGAAAAGAATTGGAATGGAAGGAAGTTCAGTATCAGGGGCCAGATCCGCATCAAAGGAGACACAGTCCAGGTGCATGTGCATATGTCTACACAGTGTGACTAGTGGGACCATGTCACACCAAAGAGCCTTGGCCCAGTAAGGCACGTTGTCCTGCCAGAAAGCTAGTCCCGCATTGCCAGACCTTCCTGTTGTTTCAAGAGAAGCCAACAAATCTGATTTCATGTGAAATGTCTCAGTTTTAAAATATTGGCCCAACTTTATAAAATACTGTACAGAATCTGTACCATATACTTAATGCTTAAAAACAAGAGAACACTAAATACAGTCTTTGAATACATATTTAGTGAAAAATGATTGGAATGATAAATTCCAAATCCAGTTGTTACCCCTGGGGAGGGAGGGAGGGAAGGAATGAAGGGAAAAGGTACACGAAGGGCTTCTATTGCATCTATGAAGTTTTATTACTTTAATAAAAATATGTAATAAATAGAGCAAAATAATAAGATTTGTTAGACTGGACAGTAGGTGTGTGAGTTTTTGTCACATTATTATCCCTACTGTTCTGTAGGTTTGATTTCACAATTTAAAAACAATAATACTTTGCAGGACAAACAAAACATTTGTAGTCCACATCAGACCTGTGGAGCACTATTTGCACACTTTGCACAGCATGTTTTCATGGGCATAGAGCCCATGCTTACATCAGACCAGGAAGAACAGCCTTTTGCTTATCCCCAGAGTAAGGCACAGGTGATCCAGGTGTTCTTCAGTCTGGCTGAGTATCAAAGTCACCTGTGCAACTTGTCAACAATTCTCATTCCTGTGTCTCACCTGCATTCTACTAAATCACAGTCTGCAGGTAGAAGTCAGGCATCCAGATAACTCAAAAGTGTAGCCAGAGTTGAAAATATCTGTGGTAGCCCTGAGAACATCATTGTGACACAAGAAAGCCACACTAACCAGGAAAGCACAGGGGTCAAACAGCTCCCAACAGGGTGACAACTTTAAAAAGCTCAATGGTCATGGTGACTTTCCTGAATCAGACATGACAAACGACAATTAAAGCAACATGACAAAAAGAAGTAAACCTGTGATGGTTAATACTGTCAACTTGACTGGATTGAAGGATACAAAGTGTTGATCCTGGGTTTGTCTGTGAGGGTGTTGCCAAAGGAGATTAACATTTGAGTCAATGGGCTAGAAAGGGCAGACCCACCCTTAATCTAGGTGGGCACAATCTAATCAGCTGCCAGTGAGACTAAAATATAACAGGCAGAAAAATGTGAAATGAGAGACTGGCCTAGCCTCCCAGCCCGCGTCTTTCTCCCATGCTGCACGCTTCCTGCCCGCGAACATCGGACTCCAAGTTCTTAAATTTTGGGACTTGGATTGGCTCTCCTTGGTCCTCAGCCTGCAGACGGCCTATTGTGGAACTTTGTGATCATGTGAATTAATACTTAATAAACTTCCCTTTATATATATATAAAGAGATATAAATATATATATAAAGATATATATATTTATATTTATATAGAGAGATATAAATATATATAAATATATAAAGAGATATAAATATATATAATGAGATATACATATATCTCATTAGCTCTGTCCCTCTAGAGAACCCTAATACAGATTTTGATACTAGGAGTGGTTCTAGAGGAAGAGAATATTGACGATGGAGTTCTTTCATTGGATTTTGGGTTTCTGGAGTTGGCTGCTTAATATGATTAGACCCCAAAATGCTAAGGACTCTACTTCTAATAGTATGGAGAACACTGATAGTCCTTGGTGTGAACTATTTAGAGAGTTATGCAAAATAAATGCATTTGACACTCCTGATTCATGGCTCATGAGAGGCAAAGAGTTTAGTGACTCTGTCGCCCAGGCTGGAGTGCAATGCCATGATCTTGGCTCACTGCAACCTCTGCCTCCCAGGTTCATGTGATTCTCCTGCCTCAGCCTCCTGGGTAGCTGGGATCATAGGCGCCCACCACCATGACTGGCTAATTTTTGTATTGTTAGTAGAGACAGGGTTTTACCATGTTGGCCAGGCTAGTCTTGAACTCCTGACCTCAAATGATCCACCTGCCTCAGCCCCCCAAAGTGCTGGGATTACAGGCATGAGCCACTGCACCTGGCCTGATGAACTTTTTTTTGCCAGAAGGAAGAGCTTCCCCATCCCCAGTAGTGGCAACATCCCCTTCACCACCCATTCTGCCATCAGCCTTTCCACCTTTCTCTGAGGAGACAAACCCTGCACTGCCTGAGGCAACAGTGATGGCCTCCCCTGAGGCAGTTGCCAGGCAAAATAATGTAGATTCTCCTCAGGAGCCACCCCCGACACTCCTGTTTGCTTCTAGACCTATAACCAGACTAAAGCCCTGGTGGGCCCCTAGAGGTGAGGTTGAGAGTGTGACCCACGAGGAGGTGTGCTACACTCAAAAAGAAAGGCTTGAATTTTCTAATTTATATAAACAGAAATCTAGAGAACAGGCATGGGACTGGATATTAAGGGTGTGGTATACTGTTGGAAGGAATGTAGAGTTGGATCAGGCTGAATTTATTGATTTGGGCCCACTAAGTAGAGACTCTGCATTTAATGTTGCAGCTTGGGGAGATAAAAAAGGTTCTAACAGTTTATTTGCTTGGCTAGCTAAAATATGGATTAAAAGATGGCCCACTGTGAGCGAGCTGGAAATGCGTGATCTCCCTTGGTTTAATGTAGAGGAAGGGATCCAAAGGCTTAGGGAGATTCGGATGGTGGAGTGGATTAGTCACTTTAGACCTACTCATCCCAGCTGGGAGGGTCCAGAAGATATACCCATGACCAATACCTTGTGAAATAGAATTGTGAGGGCAGCACCTGCATCTTTGAAGAGCCCTGTAATTGCTCTTCTTGTATGACAGATCTAACAGTGGGAACCACAGTCACTCAAATACAAAATTTAAATACAATGAGAATGATTGGATCCAGAGGTGGCAGGGGCCAAGTGGAGACACTCAACCGTCAAAGGCAAGGTGGGCATAGCTACCAAAATGGACAGCAGAGGCAAAGCAGCCATCAGAATAGTCTGAGTTGTGTAGAGCTCTGGCATTGGCTAATCAATCACAGTATACCTATAAGTGAAATTGATAGGAAGCCTACTTCATTCCTACTTAATTTATATAAGCAGGAAACTTCTAGGCTGAATGGGCAAAAGACTAATTTGAATTATAAAAACAGAGAATGATGGCCCCTCAATCAATTTCCAGACTTGAGCCAGTTTACAGACCCAGAACCTCTTGACTGAAGGGGAGGCTGGGCCCCCTTGAGGAAGGACCCCACTACATTACCAATAATTTATGCAGTGAATCTTTCTCCCATCCTCCCCCAGGTAGACCTCTGGCCTTTTACCAGGGTAACTGTGCACTGGGGAAAGGGAAATTATCAGACATTTCGGAGGCTACTAGACACTGGCTCTGAACTAACATTGATTCCAGGGGACCCAAAATGTCACTGTGGTCCTACAGTTAAAGTAGGGGCTTGTGGAGGTCAGGTAATTAATGGAGTTTTAGCTCAGGTCCAACTTACAGTGCGTCCATTGGGTCCCTGCACTCATCCTGTGGTCATTTCCCCAGTGCCAGAATGCATAATTGACAGAGACATACAAAGCAGCTGGCAGAACCCCCACATTGGCTCCATGACTGGTAGGGCGAGGGCTATTATGGTGGATTGCTTCCCTGGAGAGATTGCAGAGATTAGTGTCACCAGCAAGGACTTGAAAGATGCAGGGGTGGTGATTCCCACCACATCCCCATTCAACTGTCCCATTTGGCCTGTGCAGAAGACAGATGGATCTTGGAGAATGACAGTGACTTATCATAAGCTTAACCAAGAGGTTACTCCAATTGCAGCTGCCATACTAGATGTGGTTTCATTGCTTGAGTAAATTAACACATTTCCTGGTACCTGGTATGCAGCCATTGACTTGGAAAATGCCTTTTTCTCCATTCCTCTCCAGAAGGCCTTCATTTGCCTTCAGCTGGCAAGGCCAGCAATATACCTTTACTACCCTACCTCAGGGGTTTATCAACTCTCCAACTTTGTGTCATAATCTTATTTGGAGAGACATTGACCACTTTTCGCTTCTGCAAGATATCACACTGGTCCATTACATGGATGATATTATGCTGATTGGATCCAGTGAGCAAGAAGTAGCAAACACACTGGACTTATTAGTGAGACATTTGCATGCAAGAGGATGGGAAATAAATCCAACTAGAATTCAGGGAACTTCTACCTCAGTAAAATTCTTAGGGGTCCAGTGGTAGGGGGCCAGTTGAGACATTCCTTCTAAGGTGAAGGATAAGTTGCTGCATCTGGCCCCTCCTACAACCAAGAAAGAGGCACAATGCCTAGTGGGCCTGTTTGGATTTTGGAGGCAACACATTCCTCATTTGAGTGTGTTACTCTGGCCCATTTATTGAGTGACCTGAAAGGCTGCTAGTTTTCAGTGGGGTCCAGAACAGGAGGATGCTCTGCTACAGGTCCAGGCTACCGTGCAATCTGCTCTGCCACTTGGGCCATATGACCCACCAGATCCAATGGTGCTTGAGGTGTCAGTGGCAGATAGGAATGCTGTTTGGAGCCTTTGGCAAGCTCCCATAGGTGAATCACAGCAGAGGCCTCTAGGATTTTAGAGCAAGGCCCTGCCATCTTCTGCAGATAACTACTCTCCTTTTGAGAGACAGCTCTGCCTGTTACTGGGCTTTGGTGGACGCGGAATGTTTGACTACGAGTCATCAAGTCACCATTGGACCTGAACTGCTTATCATGAAATGGGTGCTTTTTGACCCATCTAGCCATAAAGTGGGTCACACACTTTATGTGTGTGCAGCATTCCATCATCAAATGGAAGTGGTATATACGTGATCAGGCTCGAGCAGATCCTGAAGGCACAAGTAAGTTACATGAGGAAGTGACTCAAATGCCTATGGTCTCCACTCCTGCCACCCTGCCTTCTCTCCCCCAGCCTGCACAGATGGCCTCATGAGGAATTCCCTATGATCAATTGACAGAGAAGAGAAGACTAAGGCCTGGTTCACAGATGGTTCTGCACAATATGTAGGCACCACCCAAAAGTGGACAGCTGCAGCATTACAGCTCCTTTCTAGGACATTCCTGAAGGACAGTGGTGAAGGGAACTCCTCCCAGTGGGCAGAACTTCAAGCAGTGCACCTGGCTGTGCACTTTGTATGGAAGGAGAAATGGCCAGACGTGCGATTATATACTGATTCATGGGCTGTAGCCAATGGTTTGACTGGATGGTCAGGGACTTGGAAGAAGCATGATTGGAATATTAGTGACAAAGAAATTTGGGGAAAAGTTATGTGGATGGACCTCTCTGAGTGGTCAAAAACTGTGAAGATATTGTATCGCATGTGAGTACCCACCAAAGGGTGACCTCAGCAGAGGAGAATTTTAATAATCAAGTGGATAGGATGACCTATTTGGTGGACACCACTCAGCCTCTTTCCCCAGCCACCCCTGTCATCTCTCAGTGGGCCCATGAACAGAATGGCCATGGTGGCAGGGATGGAGGTTACACATGAGCTCAGCAACATGGACTTCTACTCACCAAGGCTGAGCTGGCTATGGCCACTGCTGAGTGCCCAATTTGCCAGCAGCAGAGACCAACACCGAGCCCTCCACATGGCACCATTCCTCAAGGTGATCAGCCAACTACCTGGTTGGAAAGGGCAGAGTTTTGTCCTCATTGGAATAGACACTTACTCTGGATATGAGTTTGCCTATCCTGCACACAAAGCTTCTGCCAAGACCACCATCCCTGGACTCACGGAATGCCTTATCCACCATCATGGTATTCCACACAGCATTGCCTCTGACCAAGGCACTCACTTTACGGCTAAAGAAGTGAGGCAGTGAGCTCATGCTCATGGAATTCACTGGTCTTACCATGTTCCCCATAATCCTGAAGCCACTGGATTGATAGAACGGTGGAATGGCCTTTTGAAGTCACAATTACAATGCCAACTAGGTGACACTACTTTGCAGGGCTGGGGCAAAGTTCTCCAGAAGGTCATGTATGCTCTGAATCAGCGTCCAGTATATGGTACTGTTTCTCCCATAGCCAGGATTCACAGGTCCAGGAATCAAGGGGTGGAAGTGGAAATGGCACCAACTCACCGTCACCCCTAGTGACCCACTAGCAAAATTTTTGCTTCCTGTTCCCATGACACTACATTCTGCTGGCTTAGAGGTCTTCATTCCAGAGGGAGGAATACTGCCACCAGCAGACGCAACAATAATTCCATTAAACTGGAAATTAAGATTGCCACCTGGACACTTTGGGCTCCTCCTACCTTAAAGTCAACAGGCTAAGAAGGGAGTTACAGTGTTGGCTGGGGTGATTGACCCAGACAATCAAGATGAAATCAGTCTACTACTCTATAACAAAGATAAGGAAGAGTATGCATGGAATACAGGAGATCCATTAGGGCATCTCTTGGTATTACCATTCCCTGCGATTAAGGTCAATGGGAAACTATAACAGCCCAATCCAGGCAGGACTACAAATGTCCCTGACCCTTCAGGAATGAAGGTTTGGGTCACTCCACTAGGAGAAAAACAAGCTGAGGTGCTTGCTGAGGGCAAAGGGAATACAGAATGGGTAGTAGAAGAAAGTAGTCATCAGTACCAGCTATGACCACGTGACCAGCTGCAGAACAAAGGACTGTAATTGTCATGAGTATTTCCTCCTTCTTTTATTAAAAACATGTTTGTGCGTGTATACGCTTGTACCAAAAAAAAAAAAATGTTCATTTTATTTCCTTTTTCCTTTATCATGTGACACAAGATTTATTGACTTCACGTCAGCATTTAAGTGCTGTTAACTTCATGTAATAGTATTTGGGTTGGGGACTGGTACATTGTACGAAGCATAATTGTATTATGTTAGCCATAATTATGACCTTATTATTGTCTTTATTTGAAGATTATGTATGATCTCAGGAGACGTGTATGGGTTCAAGTTGACATGGGGTGGATTTGTGTTGGTTAATGCTGAGTGTCAACTTGATTGGATTGAAGGATACAAAGTATTGATCCTGGGTGTGTCTGTGAGGGTGTTGCCAAAAGAGATTAATATCTGAGTTCGTGGGCTGGGAAAGGCAGACCCACCCTTAATCTGGTGGGCACAATCTAAGCAGCTGCCAGCATGGCTAGGATACAAGCAGACAGAAAAATGTGAAATGAGAGACTGGCCTAGCCTCCCAGCCTGCATCTTTCTGCCATGCTGGATGCTTCCTGCCCTCGAACATCAGACTCTAAGTCTTGAACATCAGACTCTAAGTCTTCAGTTTTGGAACTCGGACTGGTTCTCCTTGGTCCTCAGCCTGCAGATGGCCTATTGTGGGACATTGTGATCGTGGGAGTTAATACTTAATAAACTCCCCTTTATATATATACATACAAATATATATCCCATTAGTTCTGTCCCTCTAGAGAACCCTGACTAATACAAAGCCTTTTTGAAATAATGTGAAATAACCATTTGTTTAAAAGACTTTCATTTTTTTAGAGCAGTTTCAGTTTCACAGCAAAATTGAGAGGAGGGTACAGAGAGAACCCATATCTCCCCTGCCCTGAAACATGTACAACCTCCCCCATTATCAACATTTCCCACCTGAGTGGTAGGTTTGTTACAATCAATGAACTTACATCACATTGTTATCATCCAAAGTGAAAATTCTGCATATGAGACTATAATGGTGGCTACATTTCATTATACATTTATTTAAACTCGTAGAATGTACAATACCAAGAGGAAACCCTAATGTAAACTATTTTTTATTTTTATTAAATTAGATTTTTGTTTTTTTGAGACAGAGTCTGGCTCTGTTGCCCGGGCTGGAGTGCAGTGGTGCGCTCTCGGCTCACTGCAACCTCCGCCTCCTGGGTTCAAACAATTCTCCTGCCTCAGCCTCCCAAGTAGCTGGGATTACAGGCACCAGCCACCATGCCTGGTTAATTTTTTGTATTTTTAATAGAGATGGGGTTTCACTATGTTGGCCAGGGTGGTCTCGAACTCCTGACCTCGTGATCTGCCCACTTCAGCCTCCCAAAGTGCTGGAGTCACAGGCATGAGCCACTGCGCCTGGCCTAATGTAAACATTTTTTTCATCAAAATGGTTAGGATGAAATAATATTTAGTGCATTATATTAAAGAAACTCTTCACCTACCAACTACCATGTGTAAGCTTTCTGCATGGGAGTGGGAAATGATGGAAAAATGAATGAGACAATGTCCCTACCCTCAAAGGAGCTTAACGTCTAATGGGGAAAACAGACATGTAAACAAATGATTTGTGTCCTGGGGATAAGAAAAAAATTGTGATGTGCCGAAGATTATCATTTTGTTTTGAAGACTCCAACACTAGAAATTCAAGTTATTTGGCCAAAAGGTCCTATTTCAACCATTCTCTGATGGCCTAGGCTGGGTAAAAAGAGCACTGAAGCCAGCAGAGAAGACCAGACTGGGATAGAAGAGCCACTGAAAACAGTTTAGACTTCATACAGTGTTAATCTAAGAAGGATTCTAAAATGATGCATTTTTGGGAGAATGTTCTTGCCTTAATCAGCTTTATCCACAAAAATTAAGCTTTTTTTTTAATGTATAAAGATTTTATTTTCTTTTAAAGGAGCCATCAATGTGACTTTGTCTTTGGGAACCCCACAGGTGAATGAATCACCGAATGAATGAATGAAATTTTAATCCTCATAACAAAGATAAGGTTGGATCCTAATATATTGCTTTAGGATGATTTTCAGGAAGCTCTGTAATTCCAAGCATTTCCTCCTACAATAATTTAATAAAAATAGCTAGAGTTTATGGAGACATTATGGTAAGTATTTTAGATATGTTGTCTCACTGGATACTCACCTACAACCAGACGACGTAGATTACATGATGTGTATTTTTAACAGACGGAGAAAATGAATTTCACAATCGGTTAAGTTATTTAAACAGAACCTTAATGTTGGTTCACCTGTAGCAGAGCCAGGATTCAAATCTGCTCTAACTCTGCACAGCACTTCTCTTCACAAAGGCATTGTATTTGTTATTTTAAATTAAAAATTTTTAACCAAATTGTATTAATTTAATTAAATTATTAAAATGACTACTGATGCACTATGCAGTTCAATGCCATCAAAAGCCAGGAAGTAAGGCTACAGATAGCCAGAAAACAATCTCCAAGAATGAAGTATTCTTTCTTAAAACAACAATTTGTTGGTGATTGTCAGTTTAGAGATAAATGTTCCATATGTGCCTCTGTTTCTCCATCCAAATGTTTTAAAAGTTAGCTCCAGAATTACCTTTATACACCCTTCACAATACTCTGTGAACCATAGTCACTGTTAATCTGTGCTTGAAAACTGCTAAAGTAACTGTTAATTTGAATAATCAATATAAATAATGTATTAGTTTGCCCCCCAAATCAAGAACAAGCTACATGACAGTATTTCATGGTTCATTAGCTCAATGGAACAGTTAATTCAGTCAAATAGTGAATAATTTTTAAACAAGTATTCTTCAAATACAAAGGATAGTGGTGTATATAAGCATTCAAGAAAATGGAAAAGGCCAGGTAATACTCTAGAACTTTGAGATATATTTCAATAGATAACCCAACAATTTTTTCATGTTTATTAACTTAGATTTTTTTAAAATTACATAAAAACATGAAAGTAAATTTTGAAAAAAGTTTTTCTGTGTTATTTTTCTGTGTACTATTTTTCTGTGTTATTTTTAAGTCATGAATGCACACATTATTTGCATATTGACAATCGTAGCAGGCTTACCATTTTGTGTTCCTATGGCAGGGCAGTTAAAGCAGATCAGTCACTGCCTTATCTAGCTGTATGCATAAAGAAAGAACATTATTTAGTCATGTCTCATGAAAATTTTTGGCTCATCTTCTATTTCTCATGGATGTTGTATGAATTTAACTCTGCATGTGAAATATTTGCTGTACTCAAAGACTTACGGAGGTAAGCTCATGTGAACAAAAAGAAATTTTGGGCACAATTTTTTATTGTTGTTTTGTTTGGTTTTTGAGGCAGGGTCTCACTCTGTCACCCCAGCTGGAGTGTAGTAGTGCAATCATAGCTCACTGCAGCCTCAACATCCAAGGATCAAGTGATCCTCCCACCTCAGCCTCCCAAGTAGCTGGGTCTACAGTTGAATGTCTACAGCTGAATGTCACCATGCCTGGCTAATTTATTTTATTTATTTATTTCTTTTGAGATGGAGTCTTGCTCTGTCGCCAGGCTGAAGTGCAGTGACACAATCACTGCAACCTCTGACTCCCTGGTTCAACCAATTCTCCTGCCTCAGCCTCCTGAGTAACTGGGATTACAGGCATGTGCCACCACACATGCCTGTGATTTTTATATTTTTATATTTTTAGTAGAGATGGGGTTTCACTATGTTGGTCAGGTTGGTCTCAATCTCCTCACCTCATGATCTGCCCGCCTCAGCCTCCCAATATCCTAGGATTACAGGCGTGAGCCACCGTACCCTGCCCATTTATTTTATTTTTTTGTAGAGAGAGGGTCTCACCATGTTAGCCAGTCTGGTCTCAAACCCCTGGGCTCAATTTATCCTCTTGCCTTGGCCTCCCAAAGTGCTGGGATTATAGGCATGACCCACTGTGCCTGGACTATCTTTTAAAAGATAGAAAGAACATTTACCATAAGGTGGAAAGCAGTAGGCCAGTAGTCCAAAGGATTGATAATCTACTGAAAGAATTAGAGATTTGTTTTTTCAAATAAGCCATTAACCATAGGAATACTGGCTAATGACAAATTTAGAATAAGAGTTTTTTTTTTTTTTTTTTTTTTTTTGAGACAGAGTCTCACTCTGTTGCCAGGCTGGAGTACAGTGGCGTGATCTTGGCTCGCTGAAACCTCTGCTTCCTGGGTTCAAGCGATTCTCCTGCCTCAGTCTCCCAAGTAGCTGGGACTACAGGCGCGCGCCACCACACCCAGTTAATTGTTTGTATTTTTAGTAGAGACGGGGTTTCACCGTGTTACCCAGGATGGTATCGATCTCCTGACCTTGTGATCTGCCCACCTCGGCCTCCCAAAGTGCTGGGATTAGAGACCTGAGCCACCGTGCCCAGCCAAGTTTCATTTTTAAAAATTACTTTGCTTTTAAGTATTTATTACATGTACTGTAATAAAAATTAAAGGTAGAAAAGAGTATAGGGTAAAAATTAATAATCTCTCCCCATCCCTTATCTTCCAGCCTCCTGGTTCTTTTTCTTGGAAGTAACTACTATTACACTGTTCTGGCATCCTTCAAGAGATATTCTATGAATATATGATTATGTTCATATTTTTTTCTATAGTAATAGTAATATACATACTGACACATAGCCCATTTTTTTTTTACATAATTATTGTCTTTAAAAAGGTTTCATGGAGTCTATGTTTTTTAACCCAATTCTACACTGTCCATGTTTCCTTTTTTTTAAAACTGAGGTATAATTTACTTTCACTAGCATCACAGATCCAGTTTGATATATTTTGACAAGTGAATACACAGGTGTAACCAATGTCTAAAGCAAGATATAGAACATTTCAGAACTTTCTATTATTTTAAGAGCTAATTAATATTCCATTTATTTAGCCAGATCTCTTTTAATGGACTCTTGCTGTTACAAATAGGATTGCAATGAATATGTACACACATGATATTGAGTATGTCTAAGTATACCTATGGGAAAATTCCTAGTGGTAGGATTGCTGGATCAAAGAGCATGTGCATTTTTAATTTAGAAGGATAGTGGCAAATTTCTTACTATAGGGGTTGTACTAATTTACACTCCTATCAATTTACAAAGGTTTCTTTTACAGCATACCACAGTTTTTAATCTTCTTGACTTTTGCCCATTTGGGAGGAGGAAAAAAATGTGTAGCTTGATTTTTGTTTGTCTCATTCAGAGGGAAGCTGAGAATCTTTTCTTGTGTTTAAAAGCCATGAAGCGGCTTCATTTTGAAAGAAAATTTGAGCAAAAGCAAAGGTATTATGAAGACTATGAGGTGCATGTGGAGCAATGAGCAGAAAGAGAGATGACTTGACATTTATTCTAAACTTTCAAGAGAAACTGGACAAAGGAATATGGTTTTGAGTACAATAGAAACCCGGGGAAACTTGATATTTTCAGCATGACCTGAAAAGATTCCAAAATCTTGAATAAAAAATTCCTCCAAGAACCTAAAGATCTCAGGAAGTATGCCTATCCAAATCTCAAGGGAAGGCAATATTAATTTGTTTCTTCAACATAAATGGTATTGTCCATGCTAAATTAATCCGTAAGGTCAAATAGTCAGGCTCATTATGCAGGAATTCCAAAAACATTTGTGGGATTGTGTGCAGCACAAATGATTACTTGATTATTCATTTTATTCACTGCAGACCTATTAGCCCTCTCCAAAATCTGAAAGTCCTTTCATCTCCTGTAGTCATAAATACGTCCCCTTTTAACTAGCTAGAATAGATCCTGTTCTTTGCAAAACTCCAACAATATATTTTATACACTTTTTCCTTGAGTATTAAATTTCAGATTTTGCTTTTTATCATGGGTATTGGTAAAAGAAAATGCTTCCCAATGTAAAACATACATCTTCCCAATGTAAAACATATATCTTTCTTAACCCGTAATTCTGAAAACAGTTTTGTTTCCAGTTGCTACTTCTGGGTCTATCAACAAAGCCCTAATTAGACATAGCTGTGGGGAAGAGAGCTAACAGTTATTGAAAAACTACTATATATAATTAGATATAGCTGGGGGAAGAGAGCTAATATTTATTGAAAAACTATATGTCTGTGACTTTATTAATTAGGCAAGTACAACATGTTATCTGCATTTAACAGGTTAGAAAGCTGAGGCCCAGAAAAGAGAGATAACTTTAGCAATATTTTGTAGCTAATAAGTGAGAGTCTAATCAGTTTAACAGTAATGTTCTTTCCATTGTTCTATTGTTCCATGAAATACTCTATTGGAGTGGGAGAGGGTAGTTGAAAGATTTTAAGTATCCCTGATTGACAGATTAACATGGTATAAATGATGTAATTATCCAGCAATGAAACCCAATTTAAAATAAAAACTTCAAAATCTAAGGGAGTATTGTTCTATTTAAGTAAGTCACATTGGGAGCTAGGTAGTTATTTTAAGTATTGCCCCAAGTATTTTGAATCTTTTCTGTCAGAATTGCCCTTAGAACTGGAGTCACACTCTTGAATATCCTCAATGGTGAGTTTTCTTTTCTTTTCCAGTTGCTTTTTTTATTTTAGAAAATCAGAATGGCTCTGATTTTAAGGACCAGCCCAAAGTTGTTCACAGCAAAGTGTAGTGAATAAAATGGGTAATCAAGCAATTATTTATGCTGCACCCAATCTCAGAAATGTTTTAGAATTTTTGCGTAGTTGGGGGTGGGGGGTGAGGGGAGGGATCTCAGAGGACAGGTCAATAGGTGCAGAAAACCACCATGGCACACGTATACCTATGTAACCTGCACATTCTGCACATGTATCCCTTTTTTTTTTTTTTTTTGGAAGAAAAAAAGAAATAAAAAATTTTGCAAAATAAGTTGGACTGTTTGACCTTGTGGATTAATTCAGCATGAACAATATGATTTCTGTTGAGAAAATGAATTGGTTAATCTTAAATCACATCCAGAACCCTAGCTGTAAGACAGCCTGGGAAGTGTAGTTGTTAGTTACTAGTTTTCCAGCCTTGTCAGGTTCATGATTATGCCAAATGTCATGTCCAGGGTCAGGTTCCAGCCCATGCTGAGGTTCAAGGGAGTGGGTAGATGAGCAGAAAGAACACTCGGGGTCGTGGGCAGGTGAAAGATGATTTTATTCAGCAGCAGCTCTCATCAACAGATTTATCACACTGTCTGCCCTGTCTCGGCTACTTAGTCCAGTGGCCCCCACACATAGCTGCACAGCTGGCTCTCCCTGGCCTTTAGGGTCAGCAGCTTAACTCTTTCTCTGGGCACAAGTGACCTGAGCTTGTCCTGGCTCTCTCTCTCTCTCTCTCTCTCTCTCTCTCTCTCTCTCCGGGCACCAGTGTACCTGCACAGTATCGAGAGGGCAATTATACCTTTTACAGACAATAGTGGCTTAGGCCAAGTGGTAGCCTTCCCATGTATGGCAACATGGCTATGTTAACAAGTGGAGTTATATGCCTGCATTTCAAACTCGCTGAGTCATGCAGGATGTAAACATCCTACCTTGGTCTATCCTTGACCAAAGCATGACCATGTTCCTTACAAGCCTCCACAGTACGGGAAGATGGGATAGATAGGAAGCACCAATCTACCGTATCTACTATAGATTGTTCTTGAAATTCTTCCTTTTATTCAGAAATTACCATTTTAGATTTATTAAATCTCTTAATTTCCTCAACCCCAGTTATCACATCTGTATAAAACTATGATTTTATGTGATCTCCAAGATACACTCTAGATTTAAAATTCTGGATTTTTCAATCATTTTAACCATGTATAAACCTGTACACACATATTTTTCTACATAGATGTATCCACATAGTTTTCTAGGCATTCTCGAGAAAGGATACTAGTTTAGAATTCTACAGCATTTCTATGCTAACATTTTCAATTGGCTAGGGTTTAAAGATGTGCATAGAGTATATTAACTCTTTGGAAGGGGAGAATTTGTGTAGAGATGTGTGGTGTGTGTGTATATATGCCCATGTGTGTAAATGTATTGTGCATGTAAATCATTCAGTCAGCTAAATTTTCTAATGACCAGAATTCCACATGACTAGGGAAAAATAAACTGGCAGAAATTCAATACAAATATTAGAGACTGACAATGAATTGGACTATACTTGAAGTTTTTGTTTGGTTTTGAATTCTTACATTTGCTTCCTGCATTTCTTTTTTTCTAAAATGAATCAGGCCCATTAAACTTCACATGACTAAGGTTTTCCAGATCTAAAAATGAAATACTAAGTTGTGCCTTGCCGTGTTGAATAACTATTATAAAAGTATGCATTTGTGGGCTGGGCGCAGTGGCTCATGGGAAGCTGAGGCAGGCAGGTCACGAGGTCAAGAGATCGAGACCATCTGGCCAACATGGTAAAGCCTTGTCTTTACTAAAAATTTAAAAAATTAGCTGGGTGTGGTGGCATGTGCCTGTAGTCCCAGCTACTTGGGAGGCTGAGGCAGCAAAATCGCTTGAACCCGGGAGGCGGAGGTTGCAGTGAGCCGAGATCACACAACTGCACTCTAGCCTGTCGACAGAGTGAGACTCCATCTGAAAAAAAAAAATGTACATTTGTATTATTAGCTTTATAAGTAATTATATATAAATTGGTTGATTACTTATAATTTTACCACTAGTTTTATTTTTATACCAGGCAGGGATCTTTGCATACAATTCATTTCCTTAATATCTGGTATATTATCTGTCTATAAAATAAGAACTAGTGTTCGATGTAATGGATTTGCAAAAATGGCCACAAATTTTTCCATACTCCATATCCAACTCTTTTCATGATGTAACTTTTCATCTCCTCCCATTAATAGGTGGAGTTTCTTTTTCTGCTACTGGAATCTGAACTAGTCTTGTGACTTGCTTTGGCTAATGGAATGCTACAAAAACAATTCCTGCGAGTTTCAAGCCTGAACTTCAAGAGTCCTCGCACATGTCCCCTAGCTCTTTCGTAAACTTGATGAGTGACAATGTGCACAGACCAGGGCTAGCCTGCTAGAGATCAGAAACAACATAGAAGAGTGCCAAGACACTTTAGCCAACAATGAGCCATTCCTAGTCAACCCAGAAGCTGATCACAGTCATGTACATTAGCCCAGCTGAGACCAGAAGAACCACCCAGCTCAGCCTGGGCCACATTACTGACCCCCAGAATCATGAATTAAATAAATGGCTATTATTTTAAAGACTATGTATTGTGGTAACTTGTTATACAGCTAACTACTATTCTCAGTTAACTTTCTTTAAATTTTCTGACTCCTTCAAAAATTTGAGTTATTTACTTTCAAGAATAGCACTCTATTTTCTATTCAAAATTAACTATGTTAATTATAGAAAATTTGAATAGTACTGAAATGCAAGAAGAGGAATAAAAATAGTATATGATATAGGACTGTAAAATAACCTTAATAAAATTTTAATTTATCTCTTACCAGTATATTTTCTAAATACAGAAACATTTTCATATCATTTGATATATTTGCTTGCTTTCTTTTTTTATTATTTCTTTTCTTTTCTTTCTTTTTTTTTTTTTGAGACAGCTTCTTACTCTAGCACCCAGGCTGGAGTGAAGTGGCATGATCTCTGTTCACTGCAACCTCTGCCTCCCAGGCTGAAGCGACTCTCATGCCTCAGCCTCCCCGGTAGCTGGGATTCCAGGTGCATGCCACTGCACCTGGCTAATTTAAATTTTTTTTAAAGTAGAGACAGGGTTTCAGCATGTTGACCAGGCTGGTCTCAAACTCCTGGCCTCAAGTGATCTGTCTGCCACCATGACCTCCCAAAGTGCTGGGATTATAGGTGTGAGCCACTGTGCCGGGTCAATTTGAGGTATTCACTTTCTAAATAAATTTTTATTTTTTAAAACATCCCTGAACACATTTCCTTGCAATTGATGTTCTACAATTTTAAAAATGTTTGCTTCGTATTCCATCTTACATTAATTAACTTTAAAATACTGTCAATTTAAAAAATCAATTCCAATTAATTGATATTATGAATGACATAATAAACATATTTGCACATTAACATTCCCATTAATAAGTGTATAACAGTGCCCATTTCACTGAGTCCTAGCCACTACTATATATTTACATTGAAAACAAACCAACTTTCCTGCCCTGATAGGTTAAAAAAAGTTAACTGTGCATGCATATAATTAATTAGAGTTCAATATTTAAGATTTTTAAGGTGAAATTTACAATGAAATGCCCAAATCTTAAGTGTATCATTCCATAAGTTTTTAACATGCAAACCCAAACCTCTATTAATGTATAAAACATTACTATGAACCCCAGAAAATGCCTTCCTTCCCTTCTCAGTCAACATTAACCCTGCCTTTCAGAAGCAACCACTCTTCTACTTTTCTCCATCATGGATTTTACCTGTTCTAGAAATTTATGAAAATGGAATTATATGTGGTCTTTTGTTAAAAATGTCTTTCACTCAGCATAATGTTTTTGAAATTTATCCATACTGTTGCATCTATGAGTAGCTTCTTTCATTTTTTTACCAAGTAGTTTCCATTGTATGAATATACCACAGTAGGTTCAGCCATTCTTTTGCTGATGAACACCTGGACTGTTTCTAGTTTTTGCATATTGCAAATAAAGCTGTTATGAATGTTCTTGTACAATTGTCTTTTTTTGTTGACATATGCTTTCATTTCTCTTAGGTAAACACTTAGGAGTAAAATTATTAGGCGCTTGGGTGGGTATATGTTTAGTTTTGTAGAAAATTGCCAGGACTTTTTAAAGTGGTTGTACAATTTTACAGTCCCACCAAAAGTACATGAGAATTATGGTTACTCCACATCTTAGCCAGCATTTGACACTGTCAGTCTTTTTAATTTTAGCCATTGTGGAGATGCATAGCCAGTCTACTTTTTAATTAATGAATATTGGGAATGGTTAACATAATCATTTATATATAGCTCAAAATTTGAAAAGTGCTAAAGACTATACAAGTAAAATGTAAGTCTCTGTCTTAGCCATTACTTTACCACCCAGTTCTTGTGTATACTTCTAGAGATAGTCTACACATGTTAAAGTACATACAAGTATGAATTCCTTTTAAAGATATTTTCACACAAAACCGTATCTTGTTTTTTAACTTAAAAATATTTCAGTTATTATTTCATCTCAGTATACCAGTATTCAACCAGCTCTGTTTCCCTACACTTAGATTGTTCCTAGTCTTTTGTTATCATAAAAAATGCTGCAAATGATTTTCCATATGTGTGTGTAAATACAACATTTTACATGTGCAGGTATATCTTTAGTGTAAACTCTTAAAAATGAAGATTGGCGAGTGTGATAGTTTTGTATGTCACTTGGCTAGGCTATGGTATCCGGTTATTTAATCAAATCTAGGTATTGCTGTCAAGATATTACAGTTAATATTTACAATCAGTTGACTTTAAGCAAAGATTACCGTAAAAAATATGGACGGTTCTCATCTAATCAGTTGAAGGCCTTAATAGCAAACACTAAGGTTTTCAGAAAAAGGATGACTTCTTCCCTAACACTGCAGCATTAACTCCTGCCTGAGTTCTCAGCTTGCTGGCCTGCCCTACATATTTTAGATTTGCCAGCCCCCACAATCATCTGCACCAATCCCTTAAAATGACACTCTTTATACATGTATTCCATTGAGTCTGTTTCTCTGGAGAAGGCTGACTGATAGCAGTGAATTGAAGACGACGAGTGTTTTAAATTTTTATGGATATTGCCATATAGTCTTATGGAGGACTATTTATGCATTACAAACAATACTTTAAAGTTTCTGTTCCTTCTACACATTCACCAGCAGAGTGTGATACCAAACTTTCTCTCATCTGATAAGTTTAAGATAGTATCTTATTTTAATTTTAATTTACACTTTCATCCATTAAATAATTGAATTAGTTTTAGTTTTTTATTTTGTATGATAGGAGACAGGAACATAATTTTATTTCTCACATAATAGATAATATAATCCATTATCCCTGTGCCATGGAGTCAGTGAATGATATTTTTTCTCACTCTAAAATGCCACCATTGTCACGTACTAAAAATATATGTAAGACTATTTGGGATATCCCTTTTATACACATATTCCTGGGTCAAAGCATATGAAGAGTGTCAAGGTATGAACCCCATTTATTGACTAGGCTGTTCATTCCCTACTAGTTTGAAATGCTTCTTTTTTCATCCATTAAATTATATATATATGTATATATCTGATTCTATATATTTGTATATACAAATATATATACACTATTGTATATTAAATATTGTATTCTATATACTGTATATATTTTCCATTTTGTTCTATTGTTTTGCCCTCCTATTCAATCAATCTCCTATTGATTACTGCAATGTTTTATTTTCCTTCTCTTTTTTTGTGCATATATGGTAAACCAAGATCTCAGTTTTCTCCCCAAAATTTTCATAGCTATTTTTGCTCATAGATGAACTTTAAGATAGTTTTGTTTTATGTAGTTTTTTAAATTAAGTTTTAGTTAAATGTCACTAATTACCTAGATTAGGCTTTGGAAAATTGGCATATATATAGTGCTAGGTTTCTACCATTTTCACATTTTTTTTTTTTTTTTTTTTCTGTTTGAGACAAGGTCTCATTCTGTCACCCAGGCTTGAGTACAGTGGCATATTCACAGATCACTGCAGCCTCGACCTCCCAGGCTCAAGTGATCCTCCCACCACAGCCTACCAAGTAGTTCAGACTTCAGGCGTCTGCCACTACACATGGCTAATTTTTGTGTTTTCTTTGTTGTTGTTTGTTTGTTGTTTTGTGTTTCGTAGAAACAGGATTTCCTCATGTTGCTCAGACTGGTCTTGAACTCCTGAGCTCAAGAGATCTGCCCACCTCAGCCTCCTTTGGGACAGGATTACAGGTGTGAGCCATCGTGTCCAGCCTTACATGATTCTTTAAGCAAGTTTATTTCTCTAAAAATTAGACAATCAGGCCGGGCACGGTGGCTCACGCCTGTAATCCCAGCACTCTGGGAGGCCGAGACGGGTGGATCACGAGGTCAGGAGATGGAGACCATCCTGACTAACACGGTGAAACCCCGTCTCTACTAAAAATACAAAAACTAGCCGGGCGCGGTGGCGGGCGCCTGTAGTCCCAGCCACACGGGAGGCTGCGGCAGGAGAATGGCGTGAACCTGGGAGGCGGAGCTTGCAGTGAGTGGAAATCGCGCCACCGCACTCCAGCCTGGGCGACAGAGTGAGACTCCGTCTCAAAAAAAAAAAAAAAATTAGACAATCATATCATTTATAAATAATGATAAATTTATACCATCCTTTCTAGTATTTATCATATTTATTTTGATTTGGAGACAAATTGTGTTGGCTAACTCTGAAAAGACAAATAGTAAAAAATAACAATTGCATTGATATCTTGCTTGTGATTTAATGAGAATGTGTCTAATTTTTCCATATCAAGCATAATGTCAGTTGGTAGTTATGAATAAACAAATACTTCTATGTATGGGGATATAGGAAAGAATTTATTCTTAAATATGTAAGAAAGTTTTAATTTCATAAATATGTAAATATTCCATTTTATTTTACTAATTCTGACTTCTGTATTCAGCTCTAATGTTTTCTTATATACAAGGATTATGAGGGAAGCAACATGGATTTTTAAAACTTAGTTTATTTACATTGTTCAAGCCCATCTACTACAATGATGCTTCTTTTAGCACTTAAAAATCACGCAGAGTGCTTATTAGAACATAGATTCCTGTCCCCTCATCTCCTGAAATTCTTGTTCGTTAGGTCTGGCTCAAGTGTTGCATTTCAGACAAACTTTCAGGTGATGGTGCTGCTACTGGTCTATAGACAAACTTAAAATAGCACTGTACTAATTAACAGGTGACTCACTCAAGGTGCTCTTGAGCAAGCAGGCCCAGAATGTCTGTATGACTTGCCGTCTAAGCCTTCCTCATCTCATTTCACCTGCTGCTGTATTCAAAAGCCTCCTACATTTCACTAAAATCCTCTGTCTCAGTGAATCCTTCCATATGACACATAATTAGCACTTACATCATGCACATATACTTTTTTTCATTTTAATGTGTTACATGGATAAAACCCTCCTTGATCAGCAGTAGTAGGATATTCTTGGTTGTTCTAATCACTGGTATTCAGGCAGCAAGTATCAGTGCCCTAGGGGTACCTCAACATGCCTTCTCTTTTTCTTTCACAATAATAAAATATTTGGCTGAGTCCATGGAAGTCAGAAATAAATAGAACATTTTTGAGCCTCCGTTGCAGCTAAGATTAGTTCTGTCATCAATGGGATTTAGGAGGAGGTAGAGTATGGCACTTTCCCGGAACCTTCCTTACCAGACAGCTCCCAAACACCCATTTCTCCCATTCTCCCTTTCCTCCATTTGGTGGCCTGGCATGAGTTAGCATACCTGGCACCATAAAGTTAAGGCCACACACAAGAAGCAAGTAGAAGGAGTCCAGGTCCCTGTCACCATGGAAAGCCGTGCCCTGGACCACCTGTCTAGAGCTCTACAAGAAAGAAGTACTCATTTCTCTCCTGTTTAGGCAATTGTTAGTTTGGGTTTTCTGTCATTTGCAGCTGAACCTAATGTTTTTTTTGTTTGTTTTGTTTTGTTTGTTTGAGGCTGGAAAGCAGTGGCTCAATCGATCTCAGCTCACTGCAACCTCCACCTTCCAGATACAAGCGATTCTCCTGCCTCAGCCTCCCGAGTAGTTGGAACTACAGGCATGCATCACCATGCCTGGCTAATTTTTTTTGTATCTTTAGTAGGGACAGGGTTTCCCCATGTTGGTCAGGCTGGTCTCCAACTCCTGACCTCAAATGATCCGCCCGCCTCAGCCTTCTAAAGTGCTGGGATTACAGGCGTGAGCTGCCGCGCCCAGCCAGCTGAACCTAATCTTAACTAAATCACTGGGGCAATTAGAAGAGGTATCTAAAAACTTAAGTCTTAGCAAAGGAACCCTTTGTTCTAACCTGATGAACTCCACCTGTCTCGTTTTTGTGGTTACAGGATTGTAAACATTCAGATCCTGTCAATGCCTTCAAACATCTAATTGACCAAGACATGCTCTCATAAATACACTAATTTAGTACATTCTGTTTCTGCTGCCACATGGTACCTAATATGCTTGTGTACATAATTACATAATTATATGCTTATAAACCCTCTAAGCAAATACATTTATGTACTTATCATTAACCTAAAACATTTCTCTCCTGATAGGTATTACTCATCATTTCCACATCTGTTACATGATTCTTTTTAAATTTCTTCTCCTACCATATGCCTTCTCCACCAAAAACTAAAACAATCATGTAGACATTTATAGCCATATTTCTATATATTTAAGTTCAATCTCATCATGTCCTCTCTCAATTTTTTCACAATTTATGATTATTAAGTAACATATTAACCAAGAATTCATGTTCAAAGGAAATGAATCCTCATTAAAGTATAATTGCGTGTGTGTGTGTATGTATGTGTGAATAAAAAAATGATAGACTTCAGGTTACAATTTGATCAGAAGCTTTGATAAGAGAATAATCTGTAGATATAAGTACTTAAGTGATAAGTTGAAATTGTTCTTTTTTTTTTTCCATTTTGGTGACCACGGAGATACTATAAGCAAAAGAACACCATCAGAGATTAGCTAGGGGTAGCAGTGATGTTATTTGGTCTTAAATCTACATATTCTCTATTTTTTCTTAGCATTATAATCAATTTCTGTTTTTATGTTTCATGATAAAGGCAAGTGGATTTTTGTAATATTTAACTATTTATAATAAAGTTTTTGCTGCGTCTCCCGAGACTGGACCATTCATCCATGAAGCTTGAGTGACTAGAAGGTTTGTTAGACTTGTTCATTATAGGAACATGTGCTTGCTCACTTGTCATTAAATGTGTTAGTTGTGTGCTAAAGCCTACTCACGCCAGCCTGCAAAAGCCAGTGAGGAATATATCTTCCCAACCCTGCTTTCAGTGATGTCATGTTATTAGCTTGAAATCAGCCAGAGTAGGAATATTATTGACACCACCGAAATAGGCAAATGCTAAAAATCACAGCTCTTTTCTTACCCTAGAGAGCTGGTTGTAAAATATTTACCAGCACACTACTAAAATATTTGTTTTAAGAAATTTAATTTGCCACTTAAGCTGTAAATGAACTCCCTAAATTTGTGTTAATTAATTTACTGTTCTACCTACTATGTATTTCTTATTAAGCATGGAACATTTTGATTCACTCTTATACATATGGAAAAATTAAACTCTGGCAGAGTTTATTCAAAAATTTGTCTTTGTACTTATACTTGCTTTTTCAGTTTCCCTATTTCCTTATTTAATTTTTGTCCACTTGATATATAAAAACAGATGGATGTATGTTTAAATATTCCCACTAATGGTTTTGTCAGTTTCATATTTTAAAGGTATCATTTAGCTTATAGAAATTATTAATACTATATTTCTGTTGTGTATTCTACCCTTAATCAATATAAAATGATTCTTCCATTTAATGATTTTTTTCTCAATTTCTACTTTGATACTAATAATACCACTTTTCCTTTGTTTTACTCTCACACATAACTTTATTTTCACCTTTTTATTAACAAGTTGTATTTGGACGTGATTTTTGGACTCAATATGAAGATCTTTATCATTTAAATTCAAGTTACTTGTATGTATTAAGGAATGGATATACATGGTTTTCCTTTTTTTGTATATATTTTATGCTTTCTTGCTGTTTTTTAAAAAATTATTTACTATGTTGTGTTAGAATCCTTGCTTTTTTCCCCTTTTGGTGATTTGACATTTTTTATTTTGTTAATGGTTAAACTACACTGTCCATATTTTAATTTTTTATATTATGGACCAATCTTTGATTGCTTAGAATAATTTTAAGAAGTATATGTGATAAACTAGAAATTTTTTTGCAGCTAACACTCCAAAATATGATTCCCTCTCCATTATAGGGTTGCCAGCAATTAGGAAGCAAAACACTCACAGCCCAATTAATAAACAGGCATAGGATATGAACAGAAAGAAATACAAATGGTCTTTAAACACATGAAAACACATTTACCTTTCTTTCTTTTTTTGCTTTTTGAGACAGGGTCTTGCTATGTTGCCTAGGCTGGAGTGCCATGGATATTCACAGGTGTGATCATAGCGCACTATCACCTCCAACTCCTGGCTTTAAGTGATCCTCTCACCTCACCTTCCTGAGCAGCTAGGACTACAAGCAGGTGCAGCTGCTCCGTCATCTAACCGTTTTTGTTTTTGTTTTTGTTTTCATCATTTTGAATTTCTTTGTCTTTTTAAGTTCTGGGAAAATTTCTTGAACATGTTTCCTAATTCCCTGAATCAATGTTTTATCATATTTCATTTGCTTTTATTTCTTCTTATTGTTTATAATTTAGCAGCTGTGATTTGCATTTCCAAGAACTCTTTCCTACTCTCAATTATTTTCCTTTTCATGGTTATGTGTCATAGTTTTATCAATGTATTGTCTTTATCAATCTTGTTGAAAGCATACATTAGAATTTTCCAAACTTCTTATTTCTTCAGGAACAACTTATTGTGATGATTCAGATTGGCTGCAGCTGTTCAAAATGTTGTATCTGTTTCTATATCTGATTTTCTCTGATCATCCTAAAGAAGAGATCCTAGTTATATTGCTAATAATAATAGCTAGTGTTTATTGTGCATTTATTATAAGACAAGGTTTGTGCTAAAGGATTCACATATGCCATTTAAGTAATCTTCACAACAGCTGGATGCTAAATATTACTATCCTCATGTCCTATGACTACTACAAGTTCTCCACCCTTTCACAAGAATAAGGTTACTTCACAGAGTATTCTGGGCACATCCCAATCTACCTCCCTGCAAGAAATGAGCTACTGAACTGAAAGGGGAGTGCTTCATTCCTTGCAGGTGGGTAGACTGTTATGTGCATTTCCCCCACCTGTGTAGAAGATCTATTTTCCCAGCTACTACCTCCAAGTCAAAAGTGTTCTGGTATCCACAGCTACATTCCAGTTAGCTTTAGCTTTGCAGACAATTAGCTTGGTAGTTCTACTTTGGTCTTCCAGATAATCCCAGCCACAGTAAGTAACTTTTACGTGTCCTTCATAGACTTATGTTTAAAAGGCAATACTACATGTTTACCAAACTTAAGCTGTAAATGAACTCCCTAAATCTGTGTTAATTAATTTACCGTTCTATCTGCTATGTATTTCTTATTAAGCATGGAACATTTTGATTCACTCTTATACATATTTACCAAACTGATATGAGCTCTATAAATAATTCATATCACTCAAGTGTTGGAACCAATTCTCCCTTGCCTCTCTACATGGATTTCTGTTGCAAAGTCTTAGATCTAGAACAAGTAATGTTACAGTCATTGTGTTTTTCACATGGCTTAGAGGTCCAAATTCTCTGGAAATATAGTGATACAGAGGGAGCTATGGCAGGATATTTGTATACTATGTCCCTGTAGCAGCATGAAGGTAGCTGGGCCATTATCCCATTTCTTTGCCTCACACAGTTGCCCTCATTAGCAGTAAGCCATAGTGGGGTCCCTACTCTTTTCCTGACACTGCTGTCCTTACCATGTGTAAACCTAAATGCAAGCCAGATTGGGGGATGAACCAACTGGGCAGGTGTTTGAGCTACCAATATACAAGGGGGTTATATTAGTTACCCACCACTGCATAACAGATCACCCCAAAACTTAGTGGCTAAAAATCATAGTTATTTACGATTATTTATGTGCCTTCTGGGTAGTGGGGATGGCATCTACGCTGGGTTAGATGGCTGGCTCTGTTCATCTTGGCTGGGTTTGCCTTAAGTCTGTGGATCAGCTGACGGGGCAACTCTGCTCCACTTGTTTCTTATTCTCTTTGGCCCAGTGGGCTAGCAGGGTGAAGGCAGAAATGCAAAAGGAAATGCAGAAAGATTCATGGTCTCCTACGGCCTAAGCTCAGAACAGGCACACTGCACTCTGCCCAAGTATCACTGGCCACGAGTCCTATAATTAGTTCAAAATCAAGGGAAGGGAAGACAGTCCACTAACATCGAGGGCTTGAAAAGAATGTAGTTGCAGGAAGTGGTAAGGAATTCGGATCAATAATACAACCTAATCCAGGAAATGTATTCCCAAGACCTCCTTTAAAAGGAGTACTGTATGTGTTTGGAAGGAATTCTTTGTTAAGAAACTTAAAGTTTGAGATAAAACCCCCAAAGGATTTGTATGCTTAAAACCAGTTGATCACGGGCAGAACGCGGTGGCTCATGCCTGTAATCCAGCACTTTGGGAGGCTGAGGCAGGTGGATTACGAGGTCAGGAGTTCAAGACCAGCCTGGCCAAGATGGTGAAACCCCATCTCTACTGAAAATACAAAAAAAAAAAAAAATTAGCAGGGCGTGGTGGCAGGCGCCTGTAATCCCAGCTACCTGGGAGGTTGAGGCAGGAGAATCCCTTGAACCCGGGCAGCAGAGGTTGCAGTGAGCTGAGATCTCGCCACTGCACTCCAGCCTGGGTGACAGAGTGAGACTCTGTCTCAAACAACAACAACAACAAAAACTAATTGATCACCAAACTACTGTTCAAGAAATAATGTTAGGATAACCAAGGCACTTTGTTTTAGAGCAGGATATGTGAGTTTGGACCAGAGCCAAATGCTTGGAAGGAGAGAAAAGAGACTGTGCTGCTACCATTCTCTGTCTTTTATTCATGGGGTGTTTACTCTCTTCTATAAATAGATGCTTAATAGAAATTCAGTTTAATGGGGCAGAATATTTCCACACAGCCAAGGGCACCTGCATATTCTGTTCCAGCCCTAGCTAGAGGAAGCCTCCCTGTAGAAAGTGCTGGACTCATCTGGGCCCACATAGACTTCCTGAAACCCATCTTGCCTCCAGCCCTTCCTGCGTGAAGTGGAGAATGTCAGTGTTGTTCTTGAAGGATACACTCTTATTTACTTTCAAGTTAAACTTGTTTTTCACATGTGGTGTGCGTTAAGTTGGGACAGCCCTCCCCACGATTGTGTGGCACCTGCAGTCTATTTTGTGGCAATTTCTCAAAGTCTGTACAACAGATAGGTTTTTTTGTTTTGCTGTGTAATCCACGTGGTAACCGATGTTTCAGCCAAAGTTTACCCTGGAAAGAGAAACCTCCTGAATATGTAGACTAGGGCATCTTTAATGCAGAGAATTGGCTACCCAGAGAAATAAAAAAGCTAAGACATCAAAATGTGGCTATTAAAGCAACCTAAATATTAGCAACATCAGGAAGCCTCTACTATGCTCAAGCTGTAGGGACCGAAGGAGGAGAGGGTAGCATAAGGGCACAAGGTCACCAGAGGGTGCCTGCTGTCACGCTGTGCCTGATTACCTGGATCCCTCCTTCCCCTCCCGCTGCAGCTGCTGGAAGAACACTTCCCAAGCAGAGGGAACCTGGCTTCTCTAGCGCCCCCGACTGGCTGAACCCAGCTGTCAACAGCAGCCATGGAGCCTGGGAAATTGGATTTATAGCCAGCCCCAGTCAGTACCCAAAAAGAGTAGGAAGAGGTTAAAGGAAGGACTGGCAGGCAAACAGGCCCACAGCTGGGAAGCTCCTTCTCCCCATCTGAAGCACTTTTAAAAGCCTAGTGCTCTCCCCAAGATTTATATGAATGAGGAGACTGGTTTGGCTCCAAACTCCCTTCCACTGAATATGTCAGGTTTAAGGATCATCTCAGCATCATAAAGGTACTATTCTTATTAACCCAGATAAAAACTTTTCTTAATTTTCACTAAACAAAACAAAAAAGAAAAGTTACAAGACATTCATGAACATATCTGACTCTATGAAGGTATACAGGAACAGAGAGATTTGCATTAAGAGTAATACAAAAACTTTTCAAACGCTATCAGACAATCTTGTGCTTAAAAAAAAAAAGAAAAAAAAAGTCCCACTGTCATTTCTGTAGATTGGGCTCCTATTTTCTTCCATCTCATTCAACCTTCATCTCTATTCTCTTTCTCTCTCTGTCTTTTTCTTCATCTTCACTTTGCTGCATTCCTCACAAGGTCAAAAAATTAAAAAAACAAAACAACAGCCATACTTACTGCCTCCCCTGACCCCTTGTCTTTGTGTGTTTGTATGTGTGTTTTAGGTCTCTTAAATCTCTCCTCCCAACTGAGTCCCCAGACTTACCTTTGCACATCCAAGGCCTTTGGCTGAAGTTTTGAAAATGATATTGGAAGGTTCTCATAAGGGCAGAATGGTTAGGGGGTTCCTCTGTCCCTACTCGCCCTGGAGAGCCGTATCCTGCCTGGTTTAACATTTATCTCTGATTTTTCATTTTCAACGAAGCATTTTTACTAAAGTTGCATGATAATAAGCCAGGACAGGGTTGGTAGATACTTATCATGCACATCCAACTTCTACATGAGAGTTACATGTACAGTGAGCAGAGTTCTCACTTCACTGTGTGGTTAAATCTGAAAGATGACTAGTAATAATCTTCCAGACCCTTCCTGCAGGCAGTATAACAACCACCTCTTTAAACAACAACATGCTGGGTGCTTGCTGATACAATGAAGCTTATCCTGACATAAGTGGCTAGTACAAGAAGCTAATTGCTCCTTTCCTCTAGTGGACATGAGAGAACTATCCAAAACTGCAGTCAGTTACCTGGTGTTACAGCTGGTTGCACTGTCTGCCGCTTGCCAGATGCATAGAGCTACGAGGAGATTAGCTGGTGGGACTGGTAGGAAATAGAGGAAATTATGATTTAGGTGTACATGAAATATCTGTGGGAAATTGAGGCTGAGCATTCTTACTGTAGAATGTCGTAGGTAATCTGAACACTCTTTCTCTAGCATAACCCTTTGTTTTATTGTTTCATAACCCTTTTTATATTTTGCAATAAAAGCTTTCAGGCTGGGGGTGGTGGCTCACACCTATAATCCCAGCACTTTGGAAGGCCGAGGTGGGCCTATCACCTGAGGTCAGGAGTTCGAGACCAGCCTGGCCAACATGGTGAAACCATGTCTCTACTAAAAATACAAAAATTAGCCAGGTGTGGTGGTGCACGCTTGTAATCCCAGCTACTTAGGAGGCTGAGGCAGGAGAATCGTTGAACCCTGGAGGGGGAGGTTGCAGTGAGCCGAGATCGCACCACTGCTCTCCAGCCTGGGCGACAAGAGAAAAACTCTGTCTCGGAAAAAAAAAAAAAAAAAAAAAAAAGCTTTCAATAGCAATGACATTTTAAAAATGAATATGTATGTTTTGGATAATTTTACTTAACATTTCTCCTCTCATTCTTTTTTTTTTTTTTTTTTTCTCTTTGAGACAGAGTCTCACTCTGTCACCCAGGCTGGAGCGCAATGGAGCAATCTCTGCTCACTGCAACCTCTGCCTCCCGGGTTCAAGCGATTCTCCTGCCTCAGCATCCTGAGTAGCTGGGACTACAGGCGCCCATCACCACGCCTGGCTAAGTTTTATATTTTTGGTAGAGAAGAGGTTTCACCATATTGGCTGGTCTCGAATTCCTGACTTTGTGATCTGCCTGCCTTGGCCTCCCAAATTCCTGGGATTACAGATGTGAGCCACTGGGCCTGGCCTCCTTCCTTTCTTTACATTCTCCCTTTCTTCACAAATTATCTCCAAAAATAATTTTTTTTTTTTTAAAGTCTATCTACTTGTGTTTTGGCTTTATTATTTAGCTATAGGCAGTGAGGAGTGTTAATTAATCAAAAGAGCCTCCTCCCTCGAGTTTGCTCAGCAAATCTAGAGCCATACAGTGTTAAGCAACTACAACTATGTGACGCCGGCGAATTTCTGCCAGACATTTTTGCAAGTCATTATAAATTTGTAAAGGCCTGTATTATTTGCTTTTCTATTCTAAGGCTAGAAAACCAAGTTCGTGAAACTCTCCAATGCACTACCTATAGTTTGGGTGAATTCCTCTTTGCTCAAGAACCCCCAAATTTGACAGCTCCTGG
The DNA here is from genome assembly GCF_003255815.1 of Theropithecus gelada. Lineage (NCBI taxonomy): Eukaryota > Metazoa > Chordata > Mammalia > Primates > Cercopithecidae > Theropithecus > Theropithecus gelada. The sequence continues at coordinate 44,701,691 of NC_037680.1, forward strand.
CCTGCTAAGGAGTAAGCTTGCTTACTACCTGAGGCTGGGATTTTGAAAGCCATAGAATACGACCAAGCCAGTTTTCCTGTAAGGGCTTTTTCAGCATTGATTCTACATGAAAGTACAACTCTGGTTCCTTAATAGTGAACTTGTTATGCTTGAATGCAGAGAATTAGTCACGAGTATGGTACATCAGGTTTAGCCTTAGTTGCACAAATAATGTTCCATTTTTTCTCTAGTAAAGGCAAGAGATATTCTCGCTGAACATATGCAAATAATCATATCACCATGAAAAATAAGAATGCTCAGTAAAAGTATTTGCCTCTTTTGAATATGCTTTCTTATTTAGCCAAGCAGAAAGTTACAGATAAAATAAAAAGAAAGAAAAGGGGCTTCCGTGTATACATATGAGCAGAATATAGAATATACATATAATGCCAATAACATTTCCAGTAAACCCAGTACAAGTAAACATCTCTTATCAGTTCGTGTCATTCTAGGTAATTAATTCTTAGACCTCTGGATTTTGAATCATTAGTCTGTCACCTGTTTCTGGGTAAAAAGAGTCCTGGAAATCTCCGTTCAGTCCTAGGGTATAGTCTGAAAGTTGTCTGTGTTGTCAGCTCAAAAGCCAGCAGCCACAGGCTCATCGTTGAAGGGTGTGGCCCTTCACATGAGGTTCGACACTGCTTTATGGAAGACGCAATTTTCATCTCATAGCTTATAACAGAACCTTCAGGAAAGCATTAGAGGACAAGAGAACTACTTGTAATGACACAACTAATTGGCTGTTGTTAATTTATTACAATAACCAATACAATTAGAATGAAGGAGAATTATGTCCTTTATTGTGGTTACTGTTACTATTTCATAAGGAAGTGATCGTTATGTCTCCTGAAGATAAAAATATATCATGGACAGTGAAGGTATTGATAATTTTCCAGGGCTTTCTTTTCCATTCTGGAAAGTGCACAATCTCTGAAACATTGATATTAAATACATTTTACCAATATTAAGTATCCTCTGATTTGACAACTCTTTTCATGAAATTCTTAGGGCAATTTTGAGCTAATTAAGAAACACGGCCAGGCATGGTGGTGCACACCTGTAGTCTCAGCTACTTAGGAGGCTGGAAGGATCACTTGAACCTAGGAATCTGAATCCAGCTTTGGCAACATAGCGAGACCCCATCTCTTGCGAGGTGGGGAGAGAAATAAAAGCAAGAGAAGAGAAATATGGAGTATAAAATGAGCCTAAATATTGACAATATTCTTCTTTTCATAAGATGAAAACACAAATCTTTGTGATTTTCCACAGTCCCTTCTTTGGGAGATCTCAAAGATAGTTTTATATGAAAAATAATCCTAAAAAAATGTGCAGTTTCTTGATTTGACGACTCTTTTTTGACAACTTGATTTGACAACAAAAACCATGTTTTTGTTTTCCGAGTATTTTTTATTTTATTTTTCAATTTTCTTTGAGACAGAGTCTCTCTGTTGCCCAGGCTGGAGAGCAGTGGCACGATCTCAGCTCACTGCAACCTCTGCTTCCTGGGTTCAAGTGATTCCTGTGCCTCAGCCTCCCAAGTGGCTGGGACTAGAGGTGTGTGCTACCATGCCCAGCTAAATTTTTTGTACTTCTGGTAGAAATGGGGTTTCACCATGTTGGCCAGGCTGGTCTTGAACTCCTGGCCTCAAGCGATCTGCCAGCCTCAGCTTCCCAAAGTGCTGAGATTATAGGCGTGAGCCACTATACCCAGCCTGTTTTCTGAGTTTAGAGTCTGATCTTGGGAAGACAAAAATCAAAAGAGTTATAAACTTGGTCACTTGACTTACCTAAGATTATGGGAGCCTGAGAACAATAGCTTGAAACTGCAGCCCACCCCAGGAGTCCCGCTCTGTCGCCCAGGCTGGAGTGCAGTGGTGGGATCTTGGCTCACTGCAACCTCTACCTCCCGGGTTCAAGTGATTTTTCTGCCTCAGCCTCCCGAGTAGCTGGAATTACAGGCACCCACCACCACGCCTGGCTCAGTTTTTTTGTACTTTTCGTAGAGACGGGGTTTCACCATGTTGGCCAGGCTGGTCTCGAACTCCTGATCTCAGGTAATTCACCTGCCTTGGCCTCCCAAACTGCTAGGATTACAGGAGTGAGCCACCACACCTGGCTAAAAGCACAGTTTTTAACTACTAAAGTACAAAATAGAGCTTTTAAAAAATTCATCAGCACACTTCACATGAACATGCGTATAAGGATCTTGAAAGAAAATTGACAAGAATTGAGGAAAAGTGGATGGATAGTGGAAGGCAATGAAGAGGAATGTCCCTGGGATTGAGTGAGTGTGACGAGTATCTGTTACATTTATGTAGCACTCCCCCCAATCCCCTAAACAATTGCAAGTCTCCAGTCATGTGAGTTTTCTAATTTTTCTACATTTAATAATTTCTTTTTTTTTTTTTTAATTATACTTTAAGTTCCAGGGTACATGTGCATAGCGTGCAGGTTTGTTACATATGTATACTTGTGCCATGTTGGTGTGCTGCACCCATCAACTCGTCAGCACCCATCAATTCGTCATTCATTTAATCATTTCTAAAACAAGGTGCTGTTCTTATACGATGCTACCTTCCTGGTCAAGTTTGGTCTGGAGTAGGCACCTGGTCAAAGCTGCCTCAATTATAATATCCTGTCCATTTGGGCACAGGTAACTGGACCAGGTCCCAAAGTCCTCAAGAATTTCCAGTTAAAACTCAGAGAGCTTTAAGATTGTATTTCCATGGTGGAAGACACAAGATATAATATTAGGGAAACTGCGAGGCACTTTTCCTGTAATGGAGAGAAAGTCAGTGCTTATATCAGAGAATAAAACCAACACTCAGAGAAGCAGAAATGGATGACAAAGTGTCTTGGTGGAGGGACTTCCTTGTACATTTGTTCCTGAGGCCCAGCTACATCAGTGAATATCATGTGTTTGTGCTGCTTTAAACCTCCTTTAGGTTTCATGAACCAATAATTTCCCCTTTGAGCTTAAACTAGGTTTTTGTCACTTGCAAAGAACTACAAAAGGCACACTCTCTATTTGACAGATTACGTAGGATCACCTTGTTTAAAAATTTGAGTTTCAGGCCACACACAGTGGCTCACATCTATAATCCCAGCACTTTGGAAGGCCGAGGTGTGTGGGTGGATCACCTGAGGTCAGGAGTTTGAGGCCAGCCTGGCCAACATAATGAAACCTCGTCTCTACTAAAAATACAAAAATTAGCCAGGTGTGGTGGCCCATGCCTGTAGTCCCAGCTACTCGGGAGGCTGAGGCAGGAGAATCGCTTGAACCTGGGAGGCAGGGGTTGCAGTGAGCCAAGATCACGCCACTGCATTCCAGCCCGGGTGATAGAGCAAGACTCCATCTCAAAAGAAAAAAAAAAAAAAATTGAGTTTCAATTATTGTTACACAATTTTGGCATCTCAGCTCCTCTTTATGACCTGCATGTTTCTAAAAGTCATACCTTTTAATTAGAACGCTGTTTCTGTTAACTGGCTATCATGTTTGTGAAAAACCTTATTTAAAAATTCATTGGAAATTTAAAAATCAAATAGCGAAGTGGCTTATGGCATTCTTGTTCCTTCACATGAAAGATTCAGAGAATGTATGTCATCACACAACTACCATAAAAATGGGCTATGCTGGGTTATAAAACAATGTTGTCAACACTTTAAGCGAGGTTTTCATGTCAGAGTGTCTGTCAGTGGAAAATCCTATAAATATTTTTCATAGGTAATTAGTTCTAAGGACATCTCTGTTAAAATATTTTTCTTCTTGTTTATTCACTTGATTTTCTTTATCATCATGATTCCTTATTTAAGGATAGGTGACAGGACTTCATGATGACTTGTTAATAGAATATTATTTCGGTAGGTGGGGAAGAATATATGATATTTGGAATAGAGGGTGTCTGTGAAGGGCAACGTTAGAATTTGGCTTAAAGAATTTAAGGAGATGCACCCTTTTGAATTTCTAAATTCGAATTCCTCAGTCTCTTGGGTACTCTGTGAAGCTAATTTATTATGAATGATGGACAGAGCTCCCATTTCCAGTTGCTGTCTTCACAGCAGTGACCAGGGAGGAACATAAATGGTCAGACAGTGCTGCTAAGATGAGGTTGCAGCACAAAAAGGCCCATTCCTCAGGCTGGCTCTGAGTCAACTCCAGCAATAGAGATGAGTTCTAAGGGTTCCTGCATGGTCCCCAGCCAGTAAGCTTTTACCAGGACTTTCCTAAAGATGCTGTGAGTTTTTTGGACACTGAGTAAGTAATAAAGAGTAAAGAAGTAACTTATTAAATAAGGATGATTGCATTCCTATTTCAGGACTAATGTTAAATTGGAATTGGAGAAAACCCTGTTGGCAGATAGAAAAGTTTAAAATCTATTTCATTCCTGTTTTCCCTTTTCTTTTTCTTTCTTTTTTTTTCTTTTTTTCTGCTCACTGCAAACTTCGCCTCCTGGGTTCATGCCATTCTCCTGCCAGCCTCCCAAGTAGCTGGGACTACAGGCTTCTGCCACCACGCTGGCTAATTTTTTGTATTTTTAGTAGAGACGGGGTTTCACCATGTCAGCCAGGATGGTCTCCATCTCTTGACCTCGTGATCCGCCTACCTCGGCCTCCCAAAGTGCTGGGATTACAGGTGTCAGCCACCACACCTGGCCCCCTTTTTCTTTGTTCTAACTAAAGATTTGCAGAATCCCTGACAGACTGTAACTACCTATGGCTCTTCACCCCCTATTAATATTTTTTTAATCTAAAACCAGGGAACTATGGGATATTTGAAGTGGTTGGAGTGACCTCATTGACAGAAGTGTGCATCCCTGAGTTCCATAAAAATGCTTAGGGTCCCCAGAAAATCAGTCATCACCAGCCTTCCCCTCCCTCTATTATTTATGATGAGATTTAGGGTGATAAGCTGACTGGTTTCGGAAGGAGCCTGAAGAAAATATGGTGCTATTTGGTAGGCACTCATCTATAACATTGTTATAGAAGCATTCACTTTTGAGTCAGGCTTGGTATGCTCTTTGGGTCAGTAACATTTCAACAACCTTGTATGAGTGCGAGAAATGCCCAACATCTCTCTCTTCGGTTTCCAGGGTCTCTGAAAGATCATGACCTCAGGGCAAGGGACCATGATGTTGGTAATATCTTTAGTGCCTAAACTGAAACTTGTATATTTAATCTTTAATAGTTGGGACCCTATGTGTTCTTACACATTCGATGAAATGTCTTATTATTAAGAAATATCTGTCATATTCATTCCAAATAGAAGCAATCTAAATGTAAAATGTGATAAATATTAGCTTTCATAACTAAACTTCCATAAGTAAAACTTACTGTTGTTTTGGAGGTGAGAATTACCGTATTGGCATATTGGTAGTTTTAAATCAGGATTTCAGTGTTTGTCACTGTTTATTATTATTATTATTATTATTATTATCATTATTATACTTTCAGTTCTGGGATACATGTGTAGAACATGCAGGTTTGTTACATAGGTATACATGTGCCATGGTGGTTTGCTGCACCCATCAACCCGTCATCTACATTAGGTATTTTTCCTAATGCTATCCCTCTGCTAGTCCCCCATCCCCCTACAGGCCCTGGTGTGTGATGTTCCCCTCCCTGTGTCCACATGTTCTCATTTTTCAACTGCCACTTATGAGTGAGAACACGTGGTGTTTGGTTTTCTGTTCCTGTTTTAGTTTGCTGAGAATGATGGTTTCCAGCTTCATCCATGTCCCTGCAAAGGACATGATCTCATTCTTTTTTATGGCTGCGTAGTATTTCATGGTATATATGTGCCACATTTTCTTTATCCAGTCTATCACTGATGTTATTTGGGTTGGTTTCAAGTCTTTGCTATTGTGAATAGTGCTGCAATAAACATACGTGTGCATGTGTCTTTATAGTAGTATGATTTATAATACTTTGGGTATATACCCAGTAATGGGATTGCTAGGTCAAATGGTATTTCTGGTTCTAGATCCTTGAGGAATCACCACACTGTCTTCCACAATGGTTGAACAAATTTACACTCCCACCAACATGTCACTGTTATTTTTAATCAACCCAGTGCTACAATTATGCCTCATATCCCTTATACATTTAAGGCAGTTTGTTTCATGGTGAGATTGTTGTTTTGATCCTTGGTATCATCCTTAACCCAAACAGAAGTGACTTCTGAGTGTTCTGTTCTTTTCAATTTTCTGATTAACAGAAAAATACCATACAAGTATTATCTTTTGGCTTTTACTTCTATGCATTCATGTGTTTAGTTAACTTGTTGTGCTTTAATGGCAGGACATCAGAGGGTTTCACATGTGCGTTGATATAAGGATTGCATTTCACATTAAGAAGCCAAGTTCAATAAATACAAATTAAGTTTCAGTGGATTCAACGTCATTTTCAGATTGAAAAATAAACAAATGAATAGTCTGTGAGAAAAGAGGTAACTACAGTTCAAAAGATTAGAAAAAATATGTTCTATGTTAAAACATTTCTGGAGATGATTTTAATTATCTCTATGGGTTCCTTTTGACCCCCAGAATCTTGTCTTCAGGGACATAAACATTTCCTGCCAATGTGCAGTACTATGGATGTGGAAGGTATAGCTGGCTTTTTAGGTCTTTGTTGTTTCTCAGTTAATTAGAGATAATTTTCTTGTATCTTTCACCTAAAATGAAGGTTCTAAAAATCTGTCACAGTGAAAAGGCCTGAGATGTCCTGATTTTTTTCAATAAAATGATATCAGCTTGTTTATTTGTTACTTGTTTCTTTTTCATAAAATTAGAAGAAATAAGATATAGACAACTTACAATCTGCTATTTAGCCTTTTGGATGTTAGAATTTTGGGTGTATAGATGTTTCATTTAATTGTGTGTTATATTAAAACATTTTACTAAATTTTCTCTTTTCCTTTTCAATTCACTTTGCTTATAAATCCAAGGTATTTATTATATAAGGCCTCAAATATCCCGAAAACAAATAAAAATATAAGAAAACATGTGGTATCACTTTATTATCATTTCTTATAGGATTATTTGCCTGTAATCATTATTAAGAAATTTGAGTTATTTCTTTAAGTAATTACATCACTCATTCTAAAATGGCATCCCCTTTGTTTGCATAATAAACTATCTCAAAATTTTATGGCTTAAAACAAAAACTTTCATTACATCTTATGAGTTTTGGGGGTCACAAACTTCAGCAGTTTGGCTGGGTGATTCTTCTGTTCCACATGGCATCAAGGAAGGTCACTCAGTGGTGTTGAGTTGATGGTCTGAGGGTCCTTGACTGCTTCACTTATATAACTGGTGTCTTGGCTCACCTGGAACTGTTGACCAGAGTACCTATGTGTGGCCTTGCCAACGCGGTGGCCTCAGCATAGTTGGTCTTTACTCATGGCTGCTCTGAGAGCAAGTGTTCCATTGATCAAGACAGAAACTCTGAGATTTCACGACTTGGCATTGGAAGTCACACAGCCTCACATCTGACTTGTATTGGTTGAAGTAGTTACAAGCTCATTCAGATTCAAGTGGTGGGGACACAGATGCCATTACTCCATGGAAGGGGTGTCCAATAATTTGCAGTCATGTTTTGAAATGGCCAAACCCTTCCCTCTAATGTCTAAAATATTTTTTCTCTTTCCATGTAGACTCCTAGAAATGGTGCAGTTCTATGAAATCATTTGGCTTTAAATTCACTTATGGTGGAGTTTATAATTTCATGACATATATATTTTCCCCTAGTATTTCTTGCCGGAAATAAGAGTGCCAGTATCTGTGTTTATAATATATAAAGCTGGAAATAATAAGAACTGTCTTCAGAGGGAAATAACTCATCCAATAATGGACTTTATGTTCTATTTCCATGATAAGATGCAGATTTCCTTTAAAAGCCAAAACATATAAAAATATAATTCCAGCTTATTAAATGTAATAGCCTCAGAAAAACATAGAAGTAGAATATCCTCACAGTCCTGGTTTTTAATTTTATTGCAAATATAAATATTTTCTACTCGAAAACATTTCCTCTCAGCATCTCTCTACAAATAACCAAGCAAGCATTGATTGACAGATTAGGCTTCTAATATTGCCTTCCCTTTTCCTAAGTGAGCTGTTCTACTTGCGTTTTTGACAGTTGAAAATGACTGCTTGCCAACATTGTCAATGATATGTTGAGTAAGAAATTGTGTTCTTCTCTATCATTTTCTAACCTCCCATTTTTCTTCTTTTCTTTTTCTCTTCACATCCATCGTTCTTATTGAGATGAAATGATCAAAAATGATTAGAAATTGTTTTCCCTCGATCAGGTCCATTTATCCTGCGCTTAGTTTTTCTCAATTTATTTTTTTAAGAATATAAAAGATGGTATGACTCTGCTTGCCAATTCCCACAATGACACTGTACTTTCCTATCTAATCAACTCTGCCAGTGACAATCCCACCCATTCCACAGGGCCTGAGTCCCATTCACCCTTACTCTATTTGGAAGAAGAGCCATAGAACATCATCACGACATTCTGGCAACAGAGAACTAGGTGGCCCTCTGGGACATGACACAGGATTCCAAATGCTGAATTATAGCAGAGTAGTGTGGTAGAGTGAACCCTGGACTGGAATCCAAGATGCTTGGCTTATCATCCTGAGAAAATACCTGAAGATAACATTACTCCTATGTCTCAATCCCTGTGGTTCAGGGGGAACTGCAGTCATTCATCTCTTAGATCCAGAGCTAGGTACTTGGCCCTGGCTTGGCTAAGCAGCATATCTCATGCCCCTGGCACAGTTCAAGGGTGAGCATATTCCCAGTAAATATAATAAAAATTAGACTTTGGACTTTCGCTACGGCTACATAAAAAGAAGTAATTTCTCTCTACTGAGATTGTTAAACAAAACATAAATCTTGAGCTTCTGGTGGCCATATTTGCCATCACTAAAGAAAACCTGCTGTGAATTAAGTCAATTAGAAGAAGGCAGAGGTAACAAAAAGATATATTCTTCATTCATTTGAGCACTGCCTGAATTCAGAACTACTCCCCTGACTTTTCAGCTGTAATCTATACTTGTACCCTTTGATTCCATTTGTAAGTAATTCTTAAACAGGCAAAACTCACTCATAGTGATAGGAATTAGATCAGTGATTGCCAGAAGTAGTGAGAGGTTATTGACAGAAAAGATGTACAGTACGATTTTATAAAAAAAACCAGTTGACTGCACACATGTAGGTCTGATTCTGGACTCTCTATTCCATCCAAAGGATCTATATATCTATCCTTACCTCAATACTACACTACCTTGATTATTGTAGCTCTAAAATGTCTTGAAATTATTTTGGCAATTCTAGGTGCTTTGGATTTCTGTAAAAATTTTAGAATTAGCTTGTCAATTTGGACAGAATTGACTTCTTTTTTTTTTTTTTTTTTTTTTTTCAGATGGAGTCTTGCTCTGTTACCCAGGCCAGGCTGGAGTGCAGTGGCATGATCTCGGCTCACTGTAACCTCTGCCTCCCAGATTCAAGCAATTCTTGTGCCTCTGCTTCCCTAGTAGCTGGGATTACAGGCATGTGCCACCACACCTGGCTAATTTTTGTGATTTTAATAGAGACAGGGTTTCCCATGTTGGCCAGGCTGGTCTTGAACTCCTGGCCTCAAGTGATCCGCCTGCCTTGGCTTCCCAAAGTGCTGGGATTATAGACTTGAGCCACCATGCTTTAGCCTGAAGAGAATTGACATCCTAGCAATATTGAGTCTTCCAATCCATAACCCATAGTATTACCTCTCCATTTATTTAGTCTTTAATTTCTTTTGGCAATATTTTATAGTTTTCAGTACACTGATCTTGAACATATTTTTAGTAAATGCACCCCAAGTATTTTAGGGTTTTGATGCTACTGTAAATGATACCTTGTAAAATTTCAAATTTCAGGTGTTGCTAGTATATAGAAATGCAGTTGATTTTCTTATATTCATATTGTCCTACAACAATGCTGATTTCATTTATTAATGCTGTCTGTGATAAAGATACTCTTCTTTCTTTCAATATGTATGTTTTTAAATTTGTCTTGGCTTCAGTACAACATTGAATAGAAATAGTGAGGACAGATATATTTGCCTTGTTCTTTTTTTTTTTTTTTTTTTTTTTTTTGAGACTGAGTCTGGCTCTGTCGCCCAGGCTGGAGTGCGGTGGCCGGATCTCAGCTCACTGCAAGCTCCGCCTCCCGGGTTCACGCCATTCTCCTGCCTCAGCCTCCCGAGTAGCTGGGACCACAGGCGCCCGCCACTTCGCCCGGCTAGTTTTTTGTATTTTTTAGTAGAGACGGGGTTTCACCGTGTTAGCCAGGATGGTCTCGATCTCCTGACCTCGTGATCCGCCCGTCTCGGCCTCCCAAAGTGCTGGGATTACAGGCTTGAGCCACCGCACCCGGCCCTATTTGCCTTGTTCTTGATCCTAGGAGGAAAGCGTTCAGTATTTCACCATTAATTATGTCGTTAGCTGTAGAGTTTTCAGATACCTTTTATTAAATTGAGGAAAATTCCTCTTATTCCTGGTTTGCAAAGAATTTGTGGGTTTTGTTGTTGTTGTTTTATCATGTTTTGTTTTATTTTATCATAAGTGGGTATTGAATTTTATCAAGTACCTTTCCTGGATATGTTGAGATAAACATATGGTTTTTCTCCTTTATGTGTCAATATGGTGGCTTACATTGGTTTTTTAAAATGTCTAAATACTAAATTATACATTTTATTACATATTTAATAATTCTACATTATATATTTTCTTAAAACAAGGACATTATAACTATAGTACAGTTATCAAAATTAGGAAACTAATATCGATAATACATCTAATTTACATGCCTTTTTGTATTTAAATTTTTGTGTTGTCCTTTTCTGTGTCTGGGATTCAATCCAAGATTACATTTTTGTGTTGACCATTATATCTCTTTAGTCTCCTTTAACCTCTAATAGTTCTATAGTCTTTGTTTTTTTGTCTTTGATACTTTCAAAGAGTATTGAGCATTATTAGTCAGTTATTTTTAAAAATGTCCCTCAATTTGGATTTGTCTGATGTTTTCTCTTGATTTGCTCAGTAAGCATTTTTGGCAGAATGTCAAAGAAGGAATGTTATGTCCGTCTCAGTCATTGTTTCAGGAGGTACATGTCAATTTGTCCTATTAATGGCGATACCCCTGATCACTGCTAGGTTTCTCCACTCTAAAGTTATGGCTTCCCCTATGTGATTAATTTGTGTCTCACAGGGAAGGTAGTCTGAGACTCTGTAAATATCCTGTTTCTCACCATGCTTTTGCCCACAAATTTTATCATCCATTGATAATTTTTGCCTGAAAAAATTATTACTGTGATGGCTGCCAATTGATTGTTTTCTAATTTACATGATTCCTTCTACATTTATTGCAGTGTTTGGTATTCTACCATAAGAGAGAGCTTTCCCTTCTCTCCTGTTTTTATTTTTTAATTCATACATACATATATCAAATATAATATCTTATTTGGATAGTTTCCATTGCCCTGTCTTCAAGTTTACTTATTCTTTTCTTTTTCTGCAGCATCCAATATATAATAGTAAATCCATCTGGTGAGTTTTTCATTTTGGATATTTTAACCTTCAACTTTAGAAATTTGACCAGGCTAATTTTTATAGTGTCCATGTCTTTCCTCATCCTATACATGCACTTCTTAAATTTTGAATTATGATAATTAAAGCTGATTTGAAGTCACTTTCTATTCATTTCATTGTCTCTGTTATATCTGGGTCTGATTCTATTAACTGACTATCTCCTGGTTATGGGTCACATTTTCCTGCTTCCTTACAGTTCCTAGTAAATTTTTATCTTATACCTTCTACTATGAATGTCATCTTATTGAGTGTAAGAATTTTCTCTTTGTTTGAGGAAGGTTAGGTTTTCATCCTTATGAATGGTTAATTTATTGCAGAGTCTCTTGATCTTTTATTTTATTTTATTTTTTAAGAGACAGAGTCTCACTCTGTTGCCCACACTGGACTTGAACTCCTGAGCTCAAGTGGTCATCCTACCACAGCCTCCTGATCCCTTGATCCTTTTTTGTGTGTTTCTGCTTTTGTTTTTGTTTTAAGACGGAGTCTCACTCTGTAGCCCAGGCTGGAGTGCAGTGGCGTGATCTCGGCTCACTGCAACCTCCACCTCCCGGGTTAAAGCAGTTCTCCCTGCCTCAGCCTCCCGAGTAGCTGTGATTACAGGCACCTGCCAACACACCCGGCTAATTTTTTTGTATTATTTAGTTGAGACAGGGTTTTACCATGTTGGCCAAGACCACCATGTTGGTCTTGAACTCCTGACCTCAGGTGATCCGCCCGCCTTGGCCTCCCAAAGTACTGGAATTATAGGCGTCAGCCACTGTGTCCTGCCTCTCTTGATCCTTTTGAGGTCTGTTTTAAAGCTTTGGTAGGGCAAGTGTACAGTAACCTATACTGTAGTGGTTATTTCCCCCGGTCTTAAAGCAAGGCCTTTCTGGAGTCTCTACTAAATGCCCAGTTTTTCAAGGAGGTCTCTTCAGTCTGGCTCAAGCACAGATCTGGAATGTCTTTCAGTTCTGTGGAAAGTTTAGTGGTTTTTCAGTTTAAAGTTCCCTAGTAGTTCTCTTTGCCTGGCCTCAGTGAGTCTCATTGTATGCATGGACACATTAATGTTCAACCAAGATTCAAAGGGACTGCTCTGAAGCTGGAGTTTTTATTCAGTGTAGTTGCATGCCACAAATTCCAGCCACTTCAGCCTCCCTAGAATCTGTCCTTTTAGCTCAGTGAGACGCTGTGCTTTGCTTGGATTTGCACTCTCTGTAAGAGGGCCTGGAGGGTGCCTCTATGTGACAAATCTAGGTAATGTAGGGTTTACCTTGCTTATTTACCTTCTTTCAGGGATACTGGTCCTGTACTGCCTGTAGTCCAGTATCTGAAGACAGTTGTTTCAGATCCTTCTCCCAGTTTTCTAGTGTTTTACCACAGGAGAACTAGTCCAGTACCAATACTCCATCATGGCAAAAGCATAAATTCTAAGGTTTTTAATTTTTAAAACAGGAATAATTTTTCCAAGAGATATCTTCTAACTTAAAATAGTATTTTAAAATGATTTTTAGATTACCAAAGGGATATTGAGGTAAACAAAAAATATATGTGAGAAATCTCCAAGGTATTTAAATGCAGCTACCTTCATGCAGGTCAATGAAAAACAAAACTTTAAGACCCGAGTAGTAATTACGAGCTCATATCAACATTTTTCATTGTATGTCTCTTCATTTTTTTTTTTTAAGATGGAGTCTTGCCCTGTCACCCATGCAATCTCAGTTCACAGCCACCTTCGCCTTCTGGGTTCAAGCAATTCTCCTGCCTCAGCCTCCTGAGTAGCTGAGATTATAGGCACCCACCACCATCCCCAGCTAATTTTTTTTGTATTTTTAGTGGAGAGGGGGTTTCGCCATGTTAGCCAGGCTGGTCTCGAAGTCCTGACCTCAGGTGATCCACCCACCTTGGCCTCCCAAAGCGCTGGGATTACAGGCGTGGGCCGCCGTGCCCAGCCTGTCTCTCCCATTTTTAGGTCTGCCTTCATCCTCCAAAGATAAGACATTCATCTGCAAAATATTTTTCTTCTAAAAATAGATTATTCCTTGAAGGGGTTTATATTTGATTAGTTATTTGGAAAATGTTTAAATATACAAAATATGTCTTTCAAAATTCCTTAAGTGGAAATTGTATTAGCTAGATTATCACGTGAGTTCAAATAAATGTAAAATCTTTTCAGCTTCACTCTATCAATCTAATAATACTAGCAATAGTAATCATAATAATACCTAATACTTATATAGACTCTACCTGTGCCAGGGAGCCAAAATGCCTTACAAATGTTAACTTGTTTAGTAAATGATATCATTTGGCTCTGTGTCCCTACCCAAATCTCATCTCGAATCGTAATTCCCACTTGTCGAGGGAGGCACCTGGTGGGAAGTGATTGTACCATGGGGGCAATTTCTCCCATGCTGTTCTGATAGTAAGGGAGATCTGATGGTTTAAAAGTGGCAGATTCCCCTGTGTACTTCCGCTCTCCTGCCACTATGTAAGACGCGCCTTGCTTCCCCTTTGCTTTGCACCATGATTGTAAGTTTCCTGAGGCCTTCCCAGACACACTCCCCAGTGGAACTGTGAGTCAATTAAACCTTCCTTTCTTTGTAAATTACGTAGTCTCAGGTGGTATCTTGATTGCAGTGTGAGAACAGACTAACACAATACACCCATGAGGTAGATACTTTAATTTATTCACTCTACAGATAAAGAAACAGAGCTGCAGAAAGATTAATTTTCCCAAGGTCACACAGCTAGAATGACTCTAATGTATTCGGAATAAATTTTGAAGAAGGTGCCTCTGTCCTAGCCAAAAATAAGACTTTATTAGATGATGTAATCATTTAAATTTACAATCCCTTTTGATTGCTGGCTCAAGTCCCAAACTCATAATCATATGTAAGGAAAATCTTGCCAGATAAAGTCAACTGAATCATTGCCTGCATTCATTGTATAAGACTCATATCATAAATATCTTGTAACCGAGACCAGAATTTAGGAGGAAAGTGGCCATTCACATCCCTGCTGTTACTTGGATTGAAAAACTCTTTGTCTCTCTTGCCAGCATCACAATAGTTTCATTTAAGACATTGTTCTTGTCTATTTAAATAAAACCAACATTCTGGGTTGTTTTGCTAAAAGAGATTTTATGTATTTTTTATAGGGTTGAAGGTTGAGAGACTTGGAAAGTGACTATGTTTTGAACTCTTGGTAGAAGACAGAACTAACTTTCAGCACATAAAATCAATCATAGAATTTGATGTATGTGGCCAGGCGTGGTGGCTCACGCCTGTAATCCCAGAACTTTGGGAAGCCGAGGCAGGTGGATCACAAGATCAGGAGTTCGACATCAGCCTGGCCAATATGGTCAAACCCCGTCTCTACTAAAAATACAAAAATCAGCCAGGCGTGGCGGCGCGCGCCTGTAGTCGCAGCTACTCAGGAGACTGAGGCAGAAGAATTGCTTGAACCTGGGAGGCAGAGGTTGCAGTGAGCCAAGATCATGCCACTGCACTCCAGCCTGGGTGACAGAGCAAGACTCTGTCTCAAAAAAAGAAAAAAAAAGAATTTGATGTGTGTTAAAAGTCCACAGAGGACAATTGCTCATTTTATTTGGTTGAGAATCTACTGATGAAGATAGAAAGTAGCAACTAACAGAGGAGAAGAAAGTGTCCATTGAAACACAGGCATGCTAGTTGGAAAAAAGGGTGACCCAGTGTACTCACACCTTCCTCAGTTGGTGCAGCCTGAGTGGGTGAAATCCCTTAGGAGCCGAGCTGTGGTAGGGGAACATCACACACCGGGGCCTATCATGGGGAGGGGGGAGGGGGGAGGGATTGCATTGGGAGTTATACCTGATGTAAATGACGAGTTGATGGGTGCTGACGAGTTGATGGGTGCAGCACACCAACATGGCACAAGTATACATATGTAACAAACCTGCACGTTACGCACATGTACCCTAGAACTTAAAGTATAATAATAATAATAATAATAAAAGAAAGATCTATGAATTCTTCCAGCAACAGCAGAGACACTACAGACCTGATTTGTTAGGAATACCTAAGGGCATCTCTATAGTGGCCTAAAACCCAGGGGTATGTATGGGGTAGTCAGCACTACTTCCTCAGGAATTCTCTTTCCTCTGAGTCCCTGGCTGGCATGGCTCAGAACATACATTGATTACATCAGAACTGAAATGCACTATTGCCTGAGCAACATGGCCTAAAATGATGGCACAATTATATCTCCTCTGGGTGGGATGATCTCCACTAAGCTCGTCTCTTTTAGAGCCTCTAAGCATTGAAAACAAATTGGTACCCTTTTTCCAACACATATGTCTAAAAATAAAAACGATATTAAGCCAGAACATACAAATGTTACATTTAGGGGAAAATAAATGATTTCTTTCTGGATTTTAAGATGGCAATGTTCTGATAAATTCATTGAAGTGGAACCTAGCTTCCTCTCTCTCTCTCTCTCTCTCTCTCTCTGACGCCCCATGCATGCATTTAGTCTGCCCATTCAGTGATCCAGCAAACTCAACAGCCAGTTCAAGTATGCAAAGTTTCTTCATATCTCATCTTTATTTTAGTTTTGAATTTGCTTACCAGATATTCTCAACAGTACACAAAATTGACTTGTTGTATGAATATGTAGATATAGCTGAGATAATAACGTTTACTTTTGTAAATTCTAGGGGAAAAACTTAAGATTTAAAAGAATTTCTGTAGTTATTTTACAGGCTTCATCAATGTCCTGTGACCGAAACCAGGATTTAGATGTCAGAGCAATAACAGGGTGGGGTTGAGTGAAGCTTAGCACACCTGACCTGAAAACATATTTTGATAAGCATTTCTTCTGGGAAACCAGAGAATTGAACAGTTCAAATTTTTGATATGGCAATGGGGAGGAAAATATCTAGTAGTGACTCATAATAGGTAGGTTACAGAGAACTGGAAAACATTACAGTAGAAGAGTGAGGAAGCAGTGAAACATTATTCATATTATATAAATCTGATGCATTTGTAAATTGTGACATGATTTATCTCTATGCAGAAATGAACATAATTTTATAATTATAAAATAAAGGAGTTACATTTCTAAGAAGAGCAAGCAAACTGAAATGAGTCAAATATTTCAGAATACTATCATTTAAGAAGTCATTTTGTGACAATAATGGAAATATTTTAAATTAACTACTATTTTCAAAAATCTAAGTCAAGAAAAAAAATTCTCATTGCAATTTTGAAGGTGGGTTAACTCATTTGGAAGTGGAACTATTTTTTGCCATGAATGTTAACACATATACCAAGTCTGTTATGCATAGAACCATGTAGAGAAATCAGTTATTTGCAATGTAAATCAAACCTACCTAAATGAACTGAAAAACCTCATTTAGAATTTGGTAAACAAAAAAGTCAATATTTACAAATGTGCTGTTTATGTTGAGATCTTACAGGTGTGAAAATTGCTAATAAAAAGTATGACTTACTGGAATTTAAATATATCTTTAAAATTTTACTGCTTACTCAAAGTGTTTTAAAGTTACCTGTACTCTTTTAATCCCTGAATAAAATTTTCTTTCCTGGGCGCAGTGGCTCATGCCTGTAATACCAGCACTTTGGGAGGCCGAGGCATGTGGATCACTTGAGGTCAGGAGTTTGAGACCAGCCTGGCCGACACAGTGAAACCCCACCTCTACTAAAAATACAAAAATTACTGGGCAACGGAGCAAGACTCCATCTCAAAAAAAAAAAAAAAAATTATCTGGGTATGGTGGTGGGCACCTGTAATCCCAGCTACTTGGGAGGCTGAGGTAGGAGAATCACTTGAACCTGGGAGGCAGAGGTTGCAGTGAGCCGAGATTGTGCCACTGCACTCCAGCCTGGGTGACAGAGCGAGACTCTGTCTCAAAAAAAAAAAAAAAAAATTTCTTGGCAGGTGGACAGGTCCCATCTGCTAATTTACCAGTTAATTGGGTGTCTTGCCAATTGGAGTACTTTTTTTTTAATTTTTAATTTTAGTGGGTACATAGTAGATGCATATATTTATGGGGTACATAAAATATTTTGATATGGGCATGCAGTGTGTAATAATCACACCATGAAAAATGGTTAACCCATCCCCTCAAGCATTTATCCTTTGTGTTACAAACAATCCAATTATACCCTTTTAGTTATTTTTAAATTTATACTTAAATCATTTTGACTACTCACCCCACTGTGCTATTGAATACTAGGTCTTACTCATTCTTTCCAATTATTATATATATATTTTACTCATTAGCCATCCCTGTCTCCTCCTCACTTCTCCACTTCCCTCCCCAGCCTCTGGTAACCATCCTTCTACTCTCTAGCTCCATGAGTTCAACTGTTTTGATTTTTAGCGTCCCCAAATAAATGAGAACATGTGATATTTATCTTTCTGTGTTTGGCTCATTTCACTTAACATAACGACCTTGAGTTCAACCCATGTTGTTGCAAATGACAGGATCTCATTCTTTTTATGGCTGAATATTACTCCATTGTGTATATTACCACACTTTAAAAATCCTCTCATCTGTTGATGAACACTTAGGTTGCTTCCAAATGTTGTCTGTTGTGAACAGTGCTGCAGCAAACATGGGAGTGCAGATATCTCTTTGATATGCTCATTTCTCTCATTTGGGTGTATACCCAGCAGCAGGATTGCTAGATCATATGATAGCTCTATTTTTAGTTTTTGGAGGAACCTCCAAACTCTTCCCCATAGTGGTTGTGCTAATTTATGTCACCACAGTGTATGAAGGTTCCCTTTTCTCCACATCCTCGCCAGCCTTTGTTATTGTCTGCCTTTTGGATACAAGCTATTTTATTTGGGGTGAGATGATATCCCACTGTAGTTTTGATTTGCGTTTCTCTGATGATGTTGAGCACCTTTTCATATGTCTGTCATTTGTATGTCTTCTTTTGAGAGATGTCTATTCAAATCTTTGGCCCATTTTAAAAATCAGATTATTATACTTTTTCCTATAGAGTTGTTTTAGCTCCTTATATATTCTGGTTGTTAATCCCTTGTGAAATGGGTGGTTTGCAAATATTTTCTCCCATTCTGTGGGTTGTCTCTTTACTTTGTTGATTGTTTCCTTCACTGTGCAGAAGTTTTTTAACTTGATGTGATCCCATTTGTCCATTTTGCTTTGGTTGCCTGTGCATGTTGGGAATTACTTCAGCATTTTTTTCCCAGTCCAATGTCCTGGAGAGTTTCTGAAATGTTTTCTTGTAGTAGTTTCATAGTTTGAGGTATTAGAGTTAAGTCTTTGTGATGGTTAATACTGAGTGTCAACTTGATTGGATTGAAAGATGCAAAGTATTATTACTGGGTGTGTCTGTCAGGGTGTTGCCACAGGAAATTAACATTTGAGTTAGTGGACTGGGAGAGGCAGGCTTACCCTCAGCATGGGTGGACACCATCTAATCAGCTGCCAGAGCAGCTAGAATAAAGCAGGCAGGAGAAGATGGAAGAGCAGGCTTGCTGAGTTTTCTGGCCTTCACATTTCTCTCATGCTGTATGCTTCCTGCCCTCAAACATCAGACTCCAAGTTCTTCAGCTTTTGGACTCTTAGACTTACACCAATGATTTGTTAGTGGCTTTCGGGCCTTTGGCCACCGTCTGAAGGCTGGACTGTCAGCTTTCCTACTTGTGAGGTTTTGGGACTCAGACTGATCCACCACTGGCTTCCTTGCTCCTCAACTCACAGACAGCCTATTGTGAGACTTTACCTTGTGATCGTGTGAGTCAATTCTCCTTAATAAACTCTCTTTCATATATGCATGTATCCTATTCTGTCTCTCTAGAGAACCCTAATACAGTTATTAATCTACTTTGATTTGATTTTTGTATATTTTGAGAGATAGGGGCCTAGTATTTTCATACTTTTTCATATGGATGTCCAGTTTTCCCAGCACCATCAGATTGTCCTTTTCCCAATATATGTTCTTGGCACCTTTATTGAAAATGAGTTCACCGTAGAGGTGTGGATTTTTTTTCCAGATTCTGTATTCTGTTCCATTGGTCCATGTGTCTGTTTTATGCCAATACCATGCCGTTTTGTTTACTATATAGCTCTGTAGTATAATCTGAAGTCAGGTAATGTGATTCCCCCAGTTGTTCTTTGTGCTTAGGGTAACTTTGGCTATCCTGGGTCTTTTGTGGTTCCACATAAATTTTAGGATTTTTTTTTTCTATTTCTTTGAAGAATGTCATTGGTATTTTGCTAGGGATTGCATTGAATCTGTAGATTGCTTTGGGTAGTATGAACATTTTAACAATATTCATACTTCTAATCCATCAACATGGAATATCTTTTCAAGGTCCTCTTCAATTTCTTTCATCAGAGTTTTATAGGTTTCATTGTAGAAAACTTTCACTTCTTTGGTTAATTCCTAGGTATTGTATTTTATTTGTAGCTATTATAAATGGGATTACCATCTTGATTTCTTTTTCAGATTGTTCACTATTGGCATACAGAAATGCTATGGATTTTTGTATGTTGATTTTGTATTCTTCAACTTCATTGAATTTGATGATCAGTTCTAAGAGATTTTTGGTAGAGTCTTCAGGTTTTTCCAAATATGAGATTATATCATCTGCGAACAAGGATAATTTGACTTCTTCCTTTCCAATTTGAATGCTTTTTTTTTTTTTTGCTCTGTCACCCAGGTGATCTCGATTCACTGCAACCTCTGCCTCCCGGGTTCAAGTGATTCTCCTGCCTCAGCCTCCTGAGTAGCTGGGATTATAGGCATGTGCCACCACACCTGGCTAATTTTTGTATTTGGATGCTCTATTTCTTTTTCTTGTCTAATTGGTCTAGCTAGGACTTCCAGTACTATGTTGAATAACAGTGGTAAAAGTGGGCAACCTTGCTATATTCCTGATGTTAGAAGAGAAGCTTTCAGTTTTTCCTCACTCAATGTGATACTAGCTGTGGGTCTGTTGTATATAGTTTTTATTATGTTGAGGTATGTTCCATCTATACTCAGATTTTTGAGGGGTTTTATCATGAAGGGGTGTTGAATTTTATCAAATGCTTTTTCAGCATGAATTGAGATGATTATATTGATTTGTCCTTCATTCTGTTGATATGATTTATCACACTGATTGATTTGCATATGTTGAACCAATTTTATCTCTGGGATAAATCCCACTTGGTCATGATGAATGATGTTTTCAATATATTGTTGAATTTGGTTGCAGTATTTTGTTGAAGATTTCTGCATCAATATTCATTGAATGTATTGGCCTGTAGTTTTCTTTTCTTGATATGGTATCAGGGTAATACTGTCTTCATAGAATGAGTTTGGAAGTATTCTCTTCTCTATTTTTCAGAAAAGTTTGAGTTAGGATTGATATTAGTTCTTCATTAAATGTTTGGTAGAATTCAGTAGTGAAGCCATCAGGTCTTGGGGCTTTTCTTTACTGGAACACTTTTAATTATGGCTTTGATCTTGTTACTTGTTATTGGTCTGTTTGGGTTTTGGATTTCTTCATGGTTCAATCTCAGTAGGTTGTATGCATCTAGGAATTTATCCATTTCCTCTAGATTTTCCAATTTATTGGCATATAGTTCCTCATAGTAGCCACTAACGATACTTTTAAATTTCTACAGTATCAGTTGTAATGTCTCCCTTTTCATCTCTGATTTTATTTATTTGAGACCTCTCTGGTTTTTTTTTTTTTCTTTGTTAGTCTAGCTAAAGATTTGTCAATTTTATCTTTTCAAAAAAAATTGCTTTTTGTTTCATTGATCTTTTATATTGTTTCTTCATTTCAAATTCATTTGTTTCTACTCTGATCTTTATTATTCTTTACATAATTTTTGGTTTTGTTTGCTCTTGCTTTTCTAGTTCTTCAATATGCACCATTAGGTTGTTAATTTAAATTTCTTCTTCTTTTTTGATGTAGGTGCCTAGAGCTATAAATGTTTCTCTTAGCACTGCTTTTGCTGTATCCCATAGGTTTTAGTATGTTGTGTTTCCATTATTATTTGTTTCAAGAAATTTTTCCACTTCCTTGTTAATTTCTTCATTGACCCACTGGTCATTCAGGAGCATATTGTTTAATTTCCATGTGTTTATATAGTTTCAAAAATTCCTCTTGTCATTGATTTCCAGTTTCATTCCATTGTGGCCAGCGAAGAGGCTTGACATTATTTCAATTTTTTGAATGTTTTAAGACTTGTTTTGTGACCTAATATATGGTCTATTCTTGAGACTAATCCATGTGCTGAGGAGAAGAATGTATATACTGCAACTATTGGCTGAAATATTCTGTAAATATCTATTAGGTCTATTTGTTCTATAGTGCATATTAAGTCTGATGTTTCTTTGTTGATTTTTCATCTGAAAGAGCTGTCTAATGTTGAAAGTGGGGTGTTAAAGTCTCCAACTATTATTGTATTGAGGTCTATTTCTTTAGCTGTAAAAATATTTGCTTTATATATCTGCGAACTCCAGTGCTGAGTGCATGCATACTTAACAATTGTTATCTCCTCTTGCTGGATCGACCCCTTTATCATTATATAATGACGTTCTTTGTCTCTTCTTACTGTTTTGGTTTTGAAATCTATTTTATCTGATATAAGTATAGCTACTCCTGCCTCTTTTTTGGTTTCTATTGACATGGAATTTTTTTTCATCCCTTTATTTTCAGTCTATGTGTATCTTTATAGGTGAAGTGTGTTTCTTGTAGGCAATAGATCATAGGGTCTTTTTCTCATTCATTCAGCTACTCTGTGTCTTTTAGTTGGAGAGTTTAGTCCATTTACATTCAATGTTATTATTGATAAGTAGGGACCTACTTCTGTCATTTTGTTATTTGTTTTCTGATTGTTTTGTGGTCTTTTCTTTCTTCTTCCCTTCCTTCTTGTCTTCCTTTTAGTGAAGGTGATATTCTCTGGTGACAGGAGTTAACTTCTTGCTTTTTGTGTGTGTGTATCCATTGTACGGTTTTCAGCCTTAGGTTGCCATGAGACTTGCAAATACTATCTTATAACCCATTATTTTAAACCAATGGCAACTTAACATTTGTTGTATAAACAAATAAGAAAAAACCAAAACCAAACAAAACAGAAACTCTGTACTTTAACTTCATCCCCTCACCTTTTAGTTCTTTCCTGTTTCTCTTTAGGTCTTCTTATATCTTGAAAACTTGTCATAGTTATTATTTTTTATTGGTTCATCATTTAGTCTTTCTACTTAGGAGTAGTTTATACAAAATTACAGTGTTATAATATTCTGTATTTTTCTTTTTCGTTTTTGTTTTTCTTTTTTTTTTTGAGACAGAGACTTGCTCTGTCACAGAGGCTGGAGTACAGTGGTATGATCTCAGCTAACTGCAACCTCCGCCTCCTGGGTTCAAGCAATTCTCCTGCTTCAGCCTCTTGAGTAGCTGGGACTACAGGCGCATGCCACCATGCCCAGCTAATTTTTTGTTTTTTTAGTAGACACGGGGTTTCACTGTTTTAGCCAGGGTAGTCTTGATCTCTTGACCTTGTGATCTGCCCGCCTTGGCCTGCCAAAGTGCTGGGATTACAGGCGTGAGCCACCACGCTTGGTCTGTGTTTTTCTTTAAGCTTAATATTACTAGTACGTTTTGTACCTTCAGATTGTGTTTGTTTGCTTGTTTTGAGACAGGGTCTCACTCTGTCACCCAGGCTTGAATGCAGTGGTGTGATTACAGTTCACTGCAGCCTTGCCCTGCTGGGCTTGAGTGATCTTCCCACCGCAGCCTTTTGAGTTTCTGGGACCACAGGCACACACCACCACACCCAGCTAATTTTTGTATTTCTTGAAGAGATCGGGTTTTGTCATATTGCCCAGGCTGGTCTCAAACTCCTGTTCTCAAGCAATCCACCCACCTTGGCCTCCCAAAGTGTTGGGACCATAGGTATGAGCCACTGTGCCTTGCTCAGATGATTTCTTATTGCTCATTGACATTTTTTTTTTTTTTCCACATTGAAGACCTCCCTTTACCATTTCTTATAAGATAGTTCTGGTGTTGATGAAATCCTTCAGGTTTTGTTTGTCTGGTAACGTCTTTATTTCTCCTTTGTGTTTGAAGGATATTTCCCCCAAATATACTATTCTAAGGTAAAAAGTTTTTTTCTTTAATGCTTTAAGTATGTTATGCCACTCTTTCCTGGCCTATAAACTTTTCACTGGAAAGTCTGATGCCAGATGTATTGGAGCTCCATTGTATACTGATTCTTTTCTCTTGCTGCTTTTAGGATCCTTTCTTTATCCTTGACTTTGGGCGTTTGATTATTAAATGCCTCAAGGTAGTCTTCTTTGGGTCAGATCTACTTGGTGTTTTATAACCTTCTTATATTTGAATGTTGGTATCTTTCTCTAGGTTTAGGAAGTTCTTATTCCTTTGAATAAACTTTCTATCCCTTCCTCTTTCTCTACCTCCTCTTTAAGCCCAATAACTCTTAGATTTGTCCTTTTGAGGCTATTTTCTAGATCTTGTAGGCATGCTTCATTCTTTTTTATTCTTTTTTTCTTTTGTCTCCTCTGACTATGTATTTTCAAGTGGTCTGCCTTCAAGTTCACTAATTCTTTCTTCTTCTTGATCAATTCTGCTATTAAAAGACCTGATGCATCCTTCAGTATGTCAATTGCATTTTTCAGCTCCAGAATTTCTGCTTGATTTTTTTTAATCTCTTTGTTAAATTTATCTGATAGAATTCTGAATTCCTTCTCTGTTATCTTGAATTTCATTGCATTTCTCCAAAATAGAAATTTTGAACTATTTGAAAGGCCACATATCTTTGATTCTCCAGAATTGGTTCCTGGTGCCTTATTTAGTTTGTTTGGTGAGGTCCTATTTTCCTGGACGGTCTTGATGCTTGTGGATGTTTGTAAGTGTCAGTTAGGTATTTACTGTAGTCTTCACAGTCTGGGCTTTTTTGTGTCTGTCTTCTTGGCAAGGCTTTCCAGGTATTCCAAGCAAGTTGGGCCCCAACCCCAATAACACTATGGTTCCTGCAGACTCACAGAGGTACCACCTTGGTGACCTTGGATAAAATTCAGAAGAATAATCTGGATTACCATGCAGAGACTTTTGTTTTCTTCCCTGACTCTTTCCCAAACAAATGGAGTCTCTCTCTCTCTCTCTCTCTCTCTCTCTCTCTCTCTCTGCTGAGCCACTTGAAACTGCGGGTGTGGTGATATAAGCACCCCTGTTGCTACCACTGCTGGGACTATACTTCATCAGACCTGAAGCCAGCACAGCACTGAATCTTGCCCAAGGCCCACTGTAACCACTGCCTGGCTACCACCTACGTTCACTCAAGGCCCCAGGGCTCTGTAATCAGGTGGTAAAGCCAGGCAGGTTTGTGCCCTTCCCTTGAAGGCAACAAGTTCCCCAAGGCCCTGGGCAGGTCCAGAGATGGTGTCTGAGAGCTAGAGATTGGAGTCAAGAACCTTAGGATTTTACCTGATGTTCTTTTGTACTGCAGCTAAGCACTCAAACCAGAGTTTTGAGTGCCATTTTTTCTGGCACTCAAACCAGAAAAAAATCCTTCTTGCTCTTCCTTCCCGTTTCCACAGGCAGAGGAGCATCGCCCTGTGGCCACTGCCACCATGGGTCCACAGGTCGGGGGTGTATTCTGCCACACCACTGCACATGTTCACTTAAAGCCCAAGGGCTCTTCAGTCAGTTTGTAGCGAATGCTACAAGGGCCAGGACTCACCCTTCAGGGTAATAGGCTACCCTCATGCCCTGGGCAGGCCCCGAAATGCTGTCCAAGAGCCTAAACCTGGACTCGAGGACTGCAAGAGCCTGCTTATTTCTCTACCCTGCTCTGGCTGTGCTGGTACCCAAGGTACAAGACAAAGTTCCCTTTACTTTCCCTCTGCTATTCTCAAATGGAAGGAGTCTAAAGGAGTTTTTCACTGTAGCTACCACACCTGGAAATGTGCCAGGCCACACCTGAACTCTGCACATTTTCAAAGCCCAAGGCCCACAGCGTGCTACTCCAGTGTTGTTGCTGGTTATTCAGGATCCAAGGGCTCTTTAGTCAGCAGGTGATGAATCCTTCCAGGACTGAGTCCTTCCCTTCAAGGCAATGGGTTCCCATTTTTCCAGTGGGTTCCCAGAGTGTGTCTATAAATGTCCACAATTTAGGGTCTGGAATGGGGGAGTGCCTCACAACTCTGCCCAGTGCTCTATCCTACTGTGGCTGAGCTGGTATCCAAGATACAAGATGAAGTCCTGTTTACTCTTTTATTTCCTCCCCTTAAGCAAAAGGAAGGAGTCACTTTCATTGCTGTGAGCTGCACTGCTTAGGGTTGAAGAAAGAGTGGCACAAGCACTCTTTTAGCTGTTCCAGCTGGCGATGTGCCAGGTCACCCTAGTCCTCTGCTCTGAGCCCAGCTCAACAGTAGGAGTTGCTTAGGAATTGCAGGCCTCGTGTCCTAGACTGTCTTTCAAGTTTACCTAAGACCCAAGAGCACTTTGGCCTATGGTGGCAAGGCTTGTCAAGAAACTCAAGTTCTGACCACCATGATGGGCAGTTCCCCTCTGGCTAGGTCTGGTCCAAATGTCCCATCCTTGAACAGGTGCTGGCTGAACCCAGCATGGCCTTTTTTTCTTCTATGACAGGGCAGCAGTGAGTTCAATGTAAAGTCCTCCAGTTGCTGCGCTCTCCCTCCTCCAAGTGCACAGACTGTCCCCCCTGCACAGCTGCTGCCTGGGGATGGGGGAGGGGTGGTGTTGGTGATTCAAGACTGTCTCTCCAACTCTCTTTAATGCCTCTTTTAGTGATATGAAATTAAAACCAGGTACTATGATTCTTCACCTTATTTTTGGCTCTTGTGATGGTGCTTTTCTGTGTGCAGATAGCTGTTAAAATTTGGTGTTCCTGCAGAGGAGGCAAAGGGCATAGGCTTCTATTCTGCCAGCTTGTTCTGCCTCCTGGAGTATTTCTAAATGTGAGCTATTTATACAAAAGCTCAGGGGTGAGCTATTAGACTGTAGCTACCTATGTTCTTTATCTGTGCTGTTTAATATGGTAGCCACTAGCCACATGTGTTGAACACTTGAAATGTGGCACATGCAACTGAGAAACTGAAAATTTAATTTTACTTAATTTTAAGTAATTTTAATTCTAGTTAATTTTAAATAATTTAAATTTAAATAGCACATGTGACTAGTAGCTACTGTATTGGGCAGATACAGTATTGGTCTTAATTATTCCTTATGAAATAAATTAACAAAACTTCATTTCTAGAGTGAATATTTTTTCCTGAACTCTGAGTTTAAATGTCAATTTAATACACTCCTCTTTAAAAAAAAAAAACAAAACAAAGCAAAACACTCCATCTGGCATTTTTTTTAAAAAAACTAAAAAGATGTGTTTTTGTTCTTTTATCAAAACAAAAGCTTGCTATAAACTTGAGAACCAGATATTTTTGCTGGATGAGCCTAACCCTTCAGCCATTCCCTCTTCCACAGTGTGGCTTTTATAAGTTAAACATTTGCAGTGGTAACATAAATAATTTCTCTCCAAAATTAACACACACTGAATTTTGAGTGCAGAGAGACAGTCTCTGCACTCCACCCCTCCTCAACCCATCTTTCTGTCAACATGACCTGTCTCACCGAGCTGTTCTATGAATTTATTCATTTATGAAATGTGCTTTTCTGCTCTTAAAAAGAAGACCTTACTGTGTAGAGAAATTGAAAATTAAAAATAAATGTGAACTCATATGATTTCTTTAGACTATCTCTTTGATAACTTGCCTTCAACTAAAACAGGACTGAGTTTGGTTAATAGTCTTATCCAACAGACTCCAGTTTTTGTCTCATCCCAACAGCTAAATATATATATAAAGCTCAATCATCTTTATAGGAGATATTTTAATTGACCGCAGGGCCGCAGTTTTACCCACAGTTATTTTTAGCAGCACGTTCATATTGGGCAATTATATTCTCTGCCACAAGAACTAAAGTTAGGTGCCAAAGATTCATTTCTCTTCTCTGACACTCACTGGGCACCCATTCTCTAAAATTAGTTTTTGAATGTCTGACCACTCAGAAATAAATCCAATGGCCAAACATAATTTTGAGGTAATTGAAGTGAATCTGCAAAGAAAAATGATTCATTTTTGATTCTGTGATAAAAAGGCTAAGATATTTCATTTGGAAAATACTATATTTAGGAAGTCTAATTTGTACAACTTGTGATCAAAAGGTCTTTTAATAAACTATTGACATACCTGGGTTTTAGTAAACATACTTTAAAAACTGAGTCTGGAAGAACGTGTTTGAGAAGAATTACAATTCAAATTTAGTTAGTGGTTTGTACAATGAAGTATTTTCCACTCCGACGAAAACTTGGCTGCTAGCTTAAAAAAGAATATGATATTTTCCGCCAAACTCTCTAATACAGTGCTTTGAGAGATGTGCCATGACTATAATAATAATTTATTCAAGAATACAAAGCTATGCAAGTCTATATACAGTCTAGAAAAGTATCATGCAAAATCATGTTTAATTTAAAATGCCTGCTACTGAAGAAGGAAAGTCATATATCAGAAATGTACCAAGGGGATATGTGAGTAAACAAACATTATGAAATTCAGGCTGATACCTTAGGAGTTTTCTCCAGTGGGTTTGAATATTAAAAAGAATTATGCACTGAAGGAAGTATATTTGTTCCAAAAGTTAATAACAGTGCATCACTGGCTTGGTTTCTAAGTCCAAAATGAGATTGATTAAATCTTTCATCCATACAATATGGTAAGGACAAGTGCATGAGAAACACATAGATATACATTATTTCTATTGTACTTAGCACAGTAGGATCTGTGCCCTTTAAAAATTAACTACTTAGACACTGAGATGGGTAATTTGAAGTCAGTGATGGATTTCTTATACAGTATGTTTCCTGTCTTCACCAAAGAAGTGATAGGAATAAAGGGACTCAAATAATAGCAAGAATTTTGCCTAAGGGGTAAAATAAGCTTCCTAAATGAAGGAATGAGGTATGAAAACAATTCCCTGATAATTAGTACAATCTCTGTTCCTAAAATATTTTAAAAATAGGGTATTCCTCATTTATCTGGTAGTGGTGCCTTAAATGTAGCTTCTTTGGAAATAGGGTCCCTACCTCAACTAAGGCTGTGAGTTGCGTGCATGTGCCCATAAGTCTGGGATGCAGCTGTTTCTTTCTATCCATGCATATTAGTACTGTATACCTTGCTTTGCAACTGAGCCAAAAGAGCTCCATATTCATTCGTTGGATCAAATGAATGAATGCAGAAACAAAGAAGCTAGTTTTTATTGCTACATAACAAAACTACCCCATATTTAGCAGCTTAAAACACAGACATTTACTATCTTATAGTTTGTGCGGGTCAGGAATTCAGGAGTGGCTTAGCTGGGTGGTTCTAGCTGAAGGTACATCATGACATTGTAGTCAAGGTGTTGGGCTGTGGTCATCTGAAGGCTTGACTGGGGCTCTAGGATCAGCTTCAAGATGGCACACTCATGTGGCTCTAGGCAGGAGGCCTCAGTCTCTTCCAGTAATTGGCAGGAAACTTCATTCACGAGCATCCTCACCACATGTATCAAGCTGCCTCTAGAGCAAGTGATCCACAAAAGCAACTTAGAAGACATAATGTGTTTCATGACCTAGTCTTGGAAGTCATGCTCTGTCATTATGCAACATTCTTTTGGTTATGCAAGTAAGCCCTGTTCAATGTGGGAGTGGACTGACTACACAACGGACATGAATACCAGGAGGTGGGGATCTTTAGTTTTCTTGGAGTCTGGCTGCCATAGAAGGGTTATTGGAACAACCAATAAAGTTATATGTTATAGGTCTATAGTGAATCTCAGCTTGAAAGTGAGTTATAAGTTGTGTGCTTATCTGTTAGATGAATCCTTTCCCACCCACTATCCTGGCTGCCCTTCCTTTTCCATTCTGGATGTGGCTCTAGGCAAATTTGTGAGGTTGTTACTCAGTATCTTCCTTTACATACTTTAATTTGGCATACACATCCCTTTCTCCCCCATCACTGAAGGCATTCCATGGCAACGCTCCTCTTATAGATTATTTCTACCAAAATGTACTTGTTCTTTCATTTTTCAAGGCAGCTAATCAAATCTCAATTTCTGATTAATAGGTACCAATAAGCTAATGTGCTACACCATTCAGTAACAGAAGAGCCATTTTAAGAAATGTCATGAGGATGGACTGTGAAATTAGGCTATCTGAGTTCAAATGACCTCTCTAGCTGTATAGTTGCTATGTCCTTCATGCAAGTTTCTTAAATTATTTTTGCCTTGTCCGTAAAATAGAGGTGATCATAGAAGCTATATGGTAGGCTCTGACCAAGCCTATTGCATTGAAACCTCAAGTAAGCCCAATGATATAGTAAGAAACAGAACACAGGAGTGTGTAAATGTGGCCCAATAAGAATTTTCTCCAATAGTGATGAAGTGGGCCCTGGAGAGCTGATAGGGCCCCTCCCACAGCTGAAATGGTATGAAGGTAGTGAGCCTGTAATTCTGGGTCTCTCTGACCTTGTGGAGTTTTTACATTGTTCAAACTGAATGTACTTCTTTATTCTAGAAACAAACAAAAAAAAATGTACCCCCCAAGTCCACTTATGTCCTGTGCATGCCTTTTTGGTGGTTTG
Source organism: Theropithecus gelada (assembly GCF_003255815.1). NCBI lineage: Eukaryota > Metazoa > Chordata > Mammalia > Primates > Cercopithecidae > Theropithecus > Theropithecus gelada. Next base: position 44,732,030 of record NC_037680.1, read on the forward strand.
ATTCCTATTTTATCTTTGTGGATAGAGCCTTGTTTCTAGTCCTTGATAATTCCATGGGCTGAGCAATGCTCATAAATGTCATAACACACATGGAGTGATGAAGGTCATAGTTGTAGAGGGGGTAGAGCAATGCCCAGAGGTTTATCTTGGGAGCATGCAAATCTCTAAAGAATCTCAGTGGAGCAAGACCCACTGTGCATGACTGGCTATGACAAGGGCCTCAAGAGGCATTGAGGTAGTTGGAAGCATAGACTAAGGCCTTTCAACTGTAGGAGTGTGGGAACCACAGGGACACTTATTAAGGAGCAGGAGGTAAACACAATGAAGAAAGTGGTGGAGATCTCAAAATGAGATGTACCTGGAATTAAGCCAGAGGAAGTGGAACTGTGTGAGGAAAAATGAGAGGGAGTCAGAATGCCAGAGTAGAGGAGTAAAGGGTGAGCCCAGAAGCAAATGGATCATGCTTAGAACACGAACTTGTCCTTAGAACAAGGAAGGCAGGAGGGCAGATCACGGGGTGAGAAAAGAAACCATGTTGCCAAGTGCCAGCCAGAGTAGCCAAATATGGACTTTCTGCTGCTCAAAGTGACTGTCCTTGCTCAAGCCAGGTAATAAGGAGGGTGTAACAGATGGGACAGGTGGAGGAGTTGTAGGAGAAAGTTTAGAAGAGGAGGATCTTTTTTACCCTGAAGGCAGCCCTCTGTAGATAGTTAACTACTCATCCTGGTATAGTTTTGGCCCTGTTTCTCCCTTGCATTTCCATTAAACATTACTTCAGTCCAGCTACTGCCCTTGCCAGAGTCTCAGATATGACATCATGTTACTGCTTCTGTCACCATGGGATTCTGAAAATATTTATTTGCAGCCCTCAGAGATGGAACATAAAATCAATAAACATTAGGCTCCATTACAGTCTCTGAAATATGTCACCATAAGAAATATGTGAAGAATTTGCTTTTTATTAAAGACTATGGAGAAAGTTAGACTACAGACTGGGTATTCGATAATATTAAGTAATAATTATTCATCTTTTTAGGTATGACAATGATATTGTGGTTACCTTGGAAAATATTATTTGTGTCTAAAGTTCTAGAGGCCTAGTCTAGTGTCTGGATGCAATTTCACTAGAAGATCCCCATTTTGTAATTGTATTAGTCTGAAAACAGTCTGCTACTATAATTGAATAGCACAGACTGGGTAATTTATAAAGAAAAGAAGCTTATTAGACTCCCAGTTCTGGAGGATAGGAAGTCCAAGATGAAGGGTCTCCATCCAGTGAGGGCTTTCTTGCTGCCTTGTAACATGGTGGAAGGGCAAGCAAGCACATCGAAGACAGGGAGTGTGAGCGGGGGCTGCACTGATCCTTTCATCACGAGCCCATTTATATGATACGTAACCCACTCCTGCAGTAATAGCATTAACCCTTTCACGAGGGCAGAATCCTCCTGACCTAATCACCTCTCAAAGGCCTCACCTCTCACTACTGTTACAATGCCAATCACATTTCAACTGGAGTCTTGGTGGGGACAAGAAAACCATAGCATAATGATCTTTGTCTGCAAATTCTTTCCCATGGAGGTGACACCGTATGTTTGACACCCTCATGCCAGCATAGCCCTCATCCGTATCCACTTATCTTGTCCTGCCTCACCCTCTAACTATCAAGATCTTGCCAATCTTCTAACTTCTGATGCTATTATCTGATGATGGCCTTGTTTCACTCCTTAGACCTGAAATTGGGCACTATATTTCTGGCTTCAACAATTTTCTTCCTTCCTCAACGATAATATAAACTCCCCTTCTGCCTAAATGACATGTTTTGCTAACACATTATCTTTGGATCTCATATCTTGGTTGTGTGTGTGTGATGTCCTTGATGGATTTGTCACTAACATGAGATTAGATCTTCATATTGATTACCATATTGCCTTCCCTGAAATCTGTCTGAAACTTGTTAGCTTCTTTTTTCTTATTTCAAAGTCCATGTCTCTCTTTGGACCACTCACTATGTTTGTTTTCTGTCCAAAGGATGCTTTCTATACTTATTGGTTGAGTAGAAATGACTGATGTGCACTGAATCCAATGAATGACCAAACTTACGCTGGCTTAGAAGGTCAGCCCCATTCATATCTCTTTAACAACTTGTCAGTCACATTACCTCAGATTCCCACTTGTATATTCTGGCTTTGTATATTATCAAATTATGCCATAACTCCTGCCAAATGTTTGTTATAGTTTACTGTCTAATAGAGTGTACTTCATGGAGTACCTGGTTTGGTAAACTTTTGATCCTTATAAATCCATGACTTAAACTTCGAAATTCCAACATAAAATTCAAGGAGTTATCTAAATCAATCACTTACATCAAATGTAGCAAATCCTTCATCTTGTTATTAAACAGCGTCAGGGCTCAAGCATGATACCCCCAAAGTGTGGCACCTTGGCATGCTGAGTACTTTGAACTGAAGGATACTGGAAGGACCTCAGAAACAAGGTCTGTTTGACCTTCTGCCATCCTCCTGTTTTCCACCCTTCTTTCTCTCTGGAAGCGAGACATAGAAACCAGATTCCTCTTCCCCAGTGTAGGTCATGGAAACTAGAATTCTCCTTCCCCAAAGCAAGCCATAAAGCTTAGAAAGGTCACTCTCTCCCTTCTCCTTTCTCTTTCTCTCTCTCTCTCTCTCTCTCTTTTTTTTTTTTTTTTTGAGACAGAGTCTTGCTCTATCACTCAGGCTGGAGTGCAGTGGCACTATCTCCGCTCACTGCAACTTCCGCCTTCTGGTCTCAAGCAATTCTCCTGCCTCGGCATCCTGAGTAGCTGGGATTACAGGCACACGCCACCATGTCTGGCTAGTTTTTATATTTTTAGTAGAGACAGGGTTTCACTATGTTTTCCTGGCTGGTCTTGAACTCCGACCTCAAGTGATCTGCCCATCTGGGCCTCCCAAAGTGCTGGGATTACATGCATGAGCTACAGCACCCAGCCCCTTCTTTCTCTCTTGAAGACCCTCATTCCAGAGGGCTTCTGCCCCATTCCCAGGAGGAAGGAATGCTACACAGAGAGGCCAAGATGAATCTGGACAGGCCTTGCTGGGTTTACCCTCTCAGTCTGTTACCATTAGATCACATCCTTCTCTCCAACCACATTTCTACAAGGCTGTCCATCCTTCATCAAACCTATGCATAAAAACAGACAGTTTTTCCAGGGTCTTTGGGTCTTCATTTTGGAAGTTTCCCATGTCATATAAAACATTAATTAAATAAGTTTGTTATGCTTTTCTCTTGTTAACCTGTGTTTTCTTATAGGAGTGTCGGCCTTGACCCTTATGATGAGTGAGGAAGGTATCACACCTTTCTACCTCTACAGTAGAAAACTCAGAAAACACAACAGCATTTTGGAGTAAGTAGTGACATTTCTAGGAGTCGATATAATTTATATTGACAACTTGCATTTGTTCTTCATTTGGCCAGATCTCAAGCAGTACCTGTGGTTTCATTCAATTCCAGGCTCACCCTTATGTTGTATCCTGGGTCTTCTTGGTTCAGTGAATAGTGATCTTTGGAGTAACACAAATAGAGGCCCACGGAAAAAGAAAACTCGTACTCATTTTTAGGAACCCAGGAAATGGCTTATATTTGACCCTAATTGAATTCAATTACAAATATTTACCAAGTTTATTTGGTCTGTAACTCACTTTACTAGATGCTGGAATACTGGAAGATATTTTTTTAAATATGAGAAACCGTCTTTATCCTCAGAGAGCTTTCACTTAATAAAAACTTACACATATAATTATAGCACAACAGAGAAAGGTAAGAGGTCTAAAAGAGCCCAAAAAGGCCCCAAGGGGTTTGAAGACAGGAGACATTTAGGCAGCTGAGTAGGAGAAGGATGGTGTGAAGCTGTGTTTAGCATAGGCCTACAATAGTAAATGCAATTTTAATGGCAGCACCAGGAGAGGGAAGGGTGTTTTCTAGGCCAGGTATTGGCAAACTTTTTCTGTAAAGAGCCAGATAATAAATATTTTAAGGTCTATGGCTCACATTCAGTCTCTGTTGCATATTCTTATTTTGCTGCTCTTCTACCTCTTCCACTTTTTCATCTTCTAAACAGGTAAAAACCATTCATAGCCTATGGGTTGTACAAGAACAGTCTGCAGATCAAATCCACTGGACATAGTTTGCTAACCCCTGTTTTAGGCAGTATGAGCAAAAATGAGGATGTGGAAAGCTCTAGTGTGTTTCCTTTGGCTGAAGGTAGTGAAAGTTTTGGGGGAGTGTGCTGGGGATAAGACTGGAAAAAATGGTTAAAGCTCAATTACGCAGATACCAGTGTAAGTATATCAGGCAAGAGAAAGTAGTTTAAGGTTTCTAAGCAAGAAAATATGACAGCTTCAATTTAGGAAGATTAATTTGATGAGCATATGTAAGATGGAATATATGGGACATGCTGGTGGGGGCAGTACACAGGGAAAAACAAAAATGGTCTGAAGGCTAGGCGCAGTGGCTTATGCTTATAATCCCAGCACTTTGTGAGACCAAGGTGGGTGGATCACCTGAGGTCAGGAGTTCAATATCAGACTGGCCAACATCGTGAAGCCCTGTCTCTACTAAAACTACAATATTTAGCTGGGTGTGGTGGCGTGCGCCTGTATTCCCAGCTACTTGGGAGGCAGAGGCAGGAGAATCGCTTGAACCCGGGAGATGGAAGTTGCCATGAATGGAGACCATGCCACTATACTCCAGCCTGGGCAACAGAGCAAGACTCCATCTCAAAAAAAAAAAAAAAAAAAAAAAATGTGGTCTAAGTTAGAATGATTGTTATGGTAATTGAAAGGTAGAGACAGGGAAAGGGACCAGATGCCTTCTTATTAATATTAAAGAAAGAAGTAAGCATATTGTTATGAAAAGTACATTTGAATTTGCAAAGCAGGGCACATGAATGCAAGGAACCAAATGAATCACTGATACAGTCATTAGTAAAACAAGATTTCACAATGTCACTGTCAAGTTTTAACTTCACAAACTGGAATTACGATTCTCAGGCTACTGAATGCAGCAAGTTGACACCTGGCCCAGTAAGAGTCTCTCTGAATCTTCCTATTTGATGATCAACCCAGGATTTATTACAGGGCTATTTGTCATCAGAGATGGCCGTCTCGAGGGAAAAGCAGATAAGAACGATGTATGAAAAAAGATTTGGAGGGAGAAAGAAATTCAAATTATTTCTTAAATAGGAAAAAGAAAACAACTCAAGTTAACATTATTGGAATTAATTCACAAAGTTAACAAACTTATGTTCTCTTTTACAAAACTGCATAGAAAGAATACAAATTGAGACCTTGTAAGAAGGTCTGATATCTTCAAAGGACAATCTAGCAATCCCAGTGTTCTTGGAGTCATCCGTTTTCCCTTCTAGAAGGAAAAGAAACCAGTGCCAATGCTGTTCTGTTATCACCTGTGTTGGGGTAGAGAGAGCATACCTCAAAGTTTGAAGCTTTGGCATGCTGACTAATTTGAATGAAAAGGAATTGGAAGGCCTTAGAAGCTGCCTTAGAACCAAAAAACTTTTTAATCTTCTCGTTTCCTCCCCTACCCCAAGCACAGGGAGAGGCTCTCTCTGGAATTTTTTTTAATCTAAGGAAATTTCTTTCCAAAAGAAATGCAATTGTCTTAAGACCCTCTCCCTAGTAACCTTGTCAAATAACCAGGAAAAATTCGCCACCAGAGAAGAGAAGAAACTATTAATAACAGTTGTTTGCACACCCTGGCAGACTTTTCATTAATTTTTCTGAGAGAAGGTTTGAAAGATTACCTGGGAGACTTTATCTATATAATAAGACACCCTTTTTCACAGTGCAGTTCTGCCCCCCACCTTCCCATAACTTGCTAGTCTCATTTAGTTTATTAGGAGAATCATTTACAAGATAACATCTGCCTCTTGAGTCCATTCATTCTTTCTAAAAGTTATTTATTACCTTTTAAAATTGCCACATTTCCCCCTTTTCTCTGTCTTCTATTGTGATTACCCAATGGGTACTTTTTGCCTGCTGCACAGAGAGATAGAGTCAAATTACTGAAGAAGCAATATTACTTCAGAGAAAGAGTTTAATGCAGGGTCAGCCATTTGGAAGATGGAAGTTTGTTATACAATTCGGCTTCCCTGAAAATTCACAGGCTAGGGTTTTTTAAGGATAGTTGGGTGGGTAGGGGTCTAGGGGGTAGGAAATGATGATTGGTTGCGTTGGGGATGGAATTATAGGAGGCTGAAGCTCTCTTCTTGCACTGAGTCAGTTCCTGGGTGGGATCAGAAGACCAAATAAGCCAGTTTCTTGGTATGGGTTAGCAGTATGGGTGGCGAAAGCTGGTCCATCAGAATGCAGTGTCTGAAAAATACCTCAAACACCAATTTTAGGTTTTACAATAGTGATGCTATCTACAGGAACAGTTGGGGAGGTTACAAATCTTATGACCTCTGGCAACAATGGCTGGTTATCCTTTAACTACAACCGCATTTTAGCAGAGTTAAGGCCATTCCCATAATCCTAGTCTTGTAGCCTTTCATCGGTTTTATAAAGTTGGTTTTGGTCCTCAAACAAGGAGGGAGCAGTTTTGGGAAGGGCTATTATCATCCTTGCTTTAAGGTTAAACTAAAGACAAAATCCCTCCCCAAGTTAGCTTGATCTACACCCCGGAATGAATAAGAACAGCTTGGAGGTTAGAAGTAAGATGGAGTTGGCTATGTCAGATTTCTCTGTCACAATATTGCGAAGGCGGTGACAATATGAGGAGGGTATTTAAACCTCAATAATCTGGCCCTTCTCTGAGTCTCATATTTGCAAGGCTTCTGTGTCCATGTACATCCACAAATTCATATTTAAAATTATGCTACACTTTTTTTTCTTTGATACATGACAGGAAGCTGTTTTCACTAAATGAAACTCCAAACTACTCAGTCCAGGTTTTTTTTTCCTGTTAATCTGCCTGTTTTGAGTTCATTTTCAGCAAACCTTCAGAAGGCAGAGGAGACGCTTTCCCTTGACCCCTACATCTGCAATAAACACCCAAGGACCCTCCTTTGTACAACTCCAAACTTGGCTTTGAATCAGACAGCTCCCCAGGCAGAATGCTCTCCATCAATAGCAGAAAGAACTTCAAGAGAATATTGGGGTGGGTGGGGAGGGTGAAAGAAGAGCCTTAAAGTGATATAATTATGAAAATAGTTATATTTAAAAGATCAACAGAAACTAGTAAGTGGTCTGAATATTCTAGTGTACACTTGACACCTTTTTCTAGAAGCTAGAAATTAGTTTTCAGGGACATAAACCAAAGTAGTTTCCTGGAAAGTTCCACATGATTATTGGTGGTTGTGATCACAGTCTGAAAACACTGGGAGATTATCCTCCTCAAGAGAGTCTTGGCCAGAAGATTTGAAACATTTTCTTAGACTAAAAAGTTCCCTGCCCCCCACCCCCTGCACTTAGTTGTGAATTTCATTTAGTGAACAGCTTCCTTTCATACATCAAAGAAAAACATTGTAGCATAATTTTAAATATGATTGCCTTTTCATTTAGCATACATAGCTAAAAATAGCCAACTTTAAAAAACAAACATGCTTTTCCTATCAGTTTGCAGCCTTCAAATTTGCAGCAACACTATAAACTCATCCCAAATGCAGAGATCTCAAAGAATTATGCCTTTTTAAAGGAATAATAATACTCACTTTCAATACTGAACATATTGGAAATTATATATAATGATTGATGGAGGAAAATTTGTGCTTGTAGCCCAAAGGGTAAAATTTTCCAGAGTCTTCCCAATTCTACTGTTTCCATTTCAAAGAAACTCACTGCAAACGTATATTCATTATTCTCTATTGAGTACACTTAGCCACCAATTACATGAAAATGTATTATAAAAAATAATTGCTTTTCATCCTCATTAACCAACTATTAGGAAAAAAAAGGATGGAAAATCATTCAACATTTCATTAATTCTAAACAGTATTTCTAATGAATCATCTTATTGGGTTATGTGTAGAAAAGCATTTCCCTCCCTGTTTGCCAGTGAATTAGGCAGCATTTGAACATAAAGATAGATATTCCCATTACGAACACATTACAGCATTCCCTATGGGATACGGAGACTCTTCAGCATCTGGAGGAAAAATGAAATCTCACTTTCCCACTGTTTCTTCTCACAGGTTTTGTAGCAAGTCTAACTGAACCTAGCCGATCCTCCTACACGAAATCTACTACTTACTCCTTTTTGAGTCATTGCAAGGAAGCTGCCCCATCGTTTTAGATTATGTGTCATAAAGCTTGAAAGGAAAGGGAGGTGCTCCCAGACATCTCCATAAACCCACAGGGAATGCGCCAAAGAACAAAAGGCTCGCACCTGTGTTTTTGTTCTCTCCCTTTCCCTCTGGTGGATGCAGGCACCACCCCACTCCTCATCTGTTGCTACAGCTGAGCCTCACTCATTTCCTGAAATGAACATTCATCTGGGTGCTACCTAATTGACTTTCACACCATTTCACACTATCCACCTTCGGTTCGGGGCTGGTAAATCACGGTTGCATTTCTGTCGGAAGTGTCTTGTTATCCTTATCGATAACTTGGGAGTATATTAAAAATATGGAGCTTCAGCAGGTCTGAAGGGACCAGGGCTATAGTTTGAGTTCCTCAGCTGCCTTTTAAATCCAGTAGAGGTAAATCAAATCTACTTAGATCAATAAAGTTTAGTCGTTACCAGTTATGTGCAAGACACAGAGGAGTTAGTGCAGGATAAATGGCCAAATGGCTCATAGAAAAGGAACCATCCGGCTGGGCGCAGTAGCTCATGTCTGTAATGCCAGCACTTTGGGAGGCTAAGGTGGGAGAATTGCTTGAACTCAGGAGTTTGAGACTAACATAGTATCAGCCTGTCTCTACAAAAATTTAAAAAAAAAATAGATGGGTGTGGTGGTACATGCCTGTACTCCCAGCTAGTTGGGAGGCTGAGGTTAGAGGATTGCTAAAGCCCAGGAAGCTGAGGCTACAGTGAGTGTGTCACTGCACCCCAGCCTGGCTGATAGAGTGAGACCTTGTCTCAAAAAAAACGGTAGGGGGACGCATCTGTGTCCAAAGCTGGGAAAAGGATTTCTAATAGGAAATTGTGCAGTGGCTGTATGAGTAAGGTAGCAAATGACTTGGGGCTTGCAGGCCACACAGGATCTGAATGGGCAGAAAGGGAGAGCAATCCCAGGCAGGTGGAGATAATATGAGAATAAATTCAGCTGGCAGTAGAAGTGTTTGGGGATGACTATAACAAGTAGTTTGGCTACCAGAATCACCTGAAGTCTGAAGTCTTATTACAAACAACCGGCTGCTCCCTCGCTGCCCCACCCTCAAGGTTTCTAATTAAATAGGTCCGCTTTTTTTTTTTTTTTTTTTTTTTTTGAGACAGAGCCTGGCTCTGTGGCCCAGGCTGGAGTGCAATGGTGTGATCTTGGCTCACTGCAACCTCTGCCTCCCAGGTTCAAGTGATTCTCCTGCCTCAGCCTCCTGAGTAGCTGGGATTACAGGCGCCCACCACCATGCCCAGCTAATTTTTCGTATTTTTAGTAGGACAGGGTTTCGCCATGTTGGCTGGGCTGGTCTCAAACTCCTGACCTCGTGGTCTTCCTGCCTCAACCTCCCAAAGTGCTGGGATTAGAGGCATGAGTCACTGTGCCTGGCTGGGTCTGCATTTCTAACAGACCATACTTTGAGAACCCTAGGCAAGAATGTAGCATTTCTAGGAAGATGAGACTGAGAAGATGAATGGAGCCTCATGGTGAATAGCTCTGAAAGTCATGCTAAAGAGTTTTGGTTTTATTGTTTAGGCTGTGAAAACTGCCGAATGGATTTTAAAGAAGGTGGAGTAGATTTGAAAAATGAAAGAGGTGTTTTAGGGAGGGTACTCTGACCCTGGTGCTGAGAATAACCTGGAAAAGGAAAAGATTTATCAAAGGAGATTTTGTAGTGGGCAAAACCCAAGATTTTAGATCCTTAACATGGATGTGGAAAAAGGTACGAAACCCTACTCATTTTATTCTAAAATAAATTTAAACATATATCTACATATGATTTGATAAAATAATTAACTAGCAAAGCCTCTAAACTAGTGGCTATCAGTATTTAGGGCAAGAAGCTTACTAGAGAAGCTTGTTAAAAATGTGCAATGCCTTCTAGGTTTATACCCAAAATAAATGAAAAGGATGCTAACAGATATTTGTACACCCATGTTCGCAGCAGCATTATTCACAATAGCCAACATGTGGAGATAACCTGAATGTCCACTGATGGATGAACGGATAAACACAACGTGGTATATGCATATAATGGAATATTATTCAGCCTTGCAAAGGAAGAAAAATTTGACACATGCTACAATTTGGATGAGCCTTAAAAACATTATGTTAAGTGAAATAAACTAGACATAAAAGAACAAATAGTGTATGAGTGGCATGGTGGCCCACGTCTGCAATCCCAGAACTTTGGGAGGCTGAGGTGGGAGGATCACTTGAGCTTAGGACTTTGAGACCAGCCTGGGCAATATAGTGAGACCTCATCTCTACAAAAAAAATTAAAAATTAGCTGAGGGTGGTGGTGCGCACCTGTAGTCCAGTGACAGGTGACAACATGCTAGCAGCCCTCGCTCTTGGTGCTTCCTTGGCCTCAGCGTCCACTCTGGCGGTGCTTGAGGAGCCCTTCAGCCCACCACGGCACTGTGGGAGCCCCTCTCTGGGCTGGCCTAGGCAGGAGCCAGCTCCCTCTGCTTGCTGGAGGGAGAGGCGCGGGCAGGAACCGGGACTGCGTCCTGCGCTCACGGGCCAGAGCGAGTTCCGGGTGGGCGCAGGCTTGACAGATGGTTCACTTGAAGCGGGTGGCCTGTGCTGCCAGCCTCAGGCAGTGAGGGGCTTAGCACCAGGGCCAGCAGCTGCGGGGAGGGTGCACCAGGTCCTCCAGCACTGCCGGCCCACCCAGGCCTTGCTCGAATTCTCATGGGGCCGCCTCCCCTCAGGGCAGGGCTTGGGACCTGCAGCCTGCCATGCCCGAGCCCCCCCACCCCTGCCACTACCCCCTAGTGGCTATCAGTATTTAGGGCCCCCGCCCCCCCACTCCGTGGGCTCCAGTGCAGCCCGGGCCTCCCAGATGGGCACCACCCCCTGCTCCATGGCACAGGGTGCCATCAACTGCCCAAGGACTGAGAAGGGCCTGTGCATGGCATGAGACTGATGGGGTGCAGTCCCCGGCAGCTCCCCCTGCGCGGGGTGCAGCATCCACTAGGGAAGCCAGCTGGTCTCCTGAGTTGGGTGGGGACTAGGAGAACTTTTATGTCTAGCTGGAGGATTGTAAATGCACCAATCAGCACTTTGTGTCTAGCTCAAGGATTGTAAATGTACCAATCACCACCCTGTGTCTAGCTCAAGGTTTGTAAAGGCACCAAGCAGGGCTCTGTGTCTAGCTAATCTAGTGGGGACTTGGAGAACTTTTGTGTCTAGCTAAACGATTGTAAATGCACCAATCAGCACTCTGTGTCTAGCTCAGGGATTGTAAACGCACCTATCAGCACTCTGTCAAAACGGACCAATCAGCAGGGTGTGGTTGAGGTCAGATACGGGTAGAAAAGCAGGCTGCTGGAGCCAGCAGTGGCAACCCACTGGGGTTCCCCTCCATGCTGTGGAAGCTTTGTTCGTTTGCTCTTTACAATAAATCTTGCTGCTGCTCACTCTTTGGGTCCATGCTGCCTTTATGAGCTGTAACACTCACCGCAAAGGTCTGCAGCTTCACTCCTGAAGCCAGCGAGACCACAAACCTACCAGGAAGAATGAACAGCTCCAGACGCACCACCTTTAAGAGCTGTAACACTCACCGGGAAGGTCTGCAGCTTCAGTCCTGAAGTCAGCGAGACCACGAACCCACCAGAAGGAAGAAACTGCGGACACATCTGAACTTCTGAAGGAACAAACTCCGGACACACCATCTTTAAGAACTGTAACACTCACCGCGAGGGTCTGCGGCTTCATTCTTGAAGTCAGAGACACCAAGAACCCACCAATTCTGGAAACACCAGCTACTAGGGAGGCTGACGTGGGAGGATCCCTTGAGCCTAGTGGATGGAGATAGCAGTGAGATGAGATCACGCCACTGCCACTCTAGCCTGGGTGACAGAGTGAGACTCCATCTCAAGAAAAAAAAAGTGGTAAATTTTATGTTATGTATACTTTACCACAATAAAAAGAAAAGCAAATTCTTGAAGCAGCCCTCCAGCTAGAGAATGCAATTCAGTTGGTCTAGGTGGGGACCAGGGATCTGCACTTTAATATGTAGCCCAGGGCATTCCAAAGATGTTAGAGGACAAACAACTCTATCTCAGCTCTAGGGAAAAATAGCCCTCTGAAGTAGAGTCTTTTGTGAGAGAGGAAATAAGATTTTGCTTAATAGGAGAGTTTTCCAGGAACCACTTAGATCAGTACCTACCTAAGACCATATGTTCATGACATTGCTGTAACTGCAAGAAGGCCTAACAGAAGCCTTCATCTAGGGCTCTGTATACCATTTAAAGAAAGCTACATGAGAGAGTCTACTCTCCTGCAATTCTTGCATTGGATGTTTTCTGTAATAATTACTAGAAGCAGAAGAAGAAAGAGCAACTTAAACACAGAAAATGAACTTTGCGTTCTTGAAGCAGAATGCCTGACTTTTATGGCTTGAACTTTGTGCAGTTATTGACTAACTAAGAGCTCTCTACAGTAAGTATTAATTAATGTGAAGCAGGAAATAGTCCTGCAGAAAACAAAAGGGAATAGAGATGAGGATAATGGGGGTTGAAGAGGTGGAAACAGGATAACAAATGTGATCAAGGGTCTGCATTAGGACCCTAACTGGAGATATCATGTCAACTGCTCTCTGATGGTTTAACCTTGGAGACCACAGAGGTTATTCCTCCAGAGCCTAAACTTGTGTATTACATAATTCTAGTATATTTATTTCTGTGAACTCTTTTGGAACTGAGAATTATAGGATCAAGTATATGTGACTCTCTAGTCCCTCCAAGTAGGAATTTAGGGAGAATGCTCCAACCTCTAATGAAACCAGAAAGGTAGAAATAAAAACAAAAAGGCACTTAGTATGCAAATTATTAATACATGGCAATAAAATAAAATGAGTTTTAAGGTATTTTTAAAACTAGGAATGTGATATAGAGGTAGTGGGATAGTAAATTTTATGTGTCAACAGGGCTGGACCATGGGGAACCCAGATATTTGGTCAAACATTCTTCTGAGTATTTCTGTGAGGGTTTTTGGATGAAATTAACATTTAAATTGGTGGACTTTGATTATAATAGGCTGTGGGTGGACTTTATCCAGTAAGTTGAAGTCCTGAGTGGAACCAAAAAATGGCCTTCCTGAGCAAGACGTTTTCCTTTGGACTTCATCTACTTCCTGATTCTACAGGAAGTAGATTGGACTTCATCTACATCAGCTCTTTCTTGGTTCTACAGCAGCTTACTGTCCTTTGCATTTGAACTGAATACAGGTTCTCCTGGATCTCCAACCTGCCAACCACTTTGCAGATATTGAACTTGCCAGTCTCCATAACCACATGACCCAATTCCTTATAATAAATCCCTTTCTCTCTCTCTCTCTCTATATATATATATATACATATATATAGACACATGCTATTGGCTTTGTTTTTCTTGAGCATCCTGACTAATATAGGTGGTAGATGAGATCTTTAAATGTTTAAGTAGGGGGAGGAAAAACATATGATCATAGTGATTTTCAAACAGGTTACAGATTTGTTGACATTCTTCTTATCAAAAGGTGACAAGTATGTCACTACCTATTGAATCTTGGTGGGCTTGTGACTGCTTGGATCAAAAAGTATGACAGAAGTGGGACTATGAAACTTCTGAGGCTATATCATAAAAGTCATATAGCTTTCACCTTGTTCAATGAACACAGGTTCAATGAACAGGGCTCTTGGAGCCCTGAGGGGCCATGTATAAATTCTGAATACAGTGCTGTTTCTGGAGGGGCCATGTATAAATTCTGAATACAGCGCTCTTTCTGGAGGGGCTCAAAGATGGCTGACTAGAGACATTTTATACTAACCTCTTCTAAGAAGAACCAAAATTGTGAGATAATTACACTTGGAATAGATCATCCAAGAAAGAATACTAGAATTCAATGGAAAAGTGACAGGAACTACCTAAAACAAGAAAGGAGATGAAAGTGAAGCAATCTGCTGGACTGGAATTGGCTAGAAGCTGAGAGAGACTCCTCAATGTGGGGAAAGGTTAAGTGAAAGATTCTCAGTGGTCTACATTTCTGCTGTGGACTTTTGCAATCCTAGCCATGGGAAATCCCCTAGACTCTTGTGAGTCCTGAAAATAACACAGGGAGCTGCCAGGAGATTGTATGACGGCATTCCTCCTGGCTCCTGAATCAGGGTGGGGTGCTTGCATTGGGTCCCACACACTCTCTGAGACATAAGCAGCTCCAGCAAGGTGTCATTTTAGAGCCCAACCTCCAGTGGGCTGTGTACTATCCTTGGGCCCAACAGCGCTAGTCTGAGGAACAAGTGAAGCATGGGCTGCTGCCCTCAAGGCCTAGGCATAAGCAACTGCAAGCTACAACACCCACAACTGAGGTGTGAGTGAGGCGCTGGCTTCTGCAGCAAGTGTCGAGATGCAGGCACTCCTGGCATGAATTGTGTGTGCATTCTCCACCTGCTGGCCTACGCTACTTGCTACTGAAGGTAGCACCACCCTCCCCAGTGGCAGGGCAGCAGTGCAGTCACTTGTGGTCCATACCAGAGCATTCCGCCAGTGGCCTGGACATTGCCCTGCCCCAGCCTACCATGGCTGGTGCCTGCACACACCATCAGAGAGCCTGAGGAAAAGCCCATCTGGCTCAGCTTAGACCCCCCAACCCATTGTGCCAGAGCACATAGTCCAGGGGCCAGGGTATTGTCCATGCCAGTCCACACCACTGGAACAAGAACACTCCTCACCAAACCCTGAGTTTGGACCTACTCAGTGAGCCACTAACACCATAGCTGGCACCTACCTGCATGTGCTACCTGTGGGCCCCAAGACTGGTCTGCCTAGCCCATCTCAGCCACTGACAACACTATCACACACAGCTTGGGACCCAGTGGTCATCATACCACTGCCACTGCCATTGTCACACCATGCTGGCTGCCAAAGGGCTGAAGAACCACCCCCACCTGCCTGGTCCACTACTACCACTACCAGCATCAAAATAAGCCACTGGAGGCCAAAAATTGGGCTGCCTTGGTCCACTAATATCAGTGCTGGTATATGCAGCCCTGGGATCCAGGAACAGGTGAACTCAGCCCACCACTGCCACCCCGGGGCTCAAAGACTGGCCTACCTGTTGTCCCAGGCCCCAGCAAAACTTTACCACAGCCTCCAGTAATAACTGCACCCGAAGCCATGGAGGAAATTACAGATACTACTAACATTGTTTACAGCTGAAGAAATCATACAGTGACTAAACTACTGCACACACCAAGAATCAAAGACAGCGTCTTACCCAACCAACATCATGGATACATCTTCAGGAAAAAGTCCTCCCCCATGAAAGCAAATTCAAAAAAAATTGGAAGAAGCAATTGTTACATCAAATGTGCAGATATCAATATAAGGACACAGGAACCAAAAAGCGAGAAAATATGACACTTCCAAAGAAACACAATAATTCTTCAGCAACAGATCCCAATCAAAAAGAAATTAATGAATCCCAGAAAAAGAATTTAAATTATTGATTCTAAAGAAGGTCAGTGAGATACAAGAGAATGCTGAAAAACAATACAAAGAAATCAGAAAAAGAATTCAGGATATAAATGAGAAATTAACCAAAGAGATCATAAAAAAAGAACCAAATAGAAATTCTGGGCCACTCATCGTGGCTCACACCTATAATCCCAGTACTTTTGGAGGCTGAGGTAGGCAGATCTGTTGAGCCCAAGAGTTTGAGACCAGTCTGGGCAACATAGTGAAACCACATCTCTACAAAAAATACAAAAATTAGCTGGGCATGGTGGCGCACACCTGTGGTCCCAGGTGTGCTACTTGGGAGACTGAGGTGGGTGGATCACTGGAGCCTGGGATGTTGAAGCTGTAGTGAGCTGTGACCATGCCACTGCACTCCAGCTCGGGCAATAGAGCGAGACCTTGTTTCGAAAAATGAAAATAAAAAATAAAAAACCTAATTTTGTAACTGCGAAATTCATTGAATAAAATACAAAATATGTTTGAAAGTTTTGACAATAGACCAGATCAAGCAGAAGAAAGAATCTCAGAACTTAAAGACAAGTCTTTTGAAATGACCCAGTCATACACACACACACACACACACACACACACACACACATAAAAAAATAAGCAAAACCTCATGACATATCGGACACAATAAAGCAACCAAATATTCTAATCATCAGGGTTCCAGAATTTGAAGAGAGAATGAAAGACTAGAAAACCTACTTAATTAAGTGAAAAGTTCCTAAACCTAGCAAAAGATTTAGATATCCAGATACAGAAGGCTCTGAGATCCCTAAACAGATGCAATGCAAAAAGTAATCTCCACAGCACATTATAGTCAAACTGTTTAAAGTCAATGACAAAGAGAACATTTTAAAAAATGGCAGGAGAAAAAAGCATCTGGTCACCCATAAAGGAACCCCCATCAGACTAACAGTGGATTTCTCGGCAGAAACTATACAGGCCAGGAGAGAATAGGATAATATATTCAAAGTACTGAAAGAAAAAACTGCCAGCCAAAGATACTATATCCAGCAAATTTATCCTTCATAAATGAATGAAAAATACAGTCTTTCTCAGACAAGCAAAAGCTAAGGGAATTCGTTGCCACCAGACTGGCCCTAAAAGAAATGTTCAAAGACAGTGCTAAACCTGTGAGTGAAAGACTGATATTTACCATCATGAAAAAACATGAAAGTATGAAACTCACTGGTAAAGCAAACACACATATGAGGAAGATAACGGACTCAAATGGTGTACCACTACAGAAAACCACTAAATCACAATGGCAATAAGAGAAAAAGAAAGTAACACAGAATATATAAAGCAACCAGAAAATAATTAACAATATGATAGGAACAAAACCTCGTATCTCAATAATAACCATAAATATAAATGGATTAAATTCCTCACTTAAAATATATAGACAGCTGAGTGGATTTTTTTTTAAAGATGTGACTACATGCTGCCTACAAGAAACACACTTTACTTGTAAAGAGACATACAGACTGAAAGTAAAGGGATGGAAAAAGAGATTCTGTGCAAATGGAAACCAAAAGCGAGCAGGAGTAGCTATACTTATACCAAAGAAAACAGACTTTAAGTCAAGAAGGTTTAAAAAAACAGACAAGGAAGCTTATTGTATAATGATCAAGGGATCAATCCGGAGGATATAACAATTCTAAAGAAATACATACCCAACACTGGAGTACCCAGATTCATACCCTACTCTCAGCAATAAAAGGATCATCTAGACAGAAAACAAAGAAATACTGAATTTAAAATAGACTTGAGGCAAAATGGACCTAACAGACATTTACAGAACATCCTATTTAGCAACCACAGAATATATATTCTTTTCATCAGCACATTAAATATTCATCAGGATAGACTATATGTTAGGCCCAAAAATACGTCTCCACAAATTTTTAAAAATTGAAATCATATCAAGTGTCTTTTCAGACCACAACAGAATAAAAGCAAAACTTAGCTGGCTGCAGTGGCTCACGCCTGTAATCCCAGCACTTTGGGAGGCCGAGGCAGGCGGATCACAAAGTCAGGAGATCAAGACCATCCTGGCTAACACGGTGAAACCCCGTCTCTACTAAAAAAAATACAAAAAGCCGGGTGTGGTGGCGGGCACCTGTAGTCCCAGGTACTTGGAAGACTGAGGCAG
Organism: Theropithecus gelada; assembly: GCF_003255815.1. Taxonomy (NCBI): domain Eukaryota; kingdom Metazoa; phylum Chordata; class Mammalia; order Primates; family Cercopithecidae; genus Theropithecus; species Theropithecus gelada. The sequence continues at coordinate 44,750,025 of NC_037680.1, forward strand.
GAGAATGGCGTGAACCCAGGAGGCGGAGCTTGCAGTGAGCCGAGATTGTGGAGACATAGCCAGACTCTGTCTCAAAAACAAAACAAAACAAAAACTATAATACCACGAGGAACTCTAGAAATTATACAAACACATGGAAATTAAATAACATGTTACTGAATGACCATCGGGTTGATGAAGATACTAAGATGGAAATTAAAAAATTTATTGAAACAAATGAAAATGTTTGGTATGAAACACTACGTACCCAAATCTATGGGATGCAGTAAAAGCAGTACTTAGAAGGAAGTTTAGGCCAGGCACAGTGGCTCACACCTGTAATCCCAGCACTTTGGGAGGCCAAGGCAGGCAGATCACGAGGTCAGGCACTCAAGACCAGCCTGGCCAATATGGTGAAGCCCCGACTCTACTAAAAATACAAAAATTAGCTGGGTATGGTGGCGCATGCCTGTAGTCCCAGCTACTCGGGAGGCTGAGGCAGGAGAATCACTTGAACCCAGGAGGCAGAGGTTGCAGTGAGCCGAGATTGCACCGTTGCACTCCAGCCTGTGCCATAGAGCCAGACTCTGTCTCAAAAAAAAAAAAAAAAAAAAAGTTATAGCATAGACACCTACATCAAAAAAGTAGAAAGATCACAAGTTAATAACCTGATAATACAGCTTAAGGAACTAGAAAAGAAAGAACAAACCAAACTCTAAATTAGCAGAAGAAAGGAAATAATAAAGATAATAAAGATCACAGCAAAACCAAATAAAATAGGGACTGAAAAAAAAAAATCAAATGATCAATGAAATGAAAAGGTGGTCCTTCGAAAAGATAAAATTGATAAACCAGTAGCTTAACCAAGAAAAGAAGAAAGAAGATCCAAATAAACAAAATCAGTAATGAAACAGGAGACATTACGACAGATATCACAAGGATACAAAGGATCATCAGAGACAATTATGAACATCTATATGCTAACAAACGGGAAAACCTAGAGGAAATTGATAAATTCCTGGAAACATGCAAGTTACTAAGACTGAATCATGAAGAAATAGAAAACCAGAACATACCAATAATGAGTAGTGAGCTTGAATCAGTAATAAAAAGTCTCCCAACAAAGAAAAGCCCAGGACCAAATGGATTCATAGTTGAATTCTATCAAACATATAAATAACTAATACTACTAATCCTGATACTATTCCAAAAAATTAAAGCAGAGGGAATTCTCCCTAACTTATTCTATGAGGTCAGTATCACTGTGATGCCAAAATGAGACAAGGACACAACAAAAAAAGAAAACTACAAACCAATATCCCTGATGAACATAGATTCAAAAATCCTCAAAAAAATACTAGCAAACAAAATCTTAAAATAGACCAGGTGTTGTAGCTCACACCATAATTCCAACCCTTTGGGAGGGTTGGCTTGCGATCAGGAGTTCATCCTGGCTGAGATGCCATATGTGAGAGTGAACAGGCTTGTGGATGATTCCAGCTCCCCGTTATAAGAGTCTTTTTAGCCGAGGCAACAGACATTGCAAAGAGGGAAAAGTTATCCTTGCTGAACGCTTTTTGAATTTCTGATCTGCAGAATTCCTGAACTTCACAAAATCGCTTAAAACTTTAAAATCAAATTCTTTCTTATTTGCAGTGACTTTTCTACCTTAGGAATATAAGGATATAATCATTGCAGAGGAGGAGAGAAACTTAATCTCTAATATATATTTGTTAGTTTTTAGTAAACTCTATATAGTTAATTTCAAAGAATGCGTTTTTGTTTTTCCTCAACTTTTGCTTTTGTTGTATTTATAAAATACAGAATTTTAAGAATTCATGCAATTACTACCAAGGAGAACTAGCTGAACTATTGTGGACCTTAACTGCATTTGAAAGTATGATCAAATACTATTGCTTATTTATCTGACTGGGTGGAAGAAGTGAGCATATATTTTTAGTGGGGTTTTATAAACCCCAATGATCGAAGTACTACTCTCAGCTAACAAGAAAAATCATTAATATTGTTCAGTGCAAGAATTATTAAATCACATTTTATGCAGTTATGTGGCTCAAAATAAGAGAAAAAAATACTCTTTAAAAGCATATTTTAGAGGCTGGGTGCAGTGGCTCACGCCTGTATTCTAGCACTTTGGGAGGCCAAGGTGGACAGATTGCCTGAGCTCAGGAATTCAGGACCAGCCTGGGCAACACTGCAAAACCTCGTCTCTACTAAAACACAAAAAATTAGCCAGAGGTGGCAGCGTGCGCCTGTGGTCCCAGCTACTTGGGAGGCTGAGGCAGGAGAATTGCTTGAACCCGGCATGCAGAGGTTGCAGTGAGCTAAGATCACACCACTGCACTCCAGCCTGGGTGACAAGCGAGACTCTGTCTCAAAATAAATAAAAATAAATAAGTTTTTAAAAATCATATTTTAGCTACTGTAATAAAGTATAGTTACATCACAATCAGTGATTTATAAAGGATTTCCTTGACATTTAGTCAATTCAACTGTATTAATGAAGTTTTCATAGTGTCTTTTACTCTACTAGGTCATGTAATGAACATCTAAAAAGTTAATGTATATACAGCCTGACTTTGTGAATCGTCTAGTCTCATAAACATAGTAATATTTGCTCACTTGAAATAACTAGGTAGTAGTGCTTGGTGGGAAAGGTACATTCACATGAGAATCCAGGAGAATTACCCCTAAGTCTCCAGAGTCTTTATGCTGGAAATAAATAATTCCCTAAGTGTGAGATATGCATGATTTCGTTTCTTTTTCTAAGGAGTTCTAATGCTTTAAATTTGGCAAGCTCTTTGCTCTATTTTCAACTTGGTTTGTAAAAACAAAGCGAAACAAAACAAAAACCAGACTCTTCACAGAACTGGCATGTATTGGATCTGGAATCTTGGACTGGCTAATTTTGTATTACTTTTAAATATTATTAAACTTGTGTCTTGCTATAATTAAACATTTTATGAAAACGACTATAGCAGATTAGTAAACAAAATAATCTAGGTTGGCTGCACAAAAACTTTTATTTTTTCTTAGTTCCATTTAATACCGTGAACTAAACTAGTCTTTCTCCCTTCCCGCTCTTCGTATAAATAACTTGATCCCTTGAGATCTCAGTGGCCTGCAGTTCTCTGTTTCATGTCTCACACACTGCTGAGACTTGCATAAGCAAGGGGATGCTCAGAGAGGACAAAAGAAATTTGGGTTTTGGTAACAAAACCACATTAAACTTTGTAACATATGAATTCTACCTTGTGAAGGATATAAAAAGACTAAGTATAATTGTTGCCTTCAATACACTAGTAATTTAAAAGAATTAGTAGTAATATATAAATATTCCAGGTCTAATAAAAATGATTTATTTATTTATTTTGAGACAGAGTCTCGCTCTCTCCCCCAAGCTGGAGTGCAATGGCACGATCTTGGCTCACTGCAACCTCCACCTCCCGGGTTCAAGCGATTCTCCTGCCTCAGCCTACTGGGATTACAGGTGCCCCCCACCCCACTACTCCTGGCTAATTTATTTTAATAAGCTTATTGGAGCCCACAACTCTTAACATTGTTCCCCTAATCTTTATACAGTGCCCCATGCCTGTACGCTCTTGCGCTCGCTGGTGGTCTCTCTCTGCCTCCCTCCTCCTACCCACTCCATGCTGGCATCCTGATTGGTTCTACCTTGAGCTGAGCTCAGTCTCTAACAGTTCCTCACCTGCACAGCCAGGAAGTGCAGCAACTGGCTTAGCCCTACCTTCTGGCGGGCTTGTGTTAACTGCATATCCAGAGTCTGGGGAAATGCCAGTGCCAAGTAACCCTGAGTCATCTTTTTAGCTTTTTCCTCCTTAGTGGTCAGCCTGATAATTTACCTAAAAGACCAGTCTCCATTTAGATCTATAGCACTTCCTGAACCTCACCAGCCTTATCAAAGCAGGATTGGGCTTGGATTCCTCTCTCTTGCCAGTTAACTACTGTTTTAATTATCTATTGCTGTATAACCTATTACCCCCAAATGCAGTGGCTTCATATAACTATGGTTTCTTCACTTGCATATATATCCATTACCTTGGTGTCCCTTGGCTCCTCTCCTTCTTACTCTCTCAACCTAGGTTCATCCTTCAGGGCCTAGTCACAGCATTGTGGCTTGGTCTCATGCATGAAGGTCTCAGAGTAGGTGGATTTCTTACATGGCCCCTGGCTTCTTCCGGGAATGTTCTAAAAGACAGAATTTGGAAGTTGTGAGTCTTGTAAGGCCTGGGCTCAGAAACTGACAATGACACTCCTGAAAAATTCTATTGGTCACAGAGTCTGCCACAGTTTCAAGGGGAGGGGACAAAGACACCATCTCTTCATGGGAGGATTGTCAGAGTTTGAGGCCATCTCTAATGTGCAGTTACTCCTTTTCCTAAAGTCCCTGTGAGTTCAACCACTGGTGAGACTTCAACCACACATCCTGCTGTGGTTGACTGAAACACTAGGAGCAACTTGATGTTACTGAACCTGATCCATTTGTGTTCATGCTGCAGCATCTACCAGATCATACGCCAGTGCCGATGACTGCTGAAACCTTTCTCATGAGCTTCTGCTTTTGGGCACTGAGCTTGACCTTCACAAATGCTGGGAGTAGCATCTGTAACCAGCTGTAGTAGTCAGGGTTCTCCAGAGAAAAAGAACAAATTTGTGTGTGTGTGTGTGTGTGTGTGTGTGTGTGTGTGTGTGTATTATGATAATGTATAAAGATTTGGCTCATGTGATTATGGTGGCACTCAAGTCTCAAGATCTGCATGGCAGGTCAGCTAGAAGTCCAGGAGAGCTGGTGGTCTAGTTCCAGTCCACATCTGAAGGCCTGAGAATCAGGACAGCACGTAGTGGACTTTCTGTCAAAGGCCAGCAGGCTTGAGAGTCAAGAGGAGCCGGTGTTTCTGTTCAAGTCCAAAGGCAGGAAAAAAGCTGATGTCCTGGTTGAAAGGGACTCAGGCAGAAGGATTTCTGTCTTACTCAGGGCAGGGTCAGTCTTCTGTTCTATTCAAGCCATCACCTGATTGTAAGAAGCCATCTTAGGGAAGGCAACCTGCTTTATTCTCTCTACTGATTTAATCTCATCTCAAAACAACCTCACAGAAATACTTAGAATTGTATTTGACAAAATATCTGGGCACACTGTGGCCCAGTCACATTGACACATAAAATTAACCATCTCCAGTTCAGTTTCCCCAGCCCTGCATCCTTTCAAGAATTTCAAGAATTCTTTGCTTGCCTCACTCTCTCGTGACAAAGCCTACTCCGTAACAAGAGCTGCAGTGTCTGAGTTCTAAGAGAGCCATTTCCTTAAAATGTGTCACTTCCTTCTTCAAACAGTGGTGTTATTGCTGTATGGCTTGTAATTTGTTTATGAGGACAATTAATAGGTAAACCAGGCACATAACAGGTGACAGAAGCACGGGTGTCTCCAAGTGTAGATATGCGTTAGATGGCTGTGCAGGGAACCACTGTGGTGTTTGCAGGAAAAAGAACTATGAGATTTCAATGACCACAAAATGCTAACATGTGTCTAGTGTTTTATAATTTACAAACAACTTTCGTATACTTTACCCCTGTAGTCCTTGTGATCCTTATAGTTGGTATTATTATTATAAATGCTGCTTTGGAAAAGATAATATTAATAATACAATGTGGCCTGCACAGTCTCCTTTATTTGTGCAACTGTTATTCATTTATTTATGTTCATTTATTCCACAAATATCTATTGAGTGCTGTGTGCTGGATATAAACTGGTGAGAGAAAACAGATGTGTCTGCTCTCATGGAACACATGGTCTATTATAGAAGAATGCTGTTAATTAATTAATCTCACAAATCAATATAAATTTAGAACTGTGATCAGTGCCCTGAAAGTGAAGTACATAGTGGCATGAAAGGGACATTTGGCCTCATCACTGAGGAAGTGTCAACTTAATTGATCAAGGGCATTCACTAGAGTAAAGGATGGAGGAAGGGCCCCATGTTCCATGGGGAGGGAACAGCTCTTTTGCAAGAGCCCTGTGGTAGGAGAGGATGCTTCCAAGAACTGAAAGAAGGCCAGTGTGCCTGCAGCACAAACCCAATGGGGTAGGCTCTGTTATTTGCACGAATCCAATTTTGCAGATGAAGAAAATGAAGAGTAGGTTTCTGGTCTTTGCTTGTCTGGTAATACAGCCAGGCAGCAGCTAACCAGACCTTGAACAGATTCCTCCTCATTCCTCAGCTCCTGTTCCTCCCTAGATGGTTTGCTGTTGGAGACGGATCATTTTTAGCATTGTTTTCAAGGAGGATAAAAATGGAGCATGACCAGGAGAGGAAAAATATATCTAGGCAAAGGGTATCACTGTTGCAGTAGTCATAAAAAGACATGAGCTGGGAATGTTAAGTAAGGGAGCTGAACTCCTGTGGAGAGTTTGAAGAAGGGGTGGCTAAGATCAAAGCAGCCAAAAATAAGGGAGGTGGTTGTATTCTGTGATTAGGATTCTGGGTTTGAAACAATTGTGGGTCAATCAGTTAATTAATACAACCACAGCAAAAGATGATGCTAGTGTTTGAGCAGTCTCATTGTCACCCTTTTCTTCCCTAGTGGTCTTTAGAAATAAGATCAATGTTCACCTGAATAAAGCAGTTTCACTTTTATCCTCCCTGGAGGGTAGGGTTGAATGGGCTCAGTGACTTCTCGAATTCCTAGTGATTCATAAAGGAGTAGGTCTCCTAAGTGTGTGGTGAAATACAGTGCTGGGCAGAGTCAGACTAAACTCGAAGGTTCTTTGCCTCTCAGATGGAAGAGAATGTTTTGCACCAAACACTTTCCAGAAATCCCTACAGGCTAAGGAAAGGCTTTGGCCAAGGGGAAGTACCAGTGTGTGCATGAAGGATGTGAAATGAAGAATGCTGATATTTTAAAGCGAAAGACAAATCTCAGGAAATGAATATATTTGGAAGCTTTATATTAGGATTTTATTATATAAATGTGCCCAGTAGATGCAAAACCCAGGTCACGCTTATACTCAGGTAAAACTAGGGAGACACGTCGTGCCCCTAGCAGAAAATCTGAAATGTCAAAGCAGATGCTCTGGACACTTTCGTAAAAAGAATGTGGAATGAATGACTGAGAGAAGTCTTATCGCTGCTACTATTTGAAGACCTAGCTCAGAGCATCAGAACAATGGTGTGTGCCCAGTATAGAAGAGAAACAGGCACTTCAATGAGCAGAATCTAGAAAGTGTCATCTTTAAAAGGAAACAGGTGGTTTCCTGGGGAGTCATTCTGACTTGAGCTGAGTTTTAGACCTATTAAGTCTACAAAGAGACTGACTTTCATTCTCTAGGTTCTTAGGGATTTAGGAAATGGGAAGAACTAACAAGAGGAATAAAGCTCCTAAAAGTGCTGCTTAAGCTGCATATCTCCAGACTCTATTCCAATCCCACTGGATGGAGTCCCTGGAAACAGAGACAGCCTGAAAATATGAATTCTTTTTTTTTTTTTTTTTTTTTTTTGAGATGGAGTCTCGCTCTGTCACCCAGGCTGGAGTGCAGTGGCCGGATCTCAGCTCACTACAAGCTCCGCCTCCCGGGTTCATGCCATTCTCCTGCCTCAGTCTCCCGAGTTTCTGGGACTACAGCCGCCCGCCACCACGCTCCGCTAATTTTTTGTATTTTTAGTAGAGACGGGATTTCACCATGTTAGCCAGGATGGTCTCGATCTCCTGATCTCGTGATCCACCCGCTTCGGCCTCCCAAAGTGCTGGGATTACAGGCGTGAGCCACTGCGCCCGGCCGAAAATATGAATTTTTAATAATGTATTTCCCAGGGGCCAGTAAAGGATCTAGGCAGTGAATAAAAATTAAAAGAAAAATGCCCACATCTGACTGCAATCATATGAGTCACCCCAAGTGAGATCCACCCTGCTAAACCCAGTCAATTCACAGAATTTATAGGGATTATAATAAATTATTGTTTTAATCCACTAAATTTGGAGTTGTTTGTTATGCAGGAATATGAGAACTAAAACACATCCTCAAAGTTCAAAAAGGGTGTTCCTGATTGGCAGGCAGCTCGTTTAAAACTGGATCCAGGTGCCTTCCATCTGTGGCTTCACCATCTTCAATACACGGTTTCCAAGATCACTGTGGAAAAGAAAAGAACATAAAGGATAATGCATGGGAGGTCTGTGTGTATCAGGTCAGGAAATGGGATCTACCACTTCTACTCACATTTTATTGGTCAGAATCCATTCACATGGTTACACCTAACTGCAAGGAAGGCTGGAAAATGTAGTCCAGCTGTGAGTTTAATGAACAGCCAGTTAGTCTCATGAACTAATGTTCCTCTTAGGACTCTTTCTTACTGGGTGTCGGGTAGAAACAATGAAACTGGACAAATATCAATATGTCAGTCTCTTCTGATTCAAACAGTCCTTTCACATTCTACTCCCTTTCCTTTCTCCTGTTCCTCACCAAAATGGTATCTGGGTGTTTGGAGCAAGGGAATAGATAACACTGTGGCTTGAGAATAACGGTGTCTTGGATAAGCACATGTGGGTTCTAGGGAGACTTCCTGTTTTACACCTGATTTTCTGATCCTTATTCCCTGCAATGTCCTGTTTCGCATTTAGGGATGCCATGTCTCAACCTCAGCTGAAGTGGATGAATTGGCCCGTCTCTGCCTTTGGCAGCCTCATGGTACCTGGTATCTCTTGGTACCTGGCAGTTCAGTGACCCTTTTGGGACTTTTGTGTCCCCTCAGTGGGGACACAATGGAACTTCTTCCTCCCCACACCACACCAGCATTCTGCTTACAGGCTTTGGAGAATATGGAGTCCTTTGGCTTGGATCCATTAGCTTGAACCTGATATATGAAGAACAGTGCAGACCAGTATGGCTTAGGAGGAAACTGAAAAGAAATAAAAGCATAAGCCATTAGATCTCAGTCCTTCTCCTTCAAGCAGCCAGCATGGTTAAGTCACAGAGGAGAGTGTCTCCTTTCCTATGGATCCTATCACACTACTTGGAACTATAGTATGTAATATTTACATAATCAGAATACATTTTTTGAGATTGGGTTTTACATTTTTTGAAAATTTAAATTTAAATTTTTTGACAAAGCACATAAGACATTTTGTCAAAAATTTAAATTTTTTCAAAAATTTAAATTTTTTGACAAATCACACAAGACATAGCTAAAGAAAAGTACAAATTTACACTGAATAACTTAAAAATTATAAATATGACTAACATTTAAAAGAAAGAGGTAGAGATAGCATAAGTATGATAAACTTGGCCAGGCGTGGTGGCTCACGCCTGTAATCCCAGCAATTTGGTAGGCTGAGGCGGGTGGATCACCTGAGGTCAGGAGTTTGAGATCAGCCTGGCCAACATGGTGAAACGCTGTCTCTACTAAAAATACAAAAACTAGCTGGACATGGGGGTGGGCGCCTATAATATCAGCTACTTGGGAGGCTGAGGCAGGAGAATCGCTTGAACCTGGGAGGCGGAGGGTGCAGTGAGCTGAGATCGTGGCACTGCACTCCAGCCTGGGTAACAGAGAGAGACTCCCTCTCAAAAAAAAAAAAAAAAAAAAAGTATAGTAAACTCAGTTGTCATTGAGGCAAGACAACAGATACTTTCTAAAACAGATAAATCAAGAACTATAGTATTTAAAGTTAAAATGTTAAGTACTAGAAGAAAAACACACAACAACAGCAACAGCACGACTCTGGGGACTGGAGGTTGGAATGGAGGGTGAGAGAAAAGGACACTTAAACTTCCGTTTCAGAACTCCTGTGCTTTGCGTTTGAGTAAATTTTAAAACTCAGATACAGATAATACTTTAGTATTAAATACTGCACTAATATTAAACCTTAAAACAAAACAGAGACATCCTCATCAATAAGAAAATACTTACATAATATATATTTATTAAATTTCATATCGATCTTAGAAAAATGAAGCAAATGTAAAGATGTGGGCATCATGGAAGAATATCCATGATGTAGCATGAGGTGACAGAAGTGATTTATAGAGCAATATGGTTAGAATGCCCTTTTATGTCAAAATGTTCATGTTCACATATACAGTTATATGTCACATATGTAGGTACACATTTGTGTATGCAAGGGAAAACTGCATAGGGATGTGCCCCCAAACACTTTGGAATGTAGAGAAGGAAAGACTTTTGTTTCACACTTATGTACTTTTTTTTTTAACTTTCAAAAAGAGCAGCATGCATGTTCATTATTAATGATATAATTTAGAATATGAGTTTGCATTATGGCACTTTGTCTTATCAGCTGTGTAATAAGGGGAGAGTCATGCTACCTACCCTTTTGTACCTCAGTTTCCCCATCGTTACACAAAAGAACTCCCACCCATTGCACAGTGGTATGTGTAGATGAAACGTTCCAATCGAAATGTACGTACGAATGTATCCTAGCAGCTGGTAGGGATTTGATACAAATTATATCCTTTCCTCTTTCTCCTTTCAGGGTGAGAAATGGCAGTCAGGGTGACTCAGGAAGAGGGTTGGGTGGAGGGTGGAAAGTGAAGGGTGGAGGGCGGAGGAATGATTCAGACAGACACTATTTAAAAACAGCCCTCAGATGCACAAGGATGAAGCCATCTCTAGCTCCAAGATAACAATCCTCCCCTTTCCTACAATTTTCTTCCAGCTCCCACCCCCATCCTTTCTCTCCTAGACACCTCTTAATATTTGTTTTAACCCAGCTTTATCCGTATAAAATGTTTGGAGGTTATTAAAATGTTCCAAGATAGAAATAGCCTCCTTTTTTCCTGCCCCTAAGTCATCACACTTAGTTGTGATGCACTTAATGTTGAGTACCCGATGCACTAAGTTCCTGAAGAGTAGAGTTCTGGCCAGGTGTGGTGGCTCACACCTGTAATCCCAGCAGTTTGGGAGGCCAAGGCGGGCGGATTACCTGAGGTCAGGAGTTTGAGACCACGCTGACCAAAATGGCAAAACCCTGTCTTTACTTAAAATACAGAAACACCTGTAGTCCCAGCTACTTGGAAGGCTGGGGCAGGAGAATCGCTTGAATCCAGTAGGCAGAGGTTGTGGTGAGCTGGGATGGCACTACTGCACTCCAGCCTGGGCAACAGGGTGAGATTGCGTCCAAAAAAAAATAAAAAAAAAAAAAAAGTAGAGGTCTGTTTTGTGATTTTTTTCCTCCAGGGCCTAACACAATGACTGACACATGGTACTTACTCAATGTTTACTGAATAACTCCAGAAAAACCTTTCTTGGTTCTTTCCGTGACATTCCCATTGCTCTTATGCCAGGATCATAGCTAATTAATTAATTAGATTAATTTATCCCCACACCAAAAAAAAAAAAAAAAAAAACACACACATTTTCAGGGAAGTAATACGTGTAAAATAGCTGATATTTATTTGCTTACTAACACAAATGCACCCCTGATTGGTGAAAGTTCAGACTGAGGTACTGGTTTAGTGGAAGGAGGAAAACAAAATACTTCCAGTCACTGAATTTTTCTTTCTCTAAGTATGGGCTACTTTAGGTCAAACTACTCAGATGTCTAGGATCTGGCTTTTGTTGACTGTTCTGAGGGGTCTTTGTTAGCTGTACATCAGTGGAAAAGAGACTAAGATGATGGTATTTAGTTGGGATGCAGCAGTCTCAACAACCCAATCCGGTGCTACCTCAACCACGTGTCACACTCCCAGCCGCAGCTGCCCATGGAACAGAGAGCAAAGCCACGCCATTGCATGCATTTTATTGCCATGAGGATTTCATCGCCATCCTCAACACAGATCCCGGCTGAGCTATTCTGGACCATGTTGATGACGCTTTGTGTCAAGGGTAGACATAGACTGAAGGAGGCGTGCACCATGGAAAGTAAGCTGGCAACTTCTTCCTAAAACAGTTTCCAATTCTCTGTGCTCCAGATTTCACCAATCCAGTGTTGAGGAACAGACAGCCTTTCAAGCAAACGCAGCCCTTCCCCCACAACCCACCATCCTCAGGACTCCTCCTCTTTGGAGAAGCATCGAGGGAAGAGGCAGGGCAAGGAGAGTGGTCAGGAGTAGCTAGAGGCTCATAGCTTCTTAGCTGGGACCTCCGGAGTCCTCCTGGACCATGGTGGCTAGAGAAGTGAGCGGCAAGGGGAGGACTTAGTGTCCTGGTTTTTAAATCCCAGGTCCTTCCGAGGAACCCCAGAACAACTTCCTGCTGTCTCTAATTCCTCCTGCCTACAGCTGACTTTGGAATTGCTTGGCTTGGCTTTGTTGACATCATAATAATGATAGTCATTTTCATTAATTGCTCCCTATTTGAGCCTAATTGCCATGGATTACAATAAAATTATGCACATCATTCAATGTGCCATATTAACTTCAGATTTTATACCATTGTAACAGTAGCTTTGATTCACTTTTAGATATTATTGCTCACACGACTTAGTTATATACACTTTTTTTTTTTTTTTTGATAGACAAAAGCAAACCTATTTCAAGTAGCCAAATCAGCGTAACCAGCAGGGGAGCCTCAGGAAGGACTGGGACTAAGAAAAGGGAAGTTGTCTTTTTTGCTTTTTCCTATGCTTCCCCTTTGTTCTTTTCTCTTTCTCCTGGTTATCTTTTTTGCTTCTCCATGGCAGCAGATGCTCTTCCACAGTAGGCTCCTGATGTTCGATGACCTCCATTCAAGTGACCAGCCTAGACTGATGGCTATTTTCATTCTGCTTCCAAATTCCCAGGAGAAAGTATCCAAGTAACTCAGCTTGGTCGATTATTTCTGATTCAGTCAAGTGTGGTCAATAGATGGCATGACAGTTCAAGAATTTCAGGGGCTCCCAACCTATGGGTGGTTGGGTGTGTGAGGGTGGTGGTAGAGAAGCTCTCCAGTTTGCAGGGGTCCCCGTGGCCGCGGACCTGTACCAGTCCGTGGCCTGTTAGGAACGGGATCATACAGCAGTAGGTGAGTGGCTGGTGAGAGTGAGCATTTCTGCCTGAGCTCCGCCTCCTGTCAGATCAGCAAGTGACATTAGGTTCTCATAGGAGCATGAACCCTATTGTGAACTGTGCATGCGAGGGATCTAGGTTGCACACTCCTTATAAGAATCTAATGCCTAATGATCTGAGATGGAACAGTTTCATCTTGAAACCACCCCCGCCCAATCCCCCACCTGGTCTGTGGAAAAATTGTCTTCCACAAAGATAGTCCTTGGTGCCAAAAAAAGTTGGGGACTGCTGCTTCAAGGCTTTCTGTAAGGTGGGGGTAATAATGCAGAGAACCTGTCTCTTGGGGTGGTGGTGAGTGCTGCAATTGGCATTGTTCACAGAGTACTTTGCACAGTCCTGGCACATAGAAATCACTGAATATAATGTTTACCATTATTGCTGTTATTATTATCTCTTTGGGTCCTTAAAACATTTTTTCAGGATTTTTAGGTGGGTATGATTTCAAAATCCATAAAATCCACCTAAAGATTTATATGAGAATAATCCAAAAATCTCAGGGAAATCATATGAAAAAGATTATTTATTTATTTTCCTCAAATCTCTGAACAACAGTTTAAACGTTTTCACATACTAGATCTCATTTTGGAGAGCTTGGAGACGTGGCCTGTAAGGTTTCACTAATCCAGGAGGGGGCAGGCTTCCCAAACACAAATGCCCTCAGCTGCGGAGCCGCGGCTCCAGGAGAAACAAAGGCGCGTCCGTGAGAGCCGTTTCAGAAATATAGTATTACCTTCAAAACAATGTAAGAAATCAAAAGCAACTGAATATTTGCATGGCCTAGAAGAATCCCTGGCTGTGTCATCCATAGGCACCTCGTCACTTGCCAGGCCAGGTCGGCTGTAAGCTTGTGAAGTAAGCAGAAGAAATTTCCCGTGTCCCCACCCACTCCTATCTTTGCCTTTGTTGCTGGTCCTCTGCCCCCTTCCTGCCTGTACCTTCCTCCTTCGTCTTTGTTCCCCTCTCCCATGGCAATCTATCTTTGGGAAAAATAACTGTGATTTAAATGTTTAAAGAAATAAGGATCCTAGGGATATTAGGTCGCTTCAAACACTTTCAAGAGCGTGATAGTCACTAACAAGGGAACTTGCGTGTGGATGCCCTACCAGGTAAGAGAGGTGGAGGATTCGTGACTTAAAGCAAGGGCATTGAAGGTAGATAGGGCTGGTTTAAATCCTGGCTTTGGTGATAACACATTGCCACTCTGTGACCACTTCCCAGCTCCATTACCCCAAGTAAGTTACTAAGCCTCTTTCTCCTCATCTGTAGAAGGAGGGTAATGTTAGAACCCATCCCGGGGTTTCCTGAAGATTAAAAAGGACAGTGCATGTCTAGTACATAGTATTTGGCACATAAGACATACTCAACTGTAGCTGTTATTATAATAAAAGTTTTATTATAGTGATATGATGTTAATAAATTATAGTAATATAATTTTTTATTACTTTTTTTATCATGGTCCTATTTTGTACTACACATTAGACAATTTCTGGTGTATTACCTATAGGTCTGAACTGGAGGAAAAGGATACATTTTAAATGAAACATGACATATTAGAGACAACACAGAAAAAAATGAGCAGGATGAAGTTTCTGGAAACTCCTATAAAAACCTGTTGAAAGAGTTGTGGTCATTGGAACTGAAAAGTATGAGAATAAGAGCTTAAGAGCAATGCATCTTCAAATGCAGGAACAGCTGGAGGGAATCCCAAGGGGCCTGGACAACCCTAATCCTCTAGATCAGGAAGGTTTTGCCCTTGTTTCTGTTAGCTGCCCAAGGGGAATTACTGCCTCCATCTCAGTTTATGTTAATTTCTCAGTTTGGAGGTTCTCGGAACCAATGGAATGACAGACCCATGGTTACAAACTCTCAAGGGAAACTTTTCCCCTAGAGCCCAGACTACTGAGATAGAATATCACCTTTATTGTCTCCCTGAGCCCACGGGTGCATTTCCTGATTCATTCCCTCACTGTGAGTATAGCCCTTCTTAGGACCAGGATTTCTACAGGGGTTGCAGTTCCAACACCCAGCATTCTGCATCTCCACATTCTGCCCTGGCCTGAGCATACTAATCCAAGCCTCTAGGTGCCTGAGCCCGGCAACTCCCACCCTGAGTAGCTCTAGCACACATGCACGTACTCACTGCTCTCATTTTTCCTTCTCACTTCATTTTTGACTCCAGGAACTTTTTGAACTTTCTTCCAGCATTCAGCCGTGTCTTAAAGGAGACTTGTTTTACTGGATCCAGAATTTCTGATTATTGTGGAGCTACATGGTTTTTGGATTGTTTAGTTTACCATACACCTAGAGGCAGAAATTAGTTTAAAAAATACTTAAATACTTAAATACAAAATTTAATCACATTTAGAGGGAAGTTGGGAGTTCCCAAGGGGCAGATTTAAGCTCTCTATTAAAGGAAGCTGCTAAAGAGAGTTGGGGAATGGTGAGATCCAGGCAGTGTGGGCATTGGTTGACTCTACGATGCCATCATGACGATTGTCACATTAAATAATTCTGAAGCTGAAAGAATTTAAGGGAATGTTTGACCTGCCCCACAGTACCTGTATTTAAGACTTAATAGGCCATGGGGAAAGTCAGTAAATGTTCAGGAGAGTCTTTTTCTGAAAAAATGTTCCCACCTAAGGGATTAAGGACCTCCTGTAAGGAAGGCTGGGCTCAGTGAACTACTCCACAGCCTTCAATCTGTTTCTTTGTGCTTGTGGGGCAAGAATAAGCTAAGAGCACCAGGGTTGTCAATCTACTTATTGTAGGAAATAAAGAGGTTTGTTAAAACAACAACAACAACAACTACTAGTGACTTTGGAAGCAGTCATGTGATAAAGACGTGAATTCCAAGATCTCAGTCATTTCCTCTCAGTGAAACATTATCAGAGACCAACAGAAAATCAATAAAAGATTTCAGTCTCATAGAGTTTGTGTAAATATTGCAGAAATGACTTTCACAAGGGTGATAAGCACAGCCTTATCACATTTAATTCAGCTGAGAAGTCCAACTAAGACATAAAACTCTACCCCCTCTGATGGCAAGATGTTTTATAACAATGAAAGTAGCTGGATTTATACTGTATAAGCCAGCACTTGAGCACTCATCCATGCAGCCTCGCCACCTCAACAGGTTGCCAGCGCCTGCCTTCCCACTCCTCTGATGCCAAGTAAAATTGTAAAGTTTGCCTGTGATGCTCCCAGATTCCTGAATTCATCCCTATTCTCAAAGAAAACTTTTCCATTCCCATTCAGACACTTCTCAGCTCTCAAAAAAGACAAGGAAACTAATTTCTACTGAAGTATGAAACTAGTGATAGTTTAACATGCACCTCTTTATTTCACATGCACCTCTTTATTTTTCCTAGAAGAGTTGCAATTTAACAGGAATCAAGATTCTAACCTACAAGCGGAGCAGAACTGTGTTTATTGTGTGCTATCTTTTGGTTAAGGAACTATATAATTGTATTTGTTTATATTTTCAAAAATAAACCATGAAAGGATGAGACCAAATCTGACAAAAACAATTACCTCTCATATAGGGAGGGAGGAAATGGGATAGAAAGCACATGAAAGCAATCCTTTTCTGGATTTACTTTGTTTTGTGGTTTTTACTTTGAAACAGAGGTGTGTGCTAAAGCCAGTTTATACCAGCTGGCAAGAGCCAGTTAAATTTTCAGGAATTTTGTGAGCCAGCTATGAAACAGCTATTATCAAAGATTAAATTATGTAACTTAATATGAAATAAATTATATTTAAAAAGACAATAAATACTTAAAACTCATGTTTTAATTATTTTTATACATTTTACAATTATCTGTGCTACTGAGCTTTATATGTGTCATATATGCATGGTAGAACTCCTGTATAATGGTGTACTACCAAATTCTTCCAAATTCTGCATTAACTGTTATAACATTGATAACTCAAAATCAGTCATGGTGGTAATATGCATACCATAAAAATTGACAAAATCCAGTCTTTTATTTATAAACATTTACCAGCATAATGCTACTTTGGAACTGTGTTAATATTTCACATCATTTAAAAGTTAATATTTTACACAATTGAAAATTCTTAAAGAGTAAATCGCTAAAAATAAAAAAACAAACTGAAATAAACATCAAATGTGTATCATTTAGTACTCATAACAATATGAAGACAAATTATTTCAAGTGACTTTAAAGCATAGTATTTTGACTGTAACTTTCTACTACCATATATTCTAGAAGGGGGAAAAAGGAAAGAATTCTTAATCTGCATTAAGTAGTATTATTGCTAGTAGTAATAATTATATTGTTACTTTAGAACTATTAATACATACACATATGTTTGTATGCAAATAATTTACTATTAGGAGCCAAGATTTTTTTCAGTATAAAAAAATACATAAAATATAAACCCCAAAATGTTAAGTAAAACTTAATAATCTGAAATTCAAATTATATTGGTATGAATACATGATTTCTTTTAGGCATGTGATATACTAAGGAATAAAGATAACAGTAATTTTCTCATTGGGCATAGAACAAACAGAAAGACCATGAAGTAATGTCTTTAAAGTATTGAAAGAAAAAAAGTCAACCTAGAATTCTATACCTGGCTAAAATATTTTTTTAAAATGAAGATAAAAACGGAAGACTTCTTAGACAAAAAAACTAAAAACAATTCATTCCCAGCAGGCCCACACTGTAAGAAATGTTAAACTCCTTTAGGCAGAAGGAGTAATTCCAGATGAAAATGTGGATCTTCAAAATGGAATGAAAAGCACCGTCAATGGTAACTACATGAATTTCTTTTATCACATTATTCAAATGTATTTATAAAATAATTGACTGGTTAAACAAAACGTATAGCAATATAAGGTAGAGTTTACAATATGTAAAAGTAAATTATATAAAAACAAAGGCTTGGCCAGGCGCAGTGGCTCATGCCTATAATCCCAGCACTTTGGGAGGCTGAGGCAGTTCACCTGAGCTTGGGATCCCCTGAGGTCGGGAGTTCAAGATGAGCCTGATGAACCCGGAGAAACCCCATCTCTACTAAAAATACAAAATTAGCAGGGCGTGGTGGCGCATGGCTGTAATCCCAGTTACTCGGGAGGCTGAGGCAGGAGAATGGCTTGAACCTGGGAGGTAGAGGTTGCAGTAAGTTGAGATCACGCCACTGCACTCCAGCCTGGGCAACAAGAGTGAAACTCTGTTTCAAAAAAAAAAAAAAAAAGCCCAAAAGCTAGGAGAAGACAAGTGGAAGTATACTACTATAAGGTTCTTATGCTATACATGAGGTAGTATAATATCAGTTGAGGGTAGACTATGTAATTTAAAGATGTGTACGATGAATCTTAAAGCAACCACTAAAATAATGAAACATAGAGTTACAGCTAGTAAGCCAACACAAGAGATAAAATGGAATAATATCACCGGGCATAAGAAAGGTAATTTCCTAATAAAAAATTAGACAATTTATCAGGAGACCTAACAATCTTAAATATTCATACCCCTAACAACAGAGTTCCAAATTATATGAAGCAAAAACTGAGAGAAGTGCAAACAGAAGTATATGTATCCACAATATAGCCAGAAATTTTGATACTGTTCTCCTGATAATTGATAGAGCAAGTAGAGAGAAAATCAATAAGAATATAGAAGAGCAACAGTCAACCAACTTGACCTAATTGACACGTATAGAAAACTCCACTTAATGAGAGCAAAAGATACCTTCTTTTCAATTGCCCAAAGAATATTTGCAGAGAGAGATCATATTCTGGGCCATGACACCAGTCTCAATATATTTAAAAGGTTCAAGTCATACAAAATGTGTTAACTGATGTTAATGGAATTAAATGAGAAACAAAAAACAGACCTCTGGAAAACACCCAAATATATGGAAACTAAATAACATACTTTTAAGTAACCCATGGGTCAAAGAAGAAATCAAAAAGGAAATTAGAAGGCATTTTGATCCCAGCACTTTGGGAGGCCGAAGGGGGCAGATCACAAGGTCAGGAGATCAAGACCATCCTAGCTAACACAGTGAAACCTCGTTTCTACTAAACAAAATTAGCTGGGTGTGGTGGTGGGCTCCTGTAGTCGCAGCTACTCGGGAGGCTGAGGCAAGAGAATGGCGTGAACCTGGGAGGCGGAGGTTGCAGTGAGCCGAGACTGCTCCACTGCACTCCAGCCTGGGCGACACAGCGAGACTCTGTCTCAAAAAAAAAAAAAAAAAAGAAGACATTTTGAATGAATAAAAATAAAAATAAAAATATTTCAAACTTTGTGAGATACCACAAAAGCAAAAAGTCCATATTATCAAAGAAAAGAGGTCTAGAATCATTGACTTCAGCTTCTAACTTCAAAAACTAGAAAAGATAAAATCCAAAGTGGACAGAAGAAAGGAAATAATAAAATCTTAGATGAAGTCAATGAAATAGAAAGTAGAAAAAAAATCAATGAAAACAGAAGCTAATTCTTTAAGAAGATCAATAAAATTGCCAAACCTTCAGCAGATTGATAAGAAACAAAAAAGAAAGAAGAAATCAAGTCAGGAGTTAGAGAGGTGACATAACTGCAGATTCTACAGATACTAAAAGGACAATATGGGAGTATTATTAACAACTTTACGCTAATATCTTCACCAACTTGAATGAAATGGAAAAACTGCCTTAAATTACAAACTACCAAAACTCTCTCAGCATGGATCGGATAATCTGAATAGCCCTAAATCTATGAAAGAAATTGAAGTTTTAGTTTAAAATTTTCCCACGAAGAAAATTCCAGGCCCATGTGGCTTCAGTGGTATATTCTATTAAATATTTAAGGACGTAAAAACTACCCATTCTACACAAACATTCTGAGAAAATGGAAGAGGAGGAAATTCATTCTATAAGGTATGATGATTCTAGAACCTAGGATATTACAAGACAAAAAAATTACAGACTCATAACCCTCATGAACATAGATGCAAAAATCCTAAATAAAACTTCGGGAATCATATGTAATAATTTAGAAAAAGGAGACTACAACATGACCACATGCTATTTATCTGAGGAATCCAAGAATTTAACATTTGAAAATCAACTTAATGTAATTCACTATGTAAACAGACCGAATAGGCACAGAAAAACATTTGACAAAACATGACATCTGTTTCTCATTAAAAATCTCTCAGCAAATTTGGATAAGAAGGGAATGTCTTTAACTTGATAAAGGGAATCTATGAAATAAACTATAGCATACATCATACTTAATGATGAAATACTGAATACTCTCCCACTAAGGTCAGGACCAACACAAGAATGTCTGCTCTCACCACTTCTATTTAACAGTGTGCTTGAGATTCTAGCTTGGGCAATAATGAAAAAATAAATAAATAAAAGAATAAAAGATGTTCAGATTGGAAAGGAAGAAGTAAAACTCCCTTTATTCCCAGATAATGTGATAGCTTACATAGGAAATCTGAGCAAATCTTGAAAAGCTCCTAAAACTAATAAATGAGCAATGTTGCTGGATACAGGATCAGCAAGCAAGAATCAGTTGTGTTTCTATGTACTTGCAACCAACTATCAGAAATTTAAATAAAACAGTGCTGCTTACAGTAACATAAAAATATGATACATAGATGTAAATTTGACAAGATATGTGCAAGACCTATATGCTGAAAGCTACAAAACATTGCCAAAATAAATTAAAGCAGATCTAAATAAATAAAGATATCATGGTATTGAAGACTTGATATTGCTAAGTTAAAGTTCTCCCCAAATTGATCTATAGATTAAACACAATCTCAAAATCTTCACACACTTTTTTGGTACAAATTTACAAGCTGATTCTGACATTTATATGGCTATGCCAAGGACCTAGACTAGTTAAAACAATTTTGAAAAGAAGGAAAAAGTTGAGAACACTAAACATTACCTGATTTCAAAGTGTATAAAGCTGCAGCAAGACACTGTGGTACTGGAGTCAAGTTAGACAAGTAGACCAAGGGAACAGAACAGAGTCCTGAAACAGACCCAAACATAAATGAAAACTTGGTTGTTGACAAAGTTTAAAGCCCAGTTCTTGGACAAAAATGTAGCCTTTCAACAAATGGTTCTGGAAAAAAGGGAATATCCATGTGCAAAATAAATGAACTTTGATCCACATGTTGTACCATATACAAAAATTAACTCAAAGTGAACAGTAGACCTAAGTGTAAAATCCCAAAACTATAATACTTCTAGAAGAAAACATAGGATAAAATTTTTGCAGCCTTGGGTTAAGCAAAGATTTCTTGCACAAAATACCAAAAGCACATACTGGGTGAAAATATTTGCAAATCATGTATCTGATAAATAACTCATATCAAAAATATCTAAAAACTCTCAAAATTCGACAATAAGAGAAAAAACAACCAAATAAAAAAAGGAAAAAAAAAAATTAAATAGACACTTCACCAAAGAAAATATATTGGTAGCAAATAAGCACAGGAAAACATGCTCAACATCTGTAGTTATTATGGAAATGCAAATTCAAACTGTCATGGATATCACCACATATCTATTAAATTGACAAAATTAGAAAGACCACACCAAATATGAGGAGGATGTGGTGAAACCCAAACTCTCATATACTGCAAGTACTTAAAATGTAAAATTTGAAAAATTTTGACTTATGCATACACTCACAAAATTGTCACAACAATCAAGATGGTGAACACATCTGTCATTCCCAAAAGTTTACTCATAACCCCATTTGTAATTCTCCCCTCCCACCATTTCCTGTTGCCCCCTTTCCCTTAGTCCCCAGGCAACCATAGAAGCCACAGATCCTTTCTCTGTTACTATAGTTTAGTTTTTTATACCTTTACAGAAATAAAATGGTATAGTATGTATGCTTTTTGTCTTGCCTATTTCACTGGTGATAAATTTTTGAGATTCATCCAAGTTGTTGTGTGTATGAATAGTTCAGTTCTTTTCATTGCTGAGTAATATTCCATTGTATGGATATACCACAATTTGTTTATTCATTCCATGTTGATGAACATTTGAGTAATTTCTACCTTTGGCTATTACAAATAAAGCTACCATGAACATTCTTATATGACTTATGCCTTTCTTTCTTTGAATAAATACCTGGGAGTAGAAAGTCTTCATCATTATGGTAGGGATATATTTAATGTTTTGTGGAAGTCCTAAGCTACTTGAAAACCTTCTCAAAGACCTATTGAGGTAAGGATCATTTATCTTAGAGATGAGGAAATTTGAGTCTCAGAAAAGTCATATTGATTTACCCAGTGTGTCTCTGCTAGTAAGTAGTACAACCAAGTGCAACTAAGTTTGGAATAAACTTAATTCTTCTGATTCTACACCCAGGAGATGCTTCCATCAGCCCATAGACATTCCTAAAAACCTAGTCTCACCACTAATATTGCTCAGCATTTATACACTGTTACTACAGAAATAGGAACTTGGAGACCTTCTGTTAAAAGAGTGCTTCAAAAACATTCTATGAAACATTAATCTTACAAGATGATGTGCGACACAAGCATTTGATGGTTAAGGAAACCTGGGAGGGCTACACCCGTTAGCCCCCTTGTATAAGTACATCATGTTAAAATATGACAGATACGAGAAATTCCATAGCAACAAATTCATTTATATTTGTCTAATCAAGTACATCCTAACCATATTTGAACTTAGAACTTGTTTTTTCACCTACAACTTTTTACTAGATATTATAAACTTTATAATAAAAATGTGTTAAGTGTGTAGTAAACTTTAACGAAATTTGAATTAAGACTTGTCAGGTCAGGATAACAGCACAGCCTCCTTTTACTTTGCTCTCTCAGCATCATGAAAGATACAAATAGAATGACAACTATTTAAAAAGTAAAACTTTGCACCAGGCATCAAATTGTGACTCTTTATAGATTGCCTATATATCAGAATAAAATCATTTAATTCTTATATTGAAGCAAAACCTACTGGGGCTTATTCATTTCAAGCTGAGTTATTCTTTGACATATTGAAATTCACTACAAGAAAAAACAATCTTTATTCTAAGCCTTTTCAAAGTTGATGAACAAAGAAAGCCACATCCAAGTTGTAAGTACATCTCTTCAGCTGTGTAGATAATGCGGCCTCATGCAATTAAGTTAAGTGGAAGTAGTTAAGAACAATTTGTTGATCTTCATGGCCTTTTGTCTGTAGGAAACCGATTCTATTCAAAACCATATGTCTAGACCACATTTATGCTTTAGAAACAAGGCACCAAATTTTGATCCAGACTGCCTAGGTTACCTCTTGAACCTACTGATATCTTTATTTTGAGTGTAAATTTTTCCCCTTTAGTAGAGCAGTGTGCCCCAAATCAAAATGGTGAGCGTTGCAAATTCTGGAAATCATAGGTTGCCAATTCTTCCTTTCCACTCACACTGTCAATGACTGTTCAGCATGATGAAGAGGCAGGAATAAGAATGGGAGAAGGCAATGCAGAAACTCCCTAAGCAGGTTATTCTCCATCTTCAAATACATTCTCTGTATTTGAATGGCCCTCCATCTCTTCAGGGCCTACGGAGGCTCCATCACTCTGGTTCTCTTTCCCTCTGGCTTCTGATTGGGATTAGCCAGTGGTGAGCACCATGAGGTCCTGAATCTTGCCCCTCTTCCACTACCCCTTGCACCCTCTTTGCCTGTCCGTTCTTGGCTAGGGCTGCCTTCCTCTGCTGTCAGCCGTGGCTCCAGTCAGGCACCCCCTCCCTCCCACAGCTCTGCAGCTGTGCTCAAGATCTGCTCAATTCTCCTCCCCTGCTCCCTTGAGGTCTCATGATGGTGAAGGCTGCCCAGTGCTGCCAATCCAGGGTGCTTCACTCCCCTTGTTTTCCTCTTGACTCTGCTCCCACCTCTGTGAATAGTCCCTTTGTTAAACGTCTACTCATTACCCCTTTGAGTGTGCCAGCTGTTCCCTGCCAATATCGTCACATGTACCCATGTTCTAATGTTAAAATTCCTACCAAATCACTTAATTTATATTACAGTTAAAAGTTGTGATATGAGTTTTTCAAATTAGATGTCTTGCTTTGAAAGGGGAAATTTTTAGAAAATGTATTTTTAAATGAGTGAGGGTATTTTATACTAAAATGGTGAATCCTAACTTTTTTCTCAGTAGGTTGAGGAAAGCATTTTAGCTACTTAAGACTGGCTGACAAAAGTGTGTCTTCTCTCCTTTTTCCTTTTCACACTCACAAGAAGTTCTAGGACATGCTGGCCCCAACTGAGGCCATCTCCTCACCCCACACCCAGACTTGTGACTCCTCTGGATAAAGGACAAAGTTGATTTGCTTTCCTTGTTTTTAAACCATAGCTGCTAAATTGAGGGAAGTCAAATGATCTGGTGTTCTAACATTCCACATCTCTTTCCAAATTCTTTTTCTTTTTTACCCCCTATTTTCTTCCCCACCTTGTTCTATTTCCTACAAAATGGCTTTTGTTTCTTTCCCCCTTCTTTCCCGTTGTTATGTGATGGCCCATGTCCCAAGACTGACCCTCAGCCACTTGTGAGGTGTGTCACAGTGACGTATAACTGATAGGAGCCAGAGTTCTTAAGCTTGCAAATATTTTACTTAAAAAAATAGATGCAAATGGATTCAAGGTTACTCTGCAGAATAACATAACTCTCAATAATCTAAAATCCATAGTGCTTGGCCGGGTGTGGTGGTTCACTCTTGTAATCCCAGCACTTTGGGAAGCTGGGGTGGGAAGATTGCTTGAGCCCAGGAGTTTGAGACCAGCCTGGGCAACATGGGGAGGCCCTGTCTCTACAAAAAAATTAAAAAAAAAAAAAAATAGCTGGATATGGTGGCATGTGCCTATAGTCCCAGCTGCTTGTGGGATTGAGGTGGGAGGATTGCTTGAGTTGGGGAGGTCAAGACTGCAGTGAACTGTGATCCCACCACTGCACCCCAGCCTAGGCAACAGACTGACCCTGTGTCAAATAATAATGACAATAATAATAATAATAAAACCCATAACACTTTCTTGAGTGGGAGAAAAAAATGTGGAATGATCGCTAATGTATCAGAAATTACACATAGCTGATAGTCTTGCCTTTCTATTACTGATCTACATTTAATAGCTCCGGCCATTAAAAATCATTGTAGCACTTTATTTCTGCACACACAAATTGTTTTTGACTCATTAAAATCTGGACATGCCTGTGGGAGTATTGCAGATTTAAATATCATTCATCAAGTAAGCTGTCGTACAAAAAAAGTTTAGCACAGCTGCTTCAGGGAAAAACTAAAAGAAACCACATTACTGTGGGGAAATCCCCAATGGAAGTCCTATATGGCTTGAGAAAGAAACCCTCAATTGTAATACTTACATTATTATATTTGTGGATCTTGAATGAGTCTTATCTGTTAAAGATTGCTTCCCCCTTCAGCATCATTTTTTATTAAAAATTTTTCCCAGCATCTTCTTCTTCTTCTTTTTTTTTTTTTTTTGAGACAGGGTCTCGCTTTGTTGCCCAGGCTGGAGTGCCATAGTGCAATCATGGCTTACTGCAGCCTTGAACTTCTGGGATCAAGAGGTCTTCCCGCCTCAGCCTCCTGAATATTTGAGATTACAGGCATGAGCCACCACGCCCAGCCCAATTTGTCTTTTAACAACAAATTTAGAGAATATTAAAAATGTATTTTTCACAGGCAGAACTATTCTCAATGTGTTCAAGCAGAACTCTAAGTCCTAAGTTAAAGACAGTCACATAACTGGGTTCCAAACTGCAGCATATGATTCTGTTTTCAGCACAAGATGACACCAGGTGTTGCAGTTTTGAAAAGAGATTTGTCAGGGCCTGGCTTGACCAGCTGCAGCAGGCGCCTGGGAGGAGTTGGCCCTGCAAGGAAGGGCCTTACTGGGGAGAGTCAGCAGGGTCGGCTCCATTGAGCAGCAGACTCTGGGAAGGGGTCTCCTGTGGCAGGCAGAATCCCATGTCCAGTGGGCCACATTACAGATTGGAGGGCGTTGTTGAGAACAGCAATTTACATCAGAGAGGACCAGCAGAGTTCATCCCCACAGGAGCACTGCTATGGGAAATTGGAAACAGGCTGCTGGGAAGCTAATGGCAGCTGGCAGTACAGGGCATACTGTCTTCCAGCAGCTGAGCCTCAGGTACAAATGCCACATCTGGGAGCATCTGGTAAGGAAAAGGCAGGGCCGGTCCTAAAGGTACTGACACCAGGCGAGTCAATCAGGTGCAAGAACGGGAAGATACTCATTTGCAGAACTGGGTGAAAAATGAGAATCAAGGCTCAGAAAATGACCCTTTATTGAGGCATTAACCAAAAAAAATTTTAAAAAATTTTTTTAGTAGAAATGAAGTCTCATTATGTTGCCTAGGCCAGTCTCAAACTCCTGAGCTCAAGAGATCCTCCTGCCTTGGCCTCACACAGTGCTGGGATTACAGGCATGGGCCACCACACCTAGCTTGAACCCTTTTGTGAAAGTGAAACATGAGTGCAGAGTCAGAGAAGCAGTAGAGCTGGCAATGCAAAATCCAGAGTTTTAGAATAGAGTTTGTTATTCCCTTATACTTAAAGACTTATCTGACTTTTTAAAAATGTGGGCTGGATCTTCAGCTTACAGAAACCTCTCTCAGCACTCAAAAGAGAGAGAGAGAGAAAGTAAAATATATATATATACACATATATATATATAGGTTCCCTGAACTTGTCTATGACACAGAGTGTTAGTCAAGATTCTTGGGGGCAAATGGCAGAAATCCAATTAAAATTAGTTTTAAGAAACTACAATGAAAGGAATTTACTTGCTCATGTAACTGGAAAGTACAAGGGTGGAGCTGCCAATTACAAAAAGGGCTCAAATGCTGTTCCCTGAGCTCTTTACTCATCTTTCTCTTTATTGTTTTCTGCTTTTGTTGGGTTGGTAAGTGTTTAAGTCTCTGGGGAAAAAATGTATGTACGTACATACATACACAAAGTTATTATAAATTTTACTAATATAAGGAATGTATAGCACAATTTACAAAGAATAATATCTAATATTCTTTTTTTTTTTTTTTTTTTTTTTTTGAGACGGAGTCTCGCTCTGTCACCCAGGCTGGAGTGCAGTGGCCGAATCTCAGCTCACTGCAAGCTCCGCCTCCCAGGTTTATGCCATTCTCCTGCCTCAGCCTCCCAAGTAGCTAGGACTACAGGCGCCCACCACCTCGCCCGGCTAGTTTTTTATATTTTTAGTAGAGACGGGGTTTCACCGTGTTAGCCAGGATGGTCTCAATCTCCTGACCTCGTGATCCACCCGTCTCGGCCTCCCAAAGTGCTGGGATTACAGGCTTGAGCCACCGCGCCCGGCCTAATATTCTTTATGTAAATTTGATACAGCTAATTTATTCTCATAAGATACTTTTGTTTATTTTTGTTAAACTCTTGTATCTGTAAACAAATATGGTTGTTTTTGAAGAACCAGTATAATTCTGACTTGAATGTTAGTGGATATTTTCATTTACAAGAAAGACAATGCTATGTACTAAACTGTGTCCTCCTCGAATTTATTTGTTGAAGCCCTAACCCCTAAGGAGACTGTATTTGTAGATAGGGCCTATAAGGAGTTAATTAAGTTAAAGGAAGTCATGAAAGTGGGGCCCTAATCTGATAGAACTGGTGGCCTTAAAAGAAGAGGAAGAGGGAGAGAGAATTCTCAGACTCAAAGAAGTCATCTAAGCACACAGTGAGATGGAGACCACCTACAACCCAAGAGAGAAGACCTTAGAATGAAACTTACCTTTCTGCACCGTGATCTTGGACTTCTAGGCTCCAGAACCATGAGAAATAAATTTCTGTGGTTTAGGCCATCCGGTCTATGGTATTTTGTCATGGCCCACAGAGACTCACACAGATAAAAAAGAAAGTGAAACAATAAAGACATACATGGGAACTTTACGTTTTTTGCAAAGACTAACAACTTTGCTCAACCAGATAATAGTTTTTGGATAACAGAATATTTTATTTCTTTTTTGTTCTGTTTATGTAGCATCTTTAGAGATGACACATTTTAAAGTTTAATCTGCATTACTAACAATTTTTCCATCACTGTTAACTTCAGATAGGGGATTGGCAAAATGCCCTGTGGTCCTAATCTGGCCTGCTGTCTGTTTGTTGTAAATGAAGTTTTTTGGAACACAGCCACACTGACTTTGTTTACGTATTGTCTATAGCTGCCTTTGCACTGCAATGGCACAGTTGAGGAGTTCTGACAGAGACTATATGACCTGCAAACCCTGAAATGTTTATCGTCTGGTCTTTTACAAAAAGAACTTGTGAACTTTGGTTTAGAAAACCAACAAAATAATAAATTAAGCCTTGTAGTGTTTGAAAATTTTCATGGTATAAATATTCCCACTATGGGTAATTTCAAGCTGCCAATGTAAATGTCACTGAACACAGAATTAAGAAAAAATGTGCAGTAAAACACCATTATGTAGCATTTCCACCAAAATACTATATAAGTTCCAAAAAAACTTATTTTTTTTGTTTTATAACAAAAGGTATAACTAACCCCAGGAACATAGATAATAATAAAATGCAGTCAAATAGTTAGGAAATGAGTTTTGAATATGTACTATCTTTGCTTTTACTATAATTTATTTAATTGTAAGTTTATATAATTTGCTTTTTAATCATGGCTGTCTTTAATGACCGGCTCACAAAATCTCCTGAAAATTTAACAGTTGATGCTTATGAGCCAATATGAGCTGACTCCAGCACACCACCATCTCGGCTTCTCCAGGCATGTTGACCTAACTCTCCTCTGCTGGCAACAGGCTCCTTATGGCCAGAAAGTTTGTGGCTGGCTGCCCCAAGCCTATATCTTATAGCCTCTGATAACAATGATGAAAAACTCTGGAGCCTTTAATATCCATAAGTCACATTCAGTGCCTGGAGCAATCATTCTGGAGAATAGGCTAGAGTGAGTACAATGACAGATAATCTCACCAGGACTACATTGAATGGGAGAAGGGCTGTTCCTTTCTTATAGAGTGACTGTGGGTATATAAAAATTCCCTAAATTAGTTCCTAGCAATCCTACTTGCCCAACTCTAAATGCTTGTCAATGTTGAAATGAGGTACAAAGAATTCAATACAACACCCCAGTGAGTTGTGATCATGGTAAAGCACAGTTGAGACAAGTACTTCCCTGGATGTGGATATTAGGTATGCCATTAATGTACCTTTCAAGTGCATTGATCCCCTCTCACTGCAAATAAAATGTATTGATCTTTTTAATCTCATCCATGTTGACATTCTAGCCAATGTAAACACCTAGCATTTTTTCATGAGATCTGCTCTTAAGACATTTTTACATGATCTAGATTTGAAAAAAATGTATTTTTTTCTAGCCTCAATGTGAGAATTTGTTTTTTTCTCAGTTGTTTTTTATTTCAGCCCACTTTACCAATCAGTTGAGACATTTTAATATTTTGATTCTACTGTCTGCAATATTGTCTATTCCCACCAGCTTTATTTTGCTTGTATATTACAGTTATTTATGATTTCCATGTTTCTATCCCAGTCATTGTTAAACTTAAAAAAAAAAGAATAAATTCCTTTGAGATACCACTAGAAGCTTCTTTTCACATTGGCATCCAACCATTAAGTGGCATCCAACCATTAAGTGATTGCACAGTGAAACTGGTGCAAATCCAGCCCATGTGTAATTATTGCACATGAGCTCTGTTTTCTGTGTGAAGGAAGGATCAATGTCTTCCGCCAATTATACTTCATTCTTTGAACAATACCCTAGAGAAACTATTATGCAATTAATGTGATTAGGGTTTTATTTTTTGGGAAAAGCAAATAACATCAATTTATGATGTTAACTATTGTTCTAAAGTAGGTCATAGTAAGATCTGTAAACCCCTTTTCCAGAAGATAAACATCCATCTCTTGCAAAAATAGAAGAGACTGTGTAATGATTGCCACATTTCTGTGAGACATTCCTTTGTCTAGAATTTATGCTGATTTGTGGTTTAATAAAGCACAGTGAGGGACCTTCCCATTGAAACTATCTAAAATGAGTTGTGATAGGTGGTGATGTCTCTGTAGCCCATCATTTCTGCCCTCTGCCTCTTAATAGAAGAGTTCAAACACCTTGATTTCTTGCACAGTCACTTCACCATGGCCATGGAGTTCTTGTGTGTTTGTGTGTGGTGGGGGAGGAGTTGGGAGTGGAGATGCAATCTGGAAGACCATGCCCTACCCATTTCCAACTCTCCCCCTCACCACACACAGGAATTTCTCATAGAAATATGGCAATCAGTATATAGGGTCTGAGGGTATCTCTCATCTTGACCAAGCTCTAAAACAATGTAGGCCCCAGGATAGGACTAATTTTTCTCCTGGTTGTATGCTGTGTTCAATGTTGAGATGCCAGGTGCCTTGTGTCTAGCTTGCTGTTAAGGGAGGAGTACAAGACAACAATTATGGGGGTTGAGGGATTGAGGTGGGGAGACACCAGAGTTAAAGTATTGAATTGGTATCTTGCCCCATCAGATCGTAGGCTGATTCTTGCTTCCCTATCAAGATTGTGTCACTTTTTGGTGTCCTTCGTTTTGTGTCCCTCCTTGCATTTTTTTTCAGATAGCTTGTCAAAAACAGAACTCCTCAGAGTACCTATGTACCTGCATCAGTCTCTATATTGGCTTTCCATTTTCTTTCTACTTGAGATCATTTATGATGATCTTGTCAATATTTTGCTTTGTAGAACCTCCAGTTTTTCTTTAGCCATATTCCTTCTTAGTCTCAGACAATGGATCATGCCTCCATTTCTTTTAAACATCCTTTGAGCTACTTCCTCAGGGAAGTCCAGGGAAATATCTACCCACTCAAAATTCCTCCCCCTTCCTCATGACTGCTGTCTCTTCCATACCCCCAGCCAGTCTTTTATGTTGATCAGAACCATGTTTGGCATAGCTGTTTTTCTCATTGTTTTCCTTACTTTAATGGAGGACGAATTGTCAATAAACGAAGCCAAGGATTTACTAGATACTCCCCTGTGGGAAGAATGGCACTTCTAGCAGAAGTATGAATTGCCAACCCTCCATTACTAAATATAACCTTGCCACAATGTCCTTCTGAATTTCACACAGGGTTTTATACCTTCTTGACATAATTCTTCCATTAGATTGATTTTCTGACCTAGATTTCCCTTCTAATGGCCCATTCCACTTGACAGTTCTATCCTTTTGGGACTCCGTAACACCAATAGTATCATACATACTTTTCTCCATGGAAAGGTCAAGCTCATTTTCTTTGTTTATCCAGGTGGATTCTATGAAGCTTATTTATTTCTACATGTCCAGCATTAATGAAGTACCTAGCACGTGATAAATAGTCAATAAATGCAGGTTGAATAAAAAAAAGCTGGTATAGATGCATATGAAAACCTAAATATTTTTGAAAACTCTTCCCCTAGCTGTATTTTCTTGAGAATAATTGGGCTCCTTTTTTGCTATTGTTCTTTTCTCTGTATGTCACAGACTTATGTTTAATGGGTTTTAGATCCTAGAACTTGAGTTTACAGGCTGAATATGTGCTATGGCCTTACTAGGGTAAGCCCTTCTTGCTCTCTCTCAAAGAGCAATATGAATCATCTTCTTGCTCTCTCTCAAAGAGCAATATAGCATTGAGACTTGGTAAGCCATAAATAGAAAGCAAAGGGTGAAATTTCATTGTAAAACAGCAAAAAGAATCAGAATTCCCTTTATTCTTTTAGGGCAAAAGATCACTTCTTGCATTATTTGAAGATGTCACATGAGAGACTTGCCTGCTTTTCAGAGGGCAGTATTGCATATTTGGGGCTGAAAGAAACAGGAGAGCAGAGGAGAAAGATAAGTTTTGAAAGCTCAGAGGTTTTATTCTAAGGTATAAGCAAGCCACTGTGGACAGTGTTCCTAAGAGAAACCCTCAAATAGCTTTTATAGGCAAACCAAGAAAAACTTAATTGAACATCCTAGAGAGCTGTTTTTCCCTACCTACAGAGATAAAAATGATATTGCAATGCAGAGGGTAGGGCAACTCTTGGTATAGGTTACAAAGGAGTAGTTAAGTCTTAAGAGAAAGGTCATATTTTAAAATAGGTTGAAGAATAAAAGAAAGACTGAAAAAAATAATGGAAATATGGCAAGCACTTGGGCAGATGAACATGTTAAGAATACAGTCTGTGGAGGGGGCACACTATTTCTTTCTTGCTCCTCATTAGCAAATGGTGGGATCAAGTGTCCTGGAGAGTGACATAGTTTTACAGACCAATTTTCCAGGAAAGCATTTGGTTTCGGTGCAAATAAATTAGCGAATAAACTACCGGAAATACTGAAAAGGAAATCTCATGTGATTCAGAGTGAACTTAGGGATTCCTAAATGAAGAAACATCACCATTGTGCCCATGCCAAAAGGGTGATAAGGATTATTCCTCTTTCTTCAACAATTTCTCTTTCACTTCCTGATTTCAGTGGGCATTGGCAGGGCGCAGTCTTTGCTTGTTGCTCTTCTCTCTTAACACACTTTATTTATTTATTTGATTTTTGATTTCTTTTTGTAAAGACAGGATCTCACTATGTTCCCAGTGATGGTCTCAAACTCTTGGCCTCAAGTGATCCTCCCACCTCGGCCTCCCAAAGCACTGGGATTAGAGGCATGAGTCACCATGCCCAGATGACACTTAATTTTAGCAGGCTCATTGTTGCCCATAAACTTCAGCACCCCCCTCTCTCTGTATAGTTGACACCCAAGTCATTAACTCTAGTCAAGACTCACTCTCACCACTTCCATCCCCATCACTGGATAATTCCACTTCAACATTGTGCCATGATCTCAGACTCCTCCACCAAAGTCACCATGTGCTCAGAGCACATCCTGCCATGTGAGCTTGCTCTCTGGCAGGTAGGCGAGACATCTAGAAGTAAATTGGTACATGAGGGACAGAGAGAAGACTTTGCCAGTTGCAGGCAGGGATGTGTGTGACACATGCAAGAATCTTCCTTTCTGCCTGGGAACAACTGCCTGTTCTGGCCTCTAATCCTGAGCCTTGGTGCAATTTCACCTTCCTAACTCTGACCTACTGGTTTCCCTCCTTACTTTGAGGACGGAATTCTGGCCTGTGTCCCTAGAATTAGCCCATTAGTCTGGTTCCTAATCCACATTTCGCTCATAAATCAGTAAGCTACCATTTGCATGAAAAAAAGAGTATACATGACTATAATTATAGGACACTTCTAGAAGGAGACACAAGATGTTAGTAAAAGTTGTTGTTTCTGAAGAAATAAATTAGGTAGCTGGGGGCAAGGGGAGAGAGACTTACCTGTCAAGCAAATCTTACTACATATATGTGTATATATAGATATATATACACACATATATATATACACACACATAAAAATTTTAAATTTTCATTTAAAAATTAAATGAAAAAGTATGTGCCCTATGGTCGCTGATCATCCTATGTTCTGTCAAAAAATATTTATTGATTGTCTACATGCCAAACACTGTTGAATAAATAATGCTCTGCTAGTTTTTATCCTGGTAAATAGAAATAGTCGATAAACAAGTAGATGAGAAGCTAATTTCACTACCTCACACCCATCAGGATGGCTATTATTAAAAAAAAAAAAAACGGAACAAAATAAATGTTGGGAAGGATGTGGAGAAATCAAAACTGTAATGCACTGATGGGAATGTAAAATGTTGCAGTAGTGTGAAGGTTCCTCAAAACATTAAAAATAGAATTACCATATGATCCAACAATTCAACATCTGAGTATTACTCAAAAGAATTGAAAGTAGAGACTCAAAGGGATATTTGTACACCCATGTTTATGGCAGCATTATTCACAATAGCCAGAGGTGAAAGCAGCCCAAATGTTTATTGGTGGGTGAATGGACAAACAAAATGTGGTTCATACATACAATGAAACACAATCCAGTCTTGAAGGGAATTCTGACACATGCTGCAACATGGTGCACCTCAAGGACATCATGCTAAGTGAAGTAAGCCAATCACAAAAAGAAAAATATCATATGATTCCACTTTTATAAGGTACCTAGAGCAGCCAAATCCATAAAAACAAAAAGCATAGGAGTGGTTGCTAGGGGCTAGAAGGATTGGGAAATGGGGAGTTTTTGTTTAATGGGCACACAATTTTGCAAGACGAAGAGTTTTAGAGAGGGATGGTGGTGATGGTTGCATAACGATGTGAATGTACTTATTGCCACTGACCTGTACACTCATTTTTTCTTTCAGAGACAGGGTCTCGCTCTGTTGCTCAGACTGGGAGGCAGAGGCACAATCATGGCTGACTGCAGCCTCGACCTCCTAGGCACAAGCCATCCTCCTGCCTCAGCTACCTCAGCCTCCTGAACAGCTAGGCTCACAGGTGCATGCCACTGTGCTTGGCTAATATAAAAAACAAGGTTTTTTTTTGTATAGATGGCCTCTTGCCATGTTACTCAGGCTGGTCTTGAACTCCTGGGCTCAAGCAGTCCACCTGCTTCGACCTCCCGAAGTGCTGGGATTACAGGTGTGAGCTACCGCTGGCTTGAACTGTACTCTTAAAAATGGTTAAGATGGTATATTCTAAAAAAAGTAATAAGCTAATTTTAAAGACAGTAAGTAGTTTGAAGAGAATAAATGAAGGTGACAGGACAGAGTATAATGGGCTGGGCTCTACAGAGTGGGCAGAAGAGGCATCCTGAGGACCTGGCATCTGAATGGGACCAGGAATAATGGGAATGAGCTAGCAAGGAGAAGGTTCCAGGATCCAGAGGGCATGGCCATGTGAAGACCCCTAGGTGGGAGAGAGCTTTCGTGTGCTGCAAGGACAAAAGAAGATCCGTGCAGCTGACACGTGCTGAAGGAGGCAGGGGAGGCAGAGCATGTCCTTGCATGGGGACAGAAAGCAGCAGTGCCACTCTACAGTTCAAGTCAGCCAGCCATTGGTGTGAGCAGACCACTCTGTCTTTATTCTTTCTTATGGCAGAATTCTAATTACTCTTCTAATTATTCTTATTACCCTACCCTCTCTTTTAAGAGCCAAGCTTGAAGTTTCTTTCAGATGAGATTTCTCAAGAGTGTCAAAGTAGGAAAAATGGATGCCTGAGGCCTGGGATGATCCCAAATGTCCAGAAATGCAGGCATGGGCACCAATCCAACTCGGTTCTGATATCAGAAAACCAGCTTTGGAGTTTAGGCCCAGTCAGATCTGACTTTGAAGATCCTTCACATCTTTGAAGCTCAGTTTCTCCATCTGTCAGATGGGAATCATGAGAATATCTTCCTCACCACGTCACTGTGAAAATCAAGTTAGTCGTGGATAACTAACTGTAAACTAGTGTTACTTACACATTAGTTGTTACTGTGCCACTGATTTTCTGGCTCTGTGGTGCTGCACTTTCCCGTGGTTCTAGCTATCTCGGGGATTACCAAAATAAAATTCAGGGCCTGTCATGGGTCTCACACCCGTAATCTCAGGACTTTGGGATGCCAACACAGGCAGATTGCTTGAGCCCAGGAATGCAAGACCAGTCTGGGCAACATGGTAAAAGCCTGTTTCTACACAGAACACAAAAATTAGCCACGGATGGTGGCACATACTTGCAGTTCCAACTACTCAGGAGGCTGAGTTAGGAGGATCACCTAAGCCTGGGAAGTCAAGGCTGGAGTGAGCCATGATTGCACTACCACACTCCAGCCTGGGTGGCAGAGTGAGGCCTTGTCTCAAAAAAGAAAAGAAAAATTAAGGAACATTTTTGAAATAAAAGATGCAATGTGTGGGTTTGGAGAGTCCATGGAGAGGAGGAATGGCATGACGTAAAATACTGAAAACTCTAGAAAGATGCAGTGCTTGGACCTTCCTAGAGCAGGAGAGTCTCCTTGGAGCAGACCCTGGGAGCACACACAGCAGCTATGATGAAAGCTAGTGTGCCTGCCTGGTACAGCGTCCTGAGATCATAGTGTACGGAAATCTGGGTCTCCACTTTTCTATTATTGTTGGTGACAGAGAAGACAAAGGCTTAAAAGAAAACAGCTGTTGAGGTGGCTTGAGTTCATTCAGAGAATAAATTTTAAATGTCCCAAAGAACCTCACAGATGAACTGAACTGAGAAATATTAAGTAGGATGAATAGAAAACTCCCTTTACTTATGAACATTTTGACCATAGAATCATAATGTCCTTTGAGATTGGGCCATGCTTTGGCAATCTTTCAAATGATGTTCTCGAATGCTGTCTTTTCCCCTACTTAGGTAATTGTTTGAACTTTGTACAGCATGAGCAAGTTATCATGAGACACATCTAAAATATTATCTGTGGAAAAATTTGCTTTGAGTAAAGTGTGGATGGATACAGGGAGAACTTGTGCAAAGGATCCCTTCAAACAATGTGTGTGGCTGCACATAGCTGATTCCTAATTAGAATGTAAATTCCACGAGGCAGGGACCATGTCTAGTTGGTCACGTTGTATCTCCAGGGCTGGTCAAGTGTCTGGCGTATAGCAAGTTATCAATATTTTTGAAATAATACATGAGTGAATAAATTAATGTTGTGGGTTTATCAGCAATTTCTCATCTTTGCCAACTTTAACAAAGAGTGATTTTTCTTTCCAAAATGGTAGTTCCAATCATGAATCTATTGAATACACTGAATCATTTCAAAGGATGTTTGTTACTTTAATAGCCCTTCATCAGGAAGCCGCCTCAGGGATTGTTGGGATGCAAGGGAGAGGCCAAGTGCTGTGGGGAGGAGTAATAATCTGATATTCCAACCCTCTTCCATCAGAAGAGCTGTTTTCAACTGCTTTGCACACTGGGAATCTCTTCAACTTTTAACTTAAAAGATTTTGACCACTAAAATAAAAATGTGAAAAACTGCTTTAGGTCACTGACACCAAATGATTTAATAGGACCATAAGCATATAAATACTTAATAAGAGCCCTTGTAAGATGACGCATACATATATTTATATGGGAAACTGTGCAGCATTTTCTGAAACTTTCCAGCATCCCCCTTTTTTAAAAGGAACTTCGAACCACCAAATACCTGATTGCACTCTGCTGACCCCTGGGAATTTTCTGGACTTTCCTCTATCACTTCCCCCAATAGGTCCTTTCCATCAAAAAATAACCTGTCATGAGTTCTCATTCCCTTACGAGCTACTCTTTGTCTGGTAACCATGAATAGTAATAGGTTTAACTAGTCCCACTAAATGTGCTAGTGGTCCAAAAACAACATCTTTACCAGAAAGCCTGTAAGAAGCAGTTCTTTTAAACCTGAGTCAGAGAAATATTTGGGGCCAGTAGCTTTTCAGAGCTCTGAAATCATTCCAGTTGGTCAGTTGCTCAGAGTACACAGGGATAGCCTAAACTATGAACCAATAATCTTCAAGGAATTACACTTCTATACATACCTGACCCCTCTAACTACTCTACCATTAGAAGGAAAATGTTCTAATTGGAAATCTTTTGTACAAGTACATTCTTTCCTGTGGATTAAACCATTCCCTACATTTCTTTCTAAGATAAGCAGACCCACCTGCTAACATTATGATTATTTCTGCCAAGATTATATAGTTCAGAAAAGGGTCTTCATAAAGTTTCCCAGGAAACTAGAATGTTGGCGAGATATCATTGGGAACAACGTGAAAATGGTAGGCGGTGGGAGGAGGTGGAGAGAGAATTTTTAACAGGTTTTCAATGTACTCAAAATAATACCCACTATGCAGCTAAGGCTTTGTGAAGGCTGAAAAATAATCCACACCAGAGAAATGGTTACAAACACACAAGGTGAAGGCAAATGCAAAATACTGCCAAGCAAAGGAGGCTGGCTGAGCCCAGAAAACAGTAACACACAGACTCTAAGATATGAACCAGTGGAGCTAAATAGTAATTAGTGACTGGATATTGTGCAAAGACTTAATTAATATTCCCATATTACAAAAGAGCACCTGCAAGGCATTGCACTCTCAACCCACTAATGAGCATGAATTCATGTTGGCCTAGTAAAGGAGTAAGAGAAATTGCTCCTGTCATTTGCTTTTAAGGTGGGTTGACAAATGAATGCTATGTTGTCTTTTTTTTTTTTCTAGCTGGGTGATTTCCCGGGCCTGTTAATCACAGTTAGCCTTGTAGGTAGCATCTCTGACTCTAGAGGTTATCATCAGTATTTTTCTGTGAAGTATTTTACAAATCAGGGCAAGTAGATTTAATATTATTTCATACAACAAAAAAAACTGAGGATCCTTTTACAGTGCAGGAAAAATTTCCTGACAATTAACATTTATAGGTAGTTGAACAAAAATGCACTGATCATGAATTTCTGTTTTCAAATAAAAGACACACTTGAACTAGAAATCATTCTTTTATTTATCATTGGTGTCAAGGTTTAAAGGCATCAAAAGCCATGTATATTTAATGCAAACGTTAATTTTTTTTTAAATTAGACTACAGAGTTGATTCAGATTTTACTACTTTTTCCATCTGTGTCTGTTCCAGGATCCCATTCAGGTTACCACATTGCATTTAGTCATCATGCCTCCTTTGAATCCTCCAATCTGCTATAGTTTCTCAGCTTTTTCTTATTTTTATTTAATACACATACTAAAATTTTTTGGTAAATTATCATTAAAAAGTTATCACCTTTGTTATTTATTTTTAATGGGCTTTGTTGGCATATGTTTAGCTACACTTAGCATAGTGTCTATTTTTAACAAGTGAGAGAATGGATTAAATGTCAACCATAACTGTATCAAACAACATTTTGTCAAATAAAAAAAAAATAACTATTGTAGAAAAAGGCCATGGTGGTGAAAAGAAAGGAGATACAGAGGACTACAAATTCCCTTATTCTAAAACTTAGCTTGGATTTGAAATAAACATTGTTTTTGTTAAAAAAAAAAAAAAAAAAAGGCAACAAAAAGTAATCATCTAATCTACTTGGCTTAAACATTGCTCTCTGAACCTTTGTGGGAATTATTTTTGCCTATAAATAAGCTTTTAAACTATTAAGAACAAGGACTTCAGCCGGGCATGGTGGCTCATGCCTGTAATCCCAGTGTTTTGAGAGGTTGAGGTGGGCAGATCATGAGGTCAGGAGTTTGAGACCAGCCTGGTCAACATGGTGAAACCCCATCTCTACTAAAAATACAAAAAATTAACCAGGTGTGGTGGCGGGCACCTGTAGTCCCAACTACTCAGGAGACTGAGGCAGGAGAGTCGCTTGAACCTGGGAGGCAGAGGTTGTAGTGAGCCAAGACCACACCACTGCACTCCAGGCTGGGCAACAGAGCAAGACTCCATCTCAAAAATTAAAAAAAAAAAAGAACAAGGAGTTCTAGTAGAAAAACTATATTCTTAATAACGTTGTTTTTCAGATAGTGTGGCAGACGGAACAATGGCCTTCCAAACATGGCTATGTGCTAATCTCTAGAATCTATGAGTATGTTACCTTTCATGGAAAAAGAGACTTTGTAGATATTATTTAATTAAGAATCATGAGATGGGGAGGTTATCCTCCATCATCCAGGTGAGCCCAGTGCAATCTCAAGGGTTACTGAAATAGAGAGGCAAGAAAATCCCAGTCAGAAAAAGGGAGGTGATGACAGAAGCAGAGGTTAGAGTCACACATTCTGAAGAGGGAGTAAGGGGTCATCATTCTAGGATTGCAGGTGGCCTCTAGAGGCTGGACAAGGCAACGAAGCAGAGTTTCCCCTGCAGCTTCTAGGAGAAACACAACCCTGACCTTGATTTTAACCCAGTAAGACTCGTTTTGGACTTCTGAACTCCAGAATCATAAGAGAATATGTTTGTATTGTTTTAAGCCACTAAA
This sequence comes from Theropithecus gelada, assembly GCF_003255815.1. Lineage (NCBI taxonomy): Eukaryota > Metazoa > Chordata > Mammalia > Primates > Cercopithecidae > Theropithecus > Theropithecus gelada. The sequence goes on from NC_037680.1 coordinate 44,789,905, forward strand.
TTTGTGGCGAATTTTACAGCAGCATTAGGAAACACACAGCTTATGAAAAACAAAAATTATCTCCTGAGACAGGGGTAGAGCAAGATGGCAGAATAGAAGGCTTCACCGATCATGCCCAAGCTGCAAGGACACCAACTTAACAATGATCTACACAAAAAACTACCTTCATAAGAACCAAAAACCAGGTACCAGGTGAGTCACAGTGGGACAGAGCACCAAACAGTTCCTTGGGGTTCCCCAGTTCCAGGCCTTGGCTCTTGGACAGCATTTCTGGATCTGTTCTGGTACACAGGGGAGCCCACTGCCCTGAAGGGTGAGTCCCAGGCAGCATTCAACATAAATTGACTGAAGAGCCCTTGGGCCTTAAAGGACCATCTGCAGTAGCCTGGCAGTACTCTCGTGGGCCTGTGGTGGTGATGGCCATGGGGTGAGGCACCTCTGCCTGTGAAAAGCAGAAGGAAGAACAAAAAGGACTGCATCTCATGGTTTGAGTGCCAGCTTAGCCATAGTACAATAGAACACCAGGTAGACTTCTAAGTCTTTTGACTCCAGTCCCTGGCTCTCTGACAGCACCTCTGGACCTAACTGGGGCCTAAGGGAATTCGCCACTCTGAAGAGAGAGAGAAACAAGCCTGGCTGGCTTGTTACTTGCTAATTGTAGAGCCCTAGGGCTTTGAGAGAAAATGGGCAGTAGCCAGGTAGTGGTTACAGTGCACCTTGGGTAAGACCTAGTACTGTGCTGGCTTCGGGTCTAACTCAGCACAGTCCCAGTGGTAGTGACCACAGGTGTGCTTGTGTCACCCCACCCCAGCTCCAGAACAGAGAAAGAGAGACTGTTTGTTTGGGAGAAAGTAAGGGAAGAGAACAAAAGTCTCTGCCTGGTAATTCAGAGCATTTTTCTGTTTTTTGTTCAAGATGATCAAGGTAGTACCTTAATGAGTCTGCAAGAACCACAGCATTTTTGAGCTTGGGGTGCCCTCAAGTGCAGATATGGCTTAGATCACAACACCTTTCGAGCTGTGGAAAGCCTTCTCAGGAAAGACAGGCACAAACAAGCCCAGACTGTGAAGACTGTAATAAATATCCAACTCTTCAATGCCCAGGCACAGACAAACATCTATAAGGATCAAGACAATCCAGGAAATCATGACCTTACCAAATGAACTAAATAAGACACCAGGGACTAATCCTGGAGAAACAGAGATATGTAACCTTTCAGGCAGAGAATTCAAAATAATTGTTTTGAGGAAACTCAAATTCAAGGTAACACAGACAAGGAAATTCAGAATTCTATGAGATAAACTTAACAAAGAGCTTGACATAATTTAAAAGAATTATGCAGAAATTAAGGAGTTGAAGAATGCAACTGACATACTGAAGAATGCATAGAGTCTTTTAATAGCAGAATTGATCAAGCAGAAGAAAGAATTAGTGAACTTGAAGACAGGCTATTTGAAAATACACAACCAGAGGAGACAAAAGAAAAAAGAGTGAAAAACAATAAAGCATGCCTACAAGATCTAGAAAACAGCTTCAAAAGGGCAAATCTAAGAGTTATTGACTTTAAAGAGGAGATAGAGAGATGGGGTAGAAAGTTTATTCAAAGAGATAATATCAGAGAACATCCCGAATCTAGAGGAAAATATCAATATCAAAGTACAAATTGGTTATAGAATACCAAGCAGATTTAACCCAGAAAAGATTACCTTAAGGTATTTAATAATCAAACTCCCAAAGGTAAAAGATAAATAAAGGATGCTAAAAGCAGCAAAAGAAAAGACATACATACAATGGAGCTCTAACACATCTGGCCCCAGACTTTTCAGTGGAAACTTTACAGGACAGGAGAGAGTGGCATAACATATTTAAAGTGCTGAAGGAAAAAAAAAAACTTTTACCCTGTAATAGTATATTTGGTGAAAATATCCTTCAAACATGAAGGAGAGATAAAGACCTTACCACACAAACAAAAGCTGAGGGATTTTATCAACATCAGAGCTATCATACAGGAAATGCTAAAGGGAGTACTTGAATCAGAAAGAAAAGGACATTAATGAGCAATAAGAAATCATCTGAAGGTGCAAAACTCACTGGTAATAGCACACAGAACATCACAGAATATTATAACACTGTAACTGTGATGTGTAAGCTTATCTTAAGTAGAAAGACTAAATGATGATATAATCAAAAATAGTAACTACAACTACTTATCAACACATGGATAGTACAATAAGATATCAATAGAAATAACAAAAAGTTTAATAAAAGTGGGAGGACAAAGTTAAGGTGTAGAGTTTTTATTAGATTTGTTTTTACTTGTTTGTTTATGCACAGTGTTAAGTTGTTATATCAGCTTATAATGGGTTATAAGAGTATCTGCAAGCCTTGTGGTAACCTCAAATCAAAAAACATAAAATGGGTACAAAAAAATAAAAAGCAACACATTAAATCACACCAAGAGAGAAAATCATTTTCACTGAAAAGAAGACAGGAAGAAAGGAAAGAAGGAAGAGAAGACCACAAAACAACAAGAAAACTAATAAAAAATGGCAGGAACAAGTTCTTACCTATCAATGATAACACTGAATGTAAATGGACTAATTTCTCCAATCAAAAGACACAGAAGGATTGAATGGATTAAAAAACAAGACCCAGTGATCTGTTCCCTACAAGAAACACACTTCACCTATAAAGACACATATAGACTGAAAATAAATGCATATAAAAAAAGATATTCCATGCCAATAGAAACAAAAAAAGACAGAGGTAGCTATAATTAGACAAAATAGCTGTCAAGACAAAAACTATAGGAGACAAAGAAGGTCATTATATAATGATAAAGGGGTCAATTTAACAAGAGGATATAACAGTTGTAAACATATATGCACTAAATACAGAAGCACACAGTTATATAAAGCAAATATTGTTAGAGCTAAAGAGAGACCTTAAGACAATAATAGCTGGAGATATCAACACCCCACTTTCAGTGTTGGACAGATCTGCTAGACAGAATAGCAACAAAGAAACATCTGATTTAATGTGTACTAGGGACCAAATGGACCTACTACATATTTACAGACATTTCACCCAACAGCTGCAGAATACACCTCCTCCTCAGCAAATGGATTATTCTCAAGGATAGACGATATGTTAGGTCACAAAACAAGTCTTAAAACATTTAAAAAATTAAATTAGTTCAACCATTGTGGAAGACAGTTGTGGTGATTACTCAATGATCTAGAACTAGAAATAGCATATGACCCAGCGATCCCATTACTGGGTATATACCCAAAGGATTATAAATCATGCTACTATAAAGACACATGCATATGTATGTTTATGTGGCACTATTCACAATAGCGAAGACTTGGAACCAACCCAAATGTCCATCAATGATGGAGTGGATTAAGAAAATGTGGCACATATACACCATGGAATACTATGCAGCCATAAAAAAGGATGAGTTCATGTCCTTTGCAGGGACATGGATGAAGGTGGGAAACATCATTCTCAGTAAACTATCACAAGGACAGAAAACCAAACACCGCATGTTTTCATTAATAGGTGGCAGTTGAACAATGAGAACACATGGACACAGGGTGGGGAATATCACACACTGGGGCCTGTCAGGGGGTGGTGGGTTGGGGGAGGGATAGCATTAGGAGAAATACCTAATGTAAATGACGAGTTGAGGGGTGCAGCAAACCAACATAGCACACGTATACCTATGTAACAAACCTGCACGTTGTGCACGTGTACCCTAGAACTTAAAGTATTAAAAAATGTTTTAATTGAAATAATATCAATTATCTTCTCTGGCCACAATGGAATGAAACTAGAAATCAAGAGGAATTTTGGGAACTGTACAAACACACGGAAATTAAACAATATACTCCTGAATGACCAGTGGAATGATAAAGAAATTAAGAAGGAAATTGAAAAATTTCTTGGAAAAAAAATGGTAATGGAAACACAACATATTAAAAGATAAATTTATAACTATAGGCACCTAAATAAAAAAAGAAGAACTTCAAATAAACAACCTAACAATGCATATTAAAGAACTAGAAAGCAAGAGCAAACAAAACCAAGAATTAGTAGAAGAAAATAAATAATAAAGATCAAAGTAGAAATAAATGAATTTGAAATGAAGAAACAATACAAAAGGTCAGTGAAAAAAAAAAAAACCTGGGTTTTTGAAAAGATAAACAAAATCGACAAACATTTAGCCAGAATAACAAAGAAAAAAAAAAAAACAGAGAAGACTCAAATAAACAAAATCAGAGATGAAAAAGGAGACATTACAACCGATACTGCAGAAATTCAAAGGACCATTAGAGGCTACTACTATGAGCAACTATATGCCAATAAATTGGAAAATCTAGATGAAATGGTTAAGTTCCTAGACACATACAACCTACCAAAATTGAACCATGAAGATATCCAAAACCTGAACAGACCAATAACAAGTAATAAGATTGAAGCCATGGTAAAAAGTCTCCCAGTAAAGAAAATCCCAAGATCCAGTGACTTCACTATTGAATTCTACCAAACATTTAAAGAACTAATACCAATCCTAGTCACACTATTTGAAAAGTAGAGGAGGAGAGAATACTTTGAAACTCATTTATGATGACAGTATTAGCCTGATACCAAAACCAGACAGAGACACATCAAAAAAGAAATCAATAAGCCAATATCACTGATTAATACTGACACAAAAATCCTCACTAAAATGCTATCAAATTGAATTCAACAACACGTTAAAAAGATCATTCACCATAACCAAGTGTGATTTATTCCTGGGATGCAAGGATTGTTTAACACATGCAAATCAGTCAATGTGATACACCATAGCAACAGAATGAAGGAAAAAAACCATTTGATTATTTTAATTTATGCTGAAAAAGCATTTGATAAAATTCAACATTCCTTCGTGATAAAAACCCTCAAAAAACTGGTTATAGATGGAACATGTCTCAACATAATAAAAGCCATATACAACACACCCATAGCTAGTAGCATACTGAAGTGGGGAAGAGGGACTGAAAGTCTTTCCTCTAAGATTGAAAACATGACAAGTCTTTCCACTTTCACCACTGTGACTCAACATAGTACTGGAAATCTTAGCTAGAACAGGCAAGAGAAAAAAATAAAGAGCATTGAAACTGGAAAAGAAGAAGTCAAATTATCCTTGTTTTCAGATAATATGACATATTTGGAAAAACCTAAAAGCTCCACCACAAAATTCTTAGAACGGATAAGCAAATTTGATAAAGTTGAAGGATACAAAATCAACATACAAAAATCTATAGCATTTCTATATACTAACAGTGAACAACCTGAAAAAGAAATCAAGAAAGCAATCCCATTTAAAATAGCTGCAAATAAAATACAATACTTAGAGATTAACCAAAGAAATAAAAGATATCTACAATGAAAACTTTAAAATGCTGATGCAAGAAATTAAAGAACACACACACAAAATGGAAAGATACTTCATATTCACGGATTAGAAGAATCAATATTGATAAAATGTCCATACTACCCAAAGCAATCTGCAGATTCAATGCAATCCCTATCAAAATACTAATGACACTCTTCACAGAAGTAGAAAAAGAAATCCTAAAATTTATATGGAACCAAAAAAGACCCGGAATAGGCAAAGCTATCCTAAGTAAAAAGAATAAAACTGGAGGAATCACATTACCTCACTTCAAATTATACTACAGAGCAACAGCAGCCAAAACAGCATGGCACTGGCATAAAAACAAACACATGGACCAGTGGAACAGAATAAAGAACCCAATAAATTCATTCATCTACAGTTAACTCATTTTTTACAAAGTTGCTAAGAACATACATTAGGGAAAGGACAGTTTCTTCAACAAATGGTGCTGGTGCTGGGAAAACAGGATATCCATATATAAAAGAATGAAATGAGGCTCCTATCTCTCACTGTATACAAAAAATCAAATCAAAATCGGTTAAAGGTTTAACTCTAATACCTGAAATTATGAAACTACTATAAGAAAACACTGAAGAAACTCTCCAGGACATTGAACTGGGCAAAGATTTCTTGAGTAATACCCCGTAAGCACAGACAACCAAGGCAAAAATGGACAAACGAGATTACACCAAATTAAAGCTTCTGCACAGCAAAGGAAATGATCAACAAAGGGAAGAGAGAAAATATTTGCAAACTACCTATCTGACAAGGGCTAAGTAACCAGGCTATACAAGGAGCTCAAATAACTCTACAAGAGAAAATCTAATAATCCAATTGCAAAAGATCTGAATAGATATTTCTCAAAAGAAGACATACAAATGCCAATAGGTATATGAAAAGGTGCTCAATATTTTTGATCATCAGAGAAATACAAATCAAAACTACAATGAGATTTTATCTCATCCCAGTTAAAATGACTTTTACCTAAAAGTCAGGCAATAATGAAAGCTAGCGAGAATGTGGAGAAAAGGGAACCTTTGTACACTGCTGGTACGAATGTAAATTGGTACAATCACCATGGAGAACAGGTTGGAGGTTCCTCAAGAAACTAAAAATAGAGCTACCATAGGATCCAGCAATCCTACTCCTAGGTATATACCCAAAAGAAGGGAAATCAATATATCAAAGAGATATCTGCACTCCCATATTTGTTGCAGCACTATTCACAAGAGTTAAGTTTTTGAAGCACCTTAACTGTCTACCAGCAGATAAACGGATAAAGAATGTGTGGTGCATATACACAATGGAGTACTATTCAGCTATTAAAAAATGAGATCCTGTCATTTGCAAAAACATGGATGGAACTGGAGGTCACTATGTTAAGTGAAATAAGCCAGGCATAGAAAGACAAACATTGCATGTTCTCACTTTTTTGTGGGAGCTAAAAATTAAAGTAATTGAACTCCTGGAGATAGAGATTAGAAGGATGGTTACCAGAGGCTGGGAAAGGTAGTGGAGTTTTGTTGGGAAAGACCAGAGGGGATGATTGATGGATATGAAAAACAAAGAATGAATAAGATGTAATATTTGCTAGAACAATAGGGTTACTATAGTCAACAATAATCTAATTGTACATTTCAAATAACTAAAAGATTATAATTGGATTGTTTGTAACACAAGGAAAAAATATTTGATGTGATGGATACCTATTTACCCTGGTGTGATTATTACACATTGCATGCCCATATCAAAATATCTCATGTATAAATATATTGTATTTATCATTCTATAAATATATATACCTACTAAGTAACCACAAAAATTAAAAAATGAAAAAACAAAACCAAACAAATTATCTCCTTATTCTCACCACCCCCCCACCACTGAGAGTCAACAGCAAATTCTGCTGTGTTCTTATTTATATACATATTCGCAAAAACACAACTTGCAGCAATGGGGCTACCTTTTGGACTACTGTTCTCTCTAACTTGATTTTTTTTTTTTACTTAACATTGTGTCATTGACAATTTTCTAAAGACTGAATATGAATTTTCACCTTTAACTTTTGTGGCGATGAGGACAGGTATTGTTGCATAGTTTGTTTTAATGTAGTCAATCCAACTGGTGATATTTAAGGTGACCTTTTCCCCATTTTTTAAACTACTGTAGTCAATATTTGATGAACATCCTTACACATCAACAATGCCATGAACCAAAAAGTTCAAGCAAAATGTAGTGGAAAAACCTTATGGCCTCGTTAAAAATGTTCTGTGACTATTCAGACTGCTACTGTGATGTGTTTGTACTGACTTTTTGTTGGTGACCTTTGAGTAATTTTTGGCCTTCTCTTTATTTCTTCTTTAATATGTTTTAGGGTGCCTTTGAGATGATGCCTTAAAATTTTGCATAAACTCCCAAGTGTATCAGTCAGGATTCTTGATAGAAAAAACATAAACTTACTGGTTATATGGAAAATAATTTAGTCACAGGATATTGGATAGCTTAAAGAATGGCCAGAAGAGCTGAAAAGTCTACTGGGAAACCACTCAGCTAGCACCCAGCCATAATCAAAACTGGTCCCTCACTGACTTCATTGCTGAGCACTCATCACTAGTCTATACACTGACATCGAACTCACACCATTGCCACTTTCTGCCCCCAAGTCTTCCTCTCTGCTCTCTCCAGTCCCACCTCCAAGAAATGGGCAAAGTTGCCAGAGCCACTGCCTCCACAGCAAGCCTTCTCTGTTTCCACTTTTTTGGGTCACCCATGCCCATTGCATTAGTCCATTCTCACACTTCTGTACAGATACTACCTGAGACTGGGTAATTTATGAAGAAAGGAAGTTTAATTGGCTCACAGTTCCACATGGCTGGGAAGGCCTCAGAAAATTTACAATCATGGCAGAAGGTAAAGGGGAAGCAAAGCAAGTTTTACATGGCAGCAAGTGAGAGAGAGAGTGTGAAGGGGAAAAGTCACACACTTATCAAACAATCAGATCTTGTGAAAATCCTTTTTCTTTTTTCAGATGGGGTTTCACTCTTTTGCCCAGGCTGGAATGAAGTGGCACAATCTCAGCCCACTGCAACCTCTGCCTACCAGGTTTAAGCAATTCTCCTGCCTCAGCCTCCCAAGTAGCTGGGATTATAGGAGCCTGACACCACTCCTGGCTAATTTTTTTTTTTTTTTTTTGGTAGTTTTAGTAGAGATGGTGTTTTGCCATGTTGGCCAGGCTGGTCTGGAGTCCTGGCCTCAGGTGATCCACCCGCCTCAGCCTCCCAAAGTTGTGGGATTACAGACGTGAGCAACCACACCTGGCTGAGATCTCATGAAAGTTTTATCACAAGAACAGCAAGGGGGACGTCTACCCCATTATTCAAACATGTCCCACCAGGCCAGTCCCCCAACATGTGGGGATTACAATTCAAGATGAGATTTGGGTGGGAACTCAGAGCCCAACCGTATCACCTGTTAATCTCAGCACTTTGTGGGAGGCTGAGCTGCGAGGATTGCTTGAGCCCAGGAGTTTGAGACCAGGCTGTGCAACGTTGTGAGATCCCATCTGTAAAAAAAGATTAAAAAAAAAAAATAGCCGGGCATGGTGGTGGATGCCTGTAGTCCCAGCTACACATGAGGCTGAAATGGGAGGATCACTCGAGTTTAGGAGATCCAGGCTGCAGTGAGCCATGATCACACCACTGCACTCCAACCTGGGTGGCAGAGTGAGACTCTTTCTCAAAAAAATAAAATAAATATAAAAATAAAATCTGGAGCAGGTGTGTCTCAGTGGCTAACCCTCAATTATGGCCATGGCCCTACATACAAGGGAGCTGGGAACAAGAGTCTTCTGCATTTTCAGCTCCTACAGTAGGAAATAGACTCTGTCTTCCATGGACCCTCAAAAGGAAGAAGTCTCCAATGACAGAAATGGGTATTCATATGACAGGCAAACAAAAATAATTATATATGTCCACTACATCGGATAGTGAATCTTTAGTTTTTTAACCTTTTCTCCAATAAACTAATGGGTAGGCTTCGTTGAAACTGCCCTTGTCTTTCTTGGACTAACATTAGAAGCTATGGTGAGTCAAGGGAACCAGGAAACACATTTAAATACAAAAGAGACCACCAGTACTTTTTAAAATGTTAATTTATGCATGTTTCAGATGACAACTCTAAATTTAAGAAAAAATTGTGTACTCACAGATGAGATGAAATGCTGTCTTAAGTTGGATTCACAATTATATGGAAGGATATTAAGAAGGTGAGGTATAAATAAAACAAGATTGGCCATGCACTGATAGTGGTTGAAGCTGGACAATGAGTTCTGAGGGTTAAAGTACTCTCTCTAATTTTGAATTTATTTGAAAATTTCCATAAGAGAATGAAGAAAAAATTGTATAAAGTCATATTTATTCAGGAATATCTCTCAATAATTTCATACCTTTAGGAAAGCAAAGAAATTTCAAATGGTTTCCAATGAAGAGTTCAGCCAGATCATCTCCATAGGCATCTTGCCTGTCATGACTAAGGAACTGCTTTGCTTTCACTTAGCAAATGATTCAATGAGCTTGGTTACTACCTGTGCCTGGTTTTTCTATATAATTAAAAAAGAAAATGTACCTTTAGCTTCTGAAGGAAACAAACACCACAGATAGACTTTCTGTCATTTATATCATCAATCTCAAAAATTTGGTCAACATAGTTAAGTCTTTTCATTTTTTTTTTAAAGTAAAATTTCCTTCAAAAATTGTACTCACAATACAGCAAAGACCTTAAAAGGGAAGTCTGTAGCAACAAATGCTTACATCATAGCAGAAGGAAGACCTCAAATAAAAAAAATCTAACATTGCACCTCAAGGAACTAGAAAAACAAATAAAAAATAAACTCAAAATGAATAGAAGGAAGGAAATAATGAAGATAAGTGTGGAAATAAATGAAATAGAGATTAAAAAATACAAAAGAGCAATGAAATGAAGAATTTTTAAATATAAAATCTACAAATATTTAGCTAGATTTGTAGGGGAAAAGTGAGAAGACTCAAATCAATAAATCAGAGATGAAAAAGGAGACATTAAAACTGATGCCACAGAAACACAAAGGATCATAAGAGAGTAAAATGAACAATTACATGCCAACAAATAGGATAACCTACAAGAAATGGGTAAGTTTCTGAACACATACAACCTATAAAGATTAAACCATGAAGAAATAAAAAATCTGAACAGGCCAATAACAAGTAATAATATTGAATCAGTAATAGTCTCTCATCAAAGAAAAGCCCAGGAGCTGATGGCTTCACTGCTGAATTTTACCAAACATTTAGAGAACTAATACCAATTCTACTCAAACTATTCCAAAAAATTAAAGCAGAAGAAATACTTCCAAACTCATTCTGTGGGCCAGCATTACCCTGATAACAAAACCAGATAAGGATACAACAAGAAAGTAAAACTATAGGTTAATATTCCCGATGAATATAGATGTGAAAATCCTCAACAAAATACTAGCAAACCAAATTCAATAGCATGTTTAAAAGATCATTCACCATGATCAAGTGGGATTCATCCCAGGGATGCAATGATAGTTCAACATGTGAAAATCAATAAATATGACACATCACATTAACAGAATGAAAGACAAAAACCAAAAAATAAAATATAAAATAAAAACCATATGATCATTTCAATAGGTGCAGAAAAAGCATCTAACAAAATTCGACATCACTCCATGATGAAAATGCTCAACAAATTATGTATGGGAGGAATGTATCTCAACACAATAAAACTCATATATGACAAACACACAACTAATATCATACTGAATGGAGGAAAGTTGAAAGGTTTTCCTCGTAGCAAGACAAGGATGTCCACTTTTGCCACTTCTATTCAACGTAGTCCTGGACGTCCTGGTCAGAGCAATCAGGCAAGAGGAAGAAATATAAGGCATCCAGATTGAAAAGGAAGAAGCTAAATTGTCCCTGTTTGCAGACAACATGATATTATACACCGAAAACCCTAAAGCCCCATTAAAATCTATTAGAAATAATCAATTTAGTAGAGTTGTTGGATACAAAATCAATATAAAAAATCAGTACCATTTTTATACTCTAATAGTGAACTCTCTGAAAAAGAAATCAAGAAAGCAATCCCACTTACAATAGCCAAAAAAGTAAAATACTTACGAATAAATTTACCCAAGGAGGTAAAATATCTACACACTGAAAATTGTAAACTATTGATGAAATAAATTGAAAAAGACACAAGTAAATGGAAAAGTATTTTATCTTCATGGAAGAATTACTATCATTAAAATGTTCACACTACTCAAAACAATCTACAGTTTCAAGGCAATCCCTATCAAAATAGCAATAATATTCTTCACAGAAATAGAATGAACAATCCTAAAATTCCTACAGAACCACAAAAATCCTGTAATAAGCAAGGCAATCTTAAGCAAAAAGAATAAACCTGGATGCCTTACACTACCTGACTTCAAGATATACTACAAAGCTATCATAACCAAAAGTAGCATGGTACTGGTAAACAAAAAAACAGACACGTAGACCAATGGAACGAATAGAGTGCCCAGAAATAAATCTGTGCATCTACATCCAACTCATCTTTGACAAATGTGCCAAGAACACACAATGGAGAAAAGGACACTCTCTTCAACAGGGTTGGGAAAACTGGATATTTACATGCAGAAGAATGTTATTTCTCACCATATGCAAAAATCAACTCAAAATGAATTAGACTTAAATTTAAGACACAAACCTATGAAACTTCTAGAAGAAAATATAGGGGAGAATCTCCATGACATAGGTCTGGGCAAAGACTTTTTGGTTAAGACCTCAAAAGTACAAGCAAGGTGTGCAGCTCTGACTCGGCTGGACAGAGTAGCGTGTGGAGGCTCGCATCATGGTTTTTCTCTCAAACGACTGCAGGAATAAATCAGGAAATGTAACAGGACCCACAGACCCTCTGAAAGAAGTGGATTGCACTTGAAGGATCCAAGAGACACCCCAAACATTGTACTGGTATCCATGGCTGAAAGACCTACAGACGGTTCACATCACAGGATTCTGCAGACAATCCCCAGTACCAGCCCAGAGCCTGGTAGATTTGCTGGGTGGCTAGATCCAGAAGAGAGATAACAATCACTATAGCTCAGCTCTCAAGAAGCCACATCCACAGTAAAAGGGGGAGAGTACTACACCAAGGGAACACCCCATGGGGCAAAATAATCTGAACAACAGACTTCAACCTTAGACCTTCCCTCTGACAGAGCCTACCCAAATGAGAAGGAACCAGAAAACCAACTCTGGCAATATGACAAAACAAGGTTCTTAAACAGCCCCCCAAAATCACACTAGCTCACCAGCAGTGGACCCAAACCAAGAAGTCCCTGACTGACCTGAAAAGAATTCAGAGGGTTAGTTATTAAACTAATCATGGAAGCTCCAGAGAAAAGTGAAGCCCAATGTAAGGAAATTTTAAAAAGATACAAGATATGAAGGAATAAATATTCAAGGAAATAGACAGCATAAATAAGAAACAATCAAAACTTCAGGGAACAATGGACACACTTATAGAAATGCAAAATGCTTTGGAAAGTCTCAGCAATAAAATCGAACAATTAGAAGAAAGAACAAACGAGCTTGAAGACAAGGCCCTTGAATTATCCCAGTCCAACAAAGACAAAGAAAAAAGAATAAGAAAGTATGAACAAAGCCTCCAAGAATTCTGGGGTTATGTTAAACAACCAAACCTAAGAATAATCAGCGTTCTAAGGAAGAAGAGAAATCTAAAAGTTTGGAAAACATATTTACGGGAATAATTGAAGAAAACTTCCCCAGCTTTGCTAGAGACCTAGCCATCCAAATACAAAAAGCACAAAGAACACCTGGGAAATGCATAGCAAAAGATCATCACCTAGGCACACTGTCATCAGGTTATTCAAAGTTAAGACAAAGGAAAGAATCTTAAGAGCTCTAAGACACAAGCACCAGGTAACCTATAAAGGAAAACCTAACAGATTAACAGCAGATTTCTCAGCAGAAACCCTAAAAGCTAGAAGGAATTTGGGCCCTATCTTCAGCCTCCTCAAACAAAACAATTATCAGCGAAGAATTTTGTATCCAGCAAAACTAAGCATCATATATGAAGGAAAGATACAATCTTTTTCAGACAAACGATGAGAAAATTCTCCACTACTAAGCTACCACTACAAGAACTGCTAAAATGAGCTCTAAATCTTGAAACAAATCCTAGAAACACATCAAAACAGAAGCTCTTTAAAGCATAAATCTCACAGGAGTTATAAAATGAAAATACAATTACAAAACAGAAAAAGAAAAACCAAGGTATACAGGCAACAAATAGCATGATGAATGGAATGGTACCTCATATCTCAATACTACCATTGAATGTAAATGGCCTTATGCTCCACTTAAAAGATACAGTTAAAAGATACAGAATTGCAGAATGGATAAGAATTCACCAACCAACTAAATGCTGCATTCAACAGACTCACGTAATACAAAAGGACTCACATAAACTTAAGGTAAAGGAGTGGAAAAAGACATTTCATACAAAGGGACACCAAAAGTGGGTCAGGAGTAGCAATTCTTATATCAGACAAAACAAACTTTAAAGCAACAGCAGTTAAAAAAGACAAAGAGGGGCATTATATAATGATAAAAGGCCTTGTCCAACAGGAAAATATCACAATCCCAAACACATATGCATCTTACACTGGAGCTCCCAAATTTATAAAACAATTACTAACAGAACTAAGAAATGAGACAGACAGCAACACAATAATAGTGGGAGACTTCAATACTCCACTGATAGCACTAGACAGATCATCAAGACAGAAAGTCAATAAAGAAACAATGGATTTAAAATATATCCAGGAACAAATGGATTTAACAGATACATATGGAACATTCCATCAAAGAACCACAGAGTATACATTCTATTCAACAGCACATGGAATTTTATCCAAGATAGACCATATGATAGGCCACACAACAAGCCTCAATAAGTTTAAGAAAATTGAAATTATATCAAGTATTCTCTCAGACCACAGTGGAATAAAACTGGAAATCAACTCCAAAGGGAACCTTCGAAACCATACAAATACATGGAAATTAAATAACCTGCTCCTGAATGATCATTGGGTCAAAAATGAAATCAAGATGGGAATTTAAAAATTATTCCAACTGAATGACAGTGGTGACTCAACCTATCAAAACCTCTGGGATACAGCAAAGGCCACAGTAAGAGGAAAGTTCATAGCCCTAAATGTCTACATCAAAAAGTCTGAAAGAGCACAAACAGATAATCTAAGGTCACACCCCAAGGAACTGGAGAAATAAGAATGAACAAAACTCAAATCCAGCAGAAGAAAAGAAATAACCAAGACTGGAACATAAATACATGAAATTGAAACAAAAAAAAGAAAAATGAAATAAAAAGCTGGTTGTTTGAAAAGATTAATAAAATTGATAGACCATTAGCAAGATTAACCAAGAAAAGAAGAGAGAAAATCCAAATAAGCTCAATTAGAACCAAAACGGGAGATATTACAACTGACACCACAGAAAAACAAAAGATCATTCAAGGCTACTACGAACACCTTTATGTACATAAACTAGAAAATCTAGAAGAGATGGATAAATTCCTGGAAAGATACAACTCTTCTAGCTTAAATCAGGAATAATTAAATACCCTGAACAGACCAATAACAGCAGTGAGATTGAAATGGTAATTGTAAAATTACCAACAAAAAAAGTCCAGGACCAGGTGGATTCACAGTGGAATTCTACCACACATTAAAAGAAGAATTGGTACCAATCCTATTGACACTATTCCACAAGATAAAGAAGAGGGAACCCTCCTGAAATCATTGTGTGAAGCCAGTATTACCCTTCTAATACCTAAACCAGGAAAGGGCATAACCAAAAAAGAAAACTACAGAGCAATATCCCTGATGAACGCAGACGCTAAAATCCTTAACAAAATACGAGTTAACTGAATCCAACACCTTATTAAAAAGATAATCCACCATGATCAAGTGGGTTTCATACCAGGGATGCAGGGATGGTTTAACATATGCAAGTCTATAAAAGTGATACACCACATAAACAGAATTAAAAACAAAAGTTACATGATCATATCAATAGATGCAGAAAAAGCATTCAATAAAATCCAGCATCCCTTTGTGATTAAAACTGTCAGCAAAATCGGCCATACAAGGGACATAACCTCAATGCAATAAAAGCCATCTATGACAAATCCACAGCCAACATAATACTGAATGGGGAAAAGTTGAAAGCATTCCCTCTGAGAACTGGAACAAGACAAGGATGTCCACTCTCATGACTCCTCTTCAACACAGTTCTGGAAGTCTTAGACAGAGCAATCAGACAAGAGAAAGAAATAAAGGGCATCCAAATCAGTAAAGAGGAAGTCAGACTGTTGCTGTTTGCTGATAATGTGATTGTTTGCCTAGAAAACCCTAAAGATTCCTCCAGAAAGATCATAGATCTAATACAAGAATTCAGCAAAGTTTCTGGATACAAAATTAATGCATACAAATCCGTAGCTCTTCTATACACCAATAGCAACCAAGCTGAGAATCAAATCAAGAACTCCACCCCTTTTACAATAGCTGCAAAATAATAATAATAATAATAATAATAATAATCAATACTTAGGAGTATACCTAACCAAGGAGGGAAAGGAAAACTACAAAACACTGCTGAAAGAAATCATAGATGATGCAAACAAATGGAAACATATCCTATGCTCACGGATGGGTAGAATCAGTATTGTGAAAATGACCATACTGCCAAAAGCAATCTACATATTCAACGCAATCCCCATCAAAATACCACCATCATTATTCACAGAGTTAGAAAAAACAATCCTAAAATTCATAGGGAACCAAAAAAGGGCCTGCATATCCAAGTAAGACTAAGCAAAAAGAACAAATCTGGAGGCATCACATTACCTGATTTCATACTATACTATAAGGCCATAGTCACCAAAACAGCATCATAGTGGTACAAAAATAGGCACATAAACCAATGGAACAGAATAGAGAACCCAGAAATAAACCCAAATACTTACAGCCAACTGATCTTCGACAAAGCAAACAAAAACATGAAGTGGGGAAAGGACACCCTTTTCAACAAATGGTGCTGGGATAATTGGCTAGTCACATGTAGGGGAATGAAAGTGGATCCTCCTCCCTCACCTTATAAAAAAAATCAACTCAAGATGGATTAAAGACTTAAATCTAAGACCTGAAACTATAAAAATTGTAGAAGATAACATTGGAAAAACCCTTTTAGACATTGGCTTAGGCAAGGATTTCATGACCAAGAACCCAAAAGTAAATGCAATAAAAACAAAGATAAATAGTTGGAGCTTAATTCAACTAAAAAGCTTTCATCTGGCAAAAGGAACAGTCAACAAAGTAAACAGACGACCCGCAGAGCATGAGAAAATCTTCACAATCTATACATCTGACAAAGGACTAATATCCAGAATCTATGATGAACTCAAATGAATCAGCAAGAAAAAAGCAAACAATTCCATCAAAACGTGAGCCAAGGACATGAACAGACAATTCTTAAAAGAAGATATCTAAATGGCCAACAAACATATGAAAAACACTAATAATCAGGGAAATCCAAATCAAAACCAAAAAACTGTAGAGATTCCTTAAAGAACTAAAAGTAGAACTACCATTTGATCCAGCAATCCCACTACTGGGTATCTACCCAGAGGAAAAGAAGTCATTATATGAAAAAGATACTTGCACACACATGTTTATAGCAGCACAATTTGCAATTGCAAAAACATAGAACCAACCCAAATTCCCATCAATCAATAAGTGGATAAAGAAACCATGGTGTGTGTGTGTGTGTGTGTGTATACACATTATGTGTGTGTGTGTGTGTATATATATATATATATACACTGAGTAGTATTCCATTATATATATATAATATATATATACACACACATTATATATATATAATGCCATAAAAGGATTGAATGGCATTACAGAGACATGGATGAGATTGGAGACCATTAATCTAAGTGAAGTAACTCAGGAATGGAAAACAAAACATCATATGTTCTCACTCACAAGTGGGAGCTAAGCCATGAGGATGCAAAGGCATAAGAATGACACAATGGACTCTGGGGACTCAGGGGGAAAGGGTGAGAAGGGGGTGAGGGATAAAAGATTACAAATGGGGTTCAGTGTGTACTGCTCAGGTGATAGGTGCACCAAAATCTCACAAATCACCACTAAAGAACTTACTCATGTAACCAAACAATACCTGTTCTCCAATAACCTATGGAAATATATTTTTTTAAGTAGGGGTAATAAAAGCAAAAATAGACAAATGGGATTACATTGGACTACAAAGCTCCTGCATGGCAAAGGAATGATCAATAGAGTGAAGAGACAACCCATGATTGGGAGAATATATTTGCAAATCCTACATCTAATAAGAGGCTCATATCCAAAATATATAAGGAACTCAAGTTACTCAACAAGAAGAAGACAAATAATCCTATTAAAAAAAATAGGCAAAGAACTTGAAGAGATGTCTTTCAAAATAAGACACACAAATGGCCAATAGACAAATAAAAAATGCTCAACATCCCTAATTATGAGAGAAGTGAAAATTGGGACTACAATGAGCTAATACCGCACACCTGTTAGACTGGCTATCATCAAAAAGATGAAAGATAGCACGTGTTGCCAAGAATATGGAGAAATGGGAATCTTTGTACACTGTTGGTCAGAATTAAATTAGTATATCCATTTTGGAAAACAGTAGGAAAGCTCCTTAAAGAACTAAAACTAAAATTACCATATGATCCAGCAACTCCACCACTGAGTATATATTCAAAGGAATTGAAATTAGTATGCCATAGTGATGTCTGCACTCCCATGTTTATTGCAGCATTATTCACAATAGCCAAGATATGGAAACAACCTAAGTGTATATCAATGGATGAATGAATTTTAGAAATGTGGCATATATACAAAATAGAAATTATTCATCCATAAAATAACCAGGAAATTCTATCATTTGTAGACAACATAGATGAAACTAGAGGCCATTAAGTGAAATAAGCTAGGCACCGAAAGACAAATACCACGTTATCCCTTATGGTATGAATTCACACTCGTATTATGTGAACTCTAACAAAAGCTAAACTCATGGAAGTCGAGATTAGAACAGTGGTTACCAGAGGCTAGGAGGGAGGGTTAAAAAATGAAAGAGGAGATGTTGGTCAAGGGGTACAAAGTTTCTACTACACAGGAGGAATAGGATATGGTGTTCTATTGCACAGTATAGTGACTATAGGTAATAACAATGTATTATGTATTTCAAAATAGCTAGAAGATAGGATTTTGAATATTTTCACTAGAAAGAAGTGATAAATCTTAGGCTGGGTGCAGTGGCTCATGCCTTTAATCCCACACTTTGGGAGACCAAGGTGGGCAGATCACCTGAAGTCAGGAGTTGGAGACCACCTGACCAACTTGGAGAAGTCTCTACTAAAAATACAAAATTGACCAGGCGTGGTGGTGCACACCTGTAATCCCAGCTACTCGGGAGGCTGAAGCAGGAGAATCACTTGAACCTGGGGGGCAGAGGTTGTGGTGAGCCGAGATCAACCATTACACTCCAGCCTGGGCAACAAGAGTGAATCTCCATCTCAAAAAAAAAAAAAAAGGTAAATCTTTGGGGTGATAAATATACTAATTACCTAGTTTGATCATTACAAAATGTATATATGCATCAAAACATCACATGGTAGCCCATAAATATGTGCAATTATTATTTATCAATTAAAAATAAAATTAAACTTAAACAGTATTCCTGAAACACAGTTTTCTCTACCCTTATCTATTTCAATGCCCATTCCAACAATACCTGTACCTGGATAACTACTAATTTTAAGTATTCTTTATGGGGAAAATATCCCAGTTTTCTACTCTTTTCTCTGTTTCAGTTCAAATACGATTGCAAAAGAATTAATTTATTTCTTGTAATGATTCTTATCTTTCTAGTTCAGAGATTCTATAACCTGCTAGAGAAATGAACATTCTATCTTTCTGGTTTTGGTTTGAAATTTGACATACACTTTTGCCAGAAGAAAATCTTTTATACATGTCAAAGGAGGAAAAGAAGTAGATCAATCCTCTTGTGTTTTCTTTGAAGAGAGGAGGAAATGGTTTAATTTGGACAGGTATGATGCTCATAGAAATTCTGATAAAAGAATTCCTCAGTGGACAGAAGGTGAACACACTTTTAAAATTTCAGTACTGTTTCTTGGCTTCATTATTAATAGACTTTGCATTTGATTAAGAAGAGGATACACAGAGTTAAGAATGTAAAATTTTTGATGTAACACTGTGAAAGGGTGAAGTGAATCCTCAAAACTGCATTTTTTTAAAGCAGGAAGGAAAAGGAATACACCAAAATAACTTACAAAAATGATGTCTCCATGTATGGTTGTCCAAAAATGTCCTATATTATAAATATTTCAAAAGGCTCCAGCTTACATCAGTTGTTCTGGAGGAAGAAGGCTAGAAATGTGGTTGTTCTCTGGTATGTAGATTTTCCCTTGAGTACAAAGATTGATTTGTACTCAAAGGCAGAGCTGGTAAAATAATGGAAAATTAAAATGGGAAAGAAGAGGAGAGAATCCAGAAATGTTGCAAGGTTGTAAAGCGGACATGGAAAACCCCTGCCAATATTTTAAGCTCCGAATTTAGTTTAAAATGAATCTAAAGGTATTTTTAAAATTAAAAGAAGTCACAACAAAAAAATAAGCAGTTTGGACAGATGGGAAACAGAATTGAGCTAATCCCATTTTGACCTCCACGACAGAAAGATATGGTGACAAAGAGATAAGCCCTAGAATCAGACATATCTGACTCCAACAGTTGCTGGCTGTGTAATCTTGTGCAAATTATTCAACCATTTAAAATTTTTGATTTACTTACCTATAAAATGGAGAGAATAACTTTGCCTATGTTATGTGACTTTTTTGAAGATTATATGTAATAATGCTTAGGTTTGTTAAAGTGCTTAGAAGAATGCTCAGAGTAAAGGCTCAAGAGAGATTAGCTACTTCATTTATATACAATTATTCTTTCTAGCCTGTGCACTGATTCCTTATTATTCCTTGCACAAGCCAGATATACTTCTGCCTCGGTATTTGTACAGTATGTTCCCTCTGTAATTTCCCCCCCCCCCAAGATGTTCCTGTGGTTCACTCTCTCAGAACCCTCACATCCTTATTCAAATGTCACCTGACTATCCTATTTAAAAATGCAAACATACTATTCTCTTTTCTCACTCTACCTTCTCCTCACTAGAAGTATGTCCACCAGGGCAAGGATTTTTATCTGATTAAATTTGTTGATGTATGCCTAGCATCTGAAACAAAGCCTAGCACATAGAAGGTGTTTGATAAATTATTATTAATAGAGTGGTCAACTTTGTCAAATAATGCTAATATCAAAATGAAATACTGCTTCACTGGCTTTTCCCATTCCGTTGGTTTTTGGAGACTTAATATTCCTTCAAGTTTGCTTTTTTTTTTTTTTTTTTTTTCTGAGATGGAGTCTCGCTCTGTCACCAGGCTGGAGTACAGTGGTGCCATCTTGAGAGATGAAGCCAGCTGGGCTTCTGGGTCGGGTGGGGACTTGGAGAATTTTTCTGTCTAGCTAAAGGATTGTAAATGCACCAATCAGCACTCTGTGTCTAGTTAAAGGTTTGTAAATGCACCAATCAGTATTCTGTCAAAATGGACCAATCAGCACTCTGCAAAATGGACCAATCATCTCTCTGTAAAATGGACCAATCAGCAAGATGTGGGTGGGGCCAAATAAGGGAATAAAAGCAGGCCACCCCTAGCCAGCAGTGGCAATCCCTTCGAGTCCCCTTCCACACTGTGGAAGGTTTGTTCTTTTGCTGTTCGCAATAAATCCTGCTGCTACTCACTCTTTGGGTTCACACCACCTTTATGAGCTGTAACACTTACTGCAAACATCTGCAGCTTCACTCTTGAAGTCAGTGAGACCACAAACCCACCAGAAGGAAGAAACTCCAGACACGTCCGAACATCAGAAGGAACAAACTCTGGACACACCATCTTTAAGAACTGTAACACTCACCACAAAGGTCCGTGGCTTCATTCTTGAAGTCAGTGAGACCAAGAGCCCACCAATTCTGGACACATTTTGGCGACCACGAAGGGACTATTGCCATGGTACTCACAAGCAGTGAGTACCATCAGACCCCTTTTGCTTGCTATTCTGTCCTATTTTTCCTTAGAATTCCTTAGAATTCGGGGGTTAAATACCAGGCACCTGCTGGTGACTAGTGTGACTGCTGGACTAAAGACATAGGTGTCAGGCTTTCTGGGAAAGAGCTCTCTAATAACCCCCGACTCTTCGGAGTTGGGAGCGTTGGTTTGCCTGGAACCAGCTTCCGCTTTTCCTGTATTTTTGGGCTGAGCCAAGGGTCGACAGAGAGGAAAGCCATTCAGCTCCAGGGTCCCGATAACAAGATGGTTGACCCTGTGGCCATGAGTGGAACTCTCAAAGTCATGTTGCCCAAGTGAGACTCACCCATCTATTCTATCTACCCTGACCCTTGCCTCCTGGGTCCTAATGCCTGTCAGACAAACTTCCTTTTGCCTCTCTTCTCCAAGGCTAGTCCCGCTTCTAAAAACCACTCCCTGTCTCTGGTGCTTTTCTAGTTTCTTCTATAAAAATGATTTCTAGTATAAACTTCAGGACTCTGTTACCTTCTTTAGGCACCTGGGCTCACCAATCAGAAAGACATAATTTTTGCCCAAAACCCTGTCGCAGGGGAGACTATCTGGAATTTTAGGATCCCTCCTCAAACCAGCAGGCCTAACAAAAGCTACTCCTGAAGCTAGGATATGGGGAGCCTCAGAAATTGTATCTTTCCTATTCATATAAATGAGGACAAAAGATGTCACTCTTCCAACCCTGAAGATCCCTTCCCTCCCTCAGGGTAAGGCCCTCCACTTCATTTTTGGGGCATAACATCTTTATAGGACATGGGTTAAGTCCCAATACTAACAGGAGAACACTTAGGACTCTAACAGGTTTTTGAGAATGCGTCGGTAAGGGCCACTAACTCTGATTTTTCTCAGTCCTCTTTGTGGTCTAAGAGGACAGGCAAGGATGCAGGTTTTTGAGAATGTGTCGGTAAGGGCCACTAAATCTGACCTTCCTCGGTCCTCCTTGTGGCCTGGGAGGAAGACTATTGTTTCTGCTGCTGCGTTGGTGAGTGCAACTATTCCGATCAGCAGGGCCCAGGGACCGTTGTGGGTTCTTGGGCAGGGGTTGTTTCTGCTGCTGCATTGGTGAGTGCAACTATTCTGATCAGCAGGGTCCAGGGACCATTGTGAGTTCTCGGGCAGGGGGAGAAACAAAACAAACCAAAACCATGGGTGGTTTTGTTTTTCAGATGGGAAACACTCAGGCATCAACAGGCTCACCCTTGAAATACATCCTAAGTCATTGGGGCCAATTTGACCCGCAAACCCTGAAAAAGAGGCAGCTCATTTTTTTCTGCACTATAGCCTGGCCCCAATACTCTCTCTCTGGTGGGGAGAAATGGCCACAAGAGGGAAGTACAAATTACAATACTATCCTGCAGCTTGACCTTTTCTGTAAGAGGGAAGGCAAATGGAGTGAAGTACCTTATGTCTAAGATTTCTTTTCATTGAAGGAGAATCCACAACCATGCAAAGCTTGCAATTTACATCCCACAGGAGGATCTCTCAGCTTACTCCCATATTCTAGCCTCTCTACAGCTCCCCTTCCTATTAATGATAAGCCTCCTCTAATCTCCCCTGCCCAGAAGGAAATAAGCAAAGAAATCTCCAAAGGACCACAAACCCCCCTGGGCTATTGGTTATGTTCCCTTCAAGCTGTAGGGGGAGGAGAATTTGGCCCAACCCTAGTACATGTCCCCTTCCCCCTCTCTGATTTAAAGCAGATCAAGGCAGACCTGGGGAAGTTTTCAGATGATCCTGATAGGTACACAGATGTCCTACAGGGTCTAGGGCAAACCTTCGGTCTCACTTGGAGAGATGTCATGCTATTGTTAGATCAAACCCTGGCCTTTAATGAAAAGAATGCAACTTTAGCTGCAGCCTGAGAGTTTGGAGATACCTGGTATCTTAGTCAAGTACATGATAGAATGAGAGCTGAAGAAAGTGATAAATTCCCTACCAGTCAGTAAGCTGTCCCCAGTATGGATCCACACTGGGACCTTGACTCAGATCATGAGGACTGGAGTTGTAAACATCTGTTGACCTGTGTTCTAGAAGGACTAAGGAGAATTGGGAAAAAGCGCATGAATTACTCAATGATGTCTACCATAACTCAGGGAAAGGAAGAAAATCCTTCTGCCTTCCTCAGCGGCCAGGGGAGGCCTTAAGAAAATATACTCTCCCATCACCTGACTCACTTGAGGGTCAATTGATACTAAAAGATAAGCTGCGGATATCAGGAGAAAGCTCTAAAAGCGTTCAGGAGCCTTGGGTCCTGAACAAAATCTGGAGGCATTATTAAACCTGTCAACTTCGGTGTTCTATAATAGGAACCAAAAGGAACAGGCCCAAAAGGAAAAGTGAAATCAGAGAAAGGCCGCAGCCTTAGTCACGGCTCTCAGACAAACAAACCTTGGTGGTTCAGAGAGGACAGAAAATGGAGCAGGACAATCACCTGGTAGGGCTTGTTACCAGTGCAGTTTGCAAGGACACTTTAAAAAAGATTGTCCAGTGAGAAACAAGCCACCCCCTCATCCATGCCCGCTATGCCAAGGCAATCACTGGAAGGTGCACTGCCCCAGATGACAAAGCTTCTCTGGGTCAGAAACCCCTAACCAGATGATTCAACAACAGGACTGAGGGTGCCCAGGGCAAGTGCCAGCTCATGTCATCACCCTCAATGAGCCCCGGGTACCTTTAACTGTTGAGGGCCAGGAAATTGACTTCCTCCTGGACACTGCTGCAGCTTTCTCAGTATTAATCTCCAGTCCTAGATGACTGCCCTCAAGGTCCGTTACCATCCAGGGAATCCTGGGACAGCCTGTAACCAGGTATTTCTCCTACCTCCTCAGTTGTAATCTGAGAGACTTTGCTCTTTTCACATGCCTTTCTTGTTATGCCTGAAAGTCCCACACCCTTATTAGGTAGGGATATATTAGCCAAAGCTGGAGCTATTATCTACATGAATATGGGGAACAAGTTACCCATTTGTTGTCCCCTACTTGAGGAGGGAATCAACCCTGAAGTCTGGGCATTAGAAGGACAATTTGGAAAGGCAAAAAATGCCCGCCAAGTTCAAATCAGGGTAAAAGATCCCACCACTTTTCCTTATCAAAGGCAATTTCCCTTAAGACCTGAAGCTCATAAAAGATTACAGGATATTGTTAAACATTTAAAAGCTCAAGGCTTAGTAAGGAAATGCAGCAGTCCCTGCAACACCCCAATTCTAGGAGTATGAAAACCAGATTGTCAGTGGAAACTAGTGCAAGATCTTAGACTCATCAATGAGGCAGTAATTCCTCTATATCCAGTTGTACCCAACCCCTATACTCTGCTCTCTCAAATAACAGAGGAAGCAGAATGATTCACTGTTCTGGACCTCAAGGATGCCTTCTTCTGTATTCCCCTCCACTCTGACTTCCAGTTTCTCTTTGTCTTTGATAATCCCACAGACCACACGTCCCAACTTATATGGATGGTCTTGCCACAAGGGTTTAGGGATAGCCCTCACCTGTTTGGTCAGGCACTGGCCCAAGATCTAGGCCACTTCTCAAGTCTAGGCACTCTGGTCCTTCAGTATGTGGATAATTTATTTTTGGCTACCAGTTTGGAAGCCTCGTGCCAGCAGGCTACTCTAGATCTCTTGAACTTTCTAGCTAATCAAGAGTACAAGGCGTCTATGTTGAAGGCCCAGCTTTGCCTACAGCAGTTCGAATATCTATGCCTAATCTTAGTCAGAGGGACCAGGGCCCTCGGCAAGGAATGAATACAGCCTATACTGGCTTATCCTCACCCTCAGACATTAAAACAGTTGCAGGGGTTCCTTGGAATCACTGACTTTTGCCAACTATGGATCCCCAGATACAGTGAGATAGTCAGGCCCCTCTATACTCTAATCAAGGAGACCCAGAGGGCAAATACTCATCTAGTAGAATGGGAACCAGGGGCAGAAACAGCCTTCAAAACCTTATAGCAGGCCCTAGTACAAGCCCCAGCTTTAAGCCTTCCCACAGGACAAAACTTCTCTTTATACATCAGAGAGAGCTGGGATAGCCCTTGGAGTCCTTGCTCAGACTTGTGGGACAACCCCACAACCAGTGGCATACCTAAGTAAGGAAATTGATGTAGTAGCAGAAGCCTGGCCTCACTGGCCTCACAAGGGTAGTTGTGGTGGTGGCTGTCTTAGTGTCAGAGGCTATCAAACTAATGCAAGGAAAGGATCTCACTGTCTGGACTACTCATGATGTAAATGGCATACTAGGTGCCAAAGGAAGTTTATGGCTATCAGACAACTGTCTGCTTAGATACCAGGCACTACTCCTTGAGGGACTGGTGCTTCAAGTGTGTACGTGTACAGCCCTCAGCCCTGCCACTTTTCTCCCAGAGGATGGGGAGCCGGTTGAGCATGGCTGCCAACAGGTTGTAGTCCAGAGTTATGCCGCCCGAGATGATCTCTTAGAAGTCCCCTTAGCTAATCCTGACCTTAACCTATATACCAATGGAAGTTCATTTGTGGAAAATGGGATACGAAGGGCAGGTTATGCCATAGTTAGTGATGTAACCGTACTTGAAAGTACGCCTCTTTCCCCAGGGGCCAGCACCCAGTTAGCAGAACTAGTGGCATTCACCCGAGCCTTAGAACTGGGAAAGGGAAGAAGAATAAATGTGTATACAGATAGTAAATATGCTTATCTAATCCTACATGCCCATGCTGTAATATGGAAAGAAAGAGAGTTCATAACCTCTGGGGGAACCCCCATTAAATAGCACAAGGAAATCAAGGAGTTATTGCATGCAGTGCAAAAACCCAAGGAGGTGGCAGTCTTACACTGCCCAAGCCATCAAAAAGCGGGAGGAAAGGGGAGAACAGCAGGACAAATGGCTGGCAGAGGCAGGGAAAGATCAGCAGAAAGGAAAGAGAGAAAAAGAAAGTCAGAGAGAGAGAAAGGAAGAGACAGACAGACAAAGAGAGAAAGAAACAAAGAGAAAGACAGGAAGTCAGAGAAAAGGAGACAGAGACAGAGATAAAGAGGGAGTCAGAAAGAGAGAAAGAGAGGAAGAGACAAAGGAGTCAAAGAGAAAAAAAGAGAGATGGAAGTAGTAAAGAAAAAACAGTGTACCCTATTCCTTTAAAAGCCAGGGTAAATTTAAAACCTATAATTGATCATTGAAGGTCTTTCTGTAACCCTATAACACTCCAATACCACCTTATTGTCCATGTAGACAAGGGCATAGCCCGAAAGCACTGAGGCCACTGACAACCCATAGCCTTCCTATCAAAAATCTTTAACCCAGCAGGTTTTCTAACAGGGAATCTAAATCTTAATTGATTAGCATACAAAGGTCCCACCAGATCAGGGAGGAACTCCCTTCAGGACAGGATGATACATGTTTCCTCCTGGGCAATTAAGGGAAAAAGACACAATGTGTATTCACTAAGTGATAAGGAAACTCTTGTAGAAGCAGAGTTAGGAAAATTGTCCAATAATTGGTCTACTCAAACATGCAAGCCGTTTGCACTCAGCCAAACCTTAAAATACTTACAGAATCAGGAAGGAGCCATCTATATCAATTTTAGGTTAATATGGACTGAATGAGGTCTTATTAATAGCGAAGAATACTTGAAATCCCAAACTTACAAGGTTTTCAACAAAAGTAAAGTTTGCTAAAAATTAAGAGTGTAAACATATATTATCCTAACTTCTAATGTTATGGAAATCAGACCCTATCAGTACCCCTCAAAACTTAAGTCCATCAGTGCAGAGCCATACAACTAATACCCCTACTTCTAGGGTTAGGAATGGCTACTGCTACAGGAACTGGAATAGCCAGTTTATCTACTTCATTATCCTACTACCACAAACACTCAAAGGATTTCTAGACAGTTTGCAAGAAATAACAAAATCTATCCTTACTCTACAATCCCAAATAGACTCTTTAGCAGCAGCGACTCTCCCAAACCGCCGAGGCCTAGACCTCCTCACTGCTGAGAAAGGAGGACTCTGTGCCTTCTTAGGGGAAGAGTGTTGTTTTTACACTAACCAGTCAGTGGTAGTATGAGATGCCGCCCGGCATTTACAAGAAAAGGCTTCTAAACTCAGACAATGCCTTTCAAAACTCTTATACTAACCTCTAGAGTTGGGCAACATGGCTTCTCCCCTTTCTAGGTCCCATGGCAGCTATCTTGCTGTTACTTGCCTCTGGGCCCTATATTTTTAACCTTCTTATCAAATTTGTTTCCTCTAGAATTGAGGATATTAAGCTACAGATGGTCTTACAAATGGAACCCCAAATGAGTTAAACTAACAACTTCTACCAAAGTTGTTAGTTGACATTGACCGACCCACTGGCCCTTCCAGTGGCCTAAAGAGTTCCCCTCTGGAGGACTCTACAACTGCGGGGCCCTTTCTTCGCCCCGTCCAGCAGGAAGTAGCTAGAGTGGTCATTGGCCAAATTCCCAACAGCAGTTGGGGTGTCCTGTTTAGAGGGGAGATTGAGAGGTGAAGCCAGCTGGGCTTCTGGGTCAGGTGGGGACATGGAGAACTTTTCTGTCTAGCTAAAGGATTGTAAATGGACCAATCAGTACTCTGTGTCTAGCTAAAGCTTTGTAAATGCACCAATCAGCATTCTGTCAAAACGGACCAATCAGCACTCTGTAAAACCGACCAGTCGGCTCTCTGTAAAATGGACCAATCAGCAGGATGTGGGTGGGGCCAAATAAGGGAATAAAAGCAGGCCCACCCAACCAGCAGTGGAAACCCGCTTGGGTCCCCTTCTACACTGCGGAAGATTTGTTCTTTTGCTCTTCGCAATAAATCTTGCTGCTGCTCACTCTTTGAGTCCACGCTACCTTTATGAGCTGTAACACTCACCATGAATGTCTGCAGCTTCACTCCTGAAGTCAGTGAGATCACGAACCCACTGGGAGGAACGAACAACTCCAGATGTGCTGCCTTTATGAGCTGTGACACTGACTGTGTAGGTCTGCAGCTTCACTCCTGAAGTCAGCAAGACCACGAACCCACCAGAAGGAAGAAACTCTGGACACGTCTGAACATCAGAAGGAACAAACTCCAGACACACCATCTTTAAGAACTGTAACACTCACCACGAGGGTCCGCAGTTTCATTCTTGAAGTCAGTGAGACACCAATTTCGGACACAATCTGGGCTCACTGCCACCTCCACCTCCAGTGTTCAAGCAATTCCCCTGCCTCAGCCTCCCAAGTAGCTGGGACTACAGGCATGTGCCACCATGCCCAGCTAATTCT
This sequence comes from Theropithecus gelada, assembly GCF_003255815.1. Taxonomy (NCBI): domain Eukaryota; kingdom Metazoa; phylum Chordata; class Mammalia; order Primates; family Cercopithecidae; genus Theropithecus; species Theropithecus gelada. Next base: position 44,818,989 of record NC_037680.1, read on the forward strand.
TTTTTTTTTTTTTTTGTATTTTAGTAGAGACAGGGTTTCACCATGTTGGTCAGGATGGTCTCAATCTCCTGACCTCGTGATCTGCCCACCTCAGCCTCCCAAAGTGCTGGGATTACAGGCATAAGCCATCATGCCCGGCCTCAAGTTTGCTTTTAATGTTTATTTTAGCTTTGTTGTATTGGTATTTTCTCACAAATTAGTGCAAAATATGCTATTCATCTTCTTAAGTCATCATACCTCATTCATCCCCTAGTAGGCTGCCATTTTTCAATAACCATTCATTAACTTTATTGAGCTTCTGAATTGATTACTAAGCAAAAAGAGTTGTTGCTTTTCTATGGCAAGAGAATTAAGATAAGCCAAATCAGGCCAGGCATGGTGGTTTATACCTGTAATCTCAGCTCTTTGGGAGGCTGAGACAGGAGGATTACTTGAAGCTAGGAGTTCAAGACCAGCCTGGGCAACATAGTGAGTCCCCACATCTACAAAAACGTCAAAAATTAGCCAGGTATGGTTGTATGCATGTGTAGTTCTAGCTACCTGGGTGGTTGAAGTGAAAGGATAGCTTAAGCCCAGGAGTTCAGGACTGCATGAGCTATAATTATGTCACTGCTCTCCAGCCTAAACAACACAGTAAGACCCTGTCAATTAAAAAAAAAAAGAAAAAAAAGAAAAGTCAACGGGAAACTTTCTGTCCATTGCCACGCTCTCTTTGCTGCCAAGAGAACCCCGACTTTCTAACTGTACAATTCAAGAAACAGGCACTATAGAGAAAACACATCCATTAAAAAAACTGGATTAGAGAAAAGGGCGAAAAGGATGGGGGAAGGGGACAAGGTGTAATTATAATAGGACAATCACAATTGTCAACCATATTCTGATTATTTATGTCCCAGAAATCATACCTAACACTTAAAATACATTACATTATTTTATTTAAAAATCTTCACAACAGTACATTGTAAAATAAAGACTAATTGTATTGTTTGTAACTCAAAGCATAAATGCTTGAAGGAATGGACACCCCATTCTCCATGATGTGTTTATTTTACATTGCAAGCCTTTATCAAAACATCTCATGTACCCCAAAATATATACACCTACTGTGTATCCACAAAATTTTAAAATAAGAAAGTAAAAAAAAAATCACAACACTATGATAGGGTACTATTATTACCATTTGATGGATAAAGTGGTGAAGCCTGGAAAATTTGAGGAACTTGTTTAAGGTCATATGGCTGGCAAGATGGAGAATCAGGATGCAAACCCTAAGCTCTCTAACCCCTGAACCCATGGCCAATCACCATGCTATCCTAATGCCTTGCAAGACTGGAAAGGTGAGAATGAGCTATCCTGAAGGGGAGAGCTAGGAGAAGGTATTACTCCACCTCAGACAATTTTATTTCAGCAAAAGCGCTAGTAGTTTTACAATCCGTCCATCATTAAGTGTTTATGGAGATTCTACAAAGTATAAGGCAGTGAGAAGGGCTCTGAATAGGCACAAAAGCATATTAGACATGGTTCTTGTCCTCAAATTGGAGAAATAAAACACAGACAATAAACGATGATGATTGAAAAGAAATATTAACAGTTTAATTCATTAGAGCAAGAGTTGGGGAACTTTTTCTATAAGCAGCCAGATAGTAAATATTTTTGGCTTTGTGGTCATATAGTCTGTGTCACAATGACTCACCTCTGCCATTGAAGCACAAATGCAGCTATAGACAAAACATAAAGAATGTGGCTGTGTTCCAATAAAACTTTATTTATAAAAACAGTTAATAGGCTGCATGCCATGGTTTGCCAAACCTTTTTTTAAGTAAAAACTCTGAGACAATATATGGTGTATTTCTGAATTAGATTTTGGGATATTAGGTGCACTGGGAAGTTAAGAGGTAGGAGAAGAAAGTGGAGTCAAGGAAGAAGTAAAGAGGAGGGGACAAGGAAGGAGAAGGAGAAGCAGAAGAGAGTAGCGTCATGGAAACCTAAGAAAAGGGATGGTGTGATTATGAAGGTTCCAAGGATGGTGAAGACTTCAGGTGGGCCTCAAAGGACAAGTAGGATTTTTGGAAAATGGGAAAATTATAAGAAAGACACCACTTAGGTTTAGGACCCATTGAGGATCAAGGTTTTTTGGATGAATCTGGAAAATAAAGATTTATGGAGAGGAGGATGGTTTTGTGTGGAAGCAAAGCTGGCACTAGAAATTCTGCATTTGAAAGCGATTAGGGCAAATGCTTGCAGCTACAATGCCTCTTCCTCCAAGATGGCACAAGGTCTTTCCTATTGCTCCAACTCAGGCATGCCTGACTCTTTTCTCCACCCCATCTAACCTTGTGTGGAGCTTTCTTCGCCCTGCTTCCTTAGATTAAGTGACAAACATTCCTCTCTCTTCATTTTCCATATCTTAGAGCAGTCAACTTTACTTAGGCTATATTTTAGACAAATTCATGTTTCTTACTAGCCAGTGGATTTTTTTGCCCCCAGTTTTTTTATTCCTTTGATTTTTCAATTTCTCTGAAGGAAAACACAGCCAAAATAAATTATACTCTTCGGTTTCTGTTTTTTGTGGTTATTTCATTCACAAGTAGTAATTTGATACACTCACAGAATGTTAGCCCCTGGAAGGTTTCTGAGATCATTTAGTTTAACTCATTCATCTTACAGCAAAAATTAAAAATGAGGCCCAGAGCAGAAGAAGGGACTTTCCAAAGCCTCATAATTCTTACCATTTACAACAGTCTTTTAAGAAACTTTTTAATTAACTTTTTTTATTGGAAAATGTAACACAATTACATGTTCTAATAAAACAAAGGTAAGCATAATAATTACTGACCAGACTGAACATCACTAGAGCAAAAATAGAGTAAAGCTAGGCCCTTTCCAAATTACTCCGAACTTCCTGAAGCAAACATGGGCTTGACTTTTTTAAACTGTGGTAAAATATATATAACATCAACTTTACCATTTTAACCATTTTTAAGTGTACAATTCAGTAGCATTAAGTGTATTCACGTGGTTGTGCAGGCATCACTACCATTCACCTCCAGAGCTTTTTCATCATCCCAAACTGAAGCTTTGCACCCATTAAACTCTAACTCTTCAGATATTCTTGATTAAGAATTTCCCAGATGTTTTAGAGTTCTGGTCTTTCCAAAGATTAAAAAAAATGTTTAAAGCAAGGTAGTGATTTGTGCATGTATTAGTTGAAGGGAAAAGGGTGAGAATAGAAAGAAGCTACTTGATAATGCTTTATAATCTCAAAAACCGCAATTACTTTTGCACCAACCTAATAATATTTAGAGGCTTTTGAACATCTATGGCAGCCTTACAAGAGAATTAGGGCTGAAACTGATAACCGTTTTCATGTTAAAAGACAAAGAAAATAACCTAAATGCCTAGCATTTGGAAGTGCCAATAAAGTCCCTTTTCAGGAACTCTCTAGAATCAGAGCATGTGCTACAGAACACATTCTACCAGACCCTAAGGCTTCCTCTCTGGGACCCAAAGTCAAGAGCCATAATCCCTCAGTAACTGATTCCAAACAAACTACAGAATAATATGTTTTACAATTTAAAAACATGACTTGTAGCCCTAGCCTTTCAATATTTTATTACTCTTAGTAATGGAATGTTCACAGCTCCCTCATCTGAGTAGTTTCTCATCACAGATAATAATTGCTATTTTTCTCTTGCCAACTACATAAATAATGGATTTTTTTTTTCCTACTTACAGAGTTCAGGAGCACAGAAGGGCCCAGACATGTTAGGGAGAATTTCAGGAGGTGCAAGGTGGGAGAGGAAGTAGGTAGAGGCTGGCAGCAAATATCATCCTTCTCTCACCCCGTTCCTCCTTCAGAACATGTGCCTTCAGGGGAAACCAAATTACAAAGGAATACTCTGAGCAGAGAGAATACCCAAGTGCATGATCATATTCATATACTACTATTTGTCTTAGACATAATTGCATGTGTGCTCAAGTGAATACGAAGATTCAAAGTACCAGTGATGCTATTATCAAGACAACTCCATTCTGAGTTTCATTAATTAAACCAGGGCCACAAGCATAACAAAAAAATGAAAAGTCAAAGCCAATTAAAAGCCACTCCTATCCTGCCTTAAGGGACTATGTCCCTGTGTTTCCTCTATTCTGAAAAATACAGCCTTCTCCTTCTCGGGTATCTGAGGTTTCAGTAATTCTCCAGGCTGCAGTTTGACTGCATCTGAATGCCTAAAAAAATAGAAATTAGCTATATTTTTAAAGGAGTCTCCATTCTTTCGTTGACCTCCAGAAAACACTTGGAGTTAGCACCTTCTTTATTAGTAACATTACATTTGAAATTGTTTTGAAATAAAAAACATCTCTTCCATTCTCCTCAGTTTCACCCTTATCATCATCCCTGAGACATATTCCTCCTATACTGCTCATGTTCTGTCAGACCCCAAGTCATATTGCCTTTACTTCTTTTTTTTTTTTTTCTCTCAACTTTGATTTTAGGTTTAGGGATTACATGTGCAGGTTTGTTACATGTAGATTGCATGTCAATGAGATTTGGTGTATGAATAATCCTGTCCCCTGAGTAGTGAGCATAGCAGTCAAGAGGTAGTTTTTCAACCCATGCCCTTCTCCTATTCTTCCACCTCAAGTATTCCCCAGTGTCCCTATTGTTGTCATCTTTGTGTCCATGTGTATTCATTGTGCACCTTCTGTTTATAAGTGAGAACATGTAGTATTTGGTTTTCTCTTCCTGCATTACTTAGGATAATGGCCTCCAGCTGCATCCATGTTGCTGCAGGGACATGATTTCGTTTTTATAATTGCATAGGATTCCATTGTACATATGTATCACATATGCTTTATTCAGTCCACTGTTGATGGGCATCTAGGTTGATTCCATGTCCTTGCTATTGTGAATAGTGCTGCAATGAATATATGGGTGCATGTGTCTTTTTAGTGGAACAACTTATATTCCTTTGGGTATATACCCAGTAGTGGGATTGCTGGGTCAAATGGTAGTTCTAAGTTCTTTGAGGAATCTCAATACTGCTTTCCACAGTACCTGAACAAATTGACTTTCCCACCAACAATGTGTAAGTGTTCCTTTTCTCCACAAGCTTGCCAACATCTGTTGTTTTCTGACTTTTTAATCATAGCCATTCTGACTCATCTGAGATGGTATCTCATTATGGTTTTGATTTGCATTTTTCTAATGATTAGTGGTAATGAGTATTTTTTCATATGTATTTAGTTCCATGTATATCTTTTGAGAAGTGACTGTTCATGTCCTTTGCCCATTTTAAAATTGGATTATTTGCTTTTTGTTTGTTGAATTGAGTCCCTTCTAGATTTTGGATGTTAGACCTTTGTCAGATGTATTGTTTGTGGCTATTTTCTCCCATTCTGTACGTTGTCTGTTTACTCTGTTGATAGTTTCTTTTGCTGTGCCAAAGTTCTTTGGTTTAGTTAGGGCCTCCTTGTCAATTTCTGTTTTTGTTACAATTGCTTTTGGCATCTTCATCATGAAACCTTTGCCAGGACCTATGTCCAGATGGTATTTCCTAGGTTTTCTTTTAGGGGTTTTATAGTTGAAAAGGTCTTACATTTGAATCTTTAATCTATCTTAATTTTTATATGTGATAAAAAGAATGGGTCCAGTTTCAGTCTTCTGTATATGGCTAACCAGTTATCCCAGCAGCATTTATTGAATAGGGAATCATTTCCCCAGTGCTTGTTATTGTCAACTTTGTCGAAGATCAGGTGGTTATAGGTGTGTGTTTCCAGGTTCTCTATTCTGTTCCATTGGTCTATGTGTCTGTTTTTGTGCCAGTATACTGCTGTTTTGATTAATGTATAGTTCTAAGTCAGGTAGTATGATGCCTCTTAGCCTTTTTTTTTTTTTTTTTTGCTTAGGATTGCTTTGGTGATTCAGGCTCTTTTTTGGTTTACATGAATTTTAGAATAGTTTTTTCTAAATCTATGAAAAATGACATTAGTAGCTTGTTAGGAATAGCATTAAATCTGTAAATTTCCTTGAGCAGTATGTCCATTTCAACAATATTGATTTTTCCTATCCATGAGCATGGAATGATTCTCTATTTTGTGTTATCGCTGATTTCTTTTGTATGTTATTTCAGTCATTTCAGCCCTGATTTTGGACATTTATTTTCTTCTGCTAGCTTTGGGGTTTGTTTTCTCTTGTTTTTGTAGTTCCTCTAGGTGTAATGTTAGGTTGTTAATTTTAGATCTTTCTAAATTCTTGATGTGGGTGCTTAGTGCTATAAATTTTCCAATTAACATTGTTTTAGCCATGTCCCCAAAATTCCAGCATGTTTTATCTCCGTTTTCATTAGTTTTAAAGAATTTTTTGATTTCTGCCTTAATTTTGTTCCTTACCCAAAAGTCATTGAGAAGCAGGTTGTTTAACTTCCATGTGATCGTGTGGTTTTGAGAGATCTTCTTGGTATTGATTTCTATTTTTATTCACCTATGTTTCCAGAAAGTGGTTGGCATGATTTCAATTTTTTAAAATTTATTAAGATGTACTTTATGGCTGAGCATGTGGTCAACCTTAGAATATGTGCCATGTGCAGATAAGAAAAATCTTTATTCTGTTGTTGGATGGAGTGTTCTGTAGATGTTTATTATGTTCAATTGGTCAAGTGTCAAGTTTAAGTCCAGGGTATCTTTGTTAGATTTTTGCCTCAATGATCTAACACTATCAGTGGGGTATTGAAGTATCCCACTATTCTTGTGCAGTTATCTAAATCTCTTAGTAGATATCTATGACCTTGTTTTATGAATCTGGGTGTTCCAGTGTTGGATGCATACATATTTAGGTTACTTAAGTGTTCTTGTTGAACATTTTATAATTATGTAATGCCTTTTTTGGGGTCCTTTTTTGACCACTGTTGGTTTAAAGTCTGTTTTATCTGATATAAGAATGGCAACTCCTGCTCCTTCTGGTTATCTATTTGCCAGATAGATCTTTCTTCATTGCTTTACTTTGAGTCTCTGGATGTTGTTACTTGTGAGATGGGTCTCTTGGAGACAGCAGATAGTTAGGTCTTGCTTCCTTCTCCATTTTGCCACTCTATGCTTTTTAAGTAGGGCATGTGGCCCATTTACATTCAAGGTCAATATTTATATGTGAGGATTTGATCCTGTCATTGTGTTGTTAACTGGTTGTTATGTAGACTTGATTGTATAATTGTTTTACAGTAACAATGGGCTATGTATTTAGTTGTGTTTTCACGGTAGCAGGTATCATTCTTTCATTTCCATGTTTAACATTCCCTTTAGGACCTCTTCTAAGGCAGGTCTAGTGATCATGAATTCCCATAGCATTTGCTTGTCTGAAAAGGATTTTACTTCTCTTATAAAGGTTAGTTTGGTGGGATATGCAATTCTTTATTGGGATTTCTTTTCTTTAAAAATGCTGAAAATAGGCCCCCAATCTCTTCTGGATTGTAAGGTTTCTGCTGAAAGCTTCATTGTTAGCCTGATAGAGTTCCCTTAAGTGACCGGCCTCTTCTCTCTAACTGCCTTTAAGATTTTTTTTTTCTTTCATGTTAACCTTGGAGAATCTGATGACTATGTGTCTTGGGGATGGTCATCCTGTATAGTATCTCACAGGGGTTCTCTGAATTTCTTGAATTTGCATGTTGACTTGTCTAGCAAGATTGGGGAAAATTTTGTGGATTATATCCTCAAATATGTTTACCAAGTGGCTTGGTCTTCTTTTTCAGGAATGCCAATGAGTCATAGATTTGGTCTCTACATAATCCCATATTTCTTGGATGTTTTGTTCATTTTTAAAAATTATTTTTCTTTGTTTTTGTCTGCCTGAGTTGCTTCAAAGGAGCAGTTTTTAAGCTCTGAGATTCCTTCCTCTGCTTGGTATATTCTATTGTTAATGCTTCCAGTTGTATTATAAAATTTCTATAGTGAAGTTTTCATGTCCAGAAGCTCAGTTTGGTTCTTTATTAAAATGGCTATGTTGTCTTTCAACTCTTGAATCATTTACTGTTTTCCTTGGATTGGCTTTCAACTTTCTCTTCTATTTCATTAGGCTTCCTTGCCATCCATATTCTGAATTCTATGTCTGACATTTTAATCTGCTTAAGAACCATTGCTGGGGAGCTAGTGTGATCATTTGGAGGTAAGAAGAAACTCTGGCTTTCAGAGTTTCTGGAGTTCTCACACTAGTTCTTTCTCCTCTGTGAGGGCTGATGTTCCTTTATCCTTTGAAGTTGTTATCCTTTGGATGGTGCCTTCTATTTTTGTGATCTTTATTATCCTTGAGGGTTTGAAAATGGTGCAAGTCAGGTATAGTGAAAAGTCTTCATTTCTGGATGCCTTTAGAGACCCAAAGCTCAGCTTTGCATTCCTGGTCTGTGTACTTTAACACAATGGGGCTGGAACTGAGCCTATGGCTTTGTCTTTTGGCTCCTTGAGGTCAAGCACTAGCTGTGCTGGAGTGGGCTAAGGTACTCCCAGACTGCTGGCAACAGTGCTCTGTTGGGGACTGCAGTCAAATGCACCCCAGTGGGGCAGCGTGGGGGTTATGAGTGAACATGCTCTGGCAGGGGGTTGTCAGCAAAAGTGCTGTGGTAGGGCAACAGGGGCTGCTGGCAACAGTGCTCAGCACAATGACTGAATCTATGCTGTGAGCTAGCACAGCGTGGCAGGCACTCTAGGAGGGACCAGCAGACAGGGGGGCATGCAAATCAGACTCAGCCCATTCCCACAGGAAAGACAGCCCTGCTCTCTTCAGGTCTAGCACATAATAAAGGCCAAGGCCACTCAGAGGAGTTTGGAGAACGGTGGGGGATTGGCATCTATGGCCATGTTCTACTGCAGCTGTCCCTGCACCAAACCACCTGGGCCTCATGTAGATTCAAGCTCAGTCTCTGCTTACTCTCCAGGCAGTGCCCCCTGCCAACTCAAATGTCCACTGGGGTCATGGGATTTCCTGTAGCTAGGATCCCAGAGGTCTGTGGTGTCAGGGGTATGCCCCACATTTATTTCACTTGCCCCTTCTTTGGGAGTTGCTCAGGGTCAGGAACAAGTCCTGGTGCTCAGCAACCCCATGTAGAATTCCCAGCTTCCTCCGGCTTCAACCCTGGTGTCTGTGTCATTTCTCTCTCCACTCTTAGTATGTTGTTTCTGAAGATCTATTTGGAGTATGTCAGTCGGCTTGATATTCTGATTTCTCTCAATGGGAGAAGTTCTTCCTGGCTGCATCTAGATGGCCACCTTGTCCCAAGTGTCACCTTTACTTCTTAAAAGACGCTTGCATTTTCTCTCCTTTTTGTTCCCAGTGCCACAGCTCTTTTACTCATTTGTCCCACTGTAATAACCTCCTGCTTCTTATCTCTTTATTTTTCCGTCCTTATCAGACTTTATTATCAGTTTTCTTCCCTTGGGAAAACCAAACAATCTAAACTCATAATTGTGTTTCCTTTAAGCCTTTCCACTTGTGAAACTTGTTCTTAAGCCAGTCTTTTCTTACCAATTCCAGATTCTATCATTATTATTATCATCATCATCATCATCACCACCCTTGTTAATTTTTCTTTGTGTGACTCAGTTTTTGGCCACTTAAACTAGCAAAGAATCAATTTGTAATATAGTTTTCAAACTTGATACTGATAAATTATGGCCCCAAACCCCGTTTCTGAGAAGGAAAAAACATATAAGAAAAATCTCAAGTGCAATAGAGGTTATGAAAAGCATCTACATTGTGAGAATGAGATTTATTTTTTTTGCAGGCACAATAATCAGCATGTGGCTAACTCAAGATCTGATGGAAAAAGACAGATCCAGTGATACTTGAAAAGAGGTCTGTTAGAATGAGATTCCCATTTTTTTTTTTTTGACATGGGTTCAGATAACCTTCTCCTTTTAATTCATTGTTGTAGTCAGAATCTTGAAATTGTAGTTTGCCTTCCTTGTTTCAAAATCTCAGACTTTGCCAGAAGAGTGAAGGTGAAAGGCATCTATGATATGACAATATGATTCATCAAGAATCACAACTAAGCCACCATCCTTCACACATTTGGTGATCAGACTTGGAGTATTCTGGGGCTGGGTCTTTATTTTCCTGCATGTTGTGAACTTTTGACATGTATGTAACTTTTATTTCAAGAGGCAGAGAAATGCTGAATTTTACAGAAAATTCATTAATTCTCAATGAATTTTCTTTTTCATTATAGAAAATGCTTAATTCTCAATGGTCTTAAATTTCAAATATATGTGATTATTTTCTCTATACAACAGGCAGAGTAATCTTTTAAAAACAGAAACCAGTTCCTGTCAAATCCTATCAAATCCCCTTTGATTGAAGCCTCAAGACCTAGAACTACAGGAACCCAGTGGCCTGGGCCTTCTTTAATACATGCTGCCTTCTTCTTACCCCAGCTACTGTGATACTCTTTTACTTCCCCCAAAGGGGCAGCCCCAGAGCTCTTGCACACACTATTCCTCTTGTATAACTCATGACTTAGTTAATGTCTACTTAAACTCAGCTAAAATATTACTCCTTCAAAGTGTCTACCCTGACACGTTCTTTCCAAATCTAAATTAAAGCACTATAGCCATATTGTCTCATTTTAGCTTATACTCTTTCTTCAAATCCCTTAACAAAATTGGTAACTGTATAGTACACTGTATGATTCTTCGATCAAGTCTATCTCCTTGTATCAGATTTGATCAGAGAGGTAGAACCACCCTACTCTCTTAATATATATCTAGAGATTATAGGGATTAAACCTTATGCCACTGTGCGTGCTGGTGAAGAAATCTATGGAAGGCTGTTGCCTTGCCTCTGGTGGTAAGCCTGAGGTCTCCATGGGTCAGCAGAACTGGCAGTCAGGAGGAAATTTAGGCATGAAGTTGGGGAAACCAAGGGCAAGCAGGAACCCAGGAGGAGACTGAAACCCACACCTACCTCTCACTACCCGCAACCTTGATGGGAAAAATCTGCAGAAGAATCAGGTAGCCTTCACTATGGAAATGCAGATATGTCTACCCTGGGACTAAGAGAAGCTGAAGGAGGAAATCAGGCAGAAACTGAAGGGGATGCTGGCCAGCTTCCCCACTACCGAGGTGAGCCAGCAGCTCAGTGACAACGTGTATGAGCTGCAGCAGCCCCTGGTACCCATGACTGACTTTCAGAGCTGTTGCTTCCCTTCCCTTTACCTTCCAAATCTCAAACTGATGTACCTTGTGAACAACACAAAACCAAAATTATATGTGAAAGTTCTGAGAAACATGGTTTCATCTTAGCTAAGATAACACAGTACAAAACTATCCCTTTCCTTCTTAGTTTCTCAATTCCATGATGGCAGGGAATATATTGTCTTTATGTTTTTATATGCCCAGCACCTAGAATAGTTTTCAACACATTGTAAGTCCTCTATAAGTTGTAACTCAAAGGACGAATTTTTTAATAAACAAATTCTCTTTTATTAAGAGACAGTCTCACTCTGTTCCCCAGGCTGGAGTGCAGTGTTGTGATAATAGCTTACTACAGCCTCAAACTCACGGGTTCAAGGGATCCTCCTGTCTCAGACTCCTGAATAGCTACGTTTAAAGGCATGAGCCACTGTGCCCAGTTAAAATTCTATTTTTGCCTGTGAACAAAGTTAATTTATTCATTAAAATTTACCCTTTGAATGGAAACTTACTGAACACTTGACTATAAATTCTAAATTGTAAAATTGACAAACTTTGAATATGATACTATATTATCAGTGCATTTTATAGATTTAACCACTGTTGGTAGCCTAATAATTGGTGCAAACAATTTTGCAAGTACCTTATTTTTGAATATAAATACAGTAAAGTAAAATTAATTTAATTTTAAAATGTCACTATAGGCAAAATGTAATTGTTCCTTTTCTTGATTATGAGATATATATTTTTAAGAAATCAGAAAAATATGTCTTGAAAATTCCTTGGAAACTTTTTTTAAAAGATGTAATTGATGGCAAATAATGAGATTACCTTTAGTCACCTGTTAAACACTGGAATTTGTCTAAGCTTCAGCAACTGTGTTGAAAGTTAGGAACCTTTGGTGGGAAAGGAGAATCAGAAAAACAGGAATTGTTCACTCCTGTTCATAGAGTTTCTTGGCCCTTCCAAAGAGCTGGGATGTGAAAAGTCAACTGCCTTCCTATAATTGATTATGGAAATCCCCAGGGAACTGGAGTTCCCCACCCAGAACTGACCTTTAGCATGTCTTATCTTTGGTTTTGAAAAGTTGGCATTCGGCAGCTCTCAGGTAAGAAACTGTTGCCTCACAGGGCAAATAAATCAGCAGATTACAAATGAATCAAAAGATTACAAATGAATACTTTTAAGAAGTGATAAGATGATGTTGAAGATAAAGTGCACGATGGCAGACTATCCACATCAATCTACAAAGAAAAGATCTTGTCCATGACCTAGGTGAAGAGAGCCAACAATTATTAGAAACAATAGCCAACATTATAGGCATCTCAACTTGTTCAGCTTACACAATTCTGACTGAAAAATTAGAGTTGAGCCAACTTTCCACTTGATGAGTGCCAAAATCATTGCATCCAGATTAGCTGCAGACAAGAGTAGAACTTTCAAAGGAAATTTTAGACAAGTGGGATCAATATCTTGAAGCATTTATTTGAAGAATTGTAACGGGATGGAACATGGCTTTCCCAGTATAATCCTGAAGAAAAAGCACAATCAGAGCAATGGCTACTAAGCGGTAGAAGTGGTTCAGTCAAAGCAAAAGTGGACCAGTTAAGATTAAAGGTCATGGCAAAAGTTTTTTTAATGTTCAAGGCATTTTGCTTGTTGACTTTCTAAAGTGCTAATGAACAACAACATCTGCTAATTATGAGAGTGTTTTGAGAAAGTTAGCCATACTTTAGCAGAAAAATGCCTGGAAAGTTTCACTGTAGAGTCCTTGCTCACTACAATAATGCTCCTACTTACTCCTCTCATTAAACATACACAATTTTAACATAGCTTCAATGGGAAATCATTAGGCATCCACCTTACAGTCCTGATTTGGCTCCTTCAAACTTCATTTTATTATCAAGTCTTTAAAAGGCACCCATTTTTCTTCAGTTAATAATGTATTAAACTTGACGAAACTTATGTTGACAAATGAAGTTTATATTTTTAATTTAATTTAATTTATTTATTTTATTTAATTTTGAGATAAGATCTCACTCTGTCACCCAGGCTGGAGTGCAGTGATGCAAACATGGCCCACTGTAATCTCAACCACTTGAATTTAAGTGATCCTCCTACCTTAGCCTCCTAAATAGCTGGGACCACCAGCATGCACCATCACATTTGGCTAATTTTTTTAAAAAATTATACTTTAAGTTCTGGGATACATGTGCAGAACATGCAGATTTGTTACATAGGTATACAAGTGCCATGGTGGTTTGCTGCACCCATCAACCTATCATCTACATTAGGTATTTCTCCTAATGCTATCCTTCCTCTACCTCCCACCCCCTGACAGACCCCAGTGTGTGATGTTCCCCTCCCTGTGTCCATGTGTTTTCATTGTTCAACTCCCACTTATGAGTGAGAACATGTGGTGTTTGGTTTTCTGTTCCTGTGTTAGTTTGCTGAGAATGATGGTTTCCAGCTTCATCCATGTCCCTGCAAAGGATATGAAGTCATCCTTTTTTATGGCTGCATGGTATTCTACAGTGTATATGTGCCAGATTTTCTTTATACAGTTTATCACTGATGGGCATTTGGGTTGTTCCAACTCTTTTCTATTGTAAATAGTGCTGCAATAAACATACGTGTGCATGTGTCTTTATAGTAGAATGATTTATAATCCTTTGGGTATATATCCAGAAATGGGATTGCTCGGTCAAATGGTATTTCTAGTTCTAGATCCTTGAGGAATCACCATACTGTCTTCTAAAATGGTTGAACTAATTTACATTCCCACCAACAGTGTAAAAGCATTCCTATTTCTCCATATCCTCTCCAGCATGTGTTGTTTCCTGACTTTTTTTCTTTTTTGGAGATGGAGTTTTGCTCTGTTGCCCAGGCTGGAGTGCAGTGGCACGATCTTGGCGCATTGCAATTTCTGCCTCCCAGGTTCAAGTGATTCTCCTGCCTCAGCCTCCTGAGTAGCTAGGACTACAAATGCATGCTGCCATGCCCAGGTAATTTTTTGTAATTTAGTAGAGACGAGGTTTCACCATGTTGCCCAGGCTGGTCTCAAGCTCATGAGCTCAGGCAATCCACCTGTCTTGGTCTCCTAACATGCTAGGTTTACAGGCGTGAGCCACCATGCCCGGCCTGTTTCCTGACATTTTACTGATGGCCATTCTAAGTGGTGTGAGATGGTATCTCATTGTGGTTTTGATTTGCATTTCTCTAATGACCAGTGATGATGAGCTTTTTTTCATATGTTTGTTGACCTCATAAATGTCTTCTTTTGAAAAGTGTCTGTTCATATACTTTGCCCACTTTTTGATGGGGTTGTTTATTTCTTGTAAATTTAAGTTTCTTGTAGATTCTGGGTATTAGCCCTTTGTCAGATGGATAGATTGTAAAATTTTTCTCCCATTCTGTAGGCTGCCTGTTCACTATGATGATAGTGTCTTTTGTTGTGCAGAAGCTCTTTAGTTTAATTAGATCCCATTTGTCACTTTTAGCTTTTGTTGCCATTGCTTTTGGTGTTTTAGTCATGAAGTCTTTGGACATGCCTGTGTACTAAAGGTATTGCCTAGGTTTTCTTCTACGGTGTTTATGGTTTTAGGTTTTATGTCTAAGTCTTTAAACCACCTTCAGTTCATTTTTGTATAAGGTATAAGGAAGGGGTCCAGTTTTAGTGTTATGCCTATGGCTAGCCAGTTTTCCCCACACCATTTATTAAATAGAGAATCATTTCCCCATTGCTTGTTTTTGTCAGGTTTGTCAAAGATCAGATGGTTGTATATGTGTGGTGTTATTTCTGAGGCCTCTGTTCTGTTCCATTGGTCTATATATCTGTTTTGGTATCAATACCATGCTGTTTTGGTTACTGTAGCCTTGTAGTATAGTTTGAAGTCAGGTAGCATGATGTCTCCAGCATTGTACTTTTTGCTTAGGACTGTCTTGGCTATATGGGCTCTTTTTTGGTTCCATGTGAACTTTAATGTAGTTTTTCTAATTCTGTGAAGAAAGTAAATGGGAACTTGATGAGGATAGCATTGAATCTGTAAATTACTTTGGGCAGTGTCCATTTTCACAATATTGATCCTTCCTAACCATGAGTATGGAATGTTTTTCCATTTGCTTGTGTCCTCTCTTATTTCCTTGAGCAGTGGTTTGTAGTTCTCCTCGAAGAGGTCCTTCCACATCCCTTTTAAGTTGGTTTCCTAGGTATTTTATTCTCTTTGTAGCATTTGTGAATGGGAGTTCACTCATGATTTGGCTTTCTATTATTGGTGTATAGGAATGCTTGTGATTTATGCACATTGATTTTGTATCCTGAGACTTTGCTGAAAGTGCTTATCAGCTTAAAGATTTTGGGCTGAAATGATGGGGTTTTCTAAATATACAATCATGTCTCCTGCAAACAGACAATTTGACTTCCTCTGTTCCTATTTGAATACTCTTTATTTCTTTCTCTTGCCTGATTGCCCTGGCCAGAACTTCCAATACTATGTTGAATAGGAGTGGTGAGAGAGGGCATCCTTGTCTTGTGCCAGTTTTCAAAGAGAATACTTCCAGCTTTTGCCCATTCTGTATGATATTGGCTGTGAGTTTGTTATAAATAGCTCTGAATATTTTGAGATATGTTCCATCCATACCTAGTTTATTGAGAGTTCTTATCATGAAGGGGTGTTGAATTTCATTGAAGGCCTTTTCTGCATCTAGTAAGACAATCTTGTGGTTTTTGTCATTGGTTCTGTTTATGTGATGGATTACATTTATTGATTTGCATATGTTAAACCAGCCTTGCACCCCAAGGATGAAGCTGACTTGATCGTGGTGGATAAGCTTTTTGATGTGCTGCTGGATTTGGTTTGCCAGTATTTTATTGAGGATTTTCACATCGATGTTCATCAGGGATATTGGCCTGAAATTTTCTTTTGTTGTGTCTCTGCCAGGTATTGGTATCAAGATGATGCTGGCCTCATAAAATGAGTTAGGAAGGAGTCCCTCTTTTTCTATTGTTTGGAATAGTTTCAGAAGGAATGGTACCAGCTCCTTTTTGTACCTCTGGTGGAATTTGGCTGTGAATCTGTCTGGTCCTGGGCCTTTTTTGGTTGGTAGGCTATTAATTACTGTCTCAATTTCAGAACTTGTTATTGATCTATTCAGGGATTTGACCTCTTCCTGGTTTAGTCTTGGAGGGTCTATGTGTCTGATAATTTATCAATTTCTTCTAGATTTTCTAGTTTTATTTTGCATAGAGGTATTCATAGTATTCTCTGTAGTATTCTTTGTAGTTTTTATTACTGTGGGATCAGTGGTGATATCCCCTTTATCAGTTTTTATTGTGCCTATTTGATTCTTCTCTCTTTTCTTCTTTATTAGTCTGGCTAGCAGTCTATCCATTTTGTTATTCTTTTCAAAAAACCAGCTCCTGGATTCATCGATTTTTTGAAGGGTTTTTCGTGTCTCTATCTCCTTCAGTTCTGCTCTGATCTTAGTTATTTCTTGTCTTCTGCTAGCTTTTTAATTTGTTTGCTTTTGCTTCTCTAGTTCTTTTAAATTATTTTTTAATAATTTTAAAATTATACTTAAAAAATATTTTAAATTACTTCCAATTATGTGGTCAATTTTAGAATAAGTGCAATGTGGTGTTAAGAAGAATGTCTATTGTGTTGATTTGGGGTGGAGAGTTCTGTAGATGTCTATTAGGTCCACTTGATCCAGAGCTGAGTTCATGTCCTGAATACCCTTGTTAATTTTCTCTCTTTGATGTGTCTAATATTGACAGTGGGGTGTTAAAGTTGCCCACTATTATTGTGTGAGAGTCTAAGTCTCTTTGTAGGTCTCTAAGAACTTGCTTTAATAATTTGGGTGCTCCTGTATTAGGTGCATATATTTAGGATAGTTAGCTCTTCTTGTTGAATTGATCCCTTTGCCATTATGTAATGCCCTTTTTTGTCTTTTTTGATCTTTGTTGGCTTAAAATCTGTTTTATCAGAGACTAGGATTGCAACCCCTGCTTTTTTTTTTTTTCTTTCCATTTTCTTGGTAAATATTCCTTCATCCCTTTATTCTGATCCTATGTATGTCTTTGCACATGAGATGAGTTTTCTGAAAACAGCACACCGATGGGTCTTGGCTCTTTATCCAAGTTGACAATCTCTCTTTTAATTGGGGAATTTAGCCCATTTACATTTAAGGTTAATTTTATTATGTGTTAATTTGATCCTGTCATTATGATGCTAGCTGATTATTTTGCCCATTAGTTGATGTAGTTTCTTCATAGTGTCGATGGTCTTTACAATTTCGTACGTTTTTGCAGTGGCTGGTACCAGTTTTCACTTTCCATGTTTAGTGCTTCCTTCAGGAGCTCTTGTAAGGCAGGCTTGGTAGAGACAAAATCTCTCCGCATTTGCTTGTCTATAAAGGATTTTATTTCTCCTTCACTTGTGAAGCTTAGTTTGGCTGGATATGAAATTCTGGGTTGAAAATTCTTTTAAGAATGTTGAATATTAGCCCCCACTCTCTTCTTGCTTGTAGGGTTTCTGTAGCTAGACCCACTGTTAGTCTGATGGGCTTCCCTTTGTGAGTATCCTGACCGTTCTCTCTGGCTGCCCTTAACATTTTTTTCCTTTATTTCAATCCTGGTGAATCTGATGATTATGTGTCTTGGAGTTGCTCTTCTTGAGAAGTATCTTTGGTGTTCTCCGTATTTCCTGAATTTGAATGTTAGCCTGTCTTGCTAGGTTGGGGATGTTCTCCTGGATAATATCCTGAAGAGTGTTTTCCAACTTAGTTCCATTTGCCCCATCACTTTCTGGTACACTAATCAAATGTAGGTTTGGTCTTTTCACATACTACCATATTTCTTGGAGGCTTTGTTTGTTCCTTTTCATTCGTTTTTCTCTAATCTTGTCTTCATGCTTTATTTCATTAATTTGATCTTCAAACTCTGATATCCTTTCTTCCACTTGATCAATCCGGCTATTAATACTTGTGTATGCTTCATGAAGTTCTCGTGCTTTTTTTTTTTTCCAGCTCCATCAGGTCATTTATGTTATTCTCTAAACTGGTTATTCTAGTTAGCAATTCCTCTAACCTTTTTTCAATGTTCTTAGCTTGCTTGCATTGTATTAGAACATGCTCCTTTTGCTTGGAGTTTGTTATTACACACCTTCTGAAGTCTACTTCTGTCAATTTGTCAAACTCATTCTCAGTCCAGTTTTGTTCCCTTGCTGGTAAGGAGTTGTGATTCTTTGGAGGAGAAGAGGCATTTTGGTTTTTGGAATTTTTCCCCATCTTTGTGGATTTACCTACCTTTGGTCTTTGATATTAGTGATGTGCAGATGGGGTTTTTGTGTGGATGTCCTTTTTGTTGATGTTGATGCTATTCTTTTCTGTTTGTTAGTTTTCCTTCTAACTGTCAGGCCCCTCTGCTGCAGGTCGGCTGGAGTTTGCTGGAGGTCCACTCCAGACCATGTTTCCCTGGGTATCACCAGTGGAGGTTGCAGAACAGCAAAGATTGCTGCCCGTTCCTTCCTCTGGAAGCTTTGTCCCAGAGGGGCACCCACCAGATGCCAGCCAGAGTGCTCCTGAATGAGCTTTCTGTCGACCCCTGCTGGGAGGTGTCTCCCAGTCAGGATGCACGGGGGTCAGGGACCCACTTGAGGAGGCAGTCTGTCCCTTAGCAGAGCTTGAGCACTTTGCTGGGAGATTTGTTGCTCTCTTCAGAGCCAGCAGGCAGGAACGTTTAAGTCTGCTGAAGCTGTGCCCACAGCTGCCCCTTCCCCCTAGGTGCTCTGTCCCAGGGAGATAGGAGTTTTATTTATTAGCCCCTGACCAGGGCTTCTGCCTTTCTTTCAGAGATGCCCTGCCCAGAGAGGAGGAATCTAGAGAGGCAGTCTGGCTACAGTGGCTTTGCTGAGCTGTGGTGGGCTGTGCCCAGTTCAAATTTCCCAGTGACTTTGTTTACACTGTAGAGGGGAAACCACCTTCTCAAGCCTCAGTAATGGCAGGCGCCCCTCCCCCCACCAAGCTCAAGTATATCAGGTTGACTTCAGATTGCTGTGCTGGCAGTGAGAATTTCAACCCCGTGGATATTAGTTGCTGGGCTTTGTTGGGGTGGGATCTGCAAAACTAGAACACTTGGCTCCCTGGCTTCAGCCCCCTTTCCAGTGGAGTGAACGGTTCTGTCTCACTGGCACTCCAGGTGCCACTGGGTTATGAAAAAAAACTCCTGCAGCTAGCTCAGTGTCTGCCTAAATGGCCACCCAGTTTTGTGGTTGAAACCCAGGGCCCTGGTGGTGTAGGCACCTGAGGGAATCTCCTGGTCTACGGCTGTGAAAACTGTGGGAAAAGCACAGTATCTGGGCTAGAATGCACTGTTCCTCACAGCACAGTCCCTCACGGCTTCCCTTGGCTAGAGGAGGGAGTTCCCCGACTCCTTGCACTTCCTGTGTGAGGCAATGCCCCACCCTGCTTCTGCTCACCTTCCATGGGCTACAACCACTGTCTAATCAGTCCCAGTGAGATGAGCTGGATACCTCAGTTGAAAATGGTGAAATCACCTGCCTTCTGTGTTGATCTTGCTGGGAGCTGCAGACTGGAGCTGTTCCTATTTGGTCATTTTGCCCGGATCTACTTTTAATTCTATTTTTCTAGAAATTTCAATTTGAAATTTCCTCATACTGTTCACAGGTTAGGCACTAAGATTATAGCAGTGAATTAAACAGATGGAACCCCCTACTGCTATGAAACTTAAAGCTTAGTTGATAACTCAGCCAATAAACAACTTTCCAGATAACTGTATAATTACAATACAGGGTGCTATGACAAGGCTAAAAAGGGATCTAATTTAGGCTGGAGTTTGGAGAAGTTCTCCTTGAAGAAATGATATTTTATTTGTTTTCTTAGATCCTTAATAAGTCAAAGTAGCAAAATTAAAGGCAAATATTTAAATGGAACACAGAGAAGCACTGCTTTTAATTCTGTAATAAACAAATAAGACCAATGCAAACTTTCTAAATAAATCATAAGCAAATTGAATCTAATATGTGCTAATGATAAAGTAGTATATATTCCAGAAATAAAATGATCAGTAGCAGAAATCTATGTCCTATCAATATTGTTCAGGAAATTAGTCAATTTTTCAAATGACATTTCAATAGCTACAGAAAAAACATTTTATGAAGCACACTATATTAGTCTGTTCTGATGCTGCTAATAAAGACATATCAGAGACTGGGTAATTTATAAAGCAAAAGAGGTTTAATGTAATCACAGTTCCACATGGCTAGGGAGGCCTCATAATCATGGCAGAAGGCAAAGTAGGAGCAAAGGCACATCTTACATGGTGGCAGGCAAGAGAGCATGTGCAGGGGAACTGCCCTTTTTAAAACCATCAGATCTCATGAGACTCATTTACTATCATGAGAACAGCTCAGGAAAAACCTGTCCCCATGATTAAATTACCTCTTGCTGGGTCCCTGCCACAGCACATGGGGATTATGGGAGCTATTTTTAAAGATGAGATTTGGGTGGGGATACAGCCAAACCATATCATTTTGACCCTGATCCCTCCCAAATCTCATATGCTTACATTTCAAAACCAATCATGCCTTCACGACAGTACCCCAAAGTCTTAACTCATTTCAGATTAACTCATAAGTCCAAGTCCAAAGTCTCATCTAAGACAAGGCAAGTCCTTTTTACCTATGAGCCTGTAAAATCAAAAGCAAGTTAATTACTTCCTAGATACAATGGGGGTTTAAGCACTGGGCAAATACACCTGCTCCAAATGGGATAAACTGGCCAAAACAAAGGGGCCACAGGCCCCATGCAAGTCCAAAACCCAATAGGGAAGTCATTAAACCTTAAAGTTCCAAAATGATCTAATGTCCTTTGACTCCATGTCTCACATCCAGGTCACACTGATGCAAGAGGTGGGCTCCAATGGCCTTGGGCATATCTGTCCTTGTGGCTTTGCCACAGACCCCCCTCCCAGCTGCTTTCAGGGACTGGTGTTGAGTGTCTGTAGCTTTTCCAGGCATACAGTGCAAGCTGTTGGTGGATCTACCATTTTGGGGTCTGGAGGATGGTGGCCCTCTTCTCACAGGTCCACTAGATAGTGCTCCAGTAGGGACTCTGTGTGGAGGCTCTGATGCCACATTTTCCTTCTACACTGCCCTAGCAGAGGTTCTCCATGAGGGCTCCACTCCTGCAGCACACCTCTGCCTGGACATCCAGGTATTTCCATACACTTTCTGAAATCAAGGCAGAGATTCTCAAACCTCAATTCTTGGATTCTTTATACTTGCAGGCTCAACACCATGTGGAAGCTACCAAGACCTGGGGTTTACATCCTCTGAACCCATGGCCTGAGCTGTACCTTGGCCCCTTTTAGCCAGAGCTGGAGTGGCTGGGATTCAGGGCATCAAGTCCCAAGGCTGCACATAGCAAGGGGGCCCTGGACTTGGCCCAAGTAACCATTTTTTCCTCCTAAACCTCCGGGCCTGTGATGAGAGGGGTTGCCGCAAAGTTCTTTGACATGTGCTGGACCTTTATTCCACTTCCCAACAAGTTCCTCATCTCTATCTGAGACCACCTTAGCCTGGACTTTATTGTTTGTATCCCTATCAGTACTTTGGTCAAAGCCATTCAACAAGCCTCTAGGAAGTTCCAAACTTTTTCACATTTTCCTGTCTTCTGAGCCCTCCAAGTATCTAAGAAGTTATAAACTTTCCCACATTTTCCTATCTCTCTTCTGAGCTCTCCAAATTGTTCCAACCTCTGCCTGTAACCCAGTTCCAAAGTCACTTCCACATTTTCAGGTATCTTTACAGCAGCACCCCACTCTACTGGTACCAATTTACTGTATTAGTCTATTCTCACACTGCTAATAAATACATAGCAGAGTCTAGGTAATTTATAAAGGGAACAGGTTTAATGGACTCACCATTTCACATGGCTGGGGAGGCCTCATAATTGTGACAGAAGGTAAAAGTGGAGCAAAGGCATGTCTTACATGGCTGCAGGCAAAAGAGCATGTCCCCTTTATAAAACCATCAGATCTTGTGAGACTTATTCACTCTCATGAGAACTGCTGGGGAAAAACCTGTCCCCATGAATTAAGTACTTCCTACCTGGTCCCTCCGAGGACATGTGGGGATTATGGGAGCTAAAATTTAAGATAAGATTTGGGTGGACATAGCCAAACCATATCACACATTTACCCATGAAAAGATTTTTTTTTTTTAGTAGATTAGGAAAATAAGAAAATCCCTTAACCTAATAAGAAAAGAATACTTTTTAAAAATCCTTCAGCAAATAGATTTAATCATAAAACTTTAAAAATATTTCCATTAGAGTCAGGAGACCATAACTTTTCAATACTGTCCTAGGAGTCCTAGTCAATACAGAAAATAAGCAGTAAAAAATATTAGAGAATGTATCAATTAGACTAAGCAATATTCAATTTATTGTGGTTTGGAAATTTAAAAGTTAACCACATTGTTCATTTCTGAAAGAGACAAAGTTGTCATTATGTGCAAATGATATAATCTTATCAAGATTCAGGACAAGAAGTGGAAAAACTATTTTAATGAATAAGATAATTCAGCAAAATTTTCTCAGTGAGGCCAGATGTGGTGACTCATGCCTATAATCTCAGCACTTTGGAAGGCCAAAGTGGGAGGATCACTTGAGCTCAGAACTTCAGGACCAACCTGGGCAACATAGTAAGATCCCATCTCTGAAAAAAAAAAAAAAAGAAATTTTAATTAGCCAGGCACGTTGGTAAGCACCAGAGGTCCCAGCTACTTGGAAGGCTGAAGTGGGAGGATCCTTTAAGCCCAGAAGGTTGAGGCTGCTGTGAGCCATAATTTTGCCACTGTACTCCAGCCTGGGTGAGAGAGTAAGACCCTGACTCAAAACTTAAAACATAAAAACTAAATTTAAAAAAAATCAATAGTATTTTTATACCAATTTCTTTATACCAAATCATTCTCAAGAAGGGTACAAAGTATAAAATGCCAAGAAATTAATTTTTCAAAAGTTGGATTTTTATAGGAAAATTATAAACTTTTTAAAGCACATATTAAGACAATATGAATAAATAAAAATGCAAGGACATATTATTATTAAAAATATCTTCTCAATTTAATCAATATATTCAATAAGCTCCAATAAAAATTACAAAATAATTTTTCAGAAATTTTGATAAGCTAATTCCAGAATTCATAAAGAAGAGTCAAAGTACATGAATAGTGAAGGCAATTTTTGAAAAAGAAATATAACAGTTACATATTTCTTAAATAAAACAAAAACCATCAACCAAAAGGAAAAATATATGATAAATTGGACTATGTTAAAATTAAAACATCCACATAGTTAGACACTATGAAAAAAGTTGAAAGAAAAGCAAATGACTGGAAAAGTCTTTTTAGCACAATAATTAGCAAAGGATTAATATTCACGTCATGTATATAGAAATCTGACAGATTAATTTTAAAAGGACAACTCAATAGAAACTGGAGCAGAAACTGGTATGACACTCTGGAAAATGACATGGTAGCATCTAGTAAATGCTTTGGAAAATGACATGGTAGCATCTAGTAAACTTGAAAATATACATATCCTGTAATCCATTAATTCTATGTCTCAGTACACTCTCTAGAAAAACACAGATATTACAAAAAGGAGAAACATCAAGGATATTCATGGAAGTACTGCTAACAGTAAATAAGTGGAAAACCTTAATGCCCATCAACAAGGGAATGAAGGGATGAAATGTATGATAGCCATGCAATTTAATACTCAGTGGTAGTTTAAAAGATCTTTAACTTTATAAACATTAATATGAATAGACACCAAAAGCCATGCTGAAAAAGAAAGGCAAGATAGAGACTGATACATAGAAGATGATGCTGCTTATGTATATTAACCATATATAAAAGAAAATAAGACCGGGCATGGTGGCTCACGCCTGTAATCCCAGCACTTTGAGGCCGAGGCAGTTGGATCACTTGAGGTCAGGAGTTAGAGACCAGCCTGGCTAACATGGCAAAACCCTGTCTCTACTAAAAATACAAAAATTGGTCAGGCATGGTGGCAGGCCCCTGTAATTCCAGCTACCTGGGGGGCTGAGGCAGGAGAATTGTATGAATCTGGGGGGCGCATGTTGCAGTGAGCCAAGACTGCATCACTGCACTCCAGCCTGGCTACAGAGCAAGACTCCATCTCAAAAAAAGAAAAAAAAAGAAAATATTACAAGTATTTTTATCTTTTACATATGCATAGCATTAAAATGCAGACATAGTATATATGTGTACATAAGTATAGGTACACACATCTATATTTAGATATATGTAAAACTACATGGAGATTAATGTAATTCTCTTCCAGAATAGACTGGAAGAAAACAGACAACACTTCAAACACACCAGAAGAGGAGGGAGTAATCCTGGGGATAGGGTTTAAAGAACACTGATCTGTATCTGTAGTGTGTTATTTCTTAAATAAATAAAAGATTAAGAGCCAATGAGACAACATATTGATTGATTGATTAATTGGTTTATAGAGACAGGGTCTTGCTTCATTACCCAGGCTGGAGTACAGTGGTGCAATCATAGCTCACTGCAGTCTTATACTCCTGCATTCAAGTAATCCTCCAACTTCAGCCTCCCAAAGTGCTGGGATTATAGGCGTGAGGTACCACGCCAGGTCCCAAGACAAAATATTTAAAATGTGTAATTCAAAATAGCCAAATAAGACATCTGCTGTATTGCTCTTTGTAACTTTTTCCCTTTGAATCTCTCACAGTTAAGCACTTTTAAAAAGGGACTTATAAATTGCTTTCATACAATGTAAATATGCAGATCGAATGCCCAAAGTGTCTTTAGAATTTTCTTTTCAAAAATGTCTCTGATTAGAATAATCAGATCATTTTTCTGAACAGGACTGGTTAGGTATGGAAAGAAAAACAGAAGAGAGGGTCCGAAAGCCAAGTTCATTGTGGGGAATTCTTTGAGTTCTTTTAGAAAGACTTGATCCTGGTTGTGGTGGGGGTGCAAGGGTGGGTAGGAGAGAGGATAGAGAAAATTTACCCCGAGACTCCTTCCTGCAACTCCCAGACTCTTCCAGCTAACAGAACATGGGCATGATACATTAATGAGCCGAGAGTAAATAACAAATGAAGCAGAGGTGCCAGTTCCCTTGAGGCTTAGGTAAGATGTCAGTGGTAAGAAAATACTACATTCTTTTTGTGTAAGAGGCCAAAAAGGTGAAAATCTCTGGTAAGGCATAATAACAGTAGAAGAGGGAAAGACTAAAGTCTACCCCTCCTGCAATTTATCTTGTTATGCCAGTCCAAGCTAACTTCAAATTCTGAGTAGCAATAGAACCCATCATATACTGTCATATTATTATAGAGCCTCTCAGAAGACAAGAGAAATTTGGGCCACTTCTTCTTCTTCTTTTTTTTTTCTGAGGCTCTAGCATATTAAAAATGACAAAATACCAAAAGAGACCTACAATGATTATATATTGTTTACAATTAACAATAGGCCTTTGATACAAATTATAATAAAAGTAAGTACGCTAGTCATCACAGCTACAAATCATGAAAGATAAGAAATCAGAGTATACATATGAAAGACAAAAATGTAAATTTCTATGATGAATATGTTTGTCTTTTAATCCTGTCATTATCTTTGTGGTTGTATGTAATGCTGCAATAAAAGATCAGGCTAAAAATCTATAATGAGTCCCTATGTGAATAAGAAGTCAGGGTCAAACAGTCTTCGTTTGCCATCTCCCCTGCCCTCCTTGTTTTAAGTTCTGCTCATGGGGGTTTCCAAGCAGACTGTAGCGCAGTTTAAAGGAATGACTGTGTCTTATGAGTTGTGGGGCAAGAGGTTGAGGGGAACAAGAGTGGGACTTTGACTGGATCCGTAGTGGAATGGCACATACTACAAGTCAACAGGATGGAAGAGGCAAGTTCAGAGAGGATGACATAAAGCAGGGAAGGGTAGAAAGATGCCATAAGTTCGGGCAGATGCTCAGAGCAGACCCTTGTACCTGGTCTATCCACCCTGGAGTGAGCCTGGCAGCCCACAGAACGGAGATAGGAATTGGCAGTCATAGTCTCCAAGACAACAGGCCACATGACCCCACCAATAACACAGGAGACAGTAAACAACAGGTCACAAGATCCTGCTGCTAAGAGGATAACAATAAAGAAACCAGGCTGGGGGCAGTGGCTCATGCCTGTAATCCTAGCACTTTGGGAGGCTGAGGCAGGCAGATCATGAGGTCAGGAGTTCAAGACCAGCCTGACCAACACGGTGAAACCTCATCTCTATTAAAAATACAGAAATTAGCCGGGCGTGGTGGTGCACACCTGCAGTCCCAGCTATTCGGGAGGTTGAGGCAGGAGAATCGCTTGAACCTGGGAGGCGGAGGTTGCAGTGAGTCAAGATCTCACCACTCCACTCCAGCCTGGGCGACAGAGCAAGACTCTGTCTCAAAGTAAATAAATAAATAAATAAACCATCTAGAACTAAGGTGGAATGAAAGTGACCTTCACTATTCATTATCCACAAATTATAATTCACTAGCATGCTAAAAAACATGTCAGGGCCATGACAGTGTACAATTGCCATGGCCACTCTCAGAAGTTACCCTGAATGGTCTAAACCAGGGAGAAAACCCCAGTTCTGGGAGTTCTCTGCCCCTTTTTACAAAAAACTTATGCATAATCCATCCCTTATTCAGCATATAATCAAGAAATAACCACAAATATAACCAGTGAGCAGCCCACAGTGCTATTCTGCCTATGGGGTAGCCCTACGTTGCTTATGGAGCAGTCTTCCCTTTGTTCCTTTATTTCATTCATCTTCCTCTTACTTTTTTCTGTCAGATCGCTTTTGACTTCTTTCTTGTGTGAAGCCAAGCACACAAGGTCCCCCAGACTGAACCCCACTTTTGGATGTGCAGAAGGGATGGGTTGGCTGAACTTTTCTACTCCCTTCTCTATGCAATTCATGATCTCATCGCCAAGTTTCATTCTTGTATTTCACCTTTTTAAGGGCTTTTCTACTAAGTCTTAACAATCATTATGTTTTTGAAATTTTTTTTAAATTATTGTACTTTAAGTTCTAGGGTACATGTGCACAACATGCAGGTTTGTTACATATGTATACATGTGCCATGTTGGTGTGCTGCACCCATTAACTCGTCATTTACATTAGGTATATCTCCTAATGCTATCCCTCCCCCCTCCCCCCTCCCCACAATAGGCCCTGGTGTGTGATGTTCCCCTTCCTGTGTCCAAGTGATCTCATTGTTCAATTCCCACCTATGAGTGAGAACATGTGGTGTTTGGTTTTCTGTTCTTGCGATAGTTTGCTGAGAATGATGGTTTCCAGCTGCATCCATGTCCCTACAAAGGACACGAACTCATCCTTTTTTATGGCTGCATATATTCCATGGTGTATATGTGCCACATTTTCTTAATCCAGTCTGTCACTGATGGACATTTGGGTTGATTCCAAGTCTTTGCTATTGTGAATAGTTCTGCAATAAACATACGTGTGTATATGTCTTTATAGCGCATGACTTATAATCCTTTGGGTATATCCCCAGTAATGGGATGGCTGGGTCAAATGGTATTTCTAGTTCTAGATCCTTGATTAATTTAAAATGGATTAGAGACTTAAATGTTAGACCTAAAACCATAAAAACCCTAGAAGAAAACCTAGGTAATACCATTCCGGACATAGGCATGGGCAAGGACTTCATGTCTAAAACACCAAAAGCAACGGCAACAAAAGCCAAAATTGACAAATGGGATCTAATTAAACTAAAGAGCTTCTGCACAGCAAAAGAAACTACCATCAGAGTGAACAGGCAACCTACAGAATGGGAGAAAATTTTTGCAATCTACTCATCTGACAAAGGGCTAATATCCAGAACCTATAAAGAACTCAAACAAATTTACAAGAAAAAAACAAACAACCCCATCAAAAAGTGGGCAAAGGATATGAACAGACGCTTCTCAAAAGAAGACATTTATACAGCCAACAGACACATGAAAAAATGCCCATCATCACTCGCCATCAGAGAAATGCAAATCAAAACCACAATGAGATACCATCTCATACCAGTTAGAATGGCAATCATTAAAAAGTCAGGAAACAACAGGGGCTGGAGAGGATGTGGAGAAATAGGAACACTTTTACACTGTTGGTGGGACTGTAAACAAGTCCAACTGTTGTGGAAAACAATCATTATGTTAACATATACTTTGAGAAACTGTTGGAGTAAGTGCCATTTGGGGGGAATATGTTCAGAGAGAGTGGTGGCTTCCCCCATGACCCTTCTACCCCTGGAAACACACACCCTGCCATCAAACTGAGCTTCTGACTTAAAGTCTGGGGAAGGCAGCTGACAGGGATCTGGTACTTAAATTGATAGAGGAGGACCTAGAATGTGGGAAGAGTGAAGGAATTTGGAGTTCTGGACAAGTAGAGACAAAATCCCAAGCCATAGAATTCTGTGAACAACGGAATGAGGGTCTAGGCATGGGCACCAGCAGGGGAGAGTGCAGCTTGACACTTAGCAGGGTTTCCCTGCATCCCTACAGCTCAGTCCAGAGGTGATCTGGATGTGATGCAGGTGGAACAATCATATAATTCCCATAATATATACTTGTCTTATGAACTCATCCCAATCAGAAAATACTCCACCTGCCTGATTGTAGGTGCTCTATAAAGGAAAAAAAGTGTCATTAAAAGTATTACAAAACTCTAAAAGGTCAGAGCCTACAGTCTCTGTGCATAAGTAAAACCATTAGATAATCTGGATGAGAGATCTTTATGGCCATTTGTCATTTGATGATATTTTCTTCACCTGTAAACCCAGAATGATACACTGTTACTAAGAGAGGATGAAACAGAAAGGCCTGGAACATTCCATTCCCAAGAGATAATTTATCTAAGTTATAACAAAGAGAAAGAAAATCAAAGCTTAAAATGTTCTCCAGTTTGGGTCTTTTGCACAGTCAACAGAAGCGTTACATACTCACTACTTTGTTATTAAAAATAGAGGCTACTCTCCTCCCAGTGTCCCAAGTGAGAAGAGGAAAGTTGTAACTGGATGTCATCAACAGGTTGAGAGACCAGTCACATCAAGGAAGAGAAGAGGGACCAATTTATGTTGACAACATTTAACTTTGATGAACCTCTTTTTATCAGCCTCTTCTAACTTGGGGAGGTGGGAGAGGGGAAGACAGAAAGAAATGAAGTGGGGGAAGGTCGTCTAGAAATCTAGAAGAGAAAAAGTTTACCTGTAAAAAGAAAGCCAATGTGGATTATAATTTAACATAATCTTAAAAAGAAAATAAAGAGACTTCGACAAAAGTCAAAGCAAACCATTTTAATCACTTTGAACTCCAGTAGGAAGAGGGTAGTTTCCCTTGACCTTTGGCTGAAAAGTCCACTTAAAAAGCTGGTAGTCCACGGGTGCCTGTAATCCCAGCTACTCAGGAGCCTGAGGCAGGAGAATCATTTGAGCCTGGGAGGCAGAGGTTGCAGTGAGCTGAGATCACGCTATTGCACTCCAGCCTGGGCGAAAGGGCGAAACTCTGTCTCAAAAAAAAAAAAAAAAAAAAGCTGGTAGTCCAAAAGGAAGGCTATGTTAGCAGGGAACATTGCTGCATAATCAGAGGAGTTAGTTTTTAGTCAGTT
Source organism: Theropithecus gelada (assembly GCF_003255815.1). Lineage (NCBI taxonomy): Eukaryota > Metazoa > Chordata > Mammalia > Primates > Cercopithecidae > Theropithecus > Theropithecus gelada. The sequence continues at coordinate 44,848,895 of NC_037680.1, forward strand.
TACCAGAAAATCCCCAGGAAGTTTGAAGTTTCTTCCTCTGTGTCATTTTGAGTTGGTGTTTTCTATCCCTAACCCCATTCAGATTAGTCACTGTGAAAGTATTTGAAGGTATTTCTGCCATTAATTTTAATTCATTTCTAATTTTTTTAAAAAATTAATAAACTAAAAATAATAGCAAGTCCAATGATATTAAAAGCTTAAATTTTTTTTCTCATATGATGATTCCTTATAATAGGAAAAATTCCTTAAAGAGCTGTGTTTAAGAATTCATGAGATCTGCTGATCTTTTATCAAGTCACATATTTGTTTCTATCAAGCCATTAAGACCATGTGTAATATCAAAATCATTGAATTATTGTGGAAACTCTTCTCCACATTATTTTGTTATTTATTATTATTTCTACAAATTATTGTGTAAACTGTCCATCCAAAGTGACTATGGACAGAAAGGAAGTGGATGTGATAAAATATCAATGTATTGATACATTGAATTTAAAGTCAGAGAGGGTTCTAGATGGAAAGGACTGCATAAATCAATGAGACCTGTGGTTCTCAACTCTGGTTGCATAATAGAATCACCTCTATAAAGGTATTCCAGTCTTATGTTTCAACTCAGTGTTTTAAGGATATATTCTTGATTATTTATTCTATTTAAAATCTTCTCATCTACACCTCCCACTTTACCACCATTGCCAAATTTAGCCATGGGACACCTATACTTCTTATGAGTGATTTTCATTCTCCCTCTTGTTTGAGATCAATTTTTCTCCAATCTCTTCATCTTTCCATTTGAACACCTACAGAATTTTTCAAGACTCTTCTCGACTTCATGAATTTGAATGCTATAATATTCATGGTTTCTAATGCAGAATGTAATTAAAAACAGTCTACATTTGTCTTCTTTTTAAAGGTTAATATGTTTGTTATAAAATAATTTAAAATATTAAAACATGATAAGTATAAAAACCATAATAATACACAGAATAGGAAATATATTTATCACACATATAAGAAAATGTTGAAGAAAGTGCAAAATTATTTGAATATATTCTTGTGTATCAAGGTTCAAGGACTTTTAAATGTATCATACCTAATGAAATGAAATAAACATTTTCAAGACTTTTGGGATGGACTGTAGATTATTATCACACTTTGAAATATAATTTGATAATGTATATCAAAGCCTTAAATATTTTCATTTCTAAAACCTGGCATTAAGAAAAAAGTCAGCCATCTCTATGTGTCTCTGTCTTTCCTTTATGAATTTCTGCTCCTTTGTCCTAATATCAATGACTTTGGGTATCTGTATTAGTCTGTTCTCATGCTGCTAGTAAAGACATACCCAAGACTGGGTAATTTACAAAGGAAAGAGATTTAATTGACTTGCAGTTCAGCATGGCTGAGGAGGCCTCAGGAAACTGACAGTCACCGAGGAAGGGGAAGAAAACACATCCTTCTTCATACGGCAGCAGCAAGGAGAAGTGCTGAGCAAAAGGGAGAAAGTCCCTTATAAAACCATCAGATCTCATGAGAACTCACTATCATGAGAATAGTATGGGGAAAACCACCCCTATAATTCAGTTATCTCCACCTGGTCCTGCCCTTGACACGCGGGGATTATTACAATTCAAGGTGAGACTTTTGTGGGGACACAGAGCCAAACCTTAGCAGAATCCTATTTAGGATTCCATTACATGTTTTATAATTTTTTTCTAGTTTCCATATTAAATCACTTTTGAAAGTACATATATCTTCCGACTCTTCATCAAAGACAAATCCCTACTTCCATAGGCTTCAAAGTGAGGATCATAACAATACCTTCTTCACAGTATTATGTAAATTAAATACATTTTCATGTGAAGGCTGGGATTGACTAAGTGTTGGAAGATTTCTGGAGTTCTTTCTGTAATTGAAGCCAAGCTCTTGATTGCCTGTGAGGCTAGTAGGATGTGGGTGATCACATTACATTTCTGGTCTGTTTCTCAAATTTCATCACATTGCTGTGAAAAGTTATCATGGATATGTCAGGTTTTGAGCATGCTGTGATGCTGGGAGCTTGGTGGAGACCTTCTGGAGAAGAGAAAATGGAGGAAGGTCAAAGTGAAAAGCTAATTTCCCCATTTCCGGCCATTTTTGCTAGGAATGGATGCCAGCCTCACAAGGTAGCCAACTGAACTGGAGCAGTTAGTTACTCTTCCATTTGGGGGCTGGTGTTGTGAAGATCATCCTAGGCAAGAAGGAACTGCTGAACTGTGAACTTCACTATCTTCTACAAATCATCAAAACGTTTAGGTCTTATTTGCCTTACCCCATGCCTTGCTAGTGTTCTAGGTCAAGACGGATTTGTTTCATCACAAAGAACCTATAGAGACATAATGTTTCTTTTCATCTATGCCAGGTTAGCATGTTTTTTTTTTTTTTTTTTTTTTTGAGACGGAGTCTCGCTCTGTAGCCCAGGCTGGAGTGCAGTGGCCGGATCTCAGCTCACTGCAAGCTCCGCCTCCCGGGTTCATGCCATTCTCCGGCCTCAGCCTCCCGAGTAGCTGGGACTACAGGCGCCCGCCATCTCGCCCGGCTATTTTTTGTATTTCTTAGTAGAGACGGGGTTTCACTGTGTTCGCCAGGATGGTCTCGATCTCCTGACCTCGTGATCCGCCCATCTCGGCCTCCCAAAGTGCTGGGATTACAGGCTTGAGCCACCGCGCCCGGCCAGCATGTTTTAACTTACTTCAGTTGACATGTTTTAACTTACTTCAGTTTACTCTTATTTTTAAGAGTAAACTTCAATTGGCAACTAGGAGGGAAAAAAATAAAAACAGAACAGACTGGTTTACAGTTTCTTTTAAGATACGTTCCCTCCCTTCCTAACTTTCTTCCTTCCACTTTTTCTTCCTTTAATTTTTTTTTTCTGATTCTTTCTTTATTTAATAAATTTCTTGAGCACTGTTCTGGTCAGTGGGGAGTCAAGGATAAATAAAAGGCATGATTTTCTTCCTCTAATTTAGCTATAATTGAGCCAAGCAGCAGCTTGGCTGCTGCAGCTCATAGAACACCAAATCCTAGATGCATTTTCCAGCTTCAATACTAGGTATGCCAATTCCCATTTGAGCTCATTTTAGTCTAAGCCTCTGTTTGAGGTTCTCAGAATCTGACATTCTATGTACCTTACTTTTCTGTGGCACTTGTGTTGTTGCAAGGCAATGGACTTGCATTATTCTTAACTGCCATCAGGTGGTGTCTAATGCTGGTGCCCATAATTTACAAATATTATTTATTTTAAATAAATTTCTGATGAAGTTAATTTTGCTTTCACTATAAAAACATATCCCTAAAATATAGTCATGCACCGCATATTTCAGTCAACGATGGATCACATATATGACAGTGGTCCCATAAGATTGTAATACTGTATCTTTACCTTTTCTATGTTCAGATACGTTGAGATGCACAAACACTTACCATTGTATTCTAATTGTCTACAGTATTCAGTAAAGTAACATGCTATACAAGTTTTTTTGTTTTGTTTTGTTTTGTTTTTTTGAGACAAAGTCTTGCTCTGTCGCCCAGACTGGAGTGCAGTGGTGCGATCTCAGCTCACTGCAACCTCCGCCTCCCAGTTCATGCCATTCTCCTGCCTCAGCCTCCTGATTAGCTGGGACTACAGGCCCCTGCCACCACGCCCAGCTAAGTTTTTGTAGTTTTAGTAGAGACAGGGTTTCACCGTGTTAGCCAGGATGGTCTTGATCTCCTGACCTCGTGATCCACCTGCCTCGGCCTCCCAAAGTGCTGGGATTACAGGCGTGAGCCACTGTGCCCGGCCACATGCTATACAAGTTTGTAGCCTAGGAGTAATAGGGTAGACCATATAGCCTCCATTTATACTAGCCTATACCATCTAGCTTTGTGTAGGTATACTCTATGATGTTCATACAATGACAAAAATCACCTAAGGATGCAGTGCAGTTCTTATAATGTATTCCAGTTGTTAAGTAATAAGTGACTGTATAAAGCATTTAACCATTTGCTAATCACTAAATTTTGCATACTCACAACCAATATTTGCATCCTGCTTTATAATTTGCTATTAAATATGTTCACATTATTAAAATATTTCTTTTGAGTTCCCCATAGGTTTTTGAGGTTAGTAGGGCAAGTGTCTTTATTTGTCGCATTTTACAGATGACAGAAAGGTCATCTGTAAAATGATATGGCCAAGGTTACCCAAGTACTAAGCAGTAGCATAGGGATATAAGGCCCAGTCCTCTGATTGTATATCTAAGCAAATTGTTTAATACCATGCCGTAACAACACAAATAAAGAAGAAATACCAAGTTACAAGTCCAGTAAAAGTTGATCTAAAGACCCCGTGTTATACATCTTTACTCAACTAGTTTTCTCCTTGTTGCTTTCAGAAAACTGTTGAAGTTATGTTCCACATTTGATATCCACATTTTCCAGGTATTGAATGGCTGAGACCCACATAGCACTCACTTGTCTACCATGAAGTGTTAATTGCCATCGTAACCTTCACTTTCTCTCTGAGATCAATACTTTTTCTTTTTTGTTTTATATTATACAATGAGAGACGTCCCCTCTTACTTTATATTCCTTGAACAATAAGGACCCCTTAACATTACACATCTAAAATGATATATTAACACAGGATTTTTTTTCAGGAAAGAAAAAAAAAATATCCCTAGTAACTAGGTTGCTACAGTCTCTTAGGAAGTTCAGCTATTATTGCTGAATGCTCAAATCTGTCTTATTCTTCTTAAAGTATCCAAGCCATTTTTTTCAGTATGAGCAATTTAATGATGCTCTAAAAATAATTTTTAGAAACAGCTAACCAGCAGGGCATGGTGGTGTGTGCCTGTAGTCCCAACAACACAGGAGGCTGAGGCGGGAGAATCTCTTGAGCTCAGGAGCTGGAGGTCAGCCTGAGCAACATAGCAAGCCTCAAACTCCTAAAAGCCTCAAACTCCTGGGCTCAAGCGATCCTCCCACCTCAGCCTCCTGAGTAGCTGGTACTACAGTTGTGTGCCACCACGCCAGGCTAATTTTTAAATATTTTGTAGAGACAGAATTTCACTGTTTAATGGTTTTTCTTTTTAAAGTCTTGGTGCCACCAGGCCTGGGGCACTCCATGCTCCAGCGATCCTAGGTTGGTAAGGAATTAATTTATTGGTTACACTTGCCTCAGTCTATTGTTCTCTCAAGTCTCCAGCCTGCTCACTGCCACAAGCTATATCAGCAGTTGATTGGGTCTCTGCTCCTCTTTGGGCATCAGGTTTCAGGGGTATGGCTTGAAATGAGCTTACTTCTTAATAAATCACCCTTCTTCTCATTGACACCTCACCCTAGCTCCAGAACCTGCTCTCCGCTGTGACCTGACCCACTACTGATAAGCTCTTTGCTGGCACTAACTTTAGGTCATTCTCCAGGCCACATGGACATGGCATTCCAGGAAAAGAGGAGGTGTGAACTGGGGGCACGTGAATGTGGACTAGCACAGTGTGTCTGGGTAATGGCAGTGTTTAGTGTGATTGGAGCTAAGGTCTGTACAGGGGGCATAGGAGGACACTAGGCTAAGAAGGGAAGTTTGGCCTAGATTGAATAGGGCCTTCTCATTACATTAGACTTGATCCACTACTCAGTGCAGAGCCGCTAACAGTTTTGGGGGAGGAGAGTGAGTTAATCCTATTCCTGTTTTAGGAAGAGGACTTCAGTGTGGGCATGGAGGGGGACTGGAGGATGAGACTGCAGGAGACAGGGAAGCTCTTTACAGGAGGTTTGCCTTAATCCAACATAAAATAGTGAAGGGTGGACTCTGAGATCTGGCAGTGGAATGAAGAGATAAAGAAGATGGGAGAGATTGTTTCAGAAATAAAACTGATATAACATTTTGATTAATTGGATGTAAGTTAGAAGGAGCAGGGAAAGTCAAAGGAGTGGTCTTCTTAAACATATATGTAGAAGTTTGTGCCAGTAACTGAGTGAGAAATAGAAAAGGTAAAGCAGGTTGGGGAGAAGAAGATAGGTTCTGTTCTAAACATGCTGTTTGAGGCCTGAAAGGAGAAGCTAAATGTGTATCAGATAGACAGGGGACATTCTGGGAGTTAGTCAAAGAATTTACAAGAAACATCAAGAGTTGTTGCAGATTGGTCCAAGTCAAACCAAAGAGGAAACTGAACTTAGAGACTGAGTGACAGGTAGCAGGACTTAAGGATATGTGATAAATAACTGGCTTTCAACATTCACTGAACATCTAAGGCACTTGGGAGGCTTTAGAGTATTAGTAATTTCATTGAGATACAATTTACATAGCATAGAATTCACCTGTTTAAACTTTAGAATTCACTAGTTTTTAGTATATTCAAAATTGTGCAACCATCACCACCACTTAATTTTAGAACATTTTGTCACCCCAAAAAGAAACCCTATGTCCATTAGCCATCACTCCCTACTCCCTGCAATGAACTTAAAAAAGAAGGTTGCTACTGGAAGGGTATGGTAAAGCTCACAGTCTCACAAAGAGCTGAATTACCAGACCTTAGGAAGAGCAGAAAATACTCCAGCTCTGGGAGTCCCAGCAGAAGAAACTGAGAGGCTTTTTCTTCCCAGGGATGCTGATTGATGACTCAGCATTCACATCTTCTCTCCTATGTGTCTCTGCTCAGTGGTCACATTCCAGAGAAGGAAATTCAAAACGACCTCTGGTCAGGGAAGCTAGTCAGAGAAATCAAACAACAACAATGCAAAACCAGATGTCTAACCACATCGTTGGTCTGGAGAAAGCTGCATGTACAAAGACTCTATACTGCCTCCAGTTGAGAGTGAATGTGAGGTGAAGAAACAGTACATGAAACCTTACTCTTCAACAAGTCTATACCAAGGGAAAAAGAAATAAAGCGATTGTGCACAGTGACCTCCTGGGCTGAAATATTTCTCCCACCCCAGCCTTCTGAGTAGTTAGAACTACAGGTGCACACCACCACACCTGGCTAGTTTTTAAAAATACATATTTTTTGTAGATATAGGGTCTCCCTGTTTCCCAGGCTGGTCTTGAATACCTCGATTCAAGTGATCCTCCTGCCTTGACCTGTCAAAGTGCTGGGATTAGAGGTGTGAGCCATTGTGCCTGGCCTTTGTTTAAGATATGATGTCCTCGAATATGTTTATAGGCTGGGAGACTTGGGGGAGAGGGGAGGTAATTAATGGAGCAAGTTACAGAAGAAGGCAGGTAGGGCTGATATTAGGGGCACAGGAGGAGGGATTAGCTTTGGAATGTAGGAGGCACACTTTTCCAAATAGATGGAGATTTGCAGGGTAAGGGGAAAGGAGAGATCTGCAAACTGATGGCCTATATTTCTCAGGGAAATAAAAGACAAAGTGACGTGTAGATTGAGGGTCCAGGAAGTGAGGACTTGAGGTGAGTGGTGAGTCTGTGACTCCTGCTGCAGGGTCAGGTTCACTAAGGGCAGCAGAGCAGGGGAGAGGTCCAGTCAAGTTTGACACCATGGATTGCTTTTTGTTCCTTTTTCCTTCCAATATTGCTTTTTTTTTTTTTTTTTTTTACATTTTAATGTTTATTTACCTCTCTCTCAGAGTGAACTTGAAATGTGAAAGGTTAGACTGAATGGACCACATCATAAAGTCTCTGCTCAAGCTTTGGTGGTGTAAGGATGAAGTGGGCACAAAAGTAGCTTGTTATTATTGGACTTCACTTACCCTTGTTTCTCCATCATAACCCCTAGCCCACGGATGTTGGTTTGTCTTACTATTCTCGAGGACTTGGAGCCCTTGGTTCAGAAGATGAGGCAAGAGTGCGGTGGATCCCCTCAGGTGTAACTTTATTGCACAAGGGTGCACTAAATAGGCAGCACCTGAGTACCAAGTGCCACCAAGTTTGTTTAGAGGAAGGTAGTTTATATCACTTCAAGGTAGGGTTGTTGGGACAACCAAGCAAAAGTGGCATAAAGACTATTCCTTCCATAACTGCAAGAGGCATCCGTGGCGAACAAAAAGATCTCTCAATTGAAGACCAGGTGACCCCAGATGAGATGTCAATCAAGATCTGCCCCCTCTGAGTTCTTTAAAAATGGAAGCTCCATTCTTGACTTCATAATGGCTTGATTGCAAACATCACAGGCCTTCCTGTTAGCACAGCCCTAAAAAAGAACATCATTTCAGACTGCATTCTGATTGGGAGAAACAATCAGGAATTAGATTGGCGGACCTGAGTTAGAACCCCTATCCCACCACTTCCTGTGTGCCATTGGGCAAATTACTTACTCTCTCAGGTCCTATGTCTTTGTATATAAAAAGATAATTTTAAGACGATACTAAATATCCTGGTGAAAGCATTAAATAAGGAGTCTGGCACATGTTAGGTGGGCAACAAGTACTGGAAATAATGGATCATGATATTTAATTTAAAGTTGTAGGTTTGGGAGTCTTTGTTAAAATAATGTAAAAGATACTTGTGAAATTTCTCTGTGGATACAATGTAATACAAATTCAAAGTGAAAAGGAGTTAGTCCCATTACCAGAAAGAATACAAAAACAAGCAGCAACAAAAGCAACAAACAAAAAACAAAAAGACTCCTGGTAATCATAAACACAGATGTGTTCTCTTAAAGACTAAGATTCAAATTGCCAAGGACATTATTTTTTGATAAAGCAGTGCAAGTGCAAAGATATATAAGTACCCCCGTCAAGCAGCTCACAGCTACCTCCTAGCACTGTCGTCAAACCCTCAGTAACTCCCCAGTGCTGTTCCTGTCCTTTCCAGTCTTGTCTTTCGCCGACTCCCCTTGACCTTTCAGTGCTGGTGAACTTGGATTCCTAGCCCTGCATTTGTTTTCCCCAGTTCAGCATTGTTACTGTTGTCATTCCATTTGTGTCTCTCGAAATCCTTCTCCTATCCCTACCCACAACCCTACCAATTTTCTCCTCCTTCAAGACTTGATCAAATCTCCCCTCCTCTAAAGCCGCCTCAGAATCATCACTTTCTGCTCCAAAATCCCATGGTGCTTCTCTTCTGTAGAACTAATTTGGCCAGCTAATTAGAGTGGGCATGTGTCATTCTTTCAGGCTGCTCTGCATCTGAAGCCCTTTCTTAAGTTTGAGGGAAGCAGAGAGTGCCTATGGAAGTTGAAGATGCTTGAACATTTTCCCAGCCTCCCCTGCAGCTAAGACAAGGGCACGTGACAGAGGCTGAGCCAATCAGATGCATTCACCCCACTTGGCTGTGGAAGTCAGGGATGTGGAGAAGCAGAGACCCTGCAGTTCTGAAGCAGTTGAGGGTGATGCCTGTGGAGACAGCTGCGTTTGGTTTCCTGAGTCAATGATGGCAGAAAGTCTAGCAGTAGTGGCAAATAGGCACACTGATTGGTCTGTGCTCTGTGGTAGGAGTGGCAAAGTCTTCACCAAACTTCATGGCATGATATGGGCATTGCTTTTGGCTACTTATCTCCAAGACTGATTCTCCAGCTTTGCTGAAGGTTTAGGGCCAAAAATAGGAGATTTCAGCATAGTAACTGCTTAAAGTGCAATACAAGGCCACTCTGGGAATTTCTTACTGCTTGTCTTTTTAGAAACTTGCCTCCAGCCGTGGTTAGTGGGCCTTCTTTCTTCCTAGGCCATGCCCACAGAGGAATTTATAGCAGTATTTTTGGATGTTGCAATGTTTTGGGGTCAATGCTGACATTTGGGAGAGGGCAGAGATGCTAGTTTTCCTGCAATGTACAGGAGAGTCACACACAATGAAAAAGTATCTGTCATCTCCTGTCCTTTTCAAATGTCCCCAGGTTAAAAAAACACTGTTTATAATTATCTGAGTCTAGAATCTGACTCTGTTTTACATACAAAAACAAAATATTTGGGACTTTTTGAGTGAAGACTGTATTTGGTTTGGAACTTCCCCAAGGGTCTTTGCTATTTAGAGACATCACATCTTTAAAGATGGCAACGGTGTGTGTGGTGATGTCAAGGCGACGCCTGAGGTTCAGAGCTTGAGTGTCACCCCCTGCACTTCCTAGATTCTGTGGGTCCCACAAGCATCTTACTCCTTCATTGTGTATTTTGTAGTGTCCTCCTGGCCAAGCACTTGTATATTGCAGACATATTTTTATGTATTCCTTAAATTGCTTCCCTTTATTTCTCCTTTATATTACCATTAGGAAAGTATATTCAATTTTTTAAGTTCATTTAAATTTTATTTGAAGATAGTCATGGTGGCATTCTAAATTACTTGTTATAAAAATGAACAAGTACCATGACCATGACCCTAAAGCCCTCTCTTATTTTCCCACAGTCTTTCAGCCTATCCCCTCCTAAACATGTTTGTTACTAAAGATCCATCAGGGTGGAATTTTCAACGTTATTCAATTTTTTTTTTAAGATAACATACTTTCCTTCCTGTTAGTTATATACATAAATGCCCTCAGAAAATGACTCTATTCTCACAACCATAACATCTTGGGTTAATATTGATTGAAGATTCAATGGCACATTTCAAATGCTGATGGGAGGGGGCTTTAAAACTATCAACTCTCAGGCTCCTAGGAGCTCAGTTTCTCTCTAAGCTTTATGGGGTGTAAAAAGCATGTAGTGACCCAATCCACACTCTGCTCTTAATGGCCATGTGAGGGAAGAAAGCTTTGCTTTATCTCTCTGAATGCTTAGAAGGATTTAAATATAAATTAGCACAGGATTTGAAAAACAGAAAAGAAGTACCGTCATATTCTATTTTTCAGTTACCAATCATTAAATTACAGTTGGTGAACTTTTGGGCAGACTGAGCTACTTGGCCTCATGGTGAGAACACAAAAAGACTCCCCAGGACAAGGTGTCCTCAGCCAGCTCAAGTGCAGATTGCAGATGGAGCCTCAGTGCCCAGACCACAGTGCCCAAAGGCTTTCTTACCGGTTTCAAGCCTCCTCTTGAATGACAATCATTCTGAGGATGACATTTTGGGGTTAGAATGCTCCTTGACTTTAAAAAACAAACAAACAAACTGAACCTTATCATATTTTACTAGTGGTCGTTGGCTGTTGACAACCTTTGTACTATATGTTTTTGCTGGAAATCAAAGTGTGTTAGTCAAATGCCCTTTCAAAACCCTATTATCTCAGCATGCAAAGCCAGCATCTGAGGATTTTCCACATAGAATCGACTGGTGTGTACTAAAAGACGTATGTATAGAAAAGGGGAGCTATGGTTTTAAAGAAGACTGAGTTTTCATCATTTTGAAACTGTATAAATTAACATGAGTTTCAAATCAACAGTCTGCAATTTTGATTTTATCAACTCAAGAAGCCTTGATCCATGGGAGTGACATAAAATGTTCTGGAGATTTTAATCAAGATGAGATAATGCATATAAAAGTGAACAGTGAAGTCCCACACAAAGTATTTTAGGATATGCTACTAATTTTCATAGTCTCCAGGGCAATGTTTAATACAAATTTGCAAACAATACAATAAATACACTCTGAAGTTGGATTCTTGTAGTTTAACAGCTACTCATTGCAAAAAAGAAAAAACTGAAAATAATGGGCAACTTTTTAGAACATTCATTAATGACTTTTCTTTTAAAAAATGGATTTTACCTGTTTTATTTTGCGTCAACCAGATATAACCTGAATGACCAAAAAGAATAGTTGACCAAAAAGAATAGTATTTTTTTTTCAAATATGTCACCTTTATATGCTGGAAATATTTGCTCAAGATGTGATTCAACTGTGTCTGCCACACTGGAGAGCTTTAAAGAATCCTTTTACATTGAAGTGTCAATTATTTCTCTATTCTTTTCAGGCAGGTGAGTACCCTCTCATCATTATCAGTTCATCTCATTTTCATTTTCAAAATGCTAACCTAGAAAGTGGCCGGGTGATTTGTCTCTGTCTCCTTGTTTTCACAGCCCCCAGCGCAGTCTTTCTTTTTTGTCCTTGTCAGTTTCATAACTTTGACCTCAAGGATGTTTTTCAGCCCACAGAGCAACTTGCAGCTTCCCAGGCTCTGCTGTGCAAAGATACTTTTCATTTTGTGAGAACTACCTGTGCCTTGATGTGGTAGAGACACTTCCCTTCTACAAATTCAGCAAGGCACGATAACTTGTTTTCTTGATTTTCACACTGACTCAAACATTTATTAGGCATAGTACTCTAGCAATGTTGGGAAATACATAGAAGAGTCCCGCCATTTCTTGACCTTAAGAACCATACATAAAATAAGATGGAAATAACATGTGCTGAATGCAATAGAACTGCTCCATCCAATAGAATAATTGCCAGTTAATTGGTTACTGAGGCATTTGAAATGTGGTCTGAATTGAGATGCACCATTAATTGTAAAATACACATTGTATTTCAAAGATTTACTGAAAAAATGCAAAGCATCTCAATTTTTAAATACTGATTACATGTTAATGTGATAATATTTTGGATATGTTGGGTTAAGGAAAACATATATTAAAATTAATTTAACCTGTTTCATTTTACCTTTTTTCACGTGGCTACTAGAAAACTCAAAATTGCATCTTTGGCTCACATTATTTCTATTAGGCAGTGTTGTTATAGAAGTTTACAGAGGAGTAGGGGAGTATGTCCTATATATGTGGTAGGATAGACACAGAGAGCCATGGTGAACAGAAAGCTATCTGAGAGGAGGTGACACTGGAGCTAAGTCTTGAATGGTGGCAGACTCTAGACACACAGAGTGGAGAAGGGCTCTCAGCCAGCAGCAGAGAGGCAATGCTGTGTAATGGGCAAGGCAGGCTTTGGATGACATCTCAACTCCCTCTTATGATAAATTAGTACAGTGCCTAGAACAAGAAAAAGCACTTAATAAGTGGTATCTAATTTACCAGGATGTGAATGTCAGCAAGGTTAAAGGATGATTTAAAGGATGTTAAAATGACTTCTAACCTAAAAGTCATTTCCTTAGCTACCATGCCAGAGACACTACCACTAAAGCCTTGCCTCTCCTTTCACATCGCTGCTTATAAAATAATGGCTTATAATCTGAATGAATCCCAAATTCTACACAGTACATATTCATGAACAGAGGAAAAAAGCGATACTTCCCAATTGACTTTCATTGTCCTTCTTCCATAAGTGACTTTCTAACATTTGATAACCTTTTTTTTTTTTTTGCATGTGGAAATAAAAGGTTAGAAGTAAAAATGGACCATTATCTTTCCTTTTCTGATTGAAATCCTTAATCATTGTGAACCTCCCCAAAATATTCAATGGTCCACATGTATCCACATCAAAATTATGGATGGCTGTGGAAACTAGACCAAACTCTGAGGATGACAGCGTGGCAATTACCAAGTGACACAAGACAAGCTTGGCATATGGCCAATTTCCCGTTAACGCCATATGGATTTACAGAAGGGCTTTATGGCATGCTGATATCTTACTGAAATACTCCAAGAAACTAATATTAGATCAGCACCTGATAGGTTACTTGGAGGATAATTGACTGGAGAGATCATTATAATTTCATACAGAAGTGCGCTTCTGTTAAGGACTGGTGCTTGCCACCGGATGGTGGGCTAAGAGTTGTGAGGTCCACAGATATGACGGTGGCCCCAAACAAATATATTCTGTCTTCTATCCCGAGGTTCTGGCTGCAGCAGCTTTAAGAGGACCTTTTCTAGAGGAATGAAGACAAAGTCTACACATGACTGTTGATTCAAGCACAAACCCCACAGGCAACTATCTTCTAACTTGGTTCCCCTTGCATTTCAACTTCTCTTTCCCCCAGTTATCTGTTAAGAGAGCCTGAAAAGGGTGTATATTGAGAGCCCCCATTCACTTCCAAGTTTTACCTCTAGTAGCTGCCTTTATGATAATAATAATAATAATATCTAACATTACTGAGCACTTACTGTAGTATACTATTTGTTCAATCCTCATAATACCACCATGCATTAGATATGGTTTAATTTATTAAATTATTTACTAAATATAAATTTATTTATTAATTTATTAGCTCTTACGGTTTCTGTGAGTCAGGAATTCAGACGAAACATAGTAAGTATAATTTATCTCTGCCCCATGAGGTCTGGCTCAGCTGGGGGACTTGGAGACTGCAAAGTTCTAAAGGCTCATTCACTCACGTCTGGTGGTTGACGCTGGCTGTCAGCTACGGGTCTAGATGGGGATATCAGTTGGAACACCCACATGTGGCCTCTCCATGTGGCTTGGGCTTCCTCACATCATAGTGACTGCGTTTCAATGGCAAGTGTGTGTGAGTGTGTGTGTAAGTGTGTGAGAGAGAGAGAAAGAGAAAGAGAGAGAGCGAGCGAGCGAGAGAGAGAGAGAGAAAGTGCCAGGCAGAAGCCCTGGCTGGAAGTCACATCACTTCTGCCACATTCTTTTATTGAGCCAGTTTCAAAGCTCAGCCCAGATTCAAGGGAAAGGAATACAGATCCCATCTCTTGATGAAGGAATATCAACATCACTTCACGAGACTAGCATGTGGGATGAAATATATATTGGTGCAGCTGTCTTTTGGAAAATATAAACTGCCACACACCTGTGTTTTATAGATGAAACACCAGAGGTTTAAAGAGGATAAATAAATTGCTTGTGATTACACAACTGGTAAAAAGAAAAGCCAAGATAGAAATCTACTGGTTTCCAGAATCCATGCTTAAAAAAAATCAGTGTTACACTATATCCCACCCCAAATTCTTTCCAGCTTTAAATTTTTAAAGAAAAAATAAATTTAAAATAATGGATTTCAATTTCTATTATAAAAAGTATACCACAGACTTCATAAACCTGGAGTCGGGGTGGTAATACAAGATCACAATTATTTTAATGCTCAAATTACAAGAGCTGAAGCCTCTAATAATTCAAGTCCTTGATCTTACTGTTTTCCCTAAAATTTCTTTCTCACTATTTCTATAGCTCCTAAAGAGGTATGTCTCATGTGCCTACAAACCTATCTGTCCTCCGCGAGACAGATACCCTGACTTTGTTTCCTCTGCCAACAGTGGGACTTCTGAGAACATCGGTGACAAGGGAGCTGGGTCTTCTCTCTACAGAAGCAGCTGGGGGAGCCAGAGGAGAACTGGTTTTGCACAAAGGTAGGAACAAAGACACACATACCAACTCCGAGCCACATTTTGTCTTGTCACCTAGGCAGAGAAGTAGCATAGCCTTTCCCAGAGACTGACAGGGTCCATGAAAGCTGATCCTTCCATTTCATTTCCATGTCATTCTCATTCCCTTTCACTGATGCTAATCCTTCCTTCCTTCCTTCCTTCCTTCCTTCCTTCCTTCCTTCCTTCCTTCCTTCCTTCCTTCCTTCCTTCCTTCCCTCCCTCTTTCTTTCTTTTTAAAAAAAAAAAGCAGCTGCCGGGTGCCTGTAATCACAGCACTTTGGGAGGCCGAGGCGGGCAGATCACGAGGTCAGAAGATGGAGACCATCCTGGTTAACACAGTGAAACCCTGTCTCTACTAAAAATACAAAAAACTAGCCGGGCATGGTGGCTGGCCCCTGTAGTCAGGCGAATGGTGTGAACCCGGGAGGCGGAGCTTGCAGTGAGCTGAGATCCTGTCACTGCACTCCAGCCTGGGTGACAGAGCGAGATTCTGTTTAAAAAAAAATAAAAGCAAAAGAATCCACCCCATCCTATCCTTATGCTATCTAGGACAGGCCGTAATTCAGCCTGGGTGTCCAAACTTACTTCTACAAGGGTTAGGAAGACTTATGTTTTTCCTTTCCACCAAAAAACTGCAACAAAGTCTACTGGAAAAGCTCAGCTCATAACAAAAGAACTTATGTACCAAACATAACCTCTGACTTCTGGGGCTAAACATGAATCTTCTGGTTATAGGTGACCTCACGTGGCTGCCAAAACAATGGGTGCACGTTTCCTTTTCATTTGGATGTCTCAAAGAACAGTCAGGTAGTTTTCCCTAAACAAAAGAGGAGTTAACTCAAAAATAAATTCTCTTTTTGTACACTGCTCAAAGCTGTGAAAAAAAGTTTTCCCAGGCTTCTTTCTACTTTAGCGAGATATCAAGGCCACAGCTTCAGAACTCTTTGCAAGAAGAAAAATTCCTGCTAAGATGTAGCTCAAATATGGGAGCCCAGCTGTGGGGCAGGTAGCAGAAGGCTTTATATTCCACAGCGGGCCTTGCCCTCATGGGATTAGGATACTACTAGTAATAGCAGTGGTAGTAATAATGAGGAGGAGGAGAAGGAGGAGGGGAAAAGGGAGAAGGAGAAGGTGCAGGAGGAGAGAAGTAACATGCATTGAATCCTTTCTAAGTGCTGAACACAGTGCTAAATGCTTTCATTTAGTTGAAATAGCTAGATGAGGTAGACACTGTTAGGTATGTGTATGAAAAGATGCCATTTTTTTTCAGATGAGGAAACTCAGGTTTAAAGATGTTCAGAGTTGAGAGTTGTCCAAGTCCACACAGCTTCTAAGAGGTGAAGCCAGGATTTATTAATAGACCCAAGTATTTTTACTCCTTAACTCGTCCATAGTTTATGTCAACAGCTAACTAGCTGTTAGCTGTTGTTTTCCTAAGAAATCCAGTTAGTCCAAACTTTATTAAACACTCACTGTGTGTACAAATCCATGCTAGGTCCTGGGATGACAGAAATGGAATAAGATCCTGTTCCTGCCTAAGGAAGCCAGGGGTTCAATAGGGAAGACAACATGCATAGTAGGAAAGGCTCTTAGGGTCCTCTGGGATCACCAAGTAGGGAGGGATTAGTTTTAACCCTGATGTGATCTAGAGAAAATTCTAGAATGTGGTTTTTCCAATGGAAATTAGCTTATAAATACAATTTTGATAGGTAGAAAAGAAAGAAAGGGAAAGACATTCTAAACGAGGAAATCATATTAAGAAAAAAGAAGACAAATGGTCTGTTAAAATGCATGGTGTGGAGAAAGGAAGGTTGAATTGTCAGGAGATGGATAGAAAGTTAGGTGGTTTGGGTGAGAGCCTCAAAAGACGGATCAGGAAAGAGAGAAGGGAAGTCAGTTGTGGTAGGCCTTGCTTGTCCACAAAGGAGTTTGGAATTGTCCTGTGGACAGGGAGAGCCATTCAGAGGCTTTTGTGCAGAGGAGTGGTGAAATTATCTAGGTGTTTTCAATACTAGGTAGCTCCTGTAACCCCTCTAATGGACAGGATTTTTGGATCCACCTTGCATACTTTCAAGCTGGTTGGGGTACCCCAAAGGGAGAGCCAGACTCATCTTTCATCTCCAGGGCTCTATTTTGTTTCCTTGGGTTGGATTTTTAGTGGCATTGCCTTTCATGTGGCTTTCAAGTTACTTAGATGCATTCCAACAGTGGGGGGAAAGGCTGGGATTTGTGCTTAAATTCTCAACCAGAGGCCAATGACTGGCAGTCATTCCCAGGGAGGGCAAAGGTTTGCAAGAGGGGAGAATGTGTGTGGGAGAAGAGCAAATCCACTACAGTCCTGAAAGTTAACTGGGAGAGGGAAGGGCAGGAGGAAGGGTTACTTCACAGTTACAGCCTTTTCCTGGGCCTCTGCAATTACATTTGTTCATCTTTGTATTTTTAGCCTTGCACAATTAAAATAATTTCTCTTTATGGAAAGCCTAAGACATGAAAATTTTCCAAATGATTTGTTATTCCTTTTTGATACCATAGAGGTCTTCTTCACTGAGATCTATGAGGAGACTCATCCTTGTTAAGTAGCCTTTGTGAGAATGATCTGGAGTCCAGAAAAGTAATTGCTACAATGCCCATATAATCTCTACCTTGACTAACCTTGTAAAGCCTGAGCAGACACCTCTGTCTGTGCTGCTGGCTAGATTAGAGTAGGTGGAATCAGATAGTGTGAGAAAATAAAGCAGGCTTTCTGCCTCCGTGAAAATTTCTCTTTTCAAACTGACAACAGCTTATAAACTGTCTAATTCCATGTGGGCTGCCATGCTTACCCTCAGGCGCTGAGTAGCTCTGGTGTGCAGCTTAAAAGTTAGTCCACCGGTCAAAACAGTTATTGGCTGGCCACTGAATTAGGAGGGGTATAGAAGGCATAGAAAACCATATCCTCATGTTTAAGTAAAGAGATAATACCCACATGCAAACTTATGCAAACTGTTCACCAAGCCTGTAGAAGAAACTCTTTGACATTGTTTGGAAGAATGGAGTAACTGGAGTGCAGCTATCACTTCTGTACATTAGGAGGCAGGTCAGCCCAGAGGCCAGGGTAGGGGCCTGCACAGGGCATTTGGCCTAGACTTCCTAAGCTTATCATGTGCCTCAGACGTAGACATTTGACCGTACCAATGTAGGTCAAAATGGGATGAGTCCTAGAACTTGTGAGATTCACTGACAGCTCTAGAGGGAGAGGACATTCCTCATCAGCCTGAAGTGTATGTGCTAGTCTATATTACCCATTGTGCTCTATAATTCAAGTGTTTTAAATAGATTTCATAATTGTCTGATGATGGCACAATTATATTGCATTGTGTTTGTGTGTGTTAATTTAATTAGGAAGTTTCTAAAATGGCCAGTCTTGTAAGTCTGTAGAGCCATTTTGTTATTATTTATTTTAATATACCAGGAGCCTCAAAGAATTGAAGTATGTTACCAGCAGCGAATCCGTACAGGTCTGCAGCAACCTCTATTCTTGCCTCCTCAGAAGAAAGAATTTAACTGAAGGGCATAAGGCAGAAGGAGTGAACAAGGCAAGTTAGGCTGAGCGCGGTGGCTCACACCTGTAATCCCAGCACTTTGGGAGGCCAAGGCGGGAAGATCACGAGGTCAGGAGATCGAGACCATCCTGGCTAACACGGTGAAACCCCGTCTCCACTAAAAATACAAAAAATTCTCCAGGCGTGGTGGTGGGCGCCTGTAGTCCCAGCTACTCGGGAGGCTGAGGCAGGAG
This sequence comes from Theropithecus gelada, assembly GCF_003255815.1. Taxonomy (NCBI): domain Eukaryota; kingdom Metazoa; phylum Chordata; class Mammalia; order Primates; family Cercopithecidae; genus Theropithecus; species Theropithecus gelada. The sequence goes on from NC_037680.1 coordinate 44,867,790, forward strand.
AATGGCGTGAACCCGAGAGGCGGAGCTTGCAGTGAGCCGAGATCACGCCACTGCACTCCAGCCTAGGTGACAGAGCAAGACTCCGTCTCAAAAAAATAAAACCAAAAACAGGCAAGTTTTAGAGCAGGATTGAAAGTTTATTTTAAAAATTAGAGCAGGAATGAGAGGAAGTAAAGCACATTTGGAAGAGGGCCAAGCCAGTGACTGGAGAGATCAAGTATGTACTTTGACCTTTGACTTGGGGTTTTATATGTTGGCATGCTTCCGGGGTCTTGCATTCCTTTTCCTGTGATTCTTCCCTTGAGGTGGGCTGTCCGCATGTGCAGTGGTCTGCTAGCACTTAGGAGAGGAGCATGCGCAGTGTTGGAGTTGTACACATGCTCACTTGAGATGTTCTTCCCCTGCCAGCCAAATGTCCCTAGGAGGTCAAATGCCAGCTAAACTCTACCATTTTGCCTCTTAATGAGCATGCTTCAGCCCTCTGACCCAACTCCGGAGATCTTACTGGGAAGCTGCTGATCATCAGTTTCAGGTTTTTTCTACCTATTAGGAGATTGCCTTTCCCTGGTACTGGCTGCAACCAATTATTATTTTAGAGAAACAGTGTAACTACCACCTGACCATAACCTGATGGCTGCCTGACATTCCTGGTGGTGGTAGGGAGCCTTCTCTTGCCCTGCTCATGCCTGACTAGGTACCTACAAATGGAGCCTCACTTGACCTCCCTGCACTCTGAATATGGGGAAGTTATGGAGCTTCGTCACTTGTCTCCTGAGTCCCAGCCATAGAGGAAAACACCTCCAGGTTTGGAAAACTGGTGTGCATTAACGTGAATTATATGTGTGTCAGTACTTAAGCTTGCCCATTTTAGGTCCTGCTGACTGAGCTGTCCATCTTCCCTGAAGCAGTCTATAGCATTTTTTCTTTTTTTTGTAATAAAAATTTAAAATATTTTATTAAAGAGACAGGTCTCGCTATGTTGTCCAGGATGTAGTGCAGTAGCTATTCACAGGCACAATCCCACTGCTGATCAGCCCGTGTATTAGTCCATTCCTGCACTGCTATAAAGACATACCTGAGACTGGGTAATTTATAAAGAAAATAGGTTAATTGGCTCATGGTTCTGCAGGCTGTACAGGTTTCTCCCTCTGGGACCTCAGGAAACTTACAATCATGGTGCAAGGTGAAGGGGAAGCAAGCACATCTTACATGGCAGGAGCAGGAGGAAGATAGACAGTGGGAGGTGCTACATGGTTTTAAACAACCAGATTTTACGATAACTCCATCACAAAACAGCACTAGGGGGATGATGCTAAACCATTAGAAACCGCCCCTATGATTCAATCACCTTCCACCAGGCCCCACCTCCGACACTGGGGATTACAATTTGACATGAGATTTGGGTGGGAATTCAGAGCCAAACCATATCAGCAGAGGAGTTTTGACCTGCTCTATTTCCAGCCTGGGCCAGTTCACCCCTCCTTTGGGTACTTGGTGGTCCCTCAGTCCAGGGAGTTTACCATATTGGAAGCAAGCTTAATGCAGACACCTGATCAGCATAGCACCCTACATCCCAGGACTCCTGGGCTCAACTAATCCTTCTGCCTCGGCCTCCTGGCTACAGTTGCATACCACCAAGCCCAGCTTTGTAGAGTTTTCTTGTTCTCAAAGCATTTAAGGGGTAGTCTATGAGCACTTGTTAAATCTACCAAAAATGAGAACCTGGAGATTCTGTGTGGAGACAGCACACATGAGGGTTGAGCTGAGAAGATTCCAGCCTAGGAAAATGAGTAACACTGCAAGTGTTGTTAGCTAATCCTGCCACGTGCTCGGCTTGGACTACACTTTGATTGATTCTGGCCAAACTCACCTAAGATGGCCAGTTTTAGTGCGAAGGTTTGCCTGTGTGCATGTGACTTTGGGTCCACACACAGTTATTCTGATCAAATACCTGGGGCCCGTGTTGCCTACACAGGATATCCAGCCACTGTCCTAGCTCAGCTTCCAGAATAAATCTTTATTGATTGTTAGAAAAAAGTAAGTTTGACATACAAAAACCCTCAATAACCCTGCATTTCACTCGTTTAACAATGATTTACTGAACAGCCCCAGCTGCCAAGGGCTGCCCAAGGCATGGGGTAGAACAGTGACCAGGACAGGCCCTGCTGTCCCCAAGCCCACATGCTGTGGTGGGAAGACAAGAACAAACAAGTAAATAACTAAACCCACAAGAAGATTTCACATAGCATGTGAAGAAAATAACATGGGGTGATTTGATAGATTAGGTAGCAACTTTAGATTATATGGTCAGAGTTCACTGCCAGAGGAAGTGATGTTTGAGCCCATGACTTGTACCTACATTTAGAGCTGAACATTTAGAGCTTTTTATTGTGTCCCATAACTATATAGAGCTCCCTGATGCAAGAATTCCACAAGAAACAATAGTTACCTGGATAACACTCAAGTCTCTTACTTAAGGTAGTCTCATACATGCTTAATTATCTCTGAGTCCAACCAATATCCTCTGAGAACGTTTGATTTTTACTTTTGTGGACAGGGCAGGCTACTTGCTTGTGGGGAAGTGTCAGAGTTGGTTGGCTGCTCCTGCTGGTTGGAGATTAGTTAGAATTGCCTGGTGTTATTTACAACTTTTTCCTTCCCTTCATTTTTATTGCTATAAAGATTTTTTTTTTTTTTTTTTTTTTTCTGGAAGGTTCTTTTATTTGAGGTATGATGATATCAATGAAACGAATTTTGCAAACCACCAGTGGAGATTTGTCTTACTGTTTTATTGTAACATCTAAAGTCTTTTTCTCTTTTGCCACTGCCCTATAGTCAATGAGCGGAAGAAATACTTTCAAAGTGGCTGCTGACTCAGTATCAATGTGTGGTCCACTGGTACTTAAAGATGCAGGGCATTTCCAAGCTTTCCATAAGGGAATAATTAAACCACCACAGGTAACAAAGAATTAATTTTGAAGGATATTAAGCACCCTTAATTAGCACATTTGAGTTTCGTTTCCCCACAGGGAAAATATTCTCATGGCAACTTGCCATGTCAGAGCTTCTAAAACTTCTCCCTAAACTTATAGCTGAAGCCGGTTTTACTATGCAAATGAGGACTGCAAAAGTCTTTTAAGCCAACTCATTCATAAGCATTTAAGAAGCTCCAGGGCCTCTGGATTTTGTTAATAATTCTGTGGCAATCACTGGGGAAGTCTTCTGAATATATAGCTGGTAAATTCAGAGTGCCTAAACCTAATAACCCACATCTGTGCAGATTTTTGAAAGCTTGTTTTTTCCCTAAATCCTGATTATGCTGTAATTTGACTGCATTTTAAAGTTTAAGTGAAATCAGAGATCATAAAAATGCCAGACAAATAGATACATCTCAGCTTAGACACATCCATCACATGGAGTTGATCGTTTACAACATCACATGCAATGAGGGCAGCACAAGGTATCACAGTTGATGGGTCTCAGATTCAATTAAATGAGATCAATTAATTCTCTGGCATATTTACGATATGATTCTTCTATTAAAGTATCTATGCCACATTGAATTTAGCAATGAAAGTGGGCTACTCTGTTTGGTTATTATGTAGATTAACATATTTTTTAATTTTAGGGGAAGACTTTAAAAATTATGTCTTTTCAAATATGACCACATAGAGATTACTTTCATATATGTTAATGATTGCCAAGTAATGATTATTTTAGACTCAGATATGAACACCTGCCCAAGATGTACTTCTGAAGGCAACATTAATGATGAACAATTACTGCAAGGGAAGGTTACCTTTGAGATTCTACTCTCTTGGATCCACACATGACAATGACCTTGAACTCTATCAGCCATTGAGGGAAAGGAAGAATACAGTCTTTTGATTTAGCATCATTGATTCTCAGATTGTGCAGAGTGATTTCTGATGTTGAACTTCTCACAATTAAAAACAGCGCAGAAATGTTCAAAGTGCAAGGAAGGGAAGTTGGCAAGTAACCGGTACTGCCAATACAACTATATGGCCTGAACCCTTTGCTTTTTTCTTCCCCACTGAGATCCTGTAGGCAGCCAGGAACATATTATGATATGGCCTTTTGGATGCTTTTAGGACTTGATGTAGGATGAAGAAAAAAGTGATTTATTTCTTTGGCTTTTAAAATTTCTCTAACTTTTGAGCATGCTTCTGTCTGACAGTAACTGCCTCCTGCTTTGTCTTTTCTTTCTCCATTTCGTTTCATTCCTTGTTTCATCTGCCCTCTGAGAGAGGAGAAATATAGGACAGAAGATGTCCTAAAGTATTAGCGCATTGCCCAGTTTGTGTTATTGGAGATTTGTGTTATTGGATATTTTTGGATAGCAGCAGAACAGGGTAGAACAGGGCAGGAGGCTAAGACATGTGTGCAAAGCCAAGAAGTGTGATACCATGGGGATCTAGGCTTATAAGCAAACCTCCCACTAGGTAGAGTCAGTAGGCAGTAAAGGCTCTGGAATGCCAGGGTAAGCCTTTGGTATGATTATATAAGCAATCAGAGTGCCAGAAGCAGACATATGTAAGGCAAGATGGTTTAAGCATGAAACAGTAGACAGTGCCCTGATGAAGACACCTTAGAAATGGGGATACTTTTGCCTCAGCTACGTATCTTTCTATAGAATTTCGGTTGCACTGTACAATCTAAAACAACAGGCACCGTGTCTCTTTTGCTCAGTATTTTATGTTTCACTCTTGGCATTGAGCTTCGTAAATATTTGTTGAATGAATGAATGAATTCTGAGACTGAAGTCCATCCTAGTACTGCATCCCAGGATCTGTAGGTGAAACACAACTCCCCCTCCTCTTCCTCTGCATCTTCCTTTTTCCTCCTTCTCATCATCAAAATGACTGAAGCCACTTTTTACTGAACACTGACCACATGCCAGGTGTTACACTGTGTGCTTTACATTCATTATCTTATTTGAAACTTACAACAATTCTATGGGGTAGGTGCTGGTTTCTTTGAACCTCTTTAAAAGGGATTGAGGCATAGAGATTTTTACCTACCAATGGTCACATAACTAGTGACTAGAGGCCCTTACTCCAAGCACAGGCATTTGACTTGAGAACCCATGCTTTCAACTGTTAAATTATACTGTGTTCTCTGTTAGCCACAGCATCAAGTTATGAATCCATTTAAATTGAGGTTTCTCAGTAGCTGTTTTGAACATCCATGTCGCACTTTGAAGTTAGACCTGGCCATGTTAATTGCTTTGGCCAATAAAATGTGAACAGGAGAAGCAACGTCACTTACGGGTAGAAGCTTTAAGCACCAGTACATGATTTATCATGCTTCTTGTTCCTACAATGGTAATCATGAAAGTGCATCTTGAGATGATAGTTTCTGGTACCCCGAATCTCTGATTAAAATGAGACCCCTGATGATCCACATTGGACATGTAGTATGAATGAGAAACAACCTTTTCATGCATCAAGCCAGAGAAAGTTTGTTTTTTTCAATTCTGTGGCACAGCAGTGCTTATTCTGATATAGATGTTCCTCATTTTTGCCCCATTCAAATAATCTAAATTTGTTCCAGAGTTGCCTACTCAAGGATATTAGTCATTCTCTAAGGATATACATGTGTGTTGAAAGAATTTGTTTAAAATTACTCAAAGATCCCATATGAACATACAAATTAAGTCACTATATGATGCTATCACATAAAGGTATAAAATAATTTAAAAATGCAATTTTATTTTTTTTTTTTTTTTTTTTTTTTTTTTTTTTTTTTTTTTGAGACTGAGTCTGGCTCTGTCGCCCAGGCTGGAGTGCGGTGGCCGGATCTCAGCTCACTGCAAGCTCCGCCTCCCGGGTTCACGCCATTCTCCTGCCTCAGCCTCCCGAGTAGCTGGGACCACAGGCGCCCGCCACTTCGCCCGGCTAGTTTTTTGTATTTTTTAGTAGAGAGGGGGTTTCACCGTGTTAGCCAGGATGGTCTCGATCTCCTGACCTCGTGATCCGCCCGTCTCGGCCTCCCAAAGTGCTGGGATTACAGGCTTGAGCCACCGCGCCCGGCCTAAAAATGCAATTTTAATCTCATTAAAATAATCCATTTTGGTTACCTTCAAATGATAGATCAATAATAGTTTAATAGTATTTCTTTGTACTGCTTCCTGTATCTCCCTTTTTATTGTACTTTCTTGCATACTTTTATTTTTTTTTTAGGCTTTTAATCTCCTCCCTTTTGAGATGGTTAATGAAAAGTCTCTGAGGATGAGAAAAATACCCCTAGAATAAAACTGCTGAACAGGATCAACTTCAAAAGCATGCAGATTAAAATTTCCACATCATGGGCACATGAAAAGGGAATTATTAGGGTCCATGTCTTCCTCCCAACAGAAGGACTTCCAGATTCTGTTTTGTATTCCTGCCATCCTTTCCATGGTGTTTCTTTTTTTTTGAGATGGAGTCTTGCTCTGTCGCCCAGGCTGGAGTGCAATGGCACAATCTTGGCTCACTGCAAACTCCGCCTCCTGGGTTCACACCATTCTCCTGCCTCAGCCTCCCGAGTAGCTGGGACTACAGGCACATGCCACCACGCCCGGCTAATTTTTGTATTTTTAGTAGAGATGGGGTTTCACTGTGTTAGCCAGGATGATCTCAATCTCTTGATCTCATGATTTGCCTGCCTCGGCCTCCCAAAGTGCTGGGATTATAGGCGTGAGCCACCACGTCCGGCCTCCATGGTGTTTTACATTAACTCCAAAATATTAAAGAGCACTTAGATGACTTCTATTTCCAAGTCACATTTACACAGGAATACCTCTTCCCCCACATGTCTAACAGTTAAACCTCTACCTCAACACTTCACATGACAGGACATTTACTGGTTGATGTAGCTGCTGACTAATTTTTGGCCAGCTTTGTGCATTTCTTCTGTGAAGACACAGTTAGCCTCTTAGTTACATCAGCAAATTGTCCTGAAGTCTACCCTCTCCACCTATAGAGAATAAGTAAAATCGCACCCCTGACAGCCCTTCCAATATTGGAACACACATATCAGGTCTCCCAACAATCTTTTATTCTCTAGTTTCTTCCATGGTTCCCAGGATAACTGGAACACAGCTGTCCCTGTGGATCCCACCTGTTCCTTACACATGGCTCAAATTCAGTTTCTTGGTCCCCTGAGATTCAAAATCCAACTCTATAATTTTTCTAATTTTCTTCAGGTTACATTCTCTAATTTGCTTGTTTGTATAAACTGCCAATATCAAAACCCAGTCTCTTTACAGGTTTCCACAAAATGACACTGGATCTAAGCAGTTTGTGTTTAAGATGTTTATAATAGCTTTGTGGCAAAAACATCCTGAGGAATCGCACAGTAGATGCATGGGCTTCTGAACCCTCCCTCCCTCCCTTTATCTCTCCCTTCCTTGCTTCGTTCCTCATTTTCTCTGCCCAGTAAAAGCTAATTCTTCTATTCATCTCAGAAATAGCAGTCACTCATTCCCAGATTTAAAAGGTTCAGCCTACCTTAAAGGTAGATTACTTCAACAAAGTCCGGGTCTTCTTTTCCTAAAACAATGAAATGTTCACCAACTTGTTACAATAAACAATAAATTCCTCCTTTTAAATATTAAACATGTTACATTATCTCATTTAAATCTTACTTTAAGCCCCGGTGGTAGACAATATGATTCCCTTTGTACATGTAAAGAAACAGCTTTCAAGAGCTCGAGTGGTTTTTATAAGGAAAAATACATTATTACTGGCAAAATCCAGCCCTTAAACCCACATTTGCCTTTTAACTCCAAAGTTGGTACTCTTAACATGGTTACTAAACATCTCCTCAGGATTTCCATATCCCTCACTATTGTGATTGTTATTCGTTGGATAAATTCCATTTTAAAAAAGTGCTCCTTTAAAAATATGGCCTCCTAAATGAATACAGTCCTTTAGGCGTGAAGACAAGGAAGTAACTGAAGATTGCAAACACTGGCCAATAGATAAAAAGAAGAAGGAAGAAGAAAGGAGAATTTGAATCCCTGTAAAATCTTCAGTTCACTAATATTTTCTTTTACCTGGCCTGTTTAGTTTATTTTGTGTCCTCTCTGGCTCCTGAAGTCATCTGAGTTTCAAGCCCTACTTTTAAATAACATGGCACATTCTTGGCTTCCAAGGATTTGATAGTTACAGTTGTAATCCTTCCCAAGCATCTCAATAGGTCTATGACTTCTGGTAACTTCTAACCTTGTTGTGGAATGAATATGAATTACCTGTCCTCTAAAACTACTGTTTGGCATGAAGTAATTCGGCAAATGAGTGCACCTAGAAAACTACCCAGCTTCTACATATGACAGGACCTTTCTATTCTCTATTTGTCTTTAAATTTTTTATTCTATACAGAAAACTATATGCTATAAGGTCATTCATGTTCTGTAGAATTCGTGAAGATCTTAGACTTTAAACCTTGGAAGTTTCCATTTTTCTCTGAATCAACACCACTGATTGATGATTTCTATGATGCCTATCTGTTAAAAAATTTTTCAAGGCCGGGAGCAGTGGCTCACACCTGTAATCCCAGCACTTTGGGAAGCCAAGGCAGGCATATTACCTGAGAGCAGGAGTTTGAGTCCAGGCTGGTCAACATGGTAAAACCCCATCTCTACGAAAAATGCAAAAATTAGCTGGGCATGGTGGCAGGCACCTAGGAGGCTGAGGCAGAGGTTACAGTGAGCCAAAATTCCATCACTGCACTCCAGCTTGGGCAACAGAGCAAGACTGTGTCTCAAAAAAAAAAAAAAAAAAAAAAATCAAGTATAACCAACCAAAAATAGCACAAAATTCATCTGAACTCACTAGGCAAATGGTTGATAATCCTGCAGGCAAGTTAGACTTTTGTTGTTGTTGCTGTTGTTCAGAGGCAAGGAATCCCTGGGTGACATGGAGATATTCCTAATGTCTTCATGTAGAAGTGATTAATCAAATACATAGCGCTGTGATTTGTTCAAGGTGATGATACTAGACGTGAATCCTGTCCTTGAATTCTAGATCCATCTATCCAACACAAAAATACGATTCCTATTTTATAAGTGTGAAAACTAAGATGATTTTTCTGGGCTTCACAAGATCATGTCTTTATTAATGGATTTTCTCAGAGTCATAGGTGTGTCAAAATAGAATGGGTCTTTCTGTGAGGTAGTGAGCTTCTTGCCATCAGAGATGTTTAGTTATAGCTCAGATGATCACAAAAGATGAATTTTACTCATTGGTATATAAGGTCCCTTCCAGTCCTGAAATTCTGTTTCTATATAAAGTCAATAATTTCAAGCAATATTTCAAGTTATTTACTCCTCCCACAAATTGGCCAGATAATTGCTTGAGTTTCTGTTTCTCTTTGATTGTAAAAACCTTTGCACAATGGAAAGTAGAACTTAGACATTCTGGCTCATAAATCTAAATGTGTCCCCAAAAGTTTGTATGTTGGAAATTTCATTGCCATTGTGACAGTATTAACAGATGGACCTTTAAGAGATGAACAGGCCATGAGGGCTGTGTCCTCAATTGGATTAATGCTGTTATCTTGGGCGTGGATTAGTTATTGCCAAAGGTGGATTCCTGATTTTAAAAAGAGATAAGTTCAGCCCCATTCATCTCTCTCTGTCTTCATGTGTGCTTGTCATGTGATCCCTTCTGCCATGGGATGACCTTCACCAGATGCCAGTGTCATGCTCTTGGATTTCCTAGCTTCCAGAACCATGAGCCAAATAAACTTCTTTTCTTGATAAATTACCCAGTCTTTGGTGTTATGTTACAGCAGCAGAAAACAGAAAAAGACACCTGCTCCCTAAATGCTAATTACCTATATGTATATGCAGAAAATGCCATAATTGCTGATTATGTCTAGCAGGAGGTTGAATGTATGCATAAAGTTACAGATATGTAACTAGGTGAATTCAGTCTCTAACTGGACAGCCCACAGACAGATCAACCTAGCTGTTTCTCACTTTTCTTTGGTAGTGTTGCAACACATTTGGCCTGGTTAAAATTTTAATGGGACTCTAACACAACATTAGTAGGCTGAAGAAAGTTGCAAGGGGAACATTAACATTTAAATAGATTTTGATTATTAGAGAGAAGTCAGAAAATCTAGCCAGTGATTTGGCTTAGCTACGAATACCAGAGTAATTGATGGTTGTCAGTATTAGAAAAGATTTTCCAGAGGTAGAAACCGTCAAGACAAAGGAGGGAGGAGAAAGATCTTCAACATCTGACATGGTTGTATGAAAGAAGGCGAGCATAGGAGGGAGCCAGTCCTGCTGGACAACTTCCAGCAATAACATGTACTCAATCCCCATCTGGGTTACAGACCTTAACTCAGCCTAACTCCAATGCTGTGAGTTAAATACTCATTTCCTTATCTTAAGATGGCAGGAGATGCTGCGTTTTCTGCACTGCTATGGGGGATCTTCATATTGTGAGGCTAAATCCTGCTTATTTCTTGCCCAAACTCATCCTCCCCACCTCCCATTCAATATTGTATAAATGAAAACTCAAGAGATTAGTACATGGACCACAAAAAATGAGTGTAGATTTAAGATAGTTTTGCCAACCTCAGCAAGGAGGTTTTACATTTATGAAAAACAACTGTACAAATAAAATTTAGCAGTATTTCCATATTATTCTCAGTGAAAACCAGGTTCCTTTAAAATCAATGAATTGTGTGTTTAAACTGAGCGCCTACCTTTAGTATTCTCCTGTGTTTTAACCAACAAATAACCTTTATTTGTATATATTTTTAAAACCTACAATAGTTGAGTGTGTATTGTGTACCAGGCACCATGGTTACTGCTATGATCTGAGATAAAACACAGTTCTCACTAAATAAACAGAAGTATTCCTTTGCCTCATCCTAAAGGCCATTTGGAATCTGGAGTGCCGGCAATGTTTTGTTTATTGTCCCTCAGCAAATCTTCCTCACTTTCTATCTTTGATCACGCCTTTTCAAATCTTACTCATTCTTTAAAGTCTGATTCCATTTTTGTGTCTTCCTTGAAGTTCCCTTGATCTCTTCAAAACAGAATGTCGTCCTCCTTTGAGCAGGAAGCGCTTGTTGTCTGCAGTACTTGCACACTTGTCACATACTGTTGAGGGCCATCTTCAGTGGTGTTGGCATGTATTGTTATCTAGCTTTTCATGTGAGCACATCCTGCTCCCCAAATAGCTTTCATGTTCTTTTTGTAGAACAAGTACTATATAAATTCGTGTTATGTAACCCATAGTGGAAGTTCATCTAAACTTCTGGCTGTTCTCCTGCATCTAAAAAGTGGAGATTGCGGCTGGGCGCAGTGGCTCATGCCTGGAATCCTAGCACTTTGGGAGGCCAAGGTGGGCAGATCACGAGGTCAAGAGTTTGAGACCAGCCTGACCAACATGGTGAAACCCTGTCTCTACTAAACATGCAAAAATTAGCCAGGTGTGGTGGCATGAGCCTGTAATTCCAGCTATTTGGGAGGCTGAGGCAGGAGAAGCACTTGAACCCAGGAGGTGGAGGTTGCAGTGAGCCAAGATCGCACCACTGCACTCCAGCCTGGGCGACAGAGCCAGACTCTGTCTCAAAACAAAACAAAACAAAACAAAACAAGTGGAAATTGCTTACAATGTGAACTCAAATTAAGACCTGGGTATGGACCTGAGAATGAGAGAGAAAGCTCAGCCTTGTTGATATTTTCCAGTTGCTTGAAAATCAGGGTGTATTCTCAGGTGATGTTTTCTATTCAGAAAACAAAGCATGCTTTCCTAATATGCAGTGTAACTTTGTCACTTCCCCTGAACACATTTTTTTCTCCCCTTTTCTCTTGCCTTGTCCCTTCTATTTACCGACCAGCTACTTACTTTCTCACTGGGCTACATATTAGTCTGATGCATAAATTGTATTTTGGTTTCCTGGGGCAACAATTAGAAGTCTTTCTTGTATATTTACAAAGTAGCTTTCTTGGGAGGTATGCTGTGCTCTCCCCCTCCTGTGACTAACTTCCCTAAGGCCCCAGCTGGGCTCAGGATAGTGTTAAAGACATGTACTCTCGCTGTGCACAGTGGTATGCACCTGTGGTCAAGCTATTCGGGAAGGAGGCTGAGGCAGGAGGACTGCCTGAGCCCAGGAGTTCTGGGCTACAGTGCACTATGCCAAATGGGTGTCTGCACTAAGTTCAGAATCAATATGGTGACCTCCCGGGAGCAGGGGATTACCAGGTTGCCTAAGGAGGGGTGAACTGGCCCAGATTGGAAACTGATCAGGTCAAAACTCCCATGCTGATCAGTAGTGGGACTGCACTCCAGCCTGGGCAACATAGTGAGACCCCATCATTTAAAAAAAAAAAAAGACATGTGCTCTTAATGTCTTGGATAGTGGGTCTTTTGCGAATTGAAATAGCAGCAACTCAACCCAAAAGTGGAATTATCGAGATATGAGGCTGTTTCACAGAACTTAAGGATGAGAAGACAGTTGGCCCCTGGGTATTAAATGGAACCTGGAGCTCCAATGCCAACAGGACTCCCTGTGTGTCTCTTACCTTTAACTCTACAGGTCTTAACTCTACAGGTCTGCTTTATTTTTTTCTCTTGTTGTAGACTAGCTTCTGCTTTTTCTAGCTGTGTAATGAAGAAAGGGGGCCAAGAGCTTCTGAGTTTGAATCCTTGAATCTAAGCGTCCAGAGAAAGACTGTCTTGACCCGACTCACAACACCTGAAAAAGGACTTTTATTGCCATGTTGGGCCAATTGTCCATCCCTGGACCAATAAAATGTGATCATATTTGGAATGATATTTTACTCTACTATGTTTCTGGGGTAACCATTTAGATGCAAAGTGGTAGGAAGGAGCCATTGGCTGGAGGAGTTCTACTAGACAGATAAGGAGTAGGTGTTTGTTGAACTGTACATGGGTATAGAGAGGAATAGTTTACAAGCCTTTTCTCACATGTTATTTCATATGAGCCTAATGACAGTCAATGACAGAGTCAAGACAGGTACTGTGGATGCACAAATCACACAGGAGGGTATTGACATGTTCTTAGAAACAAAGGAACTTATGGAAGATTCATAGAAAGTACTAAATCCTCCTTTTACTGTCCAACGAAACTCACCCTTCAAAATGTTCCTGAAATCCTACCACCTTCTCAAAGTTGATGAATGGGAGAGCCACATTATCTTTTGCTCTCCTATTAGTTTAGCTTCTAAGTTCCAGGGAAGTGTAGTTTCAGGGAAGCAGGAATGAGAGAAAAGGAGAGGGAGCTGAGAAAGAGGAGATGACATATAAGGGAGTGAATAACCAAGTGGGTCACAACCTTGAAATAAAATGATGAGTTTGTATCAGGGGGTGAGTTACTAAGTGGGTCACAACCTTGAAATAAAATGACGGGGATATTTTCAGAGAGGCTGTTTGAAGCCATTGTGTGTGTCCGAGGGGTGGGGAGGAAAGGAATTAAAATGTACTCACTGTCTTCATTGCCCATGATCAAAGTCAGATCTCAGGGCATTAACTTACCAACACTATTATACATGCTTGGGGACACAGAAGGAGCTGCCAGAGAGCACATAAGCCATGGAGTAGGAGGCAAGGTACTATCAGGTCATATAGACGGGAGTGACATGAGAAACCCAGGGTAGTCACAGAGGAAGTGTGGCTGGCCCACAAGGCTAGGCTCCACCATGACATGACTTTTGGACACAAAGACGGTGAGAGGTCTTAACAAACCTCTGCCTATGGCCTACGAGAATGCAGTTGGTGCCAACGCATATTGCAGTGTTACTAAGAAGCTGGCCGCATGGTCTGGAGTGGTGATGGCAACTTCTACTCCCGAATGAAGACTCACTTCAATGACACCTCACCTCCCTCACCCCTGGATTGACCAATCCCTTCTTTATGCCCACACTATTCTTCACACGAGTCTAACATGGATATATAAACATTTAACACAATTATTCAGATTTTTTTATTCTCCTTGAGAAGACTTTTTGGGGTTAGAGTAATGTTGATTCATTTATTCAATAGTTTATTGAGTATCTACCATGTGCCAGGCAGTTTTTTTTTAAGTGCTAGGAATAGAACAGTTGATAACATAAATGCAAATCTTTTAACTTTCTGAAGCTTACATTTTAGTGCATGTGTGTGTGGGTGATTGATGAAGATATAGGTACAGTATATCTTGTGTTGATGGTGGTAAGTGCCTTGGAGGAAAACAAAGCAGGATAGGAGGAGTGGTGGTGGGGAGTGAGGGATGTAGATTAACTAGGGTGGCCAGGGAAGGCTTCAGGGAGAAAATGACATCAGGAAAAAACAAACATGCATATTTGTGTGAAAAGAGTTCCAGGGACAGAGAAAAGCAAGCACAAAGGCTCTAAGGCATGGCTGGTGTGTCCCAGGAAGGGCAGGGTGGCCAGAGTGGACTCAGGCAGAGTGAGGGAGAGGGAAGAGTAAATAAGTCAGAGTTAATATGGAGCCAAATATCACAGGCCATTGGAATAATTTGGCTTTCACTTGGGAGGGATGGGGAAGAAGCAGGGTTTTCACCCAGGGGTGATCTGACAAATTTCCATAGGATCACACTGGCTGAGAATAGACTGTAGAGGGGCAAAGGGTGAAACTGGGAGTTGGGAGGTTACTGGGGTAACATGGATTAGAAATATTGGTTGTTTGGACCAAGATGCTAGCAGGGGAGGTGGTGAAAAATGGTGAGATTATGGTTTTAAAATGGTGCTGACAGGATTTGGGATGGACTAGAAAGGAGGTATGAGAGAAAGAGAGAAGGGGAAAAAAATGACTCCACATTTTTGGCTTGAGCCAAGACTACAGGAGGAAGAGATTTTAAGGGGAAGATTAATAGTTTGGCCATGAGATGGCTTTTAGACATCTGAGTGGTGTTGTTAAATTGACAGTGGATTTAAGAGTCAGAAGGTCAGGAAAAAGTTCATGGCTAGACATATAAATACAGGAGCTATTGGCATGACATTGGAGGTCATACAGATGTCATTAAAAGCCACGAGACTGGATAAAATCGCCAAATGAATACATTCAGATAGAAAAGTGAAGAGGACAAAAGACTGACTCCTAGGCCACTCGAACTTCTAGGGGTTAGAAAAGTGAGGAGTAACCAGGAAGGAGACTGAGAAGACATGGCCATGAGGGAGGAAGAAATCCAGAAAAGTGAGGTTTCTGGAAGCCAAATTGAATGTTTCAATATACAGGACCTGACATCTGGGCCAAATACTACTGACAGAGGTGTTGTGAACTGCTATGAACTGAATGTCTGTGTCCCCCAAAATTCATATGCTGAAATCCTAGTTCCCAATGTGATAGAATTCAGAGATAGAGCTTTGGGAGGTAATTAGCTAATGAGGGTAGAACCTTCATGAATGGGATTAGTGCCCTTATAAGAAGATAAGTCACTGATCTGCGCTTCGTCTTTCTGTGCTCTCTGCCATGTGAGGATACATAAGAAAACAGCTGTTTTCAAACTAGGAAGAGGATCCTTGCCAGACACTGGATCTGCCTGCACGTTGATCTTGGACTTCCCTGCCTCCAGAACCGTGAGGAATAAATTCTGCTGTTTAAGCCACCTAGTCTAAGCAGAATGAACTAAGATAAGAACTGACCTTTGTGTTTAGCAGCATAAAGATCACAGGTGACCTTGAGCAGTTTCAATGCAGCAGAGGAGACACATGTCCAAATGGAAGTCCAAAAGAAAACGAGGGCAGAGAAATTGGAAGTACCAGTATAGGCCATTCTTCAGTTTCACTTTCAAGAGATAGAGTGGAAAGAGGAGTAAAACTCTCTCTCTCTCTCTCTCTGTGTGTGTGTGTGTGTGTGTGTGTGTGCAGTTATATGCCCATTGGAAAGGTTCAGTATAGCTTACTGGCAGCACCAGGCAGAAAATGAATGTGAGAAAAATGAACAAAAATGTCCCAGACCCAGGAATACATGGGCCATGGAACAAATTCACACATGGCTCCTGTACCAATGGGGAAATGCATTGCGGGAGGGAAGGTGCCTGCGATAGGCCTCACAGGCCTAATGCCTTAAAGGTTTCAGATTCAAAAGGCAGAAATAACGAGCCTGCCGAGTAGCACAGTGGAGGTTCTCATGATCTGTGAGGTCAAAATGTGGTCTAGCAGCCTTTTCAGAGAGGTTAGTTGAGAGGGGTGGTTTTACAGAACGCTGCAGTTGCTATCACCATCATCATCATCATCGTCATCAAGTAGCAATAATCAAATAGCAATTAAGTGCCTAATTTTTTGTACCACCTCATAAATCAATGTAGGGGGGCTTGTTCCCTCGGGGAGCTACTTTGATGAGAAGCAGCAGAATAAGAGGCCGGAAAGTCAAAGATTGGGGAAAGGCAGGCGTGGGGCTGAGGCAGAAGGCTCTTGCCAAACCATTCTGCCTCAGTTCCTGATTTTTCACCCTGCCTCTCCAAGCGCGGGAGTGGAGGATCCTTTCCCTCCTACTTCCTCCTTTGCTCTTTGCTCCCCCCACGTCCCCCACACCCCTCCTTCCCCCCCCCCCCAGTTCTCCTTTTGCTTTCCTCCTGGAGCAGGGCTGATTCTGAAGCTTGGCCGCAGCCCCTACCTGCCGACCCACCGCCTCCGGGTGCACTGGAAGAGGACTGAGAGCCCTGAAACCCCAGCGGGGCAGGAGCCAGCGTTCTGAGCATGTGCGAGCAAGCCAGGGGGCTAGGGCGGATTTGGGGGGCTGACTTCAGGTCGCCCTAAGCACAAAGCGAGAGAGCGGTGAGAACAGGGGCGGGCGACACTGCCCGGAGAGGTGCCCCTGCGCCCAGGGCGCAGCGACTGCGCCCTGCCCTCCGGGAGTGGGCGAGTTGGCCGCGTGTGTGCCTCGCTGTTTGACGCGAAGACTAGCCAATCAGGGCGGGCGGCCCAAGCTGCCATGTGACGGGCGAGGCGGCCCCTTTCCCCAGCGCGGCCAGAGGGAGGAGAGAACCGGGGCTCGCCGCGAGCCTTCGAGAGCAGCGGCCGCGGAGGAGGCGGCGGCGGCGGCGGGCGAGAGCGGCGGCGGCGGCACAGGCTCGGGGCCAGCCGGGCGCGCATCCCCGGGCGCCCTGCGCGGTGGAGAGCTTGGCGGGCTGCGGGTGCCGCAGGACAGGAGTGGACAAAGCAAGATGGCAGGGATCTTAGCCTGGTTCTGGAACGAGAGGTTTTGGCTCCCGCACAATGTCACCTGGGCGGACCTGAAGAACACGGAGGAGGCCACCTTCCCGCAGGCTGAGGACCTCTATCTCGCTTTTCCCCTGGCCTTCTGCATCTTCATGGTGCGGCTCATCTTCGAGAGGTAAGAAGGGCTGAAGCCCCTCCTCCCCTCCCCCTGCACACACACACGCGCGCACACGCACACTCGCGTGCTCTCTGGCGCACGCCCCCGCGCCCCCAACGCTCGCGTTCACGCTTCCCAACCTTTGTGTTCGGGGAGGGGTTGCTGACCCCCCTGCCCGGCTGGCTTTCTGGGAGCCAGAAAGGGTCTGGCTTGCCACGGATTTCCTCCCTGGCGCCGGGGAGGAGCCGCGGATCGTTAGGGTCGCCCCCTGTCCTCCTGGGCCCTGCTGTTTCCTCCTCCCGGCGAGGGCAGGCGAACAAAGGTGAGCGGTGGTCTGGCTGGGGACTCGCCGCACTCCGCGGGGCTCGGTCCTCTCCGCCGGCGCGCCACGCAAGGCTGCCAGGCAGGGCTTCCCGCCGGGGCCCCCGCCACCCACCTGACAACCAGGAACGTTCCGGACGCGCGGCCCGGAGGGAGGAGGAACCGCGCACACTTCAATCTTTACGCTCCGGCACATGGATTGTAGGGATTGCGCTTCAAAAGAATTCGCTAGGGACTTCTTGGCTTCTGGTCGCTGTTTGGTTTTTATCCGTGACACTATCAGGCCCGCAGTCCTGGCAAATAGGGGATAATAGCATTTCAGGTCATTAGCGGTTTCTTTAAAATAGGATATGACAGGACGGGTGCACATCCTGCAAATGGTCATATTAAACTGATAACCCTGTCCTATGAATAATTATAAACTTCTTTTTTGGTATTCGAAGGCACTTAAAATTTTGAGGAATTGTCATGCAATTGTATAGTTTCTCGGTTTGGTTGGATATCTCCATTGTGTCAAATACAAACTTGTGTTATTCTCATGGAATCCGTTTTCATCACGAAACTATATTGTGCCTGCCATGCATTCTCTGGGTGCTGGTACTGAAAGAAAACCGGGACAGCAGCACACTTTTTTTTCCTTCGTAACAGAAAATACTGTCTTCCCCTTTCTTGTACCCTCCCCTTCCTCTGCCCAATTCATCAGTAAAGGCTGAATTTCTTAGATCACAAAGTAGAGTTTAGATTGCATTTCTCGCTTCCACTCTGCCTTTCTTCCCCGCCTTCAACTCACCTTGGTTTTGTTCCTTAAGCTTTTGCTGGTACCTCATTTGCTGTTCCTCTTTGCCTGAAAACCGCTATTGAGGATGGCAGAACACGTCTTTTGAGTCATTTGCTGCTGGAAGAGGCAACAAAGCTTCATGAGGACAAAAAGTATCTTTTGTTTCAGAAAGGTATATTTTTCACTGGACAATGTTGCTGCTTGAAAACGAACTCAGCTGTTCGCCTGCAGAAATTGACATGCACAAAGCAACAGACTTAAAGACCTATGTTTAAATTGTTGGAATCTAATACAGATGTGTCATTGATCCTATACAAAAAAGAATCAAGAAAGTCACAGCAGTGCTGTCACTTACTGTGAAAAAGTGGGTGTGTTTGCAGGTGTAGAGTTACTTCTAGAGCAAATGTTTGGTTACAGAAAATATGGACTCTACAGTTCTGCAGTCTCTCCAAAAACAAGCAGACTCAGGGATAGCAGGTTGCTCTATGTTGGCACATAGTAGGGGATCTACACACAATTGCTGAATTCTGATAAATTGTGTCTGATAAATTCTGGCTGGGCTCACTTTTAGATAGCTAATGCATTTGAAAGAGATGTGCAGTCTTATGTGTTGGAGAACAAAAGCATGATCTGTGCACAAAAAGCTGAATTTTCCTGACATCCTCCTTCTCTATGCTGATTCCAGGCTGTTCACTGTGTTTAAAAAAATTAATTTGTTAGAATGGAGATGGCTTGGTACTTAGATTGTCTCTACCTTTAAAAAGATAAACACTAATGTAATAGTTGAAAATCGGAAGTACATTTTTCCTCTTTCTAAACATTTTTTATTTTCTTTCTTTTTTTCCATAATCCTATGACTCGACTTACAGTTTACATAGAGGGGTGAGCTGCTTTCAATTGTCAGTCACAGCAAATGTCCTCATATTGATATAAAGTGAGTTGGGCCGGGCGCGGTGGCTCAAGCCTGTAATCCCAGCACTTTGGGAGGCCGAGATGGGCGGATCACGAGGTCAGGAGATCGAGACCATCCTGGCTAACACGGTGAAACCCCGTCTCTACTAAGAAATACAAAAAATAGCCGGGCGAGGTGGCGGGCGCCTGTAGTCCCAGCTACTCGGGAGGCTGAGGCCGGAGAATGGCGTGAACCCGGGAGGCGGAGCTTGCAGTGAGCTGAGATCCGGCCACTGCACTCCAGCCTGGGCTACAGAGCGAGACTCCGTCTCAAAAAAAAAAAAAAAAAAAAAAAAAAAAAAAAAAAAAAAAAAAAAAAATAAAGTGAGTTGGTCAGTTTCCTTCAGGCCATTGATCTAAGTAGAAGAGATTTAATGGCCTGTATGGAAAGTGAAAGTTTATGGTTAATGTTCAGAATAATAATCAAATATGGCACATATGTCACAGAATGCTACTGACTTTTGGAAGACTGTCTACTTTGTTTCTTCCTATGACAGCTCTGTCTTTAACCCTTCAGACCTTTTCAATTCTCTGAAAATCCACAATTTAGTTGTATCTACAGTTAGAAGTTCTGCATGTTTCTCCTTTTCTCAAACCTAAATGACATATTCTGGGATCCAACCTGTAACCTTCATCTCAGTAGCAACCATCAAGGGCCTGAATCAATAAAACAGAACCATTCAATATTATCACTGCTACAACTCACTTTCAATAGCCTTCTAGCATATTGAATATACATCTTTTTCTTTTGCAGCATTCTATAATGTATATGATAATTTTAAAAGCCTGTTGTGAATCCCTTTGTAGAATGAAATGCTTTTGTAATAGGAATAATTCTCTCAAGATTCTTCTCCTTTTATGCTTTGTCATTTATTTCAAAGCTGAGACCATACCTAAGAAATACCTGTTTATCCAAGTTTTTATTTTACATTAAGTGAAGTCAGTAATGTCCTTGTTGAGGCTAAAATCGTGAATTTGAATGCCTTCTTCTCAGTCTTAGGTATTTCTCTCTACGAAGAGAAACATCAAAGAATTGACTGAATTGGACTTTGCCCAGTTAAACAGTCCTGTCTTTTTGTTTTCATCCTGGCTGTTGGGGTGTTGATAGTGGAGGGATTGGTAGCTAGAACATGTCGCTTTATGACAGCATATGGACAGCAATATGGAAGCCCAGCATGGTTGGTAAAAAATGGGGCAGCGTAAGGTCAATGACTTTTGGCTGAGTCTGTGAAGATCTCAAAGCTTGGTGGTTTTTAGCATAGCCTTTACATCATACTTAACTCTGGGTAAGGACCAGAAGGACCACTGTAGCGACCAGTTGATTGACAGAGTAAAGTATGTGTGTGTGTGTGTTTTTTTTTTTTTTTCCCAACTGGGCTGTTTCTCTTAGAATAAAAATTGTATACTGTTATATTATGTTGTTAATTTGATCACAAAGAACAAAATGTTATTTATTAATAATATACCATTGTCATCTATTTGATTTATTTTTGATTTAATGCTTGTTTAGATTCAGTAAGCCATCCTCAGGAACTATAATAAATGCTTCTTCCAACTTTACTTTTTCAAAAATGTGTTTTGCTATGGTATTTATAAATGTGGAAATCGTGCTGATTCTCTGTTTAGAAATAAAAATTTTTTGAGTTATTGTTACAAATGTTAACTTTAATGCTGTGGATTTAGGAGAGATGCAGAAAGTGTAGATCAGGAATCAGAACACTCAAATTCTAGTCAAAACTTACACTGGGGCAGCTTCCTAATTTATCTCTGTTTATTTTCTCATTTATGTGTAGAGGCAAATGGCCTTTGTAACTTGTTGTTTTCACCCTTCTGATTCTTTGATTCCTGTGGATCTTCTGTGCTTGAAGATTACTAATTATTATCTGATGAAACTTTGAAGTGGCTGAATGTCTTTTTTTTTTTTTGAGACGTGTTCTCCCTTCATCAACAAGGCTGGAGTGCAGTGGCATGATCACGGCTCATTGCAACCTCCACCTCCTGGGCTCAAGCAATCCTCTCACCTCAGCCTCTTGAGTAGCTAGGATCACAGGTGCATGCCACCATGCCTAGCTAATTTTTTGTAATTTTTTGTAGAGATGGGGTCTCCCTGTGTTTCCCAGGCTTGTCTCAAACTCCTGGGCTCAAGCAACTTGCCCACCTCGGCCTCCCAAAGTGCTGGGATTATAGGTGTGAGCCCCTGCACCTGGCCAAGAGATTTTTTTTTTTTTCCCACAGAAATATTGTAGTCAATGGTTTTGTTTCTTGTATTTTTCAGTTGTGTTTTGAGTCAAAAGAATAATTTGGGCTGTTATCATTTATGCTCCAAAAAGCTACAGTATTTCAGAATAACCAACAAAGATTCTACAGAGAAAGCAATTGTTGGTTTCCTTAGACCTCTTTTAGGTAGAACCCAGAGTAGGCCTGGCACCTCTTGTGGTGACTGGGTAAGAAGGAGAAGCTAATTCCTGCCAGATTGGCTCTCAAAATGCTAGGCTATGTGAGGAGTGTCATCCTTCGCGAGGCTGACAGCAAAGTCTGGCTTCACTCACTCAGCCCAAGAATGATCTGCTGTCCCAAACCTTCAAGAAACGACAGGGTCTCAGTTGTGTCTAAGGGAATGTCTGGCCAGCAGGCTTTTTCTTTTAGATTTATTGTCCACTAGCCTTGGGTGAGGCCTTTGAGGATAGTTGTGAGAGAGAGAGAGAATGAATGAGAATGTGTGTGTGTGTCTGTGAGAGAGAGAGAGAGAGAATGAATGAGAATGTGTATGTGTGTGTCTATGAGAGAGAGAGAGAGAGAGAATGAATGAATGAGAATGTGTGAGAGCATGTTCTTGGTTGCTGATACTTAGGGGGAAAGGAGGGGCGTGTGTGAATGACTGCCAGGAAACAGTGGGGGTATTAGGTGAGGTTCATTACTGAAGGAATTTGTTCCTCAGTGTTCCTATAGTGTACCTTGTAATGAAGAGACTGATCTGATATGTTTTTAAAGAGTGTTTGAGAACAACTTGCATACAACCATGGTTTTCTCATGCAATCAGTGCTGGATATTAAACCCTATGAGTGTTCCTTATTTAGCTTGTTAAGTTATATTGCATGATTCACATTGAAACTATGGATACCTGCTTTGCCAGAGACTAGTGTGTGAGGCAAGAGTGCGCTTCAGGCTGGCTGCGGTGGCCTGAGGCTGCAGTGAGCTGTGATTGCGCTACTACACACTCCAGCCTGGGCAACAGAGTGAGACTCTGTCTCAAAAAAACAAAACAAAAAAAAGTGGGCTGCAGACATAAATAGCTTCTCATACTTTCTGAGTGGGATAGGAAGGTTGAATGACAGTGGATGTTTTGTTGGAAAACAACCTGAAATCAGAGGGTTGGCATTCTTTGCAGAACTTAGTACAGTTTTCTCATCTAGTAAAATAAAAAGTTTTGAATTTACACAGTGCAGTAGTTTGGCTATTTGTTATAGGTTAATTTGTGGGCAAAAGGCATAACATTATTGTTAAGGGGCAGTGCCTTAGAATGGTGGAGGAGGTAGGTGAGATAATTTTAAATTATCGCAATGATCTAATGTCATCTAGGATTATGAAATTAATGCCCTGAGTTCACTTATGACTTCTCTGTTGAAAATATTTGAATTCTCTATGGACAGGGCTAGTTTTCTCTTGGATTCCTAGTTGTAAAGTGTTTCAGAAGTGGTTGCTCTTCTGTGATGGGGAAGGACAGGTGGCAGCAGAGGGAAAATGGGATTTCAGGTGAGTTTCTTCCATCAGCATACCAGTCAAACATTGCTGCACTATCCTCAGGCTGCCCTCTTGTATTTTACTAACCTGATTAAACCTTGGTGCTGAACACCAGAACCGAGGCCCGTGTTGTATATTAAAAGTTTCAAATGTTATTGCATACACTTACATTTCTTCCTCTTATCACCAGGTGAAACCAGATTTTTTATTTATTTCTTACATAGTCGGGACTCTCAAAATTTTAGTTTTTTCCTCGCTCATCTTCTTTTGATTACTTTCTTAAACACCCTTGAGTCAGAATACTGGGGTTCCAGATTGTATGTCTAGTTGTGTCACTTAATTTTTCTTAGAAACCATTTTTCATTTCGTTTTTTTTTTTTTTTTAAAGGTAAACAGGATTGCCTCGTATAGCACAGTGATCCTTTCATATTAGCAATGCCTTGAGAATCCTTATTCTTAAGATTTTATTCTTTGGTTTCTTCCCCCTGGCCACCTTTTAAAAATGATTTCATAAGCTTTTTTTGGTCTCTCTTTCCTGACACCATAATCTTTATTGACACTTTATATACTGTGGCATGATTGAACACAAAAGGGTGATTATTTTATTTATTTACTTGTTTTTTGGGACAGGGCCTCACTCTGTTGTCCAGGCTTGAGCGCAGTGTCATAATCTTAGCTCACTACAGCCTTGAGGCTCAAACAACTCTCCTACCTCATTCTCCCCGTAGCTAGGACTACAGGTGGGTGCCGCCATGCCTGACTAATTTTTAATTTGTGTTCAGTAGAGATGGTGTCTTGCTTTGTTGGCCAGCCTAGTCTCCTGGCCTCAAGTGATCCTCCCATTTTGACCTCCCAAAGCACTGGGATTGCTGGTGTGAGTCACTGCAGCCGGTCAGGGGGATTCTTACAATGTCTTTTTGGGGTTTCTTGTTACTAATGCTGTGGATGTTTGGCTGCATGGTCTGAAGCTATGACTTGGTGCTTACTATTTATTTTGTTTGATGTTTGACTATTTTGAATGACTGCCATTTTTAATGAACAACTTTTAAAATTTTGGAAACAATAGTAACAACTAATATTTATTCCTTAATGAGTTTATTACTTTACATGGTTTACTTTATTTAATCCCCTGTCAGGCCGTGTAAGGTGGATACTAATTTTTCCCCATTTTATGGATGAAATTTAGGATTGAGAATTTAGGAAATATACTTAACTTTATATAACTTAAAATAGCAATGTAGGAATTTGGAACTAGGTTTCTTGATCTAACAATTTTGGTGATCTTCTATTTTAAAGTAAATATCGGCTGAGCGTGGTGGCTCACGCCTGTAATCCCAGCACTTTGGGAGGCCGAGGTGGGTGGATCACGAGGTCAGGAGATCAAGACCATCCTGGCTAACACGGTGAAACCCCGTCTCTACTAAAAATGCAAAAAAAAATTAGCCAGGCGTGGCGGCGGGTGCCTGTAGTCCCAGCTACTCGGGAGGCTGAGGCAGGAGAATGGCGTGAACCCGGGAGGCGGAGCTTGCAGTGAGCCGAGATCGCGCCACTGCACTCCAGCCTGGGTGACTGAGCGAGACTCTGTCTCCAAAAAAAAATAAAAATAAAAATAAAGTAAATATCATGAAATCATGCTGTATATATATATGGTTTTATATTTAGCCTTTTGCCATTTAATGATATAATCTGAATACTTTCCATGTAATTGAACTTACTCAAAAATATTTTTAATGACTATATACCATTCTATACTATAGTTATACCAGAATTTACTTAATCAGTGTTCATATTTTTGTTGGATATTTAGGCCATTTCCAGTTTATTTATATAAGTTTTTAAATTCTTGATGATTTCCTAAGGAATATTTCCTAGAGGTGGCATTTCTGAGGCCAAAAGGATAAATATTTTAGTGTTCTTGATGGATACAAATTGCCAAATTGTTGTCCAGAAAGATTATATCCATTTGTATTTCCTTATCAGAATATAGGTTATTATCATTGGAAAAAAACTGGAGACTGAGTACCGTGTCTCATGCCTGTAATCCCAGCACTTTGGGAGGCTGAGGAGTTTGGATTGCTTGAGCCCAGGAGTTTGAGACCAGCTCGGGCAACATGGCAAAACCCCATCTCTACAAAAAAATACAAAAATTAACTAGGTGTGGTGTTGCTCACCTGTAGTCCTAGCTACTTGGGAGGCTGAGGCGGGAGGATCACTTGAGCTTGGGAAGTGGAGGTTGTAGTGAGCCGAGATCACGCCACTGCACTCCAATCTGGGCACCAGACCATGATCCTGTCTCAAAACAAAAAAATTTTTTTTGCTTTGAATTGAAAAAAATGTTACTCTTACAATGTGTGTTCTTATATTGCTTATGATAAACTTATTTCAAATATTTATTAATAATTGTTATTTCATTTTCTGTGAATTCAGGTATATTTTCCTATGGGGATGAGGAGATGTTGTTTTTATCTTTTTTCTGTAAGAAATTGGTGGCCTTCAGGTTTTTCTTTCTTTTTAATGCAGAGTGGTCTTATCTTGGTCTATTTCTCTGATCACATATTTATACTTTGTGTGTGTGTGTGTGTGTGAGACAAGGGTCTCACTCTGTTCCCCAGGCTGGAGTGCAGTAGCGAGATCTCAGCTGCTGCAACCTTTGCCTCCCAAGTTCAAGCGATTCTAATGCTTCAGCCCCCCAAGTAGCTGGGATTACATATTTTTAATAGAGATGGGGCTTCACCATGTTGGCCAGGCTAGTTTCGAACTCTTGATCTCAAGTGACCTGCTTACCTTGGCCTCCCAAAGTGCTGGGATTACAGGCATAAGGCACTGCGCCTGGCCTTATACTTTTTTATTTATTTCTTCCTCCCGACTCTTCCCTACATGCTAAGTCACCATCATCAGGAAGGGAGCTTCTCAGATTTTAGATAGTGGAAGGAGTACACTCAAGAGGATGATGAAGTAACTGATAGTAATACTTCATTATGGAGAGTGAGGCAGAGAAAAAGACTGGGAAGAAGACTGAGGCATCAAGAATGAATGGGTCTTTATGAGGGAAAGAGGGATAGAGCCTAAATTCAAAAAAACAAGCAAACAAACAAAAAAAACTCCTGTAATAGATTATCTAAATTCTGGGTAAGTGAGACCCCATGTCAAAACAAACAAACAAACAAACAAAAAAAGACTTACTATTATTAGACTAATCACTAGGGAACTACAGATCAAAACCACTATGAGATAACGATTAGGATGGCTGCTATCAAAACAAAAAAACAAACAATAACATTTGTTGGCTAGGGTAAGGACAAATTGGATCTGTTGTGCACTGTTGGTGGGAATGTAAAATGGTGCAACTGCTATGGAGGTTCCTCAAAAAATGAAAAATAGAAGTGCCATATGATACAGCAATGCTGTCTCTAAGGGTATACACCCAAAAGATTTGAAGTCAGGGTCTCAAAGATATATTTGTATACCCATGTTCATCATTCACAATAACCAAAAGGCAGAAGCAACCCAAGTGTCTATTGATATATGAACAGCGAAACAAAATGTGGCATATACATATGTCTCAATTTGTTTGGGCTGGTGCAACAAAATACTGTAGACTGGATAATTCATAAGCAAGAGAAATTTATTGCTCACAGTTTTGGAGGCTGGGGAGTCTAAGACCAAGGTGTGAGCAGATTTACCATCTGGCTAGGGCCCACTTTCTGGGGTCACAGATGGCACCTTCTCACTGTATTCTCACATCACAGAAGGGGCAAGGTGGCTCTGGGGCCATTTCTCTAAGGTCACCCATACCATTCATGAGGGTTCAACCCTTGTGACCTAATCACTTCCCATAGGCCCCACCTCCTAACACCATCACACTTAGTTATTAGGTTTCAACATGAATTTTGGGGGGACACAAACATTCAGACCATAGCAACATACAATAGAATATTTTTCATCTTTAAAAATGAAGGAAATTCTGCTACAGCATGAATGAGCTTTGAAGACATTATGCTTAGTGAAATAAAGTAGTCACAAAAAGACAAATACTGTAGGATCCTACTTATCTAAAGTACCAGAGTAGTCAGACTCATAGACACAGGTAGTGGAGTGATGGTTGCCAGGTGCTGGAGGGCAGTGCAGAGTTTCAGTTTTGCAAGATGGAAAGCGTTCTGGATGGTGGTCTTGGTTGCACAACAATGTGAATGTACTTAATGACATAAAACGTGCACTTAAAAATGGTTAAGATGGTAAGTGTTAATGCTATGTGTATTTTACCACAATTTAAAAAAAAATCGAAGATTGGCTGACTTTAAAGGTCACTAGAAATTACTGCCTTCATTTTCTTGGCTTGACATTTTTCTAGTTAGGAACAAACATCCCAGTTCTGTTGATCTCAGTTCATCAAGCACTGCTTTTTTTTTTTTTTTTTTTTTTTAAAACTGCTTAATTCCCTTCAAATCTAGGAGAG
The DNA here is from genome assembly GCF_003255815.1 of Theropithecus gelada. NCBI lineage: Eukaryota > Metazoa > Chordata > Mammalia > Primates > Cercopithecidae > Theropithecus > Theropithecus gelada. Next base: position 44,895,343 of record NC_037680.1, read on the forward strand.
CGCCTCTTCTTTCCAGAATCGTCTGGCATGGGTGGGTGGGAGGTGAGGGCTGATAGAAGGAAGGTTTTAAACCCAGAGAGCTCTTAAGTATCCTGTTTTTTTAAGAAGGCACTTGAACTGAACATATCATTTCAAGTCCATTTGTTAATATGACAACTTAATAATAGTAAACTGGCTGCATGTATAGAAGAGGAGAGCAAAGTGTCTTTAGAAAAGCACATTGCATAGTTTCAGAGGAGCCTAGGATTAAAGCCAAGTCACCTGGTAAGTACACAATCCATTTAAAGCAAACCAGGATAATGAGATAAAACTCTCCTTAGCAGCCTAGGCCACAGGTATATCCTATGGAAGCTCTGGGTGAGTGAAGATCAGATTTCATCTTCCTCCCTAGCTTTCAGTTTAATTTTCCATGCATTTTACAAGCAAATGATTCAAACACTTGAATACTTAAATGGGATTTTTCTCAAATGCTGCATATTATAAAAACAATCTGATTGGAAGCAGTCAGGTACATGTTCTTGAACAGTAGTTTTTGAAGTTTATTCTAATGTTTGATCATTGTACAAAATACTGCTTTCCATAATTCATCTGTAAGAATGTTTTGGGCAGTGCTGTTTTTCTTTTTTCTTCTTTTCAAGGAGAACTTCCTTTATCTCTCTACTGGTCTTCAAAGTGGACTTCTCTTGGACCACTCCTGCCTTCTATTCCTACTTTTGCTTTTATTACTATAATTTAGAGTTGGATTGTGGGGCTTGTTTTTGACAAGGCTGAGGTTAGAGATACACAAATGGTTTTTAATTGCAGGAGAGACGCATTCCTTTACTAGGTAACCTTTTTCACACAGTGACCTAAGAATAATATTTGTTTGTGACTTGCCATTGTCTACATAAATGTCACATCTTATCTTTGAGATTTTCAGATTACAAAGGTACTGTTGCTCTCCTGAAGCTGTGATTAAGATTGTATTTTCTTTCTTTCTTTTCCTCGATTCCTCCCCCACCCTCCTTCCCTCTCTTCTTTCTTTGTCACTTCCTCTCTTCTTTCTTGTTATTACTGGTACAGACCCTTTATTAAAGACACAGGGAAGTCTTTGAGAGAAGAGGAGCAGCATAGAGTTAAGAGTGGGGGAGGGTGTTTAGAAAACTATCTAAAATCTTGTCCAGGGACAGTTTGGCAAGTATCAGAGTAAAAGCTGCCAGCTGGTCTAAGTGGCCCTGTAGATCTTGTTTTAATAGCTCACCATTTCAAAGCAGAATAAAGTAACTTGGTGGTTTAAGCAGAGTGGCAGTTTTGGACACAATAGCTTGAGTGAAGAAAAACTGAGAATGAGGCAATCAGTCATTTGAGCTTTATGGAAAATGGGAGACGAAAAGGGCTTTGTATGTCAGAGGGTGTGTGTACATCTTTGAGTGCATGGATAGACTTGATAATAGTATATTTAAATTATGTTGCTATTTTGTTTATCTATTGCAATTAATAGACATGTATATTTCTAGCTATAATTGAAAGGAAAATGGGTGGGATATCAGAAAGATTACGGAATTCAGGTTTAAATTCAAACAGTGCTGTTTATCACCTGTGCAGTAATAGACAACGTATTCTTTCAAATTTGGTGTCCTCTCGTAAAATGGAGAGTATGCCGCTTTGCAGTATGGAGCACTCTCTGCAAAAGTGTACATAAGGGGATTCAGTGAAACCTGGTTCTTAACAATACACATTGTGTAGAAAATAATTGATACCAGAGTACAGTATTTAGTATCTGCTTGAGAAATACTGTTTTGTAATTTGATTTTCTAAAATAAAATAAATGGGTATATGTGTGGGGGCCCAAGGACATGGGGTCAGGGTACAGCTTGTGGAAGCAGTAGGGCCTATTTACATATTTGATGCTGGACCTGGAGGATTTACTTGTTCTATTGAAGAGTAAATATTTAGAGTTTTAGACAGTCCCTGAAACCCCAATCTTTTCAGCACTGTGCCCGTTTAGGGAGGAGGATGCTTTTAAGCCTTTTCTTAACAGTTAATGATGTGGATTGTATACCGGAAACCTGTGGAAAACCATTTCTAATGGTGGAGTATTAAACAAGTGGGGGGCCTCTCTGTGTCACTGAGAGCCTGGCCTCTGCTCTGGCTTCTGTGCCTTTGGAGAGAGACCCCCATTCCCAAAGGTGGTCTCCATCTGGGTGGAGTTTTCTCTGGAAGCTGCCATTCAGTGATATGCAGATATCTCCACCTACTTACTGCCCCGGTCTAGCCCCGATGATAGTTGTTTATTGCACACAGTCTCAAGGGAAAATTGATTGGGTCTTTGACCACTAGTAATGGCGCACATCAAGTTTGGCATTTATATTGACTTAAGACCTGGGCTGTGTTTTGGTCCTGCCACTTGCTAGCTGCTGGTCTAGGGACAAATTAATCTCTGCAAGCTCAGTTTTCATCTGAAACTCATAGGGTTGCTGTGAGGATTAAATGAGATAATACATGCATTGTGTTTAGGGCAGTGCCTAGCTCAGTGAAGCAGTGCTTACTTGTTCTTCAGGTTTATTCACACACATACACGATCACTTTCTGAGTGTTTGTTGGAACTCTTATTTCCAGAAATGGGACTTCACTGGCCTTATCTTTACATCGTAGATGTTTACCATAGACCTCATTTCTGTATAGATCCCCATTTTCCCCAGTTAGGGCTGTCTGTGTACAGAGTTTTACTTTCCCTATTCTCTTTTCCCTTCTCTCTCTTTTTTTCCTGAGGAAGATTTTGATTCTTCTTCTTGTAGCTGGCAGAAAACACCCCTGGCAGTTTAGTGAAGAATGGGGCTGTGTCCACTTCACACTCATGTAATGCACTTTGCTGAGGGTGTACATTAATATCTAGACAGCTCAGAAACATTTTTCCTAATAAGAGCCTCCCAGAAATAGGATAGCCTCAAGACATACTTTTATTGATTTATTTCCGAATTTTAAGCCTAGTGGATTATCTTATTTGGATCCTTAAGAAAAAAAGAAATTTAGTCTACTGACATTGGGATCAAATTTATGAAAATAGAAACATTCAAAATTAGCTGAAAGTAATATATGTAGGTATTTTTTTTTGTTTAAGAGAAATAAACCCACACCCCCAAATTGGAACTTCCATGGGCGTGAATGTGGCGAACCTAGCCTGACTAAATTAGTTCAGAAGGAATTTGCACCTGCTTTCAACTATAGGCACTTTTCCAGCCCTGCATAGTTTAAATATAATTTGTAAGTAGTTAGCCATGTAAATAATTTAACAAACCTGCTCATTTCTTAAGGCTTTGTTAGAGACATCTTAGGGTGATGAAAGAGGACATTTGTGGTGGGTTGTCTATTAAATGAGGAAGTAAGGCAAAGATGAAACCACAATGCTGTGTAACGACAAATTACTAAAAATTGCCCGTTTTAATTCAGTCATCATTTAGGGTCGTAGACTTTCTACTGAAAATGGAAATTGAAACTTACTCATTCAGAGATCTACAAGTCCATTGTGGGTTAGACAACAGTGGTGTCCTAAAGTGGGGAATGGTGGGTTTGATCTGCTTTGGGTACATGCAGTAAGCGATGTATTAGCTGTAGAGAATTTTTAAAAATTGGTTAAAAGTTAGTCTTTTTATTGGCACCATGTGAAGCCAATTATAAACACAGAATTGATAGAAGTGATAAAATACTCTTCCCCACCAGGGCACGCTGTTCCTACCCACCCCTACAATTGCAATACTGCTGTCAGACACTGTTTTATGGCACAGGTGACCAGAAGACCACACTTTGAGAAATACTGGCAGAGATAAAAATACTACTCCACCTCCCACTTTAGATATGAAGATACCCAGCCTGAAGAGATGAATGAAGTGACTTGTGCTCTGCCACTCACTCAGGTCCTGGCAGAGCCTGGCTGACCTGGAACCCTGGCAGTGCCGTTATAGAGTTACCATCTCATTCTGATTTGTTTGAGACTGTCTCAGGAAATGCCAGTCCAGGGAAAATTGAAACAGCTGGCCACTCTACCTGACTGCTCAGCCTATTAAACCCATCCTGAGGTCAGGGCAGTAACTCATGCCTGTAATCCCAGCACTTTGGGAGGATCGCTTGAGCCTGGGAGTTTGAGACCAGCCTGAGCAACCTGGTGAGACCCTGCCAACTCTACCAAAAAAAAAAAAAAAAAAATTAGCTGGGCATGGTGGTATGCACTTGGAGCCCCAGCTACCCCAGTGGCTGAGATGGGAGGATCGCTTGAGCTCAGGAGGTCCAGGCTGCAGTGAACTATGATTGCACCATAAGAAATGGCTTCTCTGTTTTGCCCTAAGGGTGACTTAGAGTGTTTGTGGGAAGAAGCTTCCTTGGTGACTGAGGGGTGTTGCCTGCCCCCACTGCCCCTGTACCACATTTTGTGGCTTTTTAAAAAGGTGATTAAAAGGCTCCCCATTAAGTATGGGTTGGAGCTCCTGAGGGCAGAACTGTCTACAGATAGCCAGGGTCAGTTCTTGGTGTGCTAATTCCTCCTTTGCATGCCTGTGTTACCGAGACCATAAACTTTTTTGTTTTCCTTCTACTTTCACCCAGTGTGTGTTAAGTCTTGCTTGTTAAGCTCCCACACTTAAATGGCTGCTTGCAGAATTGTAAAGAGACCAGAGAGAGAACAAAAACAGATATGCAGGTGGTGGTTGTTAACCAGACAGGATTTCTAAGGAGGGTTCAGGCAGTCAAGTGGTTTTGTGTATGTGTTTTATGTTCATAGTTTTGAGTTTTACAATGTGTGAAGCTTACTTTTGGCTAGCATTAGGTATAGTTTATTTGAAGGAATGAGGCTCCTGAAATAAACATGCAGTAAACTGTAACTTAGAGTTTAATAAGAACAGTGCCAGGAAATTCCAGCTCCTCCCCAGGTTGCCTCCCTCAGAGGCAGGCGTTAGCTATGGGTCTCTAAGCAAGCAAACAGGCTTACCAGTGTCAATACCTGTGGTGTCCCTAGGGGCCCCAGGCTGTCCACACCTGGTGTAGTGTCAAGCCATATAAGATTGGGCAGAGGGCAAGTAGTAACCAATTTAGGACCATGGCTTACCACTTATTTGACTGCTGATCCTATTTGCCTAGTGCTTTCACATCGTGTTACCTTCCCCTCTTTCCCAGAACCTGCTTTGTTTTAAAAGTGTCCTGGGTAAAAGGAATCTCCTCATTGGGAAGGGGATCCCTTTTACCTTTTGGCCCCGAGCCCAGGTTACCAGATGGTCTGTTGTTCTCACATTTCCCAGGGTAATAATGAGTTTGGGGCAAATCCACTTGGATAGTTAATAAGAGCTTTCACCTCAACTTTTGCGAAACTTTTAATGTTATTTGTGACATACTACTTTTTAGTTTTTTGGCATTTAAAACTGTAATAAATAGCATAAAATAAATGTTCTTTCTGTTCTCAAAGATAACGTCATGGTTTTAGGCTGTTTCTCTGATTTCTAAAAAGGAAATAAATTTGAGTTATTGTGTTCTACAACTTTAAAACAACTGTTTATTTTTTGGTAAGCTGTTTCCCCCCTTTTCAGAGTTAAAGATGAGACAAAAATATTGCATTTAAAGCAGAACCAGACCTGGGTAGCTGCTCTTCCCATCAATCGCCATTCCACTTTCCAGCCAATAACTAATCCTTTATTCAGGGATCAAATATAAGGAATTTCTGTCCTTTCAGATTGTCTAAAGCTTTTCTAAATTGAATGCACTTAGCTGCTAGAAACTTCCTACCGCCTTACTTTAAAAGCCAATCTGAAAGAGTCCGGCTGCTGCTCTGAATGAGAACTGCTAAAGTAAATAGTGTATGATTATATATTTTGGATGTTGAGAACAGGTTATACTTACCTTTGCAGGTAAAGTTGAACACAGTCTTTTTGTTTCTGAGGTCCAGTTCAAATCTGTGGAGAGAGGAAGTGGTGAAGATGAGAGTGTGAGTGCAGACCCTGACTGACCCTCTGCCATGTGTGCACAATGAAAGGGAGCATAGATTCCTGAGTTGGGCTTAAAATTCCATCTTGGAGAAACGCTGATTCAGTCACCGTTATACCCTAGGGGGGGTTAGCTCTAAACCCCAACACTCAAATGTGTAATCACTTGCTTAGCAAATGTTCATATGGCATTGTTAGAAAAATGCTATGTTTTTTTCTAAAGTAGACTTTTTATTCTCCCTGTATAGCATTCATACTGAAACATGAACAAAAGTATACTTTCTTGTACAGCTCATTGAATTATCACAACAAAGTGGATACACCATGTGTTCGTTAATCAGAACCGAGATCAAGGATCAGAACATTACTAGTACCCCAGAAGCTAGTACCCCATTTGCAGTATGAAAATGAAAGGCCTAATTTATGCAGCAAAACTCACTATTCCACTTAAGGAATAGTAGGTTCCTTAAGGAGGAAAACATGAGCTCTGGTACTTGCCTTTACCAATAGAACTTTCTTTTTTCTCTTTGTGTTAAGTCTGTGCACATGCTTAGATATATGTGTGTGTGTGTGTGTGTGTGTGTGTGTATGTATACAAAATCTGATTAGTATTTAGCCATCAAATTTAATAAATTACGGAAAAAGGAATGGGAAGAGGATGTGAGAATGTGAGAAAGAGAAAGGCCATAGTCAGAACATCCATTTTCTTTTCCACCTTATTTGATTAATGATACTGTTTTATAAGGATATATGCTAGTAACGAGACAAAAATACAGTATCTTTACGTCTTTTAAAAAAAAAACAAATTAAGGATGTTAAATGGGATAGGTGTATAAGTTTGTTGACAAACGTCTGGATCTTGTTCCTTGAATATAGATGGTCTTACTCATTTGTCAATTGAGACAATGGAATCAAAGCTATCCGATATTTTGGATTTGAAAAAGCCGGATATTTTGAACACAAAGTATTGGTTTGTGATATTGGAATACTTTGTTTTGAAAATAATGTCTTTAAAACTTGCAGTGCTTGCATCTGAAAAATTATGCTCACCTTAAAAACGTGTATCTTTTCATATCAATTTTTCTAATTTAAGCTTTTTATTCTGTCTTTGGATCTATCTTTAGTTCCTTTTATCCTCTTCTCTTCTTCAGGAATATCAGTTATACATATGTTAGATTTCCTTTCTCTGCCTTTAGTGTCTATCATCTTGTCTATAATCATTTTAATATATTAGTTTTTTATGTGATTTTATTAATTTTTTTCACACATGCCTGCCATGTATCTTTTCACTCATGTTTGTTTTTTCTTTTGTTCTTAATGTTTCTATAATCTTAAAAAAATTTACCCTTGTATTGTGCTGCCATCTCTGCATTTTTTTCAGTTTCATAACACCTTACTAAGTCCTAGTATTTGTGCAAAGAGGGCACAACAACGTTCTTCCAAATTATTCATGTTTGAGATGATTGTTTTTTCGGGCTAGTTTTAAATGGAACTTCTGAATTCTTTTCAGTTTTCTTAGAAATGTAATGACACAATATATATAATAAATTTTAGTGCATTATTGTGTCAGCAGTAACCATTTGTTAGTTTCTAGGGCATTAATTTTAATTTGTGGATTAAAAATGTTTCAATATCTAACATGATTAATAATGCTACAAAATTGTATTTGAAATATTTAGAATATGATACCTCTTGACTTAACAGTTATTTTAAAAATTACTAATGATGTGTATGTACTCTCATTGGGAAACTCCCAATACAGAAAACAAACAAAAAAAAAAAAACACAAAAAAAACCACACAGCCAATTCTCCATTTTCACTGTTTCTTCTATCTCACTTTCTTCTCTGATGTGTCCAGTATTAGTAGTTGATATATATGTCCTTTTGGACCTTTTTCAATTATTTACCTACATATATATGTATATGGAAAGATAAAGTTAGTTTAAAACATGAATGATTCCAGGTGTGGTGGCACACACTTGTAGTCCCAGCTACTCTGGAGGCTGAGGCGGGAAGACTGTTTGAGGCCAGGAGTTGAAAGCTGCAGTAAGCTATGATTGCATCTGTGAATCTGTACTCCAGCTTAACAACATAGTGAGATCTTGTCTTTCAAAAAGCAAAAGAAAATATGAATAGTATACTCTGAGTCTTGCTCTGAAACTTATTTGTCTTTTTTTTATTTAAGGCCATGTCTTGGGGATTTTCCAATGTTGGTGAATGTAGAGCCATTTTCTTTTTAATGTGATGGCACAGCATCCCATTATGTGGGTGTTTCCTAGTTGATTTAACTGCTTCTCCATAAATGCTATAGGAAACAATGCAGTAACTTCATTCTTATGCAGACTTCTTGGTATTTAGGTATTTTTCTCTAAACTTACATAAAGAAGTAGAATTGCTGGATCAGAGGATGTGCAGAGTTAAAATTTTGATAAATGCGTTGAAAACCTTTCAAGAAAAATTATACCAATTGACATCCCTACCAATGCAGAATGAGGAAACCCATTCCTCGTGTCCTCCCAACCATGACTTATCCTGCAGCAAACAGAATGTAATTTTGGTAAACTTAATCTATAAAGATTAAGTTCATGTTAAAACAACTATTTTAACATGATGACTTTTCCAAAGAACAGAAGGTTGGGATGCTGGTTAGGAAGGCAATTTAATAATATCGTAACAAGACATTTTGCCACTCTTTCTTTAAAGAAATGGGAATGATAATCATAAAATACAATGAGAAATTCAAGTTTATGCTTTTGAACTTGGTGACATCTATTGCAAACATTTAACAAACATATTTCACCCTTCCCAATTCATTGCCTTAGGGTCACTTAGCTGACAGGAATGGTGAGTGTTGTGTTATATTCTTTTACAACAAATGAAAGTCAACCATAAGTTATCTTGAACAAGAAATCACGAATGAAGAATATCTGTCCTGGTATGGGGCTTCCTAATAATTTATTATCAGAAGAGTTACCTTATGATTAAGCTATTCTGATGGTAGAAACATTTTCATTCAGCAAGTAAACAAGCAACAAGTAACCAAGATTCAACAACTAAGAATTGAGAACTCAAAAACACTTTAAATCTAGAACTAGGTTGTTCTTCAGAACATTTGATTGCCTGTCCCACCCTACCTTTTAGTCATCGTATTATCTCATCGTGCTTGTCTACTTGGGAAAAGTTTTTTTTTATACCAATAGGATGGCATGTATTAACATTTTTTGACTTTTATGAAAATGTTCAAATATAGAGAAAAGCTAAAAAAAAGTGCCATGAACACTCATATTCTTGCCACCAGAATTCAATGATTATTAACATTTTATCATGTTTTTTTCTGTAGCATGCAAAGTAAATCGCAGCTATGACACATCACCAGTGAGTAGCTGAGCATGGATCTTTAAAAAGCCATCCTAGAATGTCTCTGAGAAGAAAGACATTCTAGGATGGCTTTTTAAAAGTAACTTTTTTAAAAGCAATTTTATATCATGGGATTTTTTTTTTCTCTTAAAAATGTATAGCTTCAAAGTGGTAGAGAACTTACTGTGTATGGATTTGGTAAAATGACAAGGTAGAGGAAGACCATAAATGTAGAATCAATGATTAAATTTAATGGATGCGTAAACAGTAAGGCTAGCAGCAATATTTTAGTGAAAAATGAGTGATTATATATAATATTTTGATGAGTATTTTATGGAAGTTGTATCTAAGGGTTTGAATTGGGAAACCAAAAGTTTACTAGAAGTAGCTAACTAGTTTCTTAATGATATTTTTGGTTTTAGAAAATTGATATAAAGCACATTGGCTCATAGATCAGGCTGTTAGACTTAGTTACAGCAGGCAAACTTTCTCAAGATTATTGGTTCCTGCCCCAATGTGGTAGCGTTTGTGCTTCTGTGGGTCGTGTTTGGTCTTGCAACATGGTGGTTTCGAGGCTTAGAATCAGACATTTGTTAATGTTGAATACAACTACCCTCTGACATGCAAGTCTGGACTCACTATTTTGGTTAGCTAGGTAAGCCTAAGGCACTAAGTTGGAAAAGGTTCAAATATATGACATATGTTTATGAAATAAATGATCACAATTGATGTAGGGTTCAAAATTATAAACTAAAATAAACTTGTGTGTTATTACTATTGTTTCTATTTCTGAGGTACGGAGAAAGAGTTGCAAAAGAGGTTAGCCTATCTCCTCAAACCAATTTTTGGACAGAACAAGGAATGGCAGCATCCAGCCAGTGCATTAATTATGCTCCTCTCTGGCATCTTCTGTTTTTTTTTTTTTTTTTTTTTTGTAATCATCATTGTATCACCTTCCTCTTTGTAATTCTCAGAGAAGAAAGCTAATAAAGAAAAAATCAATGCATGCATATTGCAAAAAAGTGTTAAACAATAAAATAGGGTATACCATGAAAAATAAAACTCTCTCCTCAGAGACAACCATTTGTAACTGCCTTCTGGAATGTTTTCTATGCATGTTCAAGTATATATGTCTTAGGGCTGTGTCTCCAGAGAAACCGATAGGATGGATGGATGGATAGATAGATGATAGACAGATAAATATGTTACTTAGATAGATTAGATAGGAGATTTATTGGGGGAATTGGCTCACATGACCTTAGTGGCTGAGATGTCCCACAATAGGCTATCTGTAAGCTGGAGTCCCTGCAGCATCAGTACCTTGGCTCAGTCCAAGTGAAAAGGCCTGAGAATTTAGCGGGGACTGCTGATGTAAGTCCTAGAGCCCCAAGGCTGGAGAACGTGGGGTCCTGATGTCCAGAGGCGGGAGGAAAAGAGTGTGTCCTGGCTCCAGGAAAGACAGGAAATCCTTTTTCTCTGTTTTTTTTTTTTTTTTTTTTTCTGTCCAAGTCCCCAGGCAATTGGATAGTGTCTGCCCACATTGAGGGCAGATCTTCCCCATTTAATTTACTCAGAGTCACGTGCTAATCTATGGAAACACACTCATATACATACCCCAAAATAATGCTTTACCAATTCTCTAGGTATACCTTAATCCAGTAAAGTTGACACCCAAAATTAACCATCGCAGGTTGCTATGACAAAATACCATAGACTGGTGGCTTAAACAACAGAAATTTATTTTTCATGGTTCTGGAGACAAGCCTAAGATCAAGGCACCAGCAGATGCAGTGTCTGGTGAGGCACCTTTTCCTGGTTTGCAGAGGCTCTTTGTCTTTTTTCTGTATACTCATATGGTAGAGCGAGGGAGGAAAGGAATGAGAGAGAGAGAGTCTCAAAGGGCACTAATTCCATTCATGGTGGTTCCACCTTCGTAAGTGCTTCTCAAGGCCCCACACCCTAGTTCCATCACATTCGGGTTGTAGGCCTCAACATACAAATTTTGGGGGACATAAACATTCAGTCCATAGCAATGTATCGCTCTACATTTTAACGCAACTATATATGCTCATTTGCACTTTGTTTTTCACTTATTATATCTTGAACATCTTTTTATGGAAATATTGAAAAGTCAACTTTTTTCTAGTAAATGTTTGTGTAGAATTTTTTTTTTTTTTTTTTTTTTAGATGGAGTCTTGCTCTGTGGCCCAGGCTGGAGTGCCTGGGCCACAGAGGCACCTGGGCCACAGTGGAACAATCTCGGCTCACTGCAAGCTCTGCTTCCCGGGTTCACACCATTCTCCTGCCTCAGCCTCCCAAGTAGCTGGGACTACAGGTGCCCACCACCAAGCCTGGCTAATTTTTTTGTGTATCTTTAGTAGAGACGGGGTTTCACCATGTTAGCCAGGATGATCCTGATCTCCTGACCTTGTGATACACCTGCCTCGGCCTCCCAAAGTGCTGGGATTACAGGCGTGAGCCACTGTGCCCGGCTATGGTTGTATAGAATTTTTAACATTTTATATAGCATACATAATGCATATATTTATCATAATTTAACCACTCCTGTATCAGTGCTTCTTGAGATCATTTCCAATCATACACTATTAAAAGCAATGTCACAGTGGCAACTTTTGTACATCTATCTTTCTTTCCATGTGAATTACCTTAAATTTCTATTAGTGTGAAGTGGCTGGGTCTGTTTGAATTTTGATAGATATTGGAGAATTGTCCCCTTAGGGGATTGCACTTGTTTATATATTTCTGCTAACTGAAGGAAAGTTTCTAACAGTATGATTGAACTTGCAAATGCTTGCCAGTGGACTGTGAAAAATGGTATTATTTTAACTTGCCCTTTTAAAAGTGAAGTTAAGCACATTTTTATGTGCTTTAAAGCCACTTGTATTTCGTTTTCCATGAATTACTTAATGTTTTTGTCTTTTTTAGGAGTGTTTATTGTTTTATAAAGGCTTTCTATACAAACCGAAAGAAATTTGCTCTTTTTCATGTGTACTGAGAATATGTGCTTATGTGCTTTATTTGTCTTTTGACTTTATGATATTTTTCCTTGGCTGAAGATTTCCAAGTTTTATGTAATCTGATCATTCAGGGTTTTGTTTGCTTGTTTTGTTTTTTCCTTAGAGTACTTTCTTTTGAACTAGTCAGTTTCCCCAGAGAACAGCTTTTCTCTAGCCTGCTTGATGGTTATAAGCCTGCCGCCACTGTTCTGAGAGCTGAGCAGTGAGATTAAGATTTATCTTAGTTCTGTTTTGGTCACTGTACTCAGTGTCCCAAAAGCCAGGTCCTTTGTGATTCAACCTCCCCAGGAGTAAACCACCCCTCTCTGCTGGGCCTGGGGGAGAGCAGTCACCTGGTTTTGGGGACCCGATCTGGAGGTGTTCATGTTCCTTATGCAGACTTTGGACCAGTACCCTTTTCCAGCTGAACTTTGCACCCTGACCTCCAGAGGTATCTGGTGCCTACAGTTGTCAAACATTTCTGGCATTCTCTAGTCTAAAGCCTCTCTACTCAAAGTGTGAACCCTAGACCATCAGCCTCTGCCCCATCACCAGGGAGCTTGTTAGAAATGCAGCACTTGAGGTTCCACCCTAGATCTGTTGACTTGGAATCTGGGCATCACCAGGTGATTCTTGTGCATATGAAAGTGTAAGACGTCTTTCTTTGATTTCCATCCCTGGAGACTTTTATCACTGGAGCTGGTTAGGCTTCAGCTGTCTCCACTTGGCTTAATCAGCTACCCTGGCCCTTCTGCCTTGGGTGACATCTCTTATTTGTTATCATCATCATTAGTCCTTTTAGAATTTTACCCTGTTTAGTTTAATCTTTAGTGATTTTATTGGGTCTCAAGAGGTCTTGGAGATAAAAACATTTACTTTATTTGTTATGTTTAACAAAAATTCTCTCTTTGAATATTTCATTGTGTTTTTTGTTTAAATTTTTGAGCCATCTTGAATTAATTTTGGTGTGAGAGACAAGAATTTCATTAATTTTGGTGTCAGAAATGGGAACTCCAGATTTAGTTTTCTTCCCCCAGTTGGCCGGCAAATAGTCCTAACATGATTTATTAAATAATCCGTATTTTCTTCTCTGATTTGCAGTACTACCTCGATCATATTATAAATTTCTACCGTATGATGACAATTTTAATTATTGTAACTTTAGAATTTATCTTACTAGTTAGTACTAATTTCTGTTCATTTTTAGAGACAATTTAAAACTCTGAGTTAAAATAAATGACTTCTGTATTTCCCATTTATTTTCATCTGTATTTTTATTTATTCCATTTTGTGTTTACTTATTCAAAATGATAGTCATTAACATATCTTCATTTCTAACTCTATTTTTAAATAGAGCAAGTAGATATGCGTGTGTGTGTATAGATAATGTTTAAATTATAGACTTTATTTTCTTTTTTCACATATGACAAATTTGAAGCCATTCCTGGGAGAATCTGTTTCTAACTTTTGGGAAGGGCACAATGTAAGTACTGTTAAATGCAATAGAAAGTTTAATGCATGCTTATGGTATGGCAGGCAGGTTGAGTGTTGCGATCACTTGTGCCCAAGCCTGAGATGTTAAATACCCTTTCTTTTTTGTTTTGTTTTGTTTTTTGAGACAGAGTTTCGCTCTTGTTGCCCAGGCTGGAGTGCAATGGCGCAACCTCAGCTCACTGCAACTTCCTCCTCCTGTGTTTAAGCGATTCTCTTGCCTCAGCCTCCCGAGTAGCTGGGATTACAGGCATGCGCCACCATGCCCAGCTAATTTTGTATTTTTAGTAGAGACAGGGTCTCTCCATGTTGGTCAGGCTGGTCTTGAACTTCCGACCTAAGGTGATCCGCTTGCCTCGGCCTCCCAAAGTTCTGAGATTACAGGCATGAGCCACCAACCTGGCCTTAATATCTTTTCTGATCTTTACTAGTGTGCCTGTCCTAAGCAGAGGTCTTACATTTGAATTCTCCCACCACCATTTATTAGAGCTGTGATGCTGAGTAAGCTAAAGAACCACTCTGATCCTGTGAAATGGTGATCATTTTTTCCTTTCAAATAGTGAAGATTGGAATTGATGCAGTAAAGTGCTTAACTGGATGCCTGGCCCATATTAGATAGCAGTCAATGGGTTTTGCTTCTTTAAACTTGTGAGAGAAAAGGATGTGGATGAGTCTTCGAGTCTTTTAATGAGCGGGGCACTAAGTTGTTCATCCAGATATGCCAGTGGAGTAAAAGTATAGGGAATCTTCTCCAGTGTCTTTGCCTTAGCATACGTAATTGACTTTCAATTGTCCACACTAATGGAGAGGAGAAATGACAGAGTAAATAACAATAGATAATGTGTTAAACCTTTAAATGTATGTCTAGGAATTAATCTGACAATTACTTTTGCAGAATATAATAATAAAATTTCATAGCTGGAAGAGAACTTTGAAATTATAAAACCTTTTAATGTTAGAGATGAAAAAAACAGACTCATCCAAGATAATACAGTGGTGTGATCTTAGTGACAGAGCTAGCAGCAGAAACACATATGCTAATTCCAAGTTCCGGGTTCTTTATTTACCCTTTAAGGTTATATTTGCTTTAAGTGCATATCTAGGGCCACTAATGTGTCTGAGAACTGACATCTGGGACCTCAGCCTAGTGTAGGATAAAGGACATATGAGCTTGGAGGAATAGAAATGCTTTTGAACTTCTGCTGAGTTTTTTTGAAGCCAGATATTAGAGTTTGAGCCATTAAATTTAGGGTGAAAAGCTAGAACTGGGGAAAGTTATGTGTAATAGAGTAGACATGTATCTAAGTCAGAATAAAAGGGAAATGTTGGAACCCTCAGACAAGCCAGAGTCTGTTGAGGACATAAATTGTGGATAGAAGTCCTGAGTAGGGTGTGGAGTTCATGTTAGAAAGATAGCTGAGAATTAGGGGCATGCTTCTATCATGGGCAAGAGCAAGTGGCTAGAAGTCCAGGCTTACTGGTGCTATGTAGAAAAAGCATGCAGGAAATGAAACGTTACTCTGCAAGTTGGGCTTGACTCACAGAGAGGCACCTGCACTGAGGATCCTTGAGGAGCTTGTGGTTTGAAAGAGGGATAGTTGGCCGGGTGCAGTGGCTCACGCCTGTAATTCCCACACTTTGGGAGGCCGAGGTGGGTAGATCACAAGGTCAGGAGATGGAGACCATCCTGTCTAACACGGTGAAACCTTGTCTCTACTAAAAATACAAAAAATTAGCCAGGCGTGGTGGCGGGCGCCTGTAGTCCCAGCTACTCGGGAGGCTGAGGCAGGAGAATGGCGTGAACCTGGGAGGTGGAGCTTGCAGTGAGCCAAGATTGTGTCACTGCACTCCAGCCTGGGCGACAGAGGAAGACTCCGTCTCAAAAAACAAAAAAAAAGGACAGTTACAAGTTATCAGAAGCAAGCTGACTTTGCAGCTGAGCAACCTTTTTTACCTGTGCTCAGAAAGTTTTTGATTTCATGGTCAAGTCGGATCAGTTGCAGCTGATTGAGCCTTCTAGGTGTAAACACTGAATAGAGTGAATAATGTAATTCCTGGGTAATTCCTGACCCATCTTCATTAGCTCCAGATCTGAAGCTGGCCTTTAGACTATCATAAAGCTCTTCAATGCCCCATGTTTCTTTTGACTTTCATATTGAGAAATAAATGCTTAATCTGTTATGTAAGTAGGAAAAACCTGAAATCATGGCTTAGCTGAAAGACCAGTTGTTTCTCCCAAATGTGGGTTTACTTATTGAGCTAAGAAATCACTCCTATGTAAATACGAACATCTATTATCCTCTTGTGTCTTTCTTAACTTGAAATAGTACCAGCATGAATACATTTAATTTAGAAATAGTTTTGGTTTAGAAGTTATTTCCCTTTAGAAAACAGCACTTTAAGCTTAGGTTGAGTTTTTGAATAACTTCAGAGGGAATCTTTAAAAACATTTTTCAAAGACTTTCAGAAATTCTGTTATGGAAGCCTTAGAAATCCAGTCAATATGAACAATTTTGATTTGTAGAATTTGTAGTGAGAGCACAAGTGCTGAAATAATAAAGTATGGTGTTTAAACTTGAATCATAGTCCTTTAGGGAAAAAATTAAATGAGGTTTTAAATTTGAACTTGGACGAATCTTGAATTGGACGAATCTTGATGGTTAGTGGACCTTAGAAACTAAAATAGCTTTTCTAGAGTTTATCTTGATTTAATTGAAATGAATTTAAATGCATGCTAATTTCCCATTTACTAACTGGATTAAAATCAGTTATGGTGGACTAGATCAATGGACTTGGAACTTTAGTGGAACAAAGCCACTGAAAGACAAGTGAGTGAGTCTGCGCAGTTGTTGAAGCCATTAGCTCTTGTGGGTTTTGTAGCCACAGAAGCTAAAGTAACCTCTCACCATGTGCCTCTCACCTAGTTCAGGAATGTTGGCTTCCCAGAAAATGCACAGTACAAGTTGTGCCTTCAGCTTTCTCACACAATGAGTCATATTATGAGTGGTCTTGCTTCTGTTCTGCTGTAGTGCATAATTCATGCAAAAAATTTGATTTCAACTGCGTCAACTTCAAAAAGGCTGCAATCAGGCATCTATCTGGAAGGATTTGCTAAGAGAAAAGTTTCTGTTTTTTGTTTATACAACTGGGGACTCACACTACTTTTGATCAATGCAGTGGCACAGAGCTGAAGGCAGTTTTTCAGTTTGCAGGCTTATTTTTAAGCCTTTTGTTTTCCTTGCATTTCCAGAAGCTCTCCAGGATGAAGGCTGTGTACATTTGACAGAATTATTGGGTTTATCTTTGCAAGAGCTCATCTCTAAATCGAAATAAAAAGTAAGTGTCTAATGATTGAAATAGCTGCTAATAAAATAGCCATCTCTTAAGTATTAGTGGTTTAATCTCTTGTAAATTCCAGCATAGCCCAAAAGATGATGAGTTCATGTCTCTTGCATGTGATAGTCTAGACAGTATAAAAAGTCTAAAGGCAGGAGTAAAGAGAAACAGTAATAGGTTTAAAAATGCCCAGTTCATAATTGCAGTAGTGTTTTAATAGCTGTAGTGGTGGTGGTGTCAGTATCAAAGATTATGGTTAACATTTATTGTAGCTGTGCTACTATCACTCACTATTCTTAGAGCCTTACATAGATTATCTCATTTAATCCTCACATAAAGTCTGTGAAGTAGGTACTATGTTTACTTCTTTTTTTATAGATGTGGAGATTAGGCTCTTGGGGGTATAATAACTCGTCCAAGATTACATAGCTAATTTTTTTTTTTTTCTGAAGACGCTTACACCACTTTGCTTGGAGTGTAGAGTGGAAGCTCTCTGTGCTTATTGGTTGACTCATCTTGGACTGGATACTATTTACTGATTACTCAAATTTCCCTGTGTTTCAGCTTTCTTCTGTGCAAAATGGGAGGTTGAGGGAGGGCCAGTCTCTTTCTAGAGGGAGTCTTTGATTTTTTTTTTTTTTTTACCGAGAAAGCAGAGTTAGTTCCGAGTCGGCATCAAATATGTGTCTTTCTCCTGACGTAAAGGAACACTTGAATGTCCTACCCTTGCATGGTAGGGAAGCAGGGATTAAGAGATGAGATACTTAACCAGCCATTCTAATATCATGAGCATGAGGAACTCCCTGGAGCCAGACTTCACCAAAAATTGAGTCCAGTCAACTTTGAATCCCTGGGGATTGAAGTAACGCTTCATATTCTCTCACAGTGGAATAGAATGCACCTTCTTTGTGAAAATAAATGAATAATTAGGCATATTGGAAGTTAATGAGAAAATATGAACATCTAGAACAGTGGCTGTTAAATTTCACTGGGCGTCAGAGTCACCTGGAGAGCTCTCGTGAACAGAAGGCTGGGTCCCACCTCCAGAATTTCTGAATCAGTCGATCTGGATTTGAATTGCATTTTTAACAAGTTCCCTGTTTATGCTGATGTTGCTAGTCCAGGGACCACACTTTGAGAACTACTGGTATAGAATATCTCTATATATTCAAAATATTGTACCAGTATGTTCAAAGCTAAAAGGCAGTCTGTGCTTATTTTATAAAAGCACAATCAGGAGAAAGTTCTACATGTCACTGAGTACAACAAAAATGCTGTTTTTAGTACCTATTTCTTTTTCTTTTTTCTTTTTTTTTTTAAGATGGAGCTTCACTCTTATTGCCTAGGCTGGAGTGCAGTGGTGTGATTTCAGCTCAGCATAGCCTCTGCCTCCTGGGTTCAAGTAATTCTCCTGCCCCAGCCTCCCAAGTAGCTGGGATTACAGGCATGTGCCACCACGCCCGGCTAATTTTGTATTTTTAGTAGAGACGGGGTTTCTCCATGTTGGTCAGGCTGGTCTTGAACCCCCGACCTCAGGTGATCCACTTGCTTTGGCCTCCCAAAGTGCTGGGATTACAGGCGTTGAGCCACTGCACCTGGCCTTTTTTTTTTTTTTTTTTTCTTTTTTTCTTCCAGATCTTGAGGAGGGAAGAAAGTAATTGTCCACTGTAACCACACTGGTAAGGTGACATGTACCTTCATAGACACATAATCTGAGTGCTCTTCTTCTTTAATAGCTGGAAATGCTGAACTACTTGTTGATGGTGTTTTGTGGGGAGAATTTATGCTCACTTGTGTTTTAATATAAGTGTGCGTGGTTTTTTTTCCCTTCAGATTAGAACAGGGGCTTTAGTGTCTTTTCATTCCAAATTTTTCTCATTAGAGGCATTTAGCATTTAAGTCCTGATCCTGATATGTTGGTATTTTCAGCCTTGTGAATACTCATTGGAAACTGCCCTAGGTCCAGCTTTAAGGGGATGTGAAGCGGGCTGTTTCCACAGATAAATCCCTGGGGACTGAAATAACGCTTCATATTCTCTCATAGTGGAATAGAATGTACCTTCTTTATGAAAATAAACAAATGAATAACTAGGCATATTGGAAGTTAATGAGAAAAGAAGGCATAGAAAATGTAGGCAGGCTCTCATTAGGTGGTTTTCTATTTCAGCTGTTTGCCTCATAATACAGTTCAGGCTTATGAAATTGGAGAAAATGAAAATGTCATTTGGTGCCATTTAAAAATCTTGACTTAAGTAAAACACGAAAACACAAAAGATGACACACTGCCTTGCTTTTTTTTTTTTTTAAAGAATTAATAGACTATTGTTTTAATCAGTTGTAGGTTTATAGGAATATGAATGGCAAGTACAGAGTTTCCACATTTCTCCCCTACACTCACATTTTCTGTATTATTAACATCTTTTATTAGTGTGGTACTTTTGTTGCAGTTGATGAGCCAAGTGGATACATTATTATTAACTAAAGTTCATAGTTTACATTAGTATTCACTCTTTGTGTTGTACATTCTATGAGTTTTGCAAATGTATAGTGAGGTATATCCATCATTACGCTATGAGAATAGTTCTACTGCCCTAAAACCCTTCTGTTCTCCATCTGTTCATCCCTTTCTGACTCCTTCTGCAGTGAACTTTTGGAACTACTGATCTTTTTACCATGTCTATGATTTTGTCTGTTCCAGAATTTCATTTACTTGGAATCATACAGTGTGTAACCTTTTGAGATTTGCTTCTTTCACTTAGCAATATACATGTAAGGTTCTCCCATGTTTTTTCATTCATTGATAATTCATTTTCTATGGCTGAGTAATATTCCACCTTATGGATAAACGAATCACAGTTTATTCACCTGTTGAAGGACATCTTGGTTGTGTCCAAGTTTTGGCAATTATGAATGAAGCTGCTATAAATATTTGTGTGTAGGTTTTTGTGAACGTAAGTTTTCAACCCATTTGGGTTAATATCTAGCATGATTTGGCAATCATGCAACTTGATTGCCAGATCATATGATAAGAGTGTGTTTAGTCTCATAAGAAACTGCAAAACTGTTTTCCAAACTGGTTGTACCATTTTGTATTTCCACCAACAATGTGTGAGTTTCCATTGCTCGTCATTGTCACCAGCTTTTTTTGTTTTAGTGTTTTAGATCTTAGCTTATTAGGTGTGCAGTGGTGTCTCATCAATTTAATTTGCATTTTCTTAATGACATGAGATACTGAACATCTTTTCATATGCTTACCATTTGTATGTCCTTTTTGGTAAGGTGTCTGTTTAGAGTTTTTGCCCATTCTTTCTTTAATTAGGTTGTTTTCTTATTGTTAAGAGTTCTTTGAATATTTTGGATACCAGGTAGTCTTTTATCAGGTACATGTTTTGCAAAGATTTTCTCTCTTGTCCTTTTATTCTCTTTTGCATAACAAAGGTTTTAAATTTTAGTGAAGATCAGCTTACTGATTTTTTTTCTTTCTTGGATTATGCTTTTGGATATGTCTTGTATATTTTAAATAGTCAAAGCCAAACTCTGGGTCAAAGCCAAACTCTGGGTCATGTAGATTCTCTATGTTATTTTCCAGGAGTTTTATAGTTTTTGCATTGTATGTTTGCATCTGTGATCCATTTTGAGCTAATTTTTGTTAAAGGTGTCTAGATTCTTTTTTTTTTTTTTTTTTGTATATGGCTGTTTAATTGTTGCAGAACCATTTGTTGAAAAGACAGTCGTTTTTCCACTGAATTGCCTTTGCTCTTTGGTCAAAGATCAGTTGACTGTATTTGTGTGAGTCTGTTTCTAGACTCTCTACTGCCTTACTTTTTAACTGCAAATTTGTAGCACTTGCTTTGGGTTCCTCCTGTGTTGATCCCGCTTATCTTAATAATATAGGTCAGTGCTTATACCCATGATTACAGAAGGTCTCTGCTTGTTTGTGTAGTCATTTCACTCCTCCAAACATTCCTTGTGACACAGTGAAAGGAAGGACCAGCATTTCACATCTCCTTCCAGCATTTCACATCTTCTTGTCCTCATCCACTTATTCATTGCTAGCTTTCACTGCTAATGTCAAACCTATTTTAGTAAATGAATTTAATGAATTCCATATAGTCCACTTAAAGATTTTTTTTTTCCAGTGTGATTTCCAAGAATGAACTGCATCATAAAAGTGAGGGGTGCTATATTGATAAAGCACTTTTTGTTTGTCTGTTGCCTCATTTGTAAAATAGAAATAATATTCCTCTTACCTACAGCAGAGTGATACTGTTTTTGTTTTTAAATCACAACACAACATGTATGTTAAAACACAGAAGGTGAGAAAGGGTATTGATTATTCACTTGTACTACAGGGTTCAGTTCTTTTCTTTGTCTTCATTTTATTCTTCTTATTTATCTATTCCTCTAGTTTTAACTATAACTGCGGTTTTCATTGAAGACTCTGATCCATGGGTCTTAGGCAACTGATGAATTTCCATTGTAGAATTTTCCTTCCATTGCCTAATCTCCTTCGGTCTCTCTCCTCTACTATTTTAAAGAAATGACTGGCAGAGAGGTGGAGTGCCTCCAAGGCTGCAATTTCATAGAGAGAATATTTGGGTCAAAATATTAATTGGAAGGACATCTGTCAGGTATAACCCCCAAAACATTGTTTTCATCAAGGTGTAAGATGCAGTGATTCATTTAATGCTATTGCTAATCTTTATAAGTTTCATACAATTTTAAGAGGCTTATCTGTATACTATATAACCTTATGCTTACTTTAGGCATGCTTACTCAAAATCTACATTTAGTTGCTTCTGAAAATATATTTTTTCTTAAGCTACTTTTATGTGTTTTCCTTAGTATTCTCTAAACCACATAAGCTATAACTTTTAATTTTTTAATTTTAATTTTTATTAAGGGTCAGGGTCTCCTTCTGTCACCCAGGCTGGAGCACAGTCATAGCTCAGCCAATCCTCCTACCTCAAACTCCTGGGTTAAACCAATCCTCCTGCCTCAGCCTCCAGGTAGCTGGGACGACATGTGTGTGCCATGACATCCAGTTAATTTTTAAATTTTTTTTTTTTTTTGTAGAGACAGGGTCTTGCCTTGTTGCCCAGGCTGGTCTTGAACTCCTGGCCTCAAGTGATCTTCCCACCTTGGCCTCCCAAAGTGCTGGGATTACAGGCATTAACCACCGCCCTGGCCCAGTTGGAACTGTTAGTGAGGATGTCATACCATTCCTAGAGCTTATACAATCCTGTGTATATAGGAACTCAGCACCTCTGTCAGACATGCAGTCTTTTAGATCTATTTGCTGTATTTTGCTGTCGTTTTTAAAATAACTGTTGCATTAATATTGTCTTAGATGGTAAGTTCATAAAGCGAAGGGATATGTTGATATATTTTATAAATTGTTGATGAACACAGCTTAATACTCTGGTAATACTTTTCTGAGTAAAGAGGGAATACTCACTATGTATGAATTTGTTAGCATAGAGGAATTAAAAATTGGGAAAAACAAGAATAGGATTTTGGGTGAAATTAATATAGCCAATCTATATGTTAATATATTAATAGATTTTGATTATTATATGACAATTTACTTCATCCTTTACTTTTAATCTATGTAGGATTTGTAGTTAAAATGGGTTTCTTGTAGGCAGCATATAGTTGATTCTTGTTATTTAGAAACATCTTTTTTCATGGGTGTGTTTAGATCGTTTTCGTTTAATATAGTGAGTGACATGATTGGATTTAGACACACCATTTTGTTGTTTGTTTTCCGTGTATTCCGTCAGTTATTTGTTTCTTCCTCCTTTTTCTGTCTTTTGGGTTATTTGAATCTTTTTAGTATTCCATCTTAATATTCCATATTAGCTATTTTGCTATCTTTAAAAAAATTTTTTTGGTGAATGCTCTAGGAATTACAATATAACACACCAAAACTGTCACAGCCTACTCAAGAGTTAATGTTGTTTTCTTTGAGTAAAATGTAGAATCCTTATGATAGTTTCCTTTATCCTTTCCCACTCACCTGTAGGTTATTGAAAACCTCACCAGTGTTACACATTTTGCTTTCAATAAAGAACTTAAGGGAAAGTAGTCTTCTGTATTTACTGAGGTATTTATTATTTCTGTTTTTTGTGAAGATTCTGATTTCTTTCTGGGGTTATTTCCCTTAAGCCTAAAGCTTCTCTTTAGCTTTTTGTAGAGCAAGTCTGCTGAAAATATTTTTAATTTTCCTCCATCTAAAAATGCCATTATTTAGCTTTCTTTCCTGAAGGATGTTATTGATGGATATGGAATTTTAGGTTGGTGGATTTTTTTCCTTGAGCATTTTAAAGATGGTTTTCTATTGATTTCTTGCCTGCTTGGTTTCAGATGAGAAGTTTTCAGTAATTCAAACCATTCTTCTTCTGTAATAATGTGTAACTTTAGTCATTGTGAATACTTTCTTTTTGCTTTTAAGCAGTTGACTAAGTGTGACTTTTTTCGAGCTTATTCTGTTTGGGGTTTGTGAACTTCTTGCATTTGTAAATTTGTGTCTTTTAATAATTGGAAAGTTTTGGGCTATTATTTCTTCAAATAGTTTCTCCATCAATTGTTTTTTTTCTAGATAGTCAGTGACATGAATGCTAGAATTTTTTGATATTTTCCTGCAGGTCTTTGAGGCTCAGCTCATTTGTCTCAACAATTTTTTTTAATTGTTCTTCATATTGGATCATTTCACTGACTCTTCAAGTTCACTTACTCTTTCTTCTGTTATATATATGTATTTTGACTTGAGCTATCCCATGAATGTATTTCAGATATTTTTATTTCCACTTGCTTTTCTAGTTTTAATTTTTGTTTTTTTTTAATTTTAATTTTTATTTTTTTGAGACGGAGTCTCGCTCTGTCACCCAGGCTGGAGTGCAGTGGCGCGATCTCGGCTCACTGCAAGCTCCGCCTCCCGGGTTCACGGCATTCTCCTGCCTCAGCCTCCCGAGTAGCTGGGACTACAGGTGCCCACCACCACGCCCGGCTAATTTTGTTTTGTATTTTTTAGTAGAGACGGGGTTTCACAGTGTTAGCCAGGATGGCCTGAATCTCCTGACCTCGTGATCCGCCCCCCTCAGCCTCTCAAAGTGCTGGGATTACAGGCGGGAGCCATTGCGCCGGGCCTAGTTTTAATTTTTCTGTTGAGAACTTCTGTCTTTCCATTCATTCCATATCACCATGGAGGATATTTATAATATTTGTCCTTTGGGTTTCTCAGAGTTGGAATCTGATTGCTTTTTTCCCTAAGAACTGATCATATTTTCCTAGTTCTTTGTGTGTGGAATG
This sequence comes from Theropithecus gelada, assembly GCF_003255815.1. Classification (NCBI taxonomy): domain Eukaryota; kingdom Metazoa; phylum Chordata; class Mammalia; order Primates; family Cercopithecidae; genus Theropithecus; species Theropithecus gelada. The sequence goes on from NC_037680.1 coordinate 44,919,801, forward strand.
ATGTTGGATTGTATCCTGGACCTTGTGTATGTTGTGTGGTATAGATTCTGGGTCCTGTTCTAATCTTCTGAATAATGTTGATCTTTTAAAATGTCTTTTAGCAGGGAGTAAACCCAGCTAGATTCAGGCTGCATTTCTGTCTCACCTTTTTGTGGCTAGCGGTACTATTCTCAGTTCAGGTTTCAAAGTCTTTGTGATGCGACTCTAGGTCTGTCTCATGTGTGCCTCTCAGGGGCAGTGGTTTCTAGACTTAGTTCACTTCTTACAGCTGTTGCTATACTGTTCTAGATCTGTGTCATGCATGCACAGCTTAGGGTGAAGCCAGGAATTGTGCTGATTCATGTTCAGAATTAGGGGATTCCCTTCTCCATTTTCTTTGTCTCCGTGATTCCCCCATCCTCTTCGGCCTGTGAGGGCTCCTTTTCCAGATTCCTGTGGTCATAAAGACTGGGTTTCCTGGAGCACCAGTGGCTCAGGCTGCTGCCCTGCTGTTCTCCTGTATAGTGGAGGCTGTCAGAATAAAAGAAAAAACAAAACAAAACTGGAAACTTATCTCCTTGTAGATTATTTCTTTAAATTTGTCTCCTCCAGAATTCACCTTGTTAACATTTCAGTCCTCAGTTGTTGCTCTTTGTATTATTTTGGTAACTGTTGAGTAGCACATGCTTCTGCTAAGTTTACAGGACATGACTTTTCTTACTCAGGTCACAACCCATATTTCCCTTTGTTGCTCATCTCTGTCCCAGGCACTCAGCTATTTTTGTGTCCAGAGCTTTTAGTTGTAAAAAGCAAGAGAGAGAGAGAGAGGCTCTAGTGGGCTTACTATCAGAGAGGAACCGGGGCTCCCTGCTATTCTTTTGTTTCTGCTTTACAAAGGACGTCTATACCTCAAAGGAGAGAATACATGATGATAGTGTGTATGATGTCAACAGACCTTCCCACAGAGTTTGCAAAGAAGATCCATATTTTGCTACCAAGTGACACTTTGACATCAGGCTAACTTAGAACAGCAGTTTTCTTTCTTTCACTGTTTTGTGAGATGCAGTTTGTATTCATGCTTTGGGGAGGCAGGTAACATTTTCTGAGGGGAAAAACAAAAGTCCCAAAAGAACTGGGAAGCCTAGAAGCAAGGAGTGCCAAAGAGGTGAGGGAAGAGCCTCATTGTCTGCAGGCAGAGGCAGTTGACAGTCATGCTGAGGATGGAGTCTGTGACCTGGCTCCAGCAAATTGCCATTGTCAGCTTTTCTTTCCAAATAACTGTTTGAAAGAAAACAGGGTTACCACATCTGAAAAAGAAGAATATGAGGAAGGAAAGAGAATTAGGTTAAAAATACTTAAAACTCAGGAGTGCTTCTTCCTTTGTTCATATAGGGCTTTGTGCACACGTTTGGCTGTTTTTCATTAAAAGCAGAGTTTTAGGTTTTACTTTGAACTTAATCATTTCCAAGTGACAATTGTGGCTTCTTTATATTTGACTTCATATTTAGGTGTTGGCAAAACAACTATAATCCTACCACTTATCATATTAGTATATTTTCTCTACTATCTGTTCTTTTCTAATCTTTGTTTTTTTCCAGTAATGAAAGTGATAAATGCTTATTATAAATACTTTAAACGATAGGAAAGTAGACAAAGTAAGAAAGTAGAAACTGACTCCTTAGGGTTAACTATGGAACTATGGTTAATAGTGTTCAAGTTTTCTAGTTTCTGTTTTTTAAAAAAATTATACTTTAAGTTCTGGGATACATGTGCAGAACATGCAGGTTTGTTACATAGGTATACACATGCCATGGTGGTTTGCTGCACCCATCAACCCGTCATCTACATTAGATATTTCTCCTAATGCTGTCCCTCCCCTAGTCCCTCACCCACCAGCAGGCCCGGTGTGTGATGTTCCCTTTCCTGTGTCCATGTGTTCTCATTGTTCAACTGCCACTTATGAGTGAGAACACGTGGTGTTTGGTTTTCTGTTCCTGTGTTAGTTTGCTGAGAATGTTGGTTTCCAGCTTCATCCATGTCACTACAAAGGACATGAACTTATCCTTCTTTATGGCTGCATAATATTCCATGGTGTATATGTGCCACATTTTCTTTATCCAGTCTATCATTGATGGGCATTTGGGTTGGTTCCAAGTCTTTGCTATTGTGAACAGTGCTGCAGTAAACATATGTGTGTGTGTGTCTTGATTGTAGAATGATTTATAATCTTTTGGGTATATACCAACTAATGGGACTGCTGGGTCAAATGGTATTTCTAGTTCTAGATCCTTGAGGAATCGCCACACTGTCTTCCACAATGGTTGAGCTAGTTTATATTCCCACCAACAGTGTAAAAGCTTTCCTGTTTGTCCACATCCTCTCCAGCGTCTGTTGTTTCCTGACTTTTTAATGATTGCCATTCTAACTGGCATGAGATGGTATCTCATTGTGGTTTTGATTTGCATTTCTCTGATGACAGTGATGATGAGCTTTTTTTCAAGTTTGTTGGCCACATAAATGTCTTCTTTTGAGAAGTGTCTGTTCGTATCCTTTGCCCACTTTTTGATGGTTTTTTTTTTTTTTTTTTTTTTGTATATTTGTTTAAGTTTTTTTTGTAGATTCTGGATGTTAGCCGTTTGTCAGCTGAATAGATTACAAACATTTTCTCCCATTCTGTAGGTTGCCTGTTTACTCTGATGATAGTTTATTTTGCAGTGCAGAAGCTCCTTAGTTTAATTAGATCCCATTTGTCAATTTTGGCTTTTGTTGCCATTGGTTTTGGTGTTTTAGTCATGAAGTCTTTGGCCATGCCTGTGTCCTGAATGGTATTGCCTAGGTTTTCTTCTAGGATTTTTGTGGTTTTTGGTCTTACGTTTAAGTTTTCTAGTTTCTTTTATTGGGAGAGGAATATGTAGTTAAAATTATTTTGTATTAAAAAAATTGTCCTGTCACAGTAACTTTATATTTTAAGTATTTTTGCCATTTTTATACGTAAAGACACTAAATGTAATTTTGTTTTAATTTTTAAAAAACTATGTATAGGAAACAATTGAGTGGTATACAATATGTGTTAAAATTTCCTCTTAATCATCTTCTTTTTACTTCGTAATGGGATCCATTAGTACTATTACTTGTTTGTAGAATGTATACTTCTGTCATTCTTTACTCTTTCTCTGAATATGTGAAGATTATTAGAATATCAGTTTTTCTCCATTTGTTACAAACTCCTTGCAAACATAATTTTTTATGCTAAATTTCTGTTCTTTTGAAACTGGATGTTTTGGTTACATTCCATTTTCCTTATTGTACTTTTAAAATGAAAAAAAAATTTTTTTCTTTAAAATCAGCCCCAGTAGCCTCTCAGATCCATCTTATCTGAAACATCTGATCTCTCCTAGCCACTTAAATAAAGTAACTTGTGAAAACACCTGACAGCCTCTTGGAATGAAGTCATAAGATGTATGTTTATTCTTCTGCCTCCTGTCTCCTCACTCTTTTAACTCCTCAGCTACCAAGATAGGGCAGCTTCAGATCAACAATGATAGGAGTCAATTTTAGATGAACACCAATAACCCATATATATTACAATCTTATTGTGAGCAGAGTACTTGGTATTAGGTGGTTATTGTCAAAGTGATAAGACCAGGCTTCTGCATTTGGTGAGACACCCAAATAATACAAATACCTAAACCTTTCATAATGTAACATACAGATTAACATAATATATTACTATAATATACATTAATATATCAATATATTACATACAACATATATAATATAATGCAATAAGATGACAATGACAGCAGGTGGAAGTGATCTAGGAGAAAGTTTTTTCTAACAGCCAGACTGGTGTCAAGACTGCGCAAACTGAGGGTGAATTCTGCCACTGTCTTTCGCCTCTTCTCACTAAGCCAGAATAGCCTCCTTTCTACAATGAGAATATTATTCGTTATTTTCCAGTGTTGTAGGAGGAATCGTCGAGGGCTCAGGGAATGTTTTTCTCGTCCTTCACCCTTCTGTTTGTGCAGCTGCCCCATCACTTCTCCACTGTGGCATTCTGGCAGTTGTCATTACATTTTTAATATGACTTGCTCTTTACCAGTCCTTCCTGGCTAGCAGGTGAGGTCCAGAGAGGACAGAGATGGGGTCTGTCTTGCTCCCTGGTAGATTCCCAGTGCTTAGCTCTGTGCCTTTTATAGAGTGCAGTGGTTAAGAGCCTGAACTCTGGACTCAGACTGCCTCAGCTTCCGTGTCTATTAGTTCTTCAACCCTGGGCTAGTTAACCTTTCTGTGCTTCAGTTTCCTCATCCGTGAAATGAGGATAAAAATGGTGTGTATCTCTTTGGGTTATGATGAGGATCAAATAAATTAGTATTTAAATTAAAACATGTGTCTAACACTTTGTAAATGCTTGTTAAATAAAATAACAGTTTCTCAATATCTGTCAAAGGAAAAAATAAATGGGTCTTTGTCAGCCTTTTCCAGTGAGCTGAGTGTGTCCTGCTGGCCCCCTATCGACTTCAGTAGGGATGGCATCATGTTCAAGAGACCCAAGAAGAGACCCAGAGCCAGCGAACGAGTCATAGGGTTTATTGAGGGGACTTACATACAGGGTGTTCCAGTGGTGGCAGGCTAGATGGGAGAACCAGTACCCTTTGTAAAAAGCGTGGAGTATCGATAGCTTTTTCACTTAGCGTTCTCCCCGTAGTGACCTCCACCTGGCAACCTTCATTTAACCCAACACAAAGGGCTTTGATTCCCTGTATGGCTTGCATTCTGTGGGGTGGGCCAGGGGTTCAGATGTTCCTCATAGATAAGGAAGGAATCTCTGGGTTGGCTACTCCTGGATTCCTTACTTTGGAACTCTGAACACACATTATTTTTAGACCATAGGGTCATTCTGAGGGTGTGTTTAAGTTATTGCTGTCAGGTGCATCTGCCGTGCAGGGTAGAATATTGCAGTCCTTTGCTTAGATTTGGCTGCTGCTGTGACATATAGTTTGACCCATGGGATGGCTGAACGCCGATAAACAAAATTGTCCTCATTGGGAACATATTAACCGAGAAACATAGCCTTATACTTGTGATAGTCTGACTTTCATGTACATTACACCAAGCAGGGTGGCCAGGGATACATATTCAGCAGGTTATCGGGGAGCTATGAATATTCACGAGACGGCGGCATGCACATGCGCAGTAGGCTAACGTGTATGCAACATGCATCCCATGTTCATCTGGGGGTGGAGAGTTAACATGTAAATGTGTTTCAGTTAGGCTCTTTGTATCAAAAGATAAAGCAGAGGACACAGTAGCCATTTGTGTGCATCCTCCATAGACTGGCCAGAACCACACCATGGCTGGTGGTCTCTTACCAGGAAGGAGTGCTGGTCAGTCCTTGCGCTAAAACTGCAGAAGGGATGGGCAGCGTCAGGTGGTTGGTCCATATCAGTGGGTGTGTCTTTTGAAAGGGCTGGTTTCTATTTAGCCCTTAGGGAGGGAAGAAAGCCTAATTGTGGTTAGTGAGGGAAGGGGTATAATGAGGTGTGTCTGACCTGCCCCCACATCTTGTTATGACCATGAACTCAGTTTTCAAGGTTACTCTGGGGTCCCCTTGGCCAAGTGGGGGTCCTTCAGTAGGGTGGTGGCTTAGAATTTTATCTTAGGTTTACGTTCTCCCCCTTTTGGCTGAGATTTGTCAGAGGTAACAGTGATAGCCAAACTTATTTTGTCCCATAACATTACCAGAGTGATGCGACTACCTGCCCCAGGTCCTGTCCCTTGATGGGACCCCTGTGGTCAAGGGACTTAGAGACAAAAGACCTACACCCAATTAAGTATTCTAGGCCAGACTGGAATGGAGGTGGGCAGGCACTCAGTAACCCTTAAAGCCTTTTGAGCAATATAAGAGCCGAAACCAAAGCCAAAAGGCAAGGTTACAAAATGGACTTATCTATATGTTTTTCATGTTGAGCCGCCATAAACTTGGTTTTAGGTACAGACTTGCAATAATTAGTTATATAGAACACTAGCATTTTGATAATCAGAAAAAGGAACAAAGTAGTGAGTTACGACACTACCACATAACCCTGTTATGACAAGGGTTTGCAAGGTGGATCCAAACCAATCTCCAAATCTGTAGCGAGCCAGCTGTAAGATCATTGAAGGGGTCCATAGTCTGTAGTTTGTACTTCTTGTAACCATTTGGTTTGTTTGGAAATTTTTTCTGGATGGGTTTCTACCTCACCTGGTGTTGATGTCAGTACAACAGGTGGTTTGAGCCACTGCACAGACTCCTTGTTTGGCTAGAAGAAAATCTCATGCAGCTCGATGATCTAAAACCACTTGAGTTAAGTTTCTTGACTCAGTTTTTGTGGTGCTGCAGTACGTTTTGTGGTTTCGTTGGCAATTCTTCCTAGGGTGGCCAATAGATTTTTTATCATGTCTCTATTTGCATAAACCCTGTAACTGGGAACTGCTGTGCCCAAAGAGGCTCTGCCCCCAAGTGTTTTGATATCCTCCTGGTAACTCATTTTTCAGTCTGTGGAAAGCAGGATACCTCTCATCATTGGACTGGATGGAGAAGGGGGCTATTCAATGTCTCAACAAACAAGAACCTTGTGCAGGCTGTCAGAGCAGCAGTGTGCTACCCTAGTGTGGGTGGGTCAGATCCTATGCCACTTATAAACACATAACCTGGGGGAGCACAAGTGATACCCCCAAGAGTATGTTCTTTGATGGACTCATCAAAGGGCAGACAATACTAAATTGAAAAATGGGTCACTTCTCTCACAAGCTTTCCAAAATCCATTCACATGACGTTTTAAATATAAGTATTGTTGGCATAATAGAGATGAAGTTTTACATTATTTCCTTGATCTATACTGCATTTGTCTACCCAGTACTTCATAGATTGAGAGGGTCTTACGGTATAGAATGAATGTACACCATTAATAACAGGAGACAAATTAAAACAAGGGGTGGTCATATTTGGTTGTGCAAGCAATTGTACCCAGAAAGTTGACAAGGAATGGATTTGGTCCAGGTAACTGGTGACATTGGGGAAATTGGAAATGGATATTATTAATGGCAGATGTTTATTGTGAATGGATTTAGGAAGCTGTGGACACATCCAACAATCCGATGTTTCCTCTGGTGGCAACACTTTGGGACAATTTAACCAGAGAATTATCATGCTATTTCGTATATTGGGATGGGGGACAATTACAAGGAGGAGGGAGAAGGCTGTTAATGCCATAAGAGCAAAGGAAGAAAGGGAAACAGATATTAAAACTATTTAAAGAATTCAAACTAAGGGAGAAACCACAGGTTCCATACAATCTCAAGGGAACTGTCAGACAAGCTTTGGGGAATTATCTTTGAAGTAAAAGAGCACCTGACTTACAAGAAATGAAATAACAGTGTCCTCAGAGAAAAGGGTCATGAGTCCTGTCTAATTTTGACATTGTGTGTGTTGGGGGGAGTTTATAAGTATTTTAACTAACTATGGGTATCTAAATGTTGGAATTCATGGGGTTGCCACAATGTGGCCTAGCATACATAGAATTCCTTTAAAACAGTTAAAGCGATTATAATGTAGGTGTATGGCTAGGCATTTAGAAGATGCTAGTGGGTATTTCCCCGTTTACGTAAGGCAACAGTAATTGTGAAAATTTCTAAACCTAAAACACCAAGTGTGATAGCCAGTAGAAGGTGAGTATAAGTGTTTATCTGAATACAGGCCTGGCCACAGTCTTATGAAAGCAGTTCACTGTTGTTGTTGGCTTTTCTTTGAGCCCAAGGATGAGGCTTTGGTTAACTTGAGTTTGGTATTAGATACCAGCAGCAATATCCATGATTCAGCAGGGATAGGTGCCATTTTCAGATTAGGTATGTTTACCCAGGAGTCAACTCCCTTTAAATTAACAGCACAAGGATTAGTCAAGAATATTTGATAAGGCTGTTTCCAATGGGGCTGGGGGGAGTCTTTTAACTGACGTCTTTTCAAGTATACATAGTCAATAGGTTGGAGGTGGTGGTGCTGCAGTTTTTGACCTGAATGGAAGCTGTAAGAAGATTCTAACACCTTGTGGTGGTTGATCCTTATAGCTTTTATGAGCCCCTGGCAATAAGCCAGGAGTTCCCCCTATAATTGGGTCGAAGAAATATTCCTTGGTCACAGGGAATGGACCAACCAGTAACAATTTCCAAAGAAGAGAGTCATTGTTCTCTGGTAGGAGTGGACTGCAGAATCAGTAGTACCAGTGAAACGGCTTTAGGCCAGGACAAAATTAAAAGTTTTTGTGACCATTGCCAGACCAGCTGTTTTTTAATGATTTCATCAGCCCGCTCAACTAGCCCAGAGGATTGGGAGTGACAGGCAGTGAAAATGCTGTAGAATGGGCCAGATTTTTCAAACTGTTTCCAGTACCTGGCTGGTTAAATGAGTTCCCCTATCACTGCAAAGTTCAAACACACCAGATAGGAATGATTTTCTCAGGTAGTATTCTGACCACCCCTAGAGCTGTGACTTATTTGCAAGGGAAAGCTGCAACCCAATGAAAATACATGTCAACAATTGCAAGCACATATTTGTTTTCATACCACTATGGGATGATGGTAGCTGAATGAAATCAAGTTGCCAGATAGCAAATGTACCACTGAGGAGTGAGAATTGGCCTGGAGGGGGCTTTAGGGACTTACCTGGGTTGTACTGGGGCAACACATTGCAAAGTTTGTATACCTGAGACATGACAGTTGGGCATAGTCTCCAATAGTATTGTCTACCCCGTTGGATCATTTTGTCTGGATTCCAATGGGTCAGATTAAAATCTGTCTTTGCAGAGTGCTGGCTAAAATTGGATGTTCGTTTGGACCTTCCCATAATTTTATTTCGGGAGTTGAAAGAATTGTTTTGTTTTATTCACCTCCCTCTTTCAGTCTCTGAAACTGTCTTTCGTGAGACAGAGTATGGAAAGAAGATCTTCAGATAAGGAAGAGAATAAGGGAGAGGAGGAATAGAGGTAAAAGGGGAGGTAGAGGGTCAAGCAGCCACAAGGGGAGAAGAAGTCACTTGCAGGGTGATAGCTTTGGCTGTTTCATCTGCAGCGTGGTTGTCTTTGTTGTCCTTTGTCTTGTCAAGGGAATGTCCCTAGACTTTGATAATGGCTAGGGCTCAAGGAGTCTGAATGGCATCCAAGAAGGCCAAAACAAAATCTTTGTTTCTAATGGATTGTCCAGAGGAAGTTAAAAATCGTCTGTCCCCAGAGCATGCCAAAATCATGGGCAACTCCAAAGGCACATCTCCTGTCTATATAAATATTAGCCATTTTATCAGGCCCAAGTGAGGGCATGTAGTTCCCCCTGTTGGGCAGATCTGGCCCCTGGCATGGGGCCTAATTCAGTGGTCTTTATCAGAGAGACCACCACATAGCCTGCCCAATAGGAACCAGCCCAGTCTCTCAGAAAAAAGATCCATCAATGTACCAGATAAAATCTGGATTGGATAAGGGAGTCTTTTAAGAGTCTACACAGGGTGCCGGACGCGGTGGCTCATGCCTGTAATCCCAGTACTTTGGGAGGCCGAGGAGGGCAGATCACAAGGTCAGGGTATTGAGACCATCCTGCCTAACATGGTAAAACCCTATCTCTACTAAAAATACAAAAAAATTAGCCGGGTGTGGTGGCAGGCACCTGTGGTCGCAGCTACTGGGGAGGCTGAGGTGGGAGAATGATGTGAAGCCAGGAGGCGGAGCTTGCAGTGAGCTGAGATCATGCCACTGCACTCCAGTCTGGGTGACAGAGCGAGACTCTGTCTCAAAAATAAATAAATAAATAATAAATAAATAAAATGAAATAAAAGTTCGCACAGGGTGAGAGAAGGGTGTCTTATATGGTTTGGCTCTGTGTCCCCACCCAATTCTCATCTTGAATTGTAATCCCCATAATCTCCACATGTTGAGGGAGTGACCTGGTGGGAGGCGATTGGATCATGGGAGTGATTTCCCCCATGCTTTTCTCATGGTAGTGAGTGAGTTCTCATGAGATCTGATGGTTTTATAAGAGGCTCTTTTTCCTTTGCTCTTGCTTCTCTCTCTCGCCTACCACCATGTAAGACATGCCTACTTACCCTTCCACCATGATTGTAAATTTCCTGAGGCCTCCCCAGCCACTGTGGAACTATGAGTGAATTAAACCTCTTTCTTTATAAATTACCCAGCCTCAGGGAAGTTCTTTATCACATTGTGAAAATGGACTAATACAGTGTCTGTGAAAGCAGTAGAGTCATGGGAGATACCCTCTTCAGGTAAAGGCAAGAGGATGGGAGGGTTAAGGAGGCTGCAGCAAACAGTGGTTGGGTTATAAGAGGAGGAGAAGAAAAGTATCTCCTAGGAGGTTGGTTGACTGGCTGAAAGATGCTGAGTGTGGTGAGAGGTAGGAATGTGGAACATACAGTGAGAGGGGATTCCATTATTAATGTTTTGGTAGCCTTAGTGAGGGTAGAAATGGCAGCAGTTGCCCTCAAACAGTTGGCAGTCCTTGAGCTATGGAGTCTGCTTGTTGACTGTAATACCCACTCGGCCACTTGCTGTTCCCATGGGACTGAGTTAGGACTCCCATGGTGTTTCCTTCTGGTTTATGGACAGGAAGGGAAAAGAGGAGATCATAATTTGGCTGTCCTAGAGTGGGAGGTGAGGTGAGTTGACCTTTTAGGTCTTTGAAGGCCTTTTTAGTTTTTGGGGTCCAAATAAGGGAGTCAGGGGAGGAAACTTTAAACAAAGGATATAGATGTTGTGCCATCAAAGACAAGTTGGGGACCCAAGTTCTGCAGTATCCTGCAAGTCCGAGAAACCCTCTAAGCTGTTTCTTAGGGGTCCGGAGAGGAAAGGAAAAGAGAAGGGTCGGTACTTAAGCCTAAAGGGGTTAATGGGTGTCCAAGAAACTTAATTGAATCCAGACAAAACTGCAGTTTGTCTTTAGAGACCTTGTGTCCCTTAAGGGCTAGCTGGTAGATCAAGTGAAGTATGTCAGTAAGACGAGTGTCTTGTGAGGCATAAAAGTAAATTATCAGGCTGGGCATGGTGGCTCATGCCTGTAATCCCAGCACTTTGGGAGGCCAGGGCAGGCGGATTGCTCAAGCTCAAGAGTTGAAGACTAGCCTGGGAAACACAGGGAGACCCCATCTCTACAAAAATTCGCTGGGTCTTGTGGTGTGCACCTATCGTCCCAGCTGCTTGGGAGGCTGAGACTGCAGTGAGCCAAGATTGCACCACTGCACTTCAGCCTGGGTGACAGAGTGAGATCCCATTTAAACAAAAAAAGGAAATCATCAATGCATTGTAACAGGGTAGAGTTGTGGGGGAAGATCATGTCCTTTAAATCAGCTTGTAAAATGTGAGAAAAACGAGTGAGGCACTCTGTATCCCTGGAGAAGGACTGTACAAGTGAACTGTTGGCCTTTCCATGTGAAAGCAGAGAAACTGACTTCCTGGGTTGACAGGGATGCTGAAAGAGGTACCACCAAGATCAATAGCTGAGAAACATCGAGTGTCAAAAGGTGTGTTAGGATTGTATGTGGGTCTGGCATAGTGGGGTGCTGAGGTATAACAGTATTGTCGATGACCCTCAGGTCTTGAGCAGACCTCCATCCCTTTCCATTTGGTTTCTGGACAGGCAGTATGGGCATGCTGCAGGGGCTAGTGCAAGGGACTGAGACCCTTGAAGAGGATATCATTAATAATGGGCTGTCTACCAGCCAAAGCTTCAGGATCGAGGAGACATTGCCTTACATTAGGCAGAGGTTTGTTGGGGTCTAAATGTATGGTAATAGACTCACATCAGTGTTAGATTTAGCCAAGTGTATCAGGCAGTTCTCTTAAAGCAGGTGCTCAGTGGCAACTGAGTAATTAGCGACAGACAAGGGAAAGACATGAGTAAGGTCAATTGACAAGGTTTCTGAAGGAGAGACCTGCAGAATGGTATCTCCCTAATGAGAAAAAGAAATATGAGCCTGGTCAGATGTGGTGGCTCACGCCTGTAATCCCAGCACTTTGGGAGGCCAAGCGGGCTGTTCCCTTGAGCCCAGGATTTAGGAGAGAGAACCCTGGGCAACATGGCAAAACTCTTGTCTCTACAAAAAAAATGGAAAAAAATTAACTGGGCATAGTGGCATGTACCTGTAGTCCCAGTTATTTGGGAGGCTGAGGTGGGAGGATTGATTGAGCCTGGGATTTCAAGGCTGCAGTGAGCTGTGACCGTGTCACTGCACTGCAGCTTGGGCAGCAGAGCGAGACCCTGTCTCCAAAAAAAAAAAAAGAAAAAAAACTATGAGCCTGATGCTTCTCAAGGAAGTCTCTCCCTATCAGATAGATAAAAGCAGAGAGAACAAGCAAGATACTGTGATGCTTGTAAGGGGACCCAGCAGATCAGTGATCAGTGCTGACTTCAAAGCGGTGATAGGTTGATGAGTGACCCTGACTGTTTATATGGTTTGGTTACTCCTGGGTGGGGATTTCTAAAAGAGTTGGAGTTGAGTACTGAAAGCATGGCCCCCAGTATTTATTAGGGCTCGGACTGTTCAATTATTAAAGATCAATTTCTCCCAATTAAATTAATTTGTTAGGAGAGGGAAAATTCCCCCTGTCTCCCCACGGTACCCCTATTCTTGTAATGAAGGAAGGAACTGGTCTGGGGTCAGTCTGCTTTGGGGAAATAATTGGTTTCTTCTAGCTCAATCAGGATTATTCTTTAGGAGCTGTTTTTTGTATTTATTACAATCCCATTTAAAGTGACCAACTTACTTGCAAAAATAATGAAGAGCATTCTTTTGTATCAGGCACTGTTGTGTCTTTTGCCCCTTAGATTGGGCCTGCTATTTGGCAGAAGGCCCCTGAGCTGCTTAACGTGTAGGGCCATGAGTTTTGCAGGTTCTTCCTGACATTTGAATGTCCTCGCTGCCTGAGTATCTTTCTCTTTTTCTATTCTTTTTGAGAGTTGGTCAGATACGGGTGCCAATTCACGAGGCCTTCTAGAGGTCCAGTCAGCATCTTGTTGTTGAACTAGAGTTCTAAGGGTCTCTTTGAGCCTTGAAAGAAAAAGCAAATGGAAATGCTTGGCTATGATTGTTTAAATCCTTGATGCCTGAATTCTGTCTGACAGTTTTTTTCAAATCAGTTGAGAAAATCAAAGACTGGCTCATCCCTTTTCTGAATACACCTTTGAATAGACTTCCAGTTGACCTGATGTGGCAAAATTAACTGGGATAGTCTTAATCAGCTCTGTAATCACTTCCTCAGCCTTTTTAGGAGCCTCTTCTGTAAACACAAGATCAGTGTCCAGGTGTGTCTGACCCACCTGATTCATCCCTTCTTTAGCTCAAATGTTTCCCGCCAGCAGTAAAATGAGCCAGTAAACATTGGGAAGGTCTGGCCGATAGACATTTATAATTAAACTGAAATATTGTTCAGATTCAAGTGAGTTTGTCTTGGAGTTTGGGAAGTTTTTGCTAATAGATAAGAGATCAGTTTTAGACCGAGGAGGAAAGGAATAGTTCTCCCCTTTCCCCCGGCTCTGGTATTTTGTGCAGCTTGAAAGGGAGCAATAAGAAATTTCAAGGGAGGGTAAAAGGAATGGGCTGCTCGGGGATAGAAGAGGAAAGAAAGGAAGCTCAGAAAGGGTGGAAGATAGCAGAGCAAGAGAGAATGTGGCCAGCCTAGAAGGGGCAGTAGCAGGGGAAGATAGGAGATGAGGCATCTTTCTGTCTCGTGGTTAGAATCTAACTCAGGGAGGCTCTCAAGTTTTTGAATACACTGGTCAGGTTTCAAATTGGATTCTTTGAGCTTTCAGTTTGTCTCCTTGAAGGAGGCTATCAGAGTCCTGACTTCCTTTAGAGCTCTTGTAATACCAATTAAAAAAGGCCTTCCACTGCTTCTGAGAGGTCTGGAACCCTCTCTGTTCTAATTGTGCTCACAAATAAACTATCTTAGGCATGTCAGGCTTTCTCCATTGTGACCAACAAAGATTTAAATCCTCCTCTCTCCCTCCCTTCCTTCTTCTCTTCCTCCGTCCCTCCCTCCTTTCCTTCCTCTCTCCCTCCCTCCCTCCCTTAACTTTCTTCCCTAAAGGCTAAACAGAAACCAGTCCTTTCAAAAGACTCTACCACTGATATCAACCAACCACTGAGAACTCAGTTTTCAAGGTTACTCTGGGGTCCCTTTGGCCATCAGTAGGTTCACTCAGTGGTTAGGGGCTTAGAATTTTATCTTAGGTTCGCAGTGTTCACCCAGATTACGCCCACCACCCTCTGCCCTTCTTTCTTTTTAAGCACATTGTCTTTTGGTGAATTTGTTACTCCTTTGGTTTAAACCATCCTTTGGCATGGGTCACAGATCCTTACCTCTAGCTTGACGTGCCTATTCTATGTTGGTTTATATTTTCTTAAAACTAGCTCCCTGTCCCTATTTATCTTATTAGTGCTCTCATTCTTCTTGTCTCAAAATAAAATCCATCCTGACACATTTTTCTGTTTCATTTTTTTCCCAACCTGTTTCAAAATTCTTATAGATCCTTTTTTGGAAGGCATCTTTTAGGTTGGTACTTTCTTCTCTCTTATAACAGATATTCTACATCCTCAGCGCTGCTGTCTTGTTCTTGGATTCTAGCCATAGCCTAAGATTGGCTAACTTTGGTTCCAGCCTCTCTCAACTCCAATCCTTCTGGCATAACAGAAACAATCTATGCAGCATATGTTTACTGAATGCTTATTATATGCCAGGCACTGTAGTAGGCACTGGGGAGTCAAACAGGCAGCTGCCTGCCTCCTCGGGAGCTTACGTTCTAGGAAAGCGGGCAGCGAACTAAATAAGTAGAGAAATATCTATGTTTGGTGTCAACGAAAGAAAAAAAATGCAGAGGAGGAATAATGGTAAGAAGTGCTAGATTGGGAAGAAGTTAGGGAGAAAGTCTGCAATTTAAAATGAAGTAGTTAGGAAGAGCTCATAAAAAGGTGACATCTTTTAACTTTTTTTTTAATTGAGGTAAAAATACATAACATAAACTTACCATTTTAACCAGTTTTGAGTGTAAAATTAGGTGATATTAAGTACATTCAAAATGTTGTGTGGCTGGATGCAGTGACTTACACCTGTAATCCCAGCATTTAGGGAGGCTGAGGCTGGTAAATCACTTGAGGTCAGGAGTTTGCGACCAGCCTGGCCAACATGGTGAAACCCTATCTCTACTAAAAATACAAAAAAATTCCTGGGTGTGGTGGCATGTGCCTGTAATCCCAGCTACTCTGGCGGCTGAGGCAGGAGAATCGCTTGAACCCAGGAGGCAGAGGTTGCAGTGAGCCAAGAATATGCCACTGCACTCCAGCCTGGGTGACAGAGCAAGAATCTGTCACAGAAAAAAACAAAATCAATACAAACTGTGCAACCACATCATCACTGTCCCCACTCCAGAACCTTTTCAGCATCCCAAACTTGAACCCTGTACCCATTAAACAATGATTCCCCATTTCTCCCTCCCAGCAGCTCCTGATAAGCACCATTCTGCTTTCTTCCTCTATGAATTTGGCTATTCTAGATAGCTCATATAAGTGGAATCTTACAATATTTGTCTTTCTGTGATTGGTTTATTTCATTTAGCATACTGTCCTTAATGTTCATCTGTGTTATATCATATATCCAGAATTTTTTTCCTTTTTTAGATGGAATAATATTCCATTGTATGTATGTGCCACATTTTGTTTATCCATTCATTTTGTTGGACATGTGAGTTGCTTCCAATGTTAGTCTATTGAGAAGAATGCTGCTATAAACGTGGATGTGCAAGCATCTGTTCTTTTGGTTATATAACTGGAATTGGAATTCCTGGATCACATAGTAATTCTATGACTTTGATTTTACCCTCAGTGATGTGGTGAGCCCTTAGAAAGTTGTATTATCCTACTTTCCTACTATTATCAGGTCAAACCCTATCTTCAAGTCAAACCCCATCTTAAAAACCAAAGACTTACCATATCCTTAGCATTTGGTCCAAACTCTACAGTTCTGCCTGTCCAACCATGTATCCCATCATGTCCCATAAACTTGCTTGTGTGTATCAGGCTCAACTTCTGTCTTCTATCACTTGTATTCATTTCTGCCTCTGTATATGGCTTATACGCTTTGTGCTATCTGGAATTTCCTCATTGTCTTCTCTGCCAGTTTTCTCTCATCTGTGTTTCCACTATGAACTTTTTCTTTACTTAATTGCTGGTTGCCCTTATAATCACTGTTGTCACTTAGCACACAATTATTTTTATGTGTTTTTAATCTCTCCAAGTAAGTGAAGTATTAGTCTGCTTTGTGATGTTAAAACAGACTACCTGAGACTGGGTAATTTATAATGAACAGAAATTTATTGGCTCACAGTTCTAGAGGCTGGGAATTCTAATATCAAGATGCTGGCATCTGGGAAGGGCCTTCTTGCTGTGTTATCACATGGCAGAAGGCAGAAGGACAATAGAGAGAGCAAGTGGGGTGGTCAAACTTGCCTTTTTTTAATAGCACCAATCCCACCCCTGAGGGTGGAGCCCTCATGACCTATTTACTTCTCAATGGTTCCCACCTCTTAATACTTATACAGTGGCAATAAAATTTCAACATCAGTTTTGGAGAGGACAGACATTCAAGCCGTAGCAGGTGATAAGATCCTAGGTCAAGGATCATTTATTATAGTGCTTTAAGTCCCCCTGTAGTAATAAGATAGTGATAGTGGATTATTTATATAAACCTGTGCCTTCCAATAAAGGATAAGCTGGGGTGGCCACATAGCACTTGCACCATACGTGCTTATGGATAGGTTGATTCTGTACTTGGTGAGTGTAGTGTGGTAGTTTATATAGGTAATAAAATTAAGTAGGTGCCAATCATGCCTCTGGAGTGTCTAAATTAGCATTTTAAGGCTAAAATCTAGAGGGCTGTCTTTATGTTTGCCGGACAGTTTTAAAAATTAGCTTGCCATTGTGGAGACCGAAGCATGCCAATTACTTATTCAATATTTTTCAGAAAAAAGCAGTGGATGAGTAATGTTTTATTTTAATTTTATAAATTACTTTGAAAAAGTTAACAGTTTGCAAAGTTTCAGATCATTTAATAGAATTACATTCATTAAAAAGTCTCACATCGGACACTGCAGGAACTGAATTATCAAGGTGAAGTTTCTGCTAGCTCATGTCAGTTCACAATTTTTAACTCTACAGTCAGGACTAACGTTAGACCCTAGGCATGTACCATTATTTTTTGTTAAATCACATAGCCTGGAAACAATTCAGTAGGTTGTTATTATGAGTAAGCCCTTTTGTAACAACATAATTACGTAACAAGCATCTTGTACCCCATCCAGAGTAAAAAATCACTAATATGTTGCTACTTTAGGTCTGTTTATTTGTTTATTTATTTAGGAAATGAAACATTACAGATCAAATTTACTTGGTCATTTCCAGTGTGATTCCCCACTTCTGTTCTACATTCAAACACTCATAATGGATTCAGTGCCTCTCCTTCTAGTCTATTTCTTATACTTCTGCCTATTATTCTATTCATGAATTAAATATCGTATTGTTTTATTAGCGTTTTTAACATTTACATAAATGATGTATATTGTATCATTGTGTAGCTTGCTTTTCTCATCCTTTGATATGGGTGAAAGTTATTTGTTTTAACTCCTATAGAGTAGTTCTGTTTTATGATTATGATGTTTTATTTGTTCATTTACTTATTGTTAAATGAATATTTTGTACATCTTTTTGAACATGTATTAAGGACTTTCTATAAGGAATAGTAGCCCCCTTTGGTATTTGACTATTGGTGGCATTCTATTTACAGCGTACTTTACAATTGAGTAAGACACATCAGGATATAACAGCACAGAGATTGGGAGCAACTTCCTGCCCTTGCAAAGCTCTGAATCCCATTGGTGAGAGACTCACAGGTTTTTAGAATAGACTTCATAGGGACTCCATGATAACCTGTTCCCACTTTTGCTGCTTCTGATGCTATTAATCAAATGACTCTTTTTGTCTTCATTCAAACTTCTCGAGAAAGAGAATCTGGCAGGCCAGAGATATAGTAACTTTCACAAGGAGTAAAGCATTGTGTCATTTAAAACAGATTTGTAGCAAGTAGATTGCTAACTTCCATATTATTAAATGTTCGTGGCTTAAAAAATTTGGCCAATTTTCATATTGACATCCTTCTCTTCAATTAAATATATGGTGTAGGTTATAATAATATATATTTTCCCAGTGGATTAATTTTTAAAATAATTTCAAAATGATTTCAAACACGGAAAAGTTGTCAAGTTGAACAAAGTATTCCTGTATTCCCAGGTTCCTGGTTGTCAATATTTTACTGTATTTGTCCCATGTGTGCACTGTGTGTGTGTGTGTATGCGTGTGTGTGTGTGTGTGTGATCTTTAGTCTGCTGCTTAACCCTATGAGAGCAAGCTGCAGACATCATGTCCCATCACTTCTAAGTGGTTCAGTATGCTTTTTTCCCCTAACAAGGATATTCTTCTATATAACCAGTATATACAACACTCCAAATCAGGAAACAAGCATTTGTACATCGCTGTCATTCAGTTTATAATGTCATCATTGTGAACTCAACAATAGGCCTTTTTCCTATCTTGTCCAAGATCTTGCCCAATATTGCATTTAATTTTTGTGTCCTTTTGAACTTCTTCATTCTGGAAAAGTTCCTTAGTCTTTCCCTGTCTTTTGTATCCTTGACAATTTTAAAGCGCCTTGATAGGCTTTAATTGAAGTAGGATGTAGGATCTTTCTGGTGTTTCCTCATGACTGGGCTCAGTTAATGCATTCTTGGTGGACTGCACAAAAATGATGCTGTGTTCCTCTCAGGGCATTGCATTGAAGGCACAGGATGCTGACTCATCCTGCCAATTGGTGGTGATAATCTGGATCACTTGGTCATGTTGGTGTATGCCAGGTTTACACATGTTAGGTTTACTATTTCCCTCTTTGTAATTGATTAGTATTTTGTGGGGAGGTTTTCCAAGATTTTGCCAACATCTTGTTCCTTATCAAATCTCTCTCCACCGACATCCAATGACAACTTCCACCTGAATCAACCACCTCTATGATGATAGCAAAATGGTACTTTCTACTATTTTCATCATTCTTTTTACATTTATTACTTGATATTCTTTTCTGAGAAAGATGTTTTTTTCCTTTTCTCTCACTGCCTTCCTCATTCTGTTTCTTCTCTGGGAAAGTTTTAAAGATTTATAACTGTTAGATATTTCAGGTTGCTCACTGTGCCTTAAACATAGGTAATAGTATATTGAACACATACATTAAAAATGAGCTGATATGGGAGTCGTGTCGTCTATTCTTAGACAGTTACCTATTTAAAGTTGTACTGCTGAGCATAAAGGGAGTTCTTGATTTTTTATTTGCTTTTGTCTGTCCATATTCTATGATTGATCCTGATTCACTGTGTTCTAATTGTACAGTGGAAAAGGACGATGCTGTAAGCTGGTAAATCCTTTCTCAGTAACTGATGGCCAGAGTTTGGAAAACATTGATTTACAGTAGGATTGTCTGCCTCGGTGTTTGAATAAATTTATAACTTCAGGGCACTTACTGTTGCTTCCCTGAAACAATCAGCAAAATCTGGATGAAATAGCAAAGCCTCCTGCGTTGAAACAGTTGGGTTGGGTTAAGTTAAAAATTGATGAATGATCTGTAAAAAGTTGGGTTAATTGCATCCTCAGGCCAACATATTCTCTTAAGTCAAGTTCACTTTCTCCCTAGATAAGGCTTGAGTGAACACTTTTAACTCTGCCTTGGAGCCACTGCCTCTCCTTTTAGTCTTCCATCCTTTGTTAAGCACCTTCAGTGCACCCCTTCTTAACATATTTTAGTGTCTAAAAAATGGTGAATTCATGTCCTTTACAGAGACATGGATGAAGCTGGAAATCATCATTCTCAGCAAACTAACACAGGAACAGAAAACCAAACACTGCATGTTCTTACTCATAAGTGGCAGTTGAACAATGAGAACACATGGTCACAGGGAGGGGAACATCACACACTGGGGCCTGTCGGGGGGTGGGGGATGGGTGAGGGATAGCATTAGGAGAAATACCTAATGTAGATGACAGGTTGATGGGTGCAGCAAACCACCATGGCACGTGTATACCTATGTAACAAACCCGCACATTCTGCACATGTATCCCAGAATTTAAAGTATAATAAAAATAAATAAAACTAAATTTTAAAAAGTATCTTAGTGTCTGAAATCAGATTACTGTTAAGTGTTTCTAGATTTGGGGACCAATTTGTCCTTTAGGTGACATTTTATGTCTCTTACCTATCTTGAGTTGTGGGAATTTTACTTTTTAGATGGTAATTTAAGTGGTAATTCCATTTTCTCTATTGCCATTGTTTTTGTGAACTCATACTGGCTACAGAAGAGTTCAGACTAATTCATTCTTGGCAGAGTCTCTCTTCTTTTTTAAGGATTGATTCTATACCCGCAGTTGGCTTCTTGCTGATTTGACCAAATGCTCCATTTATTGGACACAAATTCAAACATTCTTAACAGTATCACCACGAGTGATGTATCCTGAATTACTTTTCATAAGATGACAACAGCAGTAAAACCCATGAAGAGCAATAACCATTTTCTTCCTTTTTATTGTAAAATTACCTAAGCTACAAATCACCTTGAAGTTAATGCCATTAACACAACCAGTTTCATTGTTGAGCACATTGTAAATATTTAAAGCTCTAATTTTAAATTTCCACATATTTATTCCAGTTTTTGTGGTGAAAAGCAATGGGTCTATGAACCAGGTGACATTTAAGAAAGATAGTGGTGGACAGACCTGCATTCTGACCCTGCCTCTATCATTCAGTAGCTCTGGCACTGGGAGAAACTTGTGTTCTAGTTCTCAGTCTTCATCAATGAATGGGAATGTCGGGTTAATCATGTCTGAGGTCTAGCTCTTGTGGTCTGTATATTCTAAATAATGGATGAAATTATGTAATAGATGGTGAATCTCAGTATTTGTAGAGTACTTGGTGTACTGATACAGTTTAACGTAAAGAAAGACTACATTGAGGCCAGACCAGCAGCTTTCTTTCAGAAGACAACAGTAGGGTCAGATGCAGTGGCTCACGCCTGTGATCTCAGCACTGGGATGCTGAGGCAGGAGGATCACTTGAGGCTAGGAGTTTGAGATGACCCTGATCAACACAGTCAGACTCTGTCTCTACAAAAACCAAACAAACACAGAAAACAGCTATGTTTAGATTTGTGTTGTTTTAGTTTCCAAACTGTTTATCTCTTTATTTCCTTATATATAAAAAGTGGGTAACAATAACATGCCCAAAAAATATAATCACAAGAAAAATTTTAAAAATCAGTAATATATGAGGTATAGTACTTGATATTTTATAATTATTGGTAACAAAACAAAACACAAGTTATCTGATACATAGGATTAGATTCTGGCAAAGCCTAGAGTCCGATCCCATGTATTTTTTTTTTTAAAGCATTATTTTTATTCCTCCATAAGGATTAAGTGGTTTAGACAGTAGTTTTAGTCCATACATTTCAGTTAACAGAATCCAGAGGCTTATTAGAAGATGATTTGCTGATAAAACAGCAGAGCAACTTGCAGTCCTGCAAGCTCCATTCATGGTAAGTGCCCTATAAACAGATGTACCATCTTTTATGTTTTATAAACAGATATTTTACCATACATTTTCTATATTCAGATGTGTTTAGATGCACAGATACCACTGTGTTCTAGTTTCCTACAGTATTCAGTACAGTAATGTGCTATGCAGGTTTTGTGTTCTAGGAGTAATAGGGCAGACCACATAGCCTAGACATGTAGTGGACGATACCTTCCAGGTTTGTGTGAGTACACCCTGTGATATTTGCCTAACAGTGCATTTCTCAGAGCATGCCCTGATCGTTAAGTGAAGTGTGACTGTATTGTCGTCAATAAGTATTTGTTCTATAAAACCAAGAGCTATGATTACATTTCTTTTCTTGTTCAGTGTTTTTTTATTTTTCCTGGAGTCTGTGAGTTTTTAAATTTTATATTGTTTGCTTTCTGCAGCATTATCATTACTATCATCTTGGCCAACTTTTATTAAGGGCCCAATGTGCTGGGTAATTTCTAACTGTTTTACATGCATTAACTAACTTACAATAAAATAAAGATAAAATAAAATTTTATAAAAGATAAACAAAATAAAATAAGGCCTTACAATAACCTTAGATGAGAAGATTGAGAAATAGAGACAAGCTAAGCAAATTGTCCATGGCTATGCAGACACTAAGTGGTAGAGCTGGGATTTGAACCTGTGTTGTGTGGATATAGCGCCCATGCTGTTTACCACTTTGCCATAGTATCTCTCTCCACAGATTCAGAATGCTAAATTTCTCAAATCTCCTTTATTCTTGCTGCCTCTTTCCATCCTCCTGTCCCAATCTAGTGTAATTGATTTTCTGCATATGCTACACAGCCATCTTCTTAAGTCTCCATTTCTCCTTGGTTGGATCCATTGTTTCCTCCATCCTGTACCTTCTCCTTTCATGGTTTAATTCTACATTTTGTTAGAGCACATCTTTAAATAACTTCCTGGAAAAGAAAGTTTAAACAGTAAATGTTCTGGGTTTTTATATTTTTTCTTTTTATTTACTTTTCTTATCCATCATCTCCCATTAAATTGACAGTTTGGCTAATTGGAAGATTCTGGGCTGAAAATTATCCTCCTTCCTTTGAAACTTTAAAGCCATTGCTGTATTGTCTTTTTGCTTCCTCTGTGGCTGAAGAGAAGTTTTCTTGCCTGTGTGATTCTCTTTCCTGTGTGTCTTATTGGTGTTCTGAAGTTTCACAGTGTTGGACAAGAGTTGGTTTTGTTTTCCATTGTGCTGAGCATTTGTGGGCCTTTTCGGGCTGAGGACTTAGAAACCACAGCTTTGGGCTCTATTCTGGTGTTACTTCTTTGAAAATATCTTGATAATCTCTGTTCTTTTTTCTGCAAATGGACTCTTTCTAGTTTGTTGGAACTTCTCAATTAATCCTGGTTTTCTTAGTTTTCCTTCCATATTTAAAGTTTTAAAAATTTGGAGTATAATTTACATACAGATTCATTTTAGTGTACAGTTTTATAAGTTTTGACAAATGCATTTAGTAGTGTAACCACCACTATAATTAAGATAAAGGATTCACAGTAGCGAAAAGGTAGAAACAACCCACGTTATCTATCAGTGGATGGATGGGTATACAAAATGTGAGATATACATAACCATATGTGTGCGTGTGCGTGCGCGCGCGCACACACACACAGTGAAATATCATTCAACCTTAAAAAGGAAGGGGATTTGAATACATGCTACAACAAGGGTTGAACCCTTAGGACGTTAGGCTAAGTGAAGTAAGTCAGTCATAAAAGAAAAACTGCTGTATGATTCCACTCATATAAGGTACCTAGAATAGTCAGATTCATAGAGACAGAGAGTAGAATGCTGGGTGCCAGGAGCTAGGAGGAGAGGAAAATGGTCAGTTACTATTTAAGTTTTCAGTTTTGCAAGGTGAAAAGAGTTCTGGAGATGGATGGTGGTGATGGTTGCTCAATAGTGTCAATATTCTTAATACCACGGAACTGTATAATTAAAAATGGTTAATACAGTAAATTTTTTGTCGTATATATTTTACCACAGTTAAAAAAAAAATAGGACAGTCTCATCACATATCCCCCTAAATTCTTTTCCTTTCATATTTTTAAAACCACTTCATCATCTTTTTGTTGTATATCCTGAGATTTTTCTTTATTTTCCAAACCTATTGGTTTCTTGTAACATTTCAGTCCTCATAATCTTTTTTAAAACTTCAAAGTGTTCTAATGTATTCTGATTGTTCCTTTTTCAAAGATCCTTGCTCATCTATCATGGATACAGTATCTTCTTGAGTCTCTATGAGAGTACCAATTAATGATTTTTTTTCTACAGCTATTTTCTTTTCTTTTTTGTCTTTTTTTTTTTTTTGACAGAGTCTTCTTGCTCTGTCACCCAGGCTGGAGTGCAATAGCACGGTCTTGGCTCACTGCAACCTCCGCCTCCCGGGTTCAAGTGATTCTCCTGCCTCAGCCTCCAGAGTAGCTGGGACTACAGATGCCTGCCACCATGCCCAGCTAATTTTTGTATTTTTAGTAGAGATGGAGTTTCACCATGTTGACCAGGCTGGTCTTGAACTGCTGACATCATGGTCCTCCCACCTCGGCCTCCCAGAATGCTGGGATTACAGGCATGAGCCACCGCACCCGGCCTCTACAGTTATTTTCTTCTGGAGGTCATTTTATTGTTGGTTTATACTTTTCTGTCATTTTTAATTCTGCAGTCTCTCCTCAAATGTGTAGTTCTCCTTGGTTACCCCATATATTTGGGATTGGGGCACTAAAATGTTCATTGTGAGCTGTGTGTACAAGAATGAGGTCTGTTGAGTTTTTTAAGAAAACTTTTAGTTTTAGAATAGTTTAAGATTTATAGAAAATTTGTAACATTAGCACAGAGTTCCCATTTATCCTTCTAATTATTTCCTGTATTGTTAACATCTTACATTAGTGTAGCCCATGTTACAATTTATGAACCAATATTGATGCACTGTTATTAAATAACTTTCATACTTTATTCAGAATTTCTTAGTTTTTACCAGATGTCTTTTTTTCTATTCCAGGGTCCCATTCAGGATACTACATTACATTTAGTCACATCTTCTTAGGCTCCTCTTGGCTGTGACAGTGTCTCAAACTTTTCTTGTTTATGACTTGAGCAGTTTTGAAGAGTACTGGTCAGGTATTTTGTAGAATGTCCCTAAATTGGGGTTTGTCTGATGTTTTCCCCATGATTGGACTCAGGTCATGGGTTTGGGGAGGAAGACCACAGAGGTGACGTGCCATTATCACCCCATCATGTCAAGGGCATATACCACGGTGGATGTTGACCCCGCTCACCTGGCTGATGTGGTGTTTGCCAGGTTTCTCTGCTCTAAAGTTAGCACCCCTGGTTTCTATACTACAGTCTTTGGGAAGAAATCACTGCAGCAGCTGACACTTAAGGAATGGTTTCTCTTCCTTACCGTCTTTTGTCTCCTGCTCTCTCTGTCTGTTTTCCCTTTTATCGTTGTTCCTGAGGCCATTGGAACTGGTTGGAGGTGGAGCCGTACCAGAGCTAGGGAGAGAGAGAAGCGCTCATTCTTCCAGATCTCACCACCTCCCCTCAGCTTTGCCTTCTCTTCGTCCCTGTTCTGCGGCTCTCTAAGAAGTGTTATGCCCAAAATACAAAGTGAAAAAAACCCTGTGCTTGACACTACCTTGTTATGCTCAAGTGCGATTTCTGAAAGTTATGGAGAAAAGGGAAATGATAGAATTTACAGTGTTGTTATTTGCCATTTTCATTCTTGACCACTTCATTTGAGGAGTCTAGAAAAAATTAAATGTTTTTCTGAAAGCTTTTTGACAGTTTAGTTACGAACAGTCAGAGTCTGTCAGGCCAAATTTTAAACCCTTCTTTGCTCCCCCTTGCCTTAAAAATTTCCCAAAGAAGTATAGTCATTTGAGTACTGCTGGAAAGATAGATCTGTCCCCTCATGCCAACTCCCTTCCTTAGTGTGTCTCTGTTCCTTCTACATTGTGGTCAGTCTCACCTCTAATATGACTTGTTTTTCCTGGATTTAACTGGATCCAACCGTCTATAATAGCCATTTATCAGTTACAAGTAGTTCAGGATAGGGCCAAGAAAAAGGCACATGTGAGATACATGCTCTTCAGTCCTGGGGGACCCCCACACACACACCCCAAAAGGTTCCCTTTTTAAACCTTAGAATATGGGTTTAAATATGATTAAAATATGATTACAAATTCAAGTGGCTTTAGGGAAGATTTACTTACTAGCAAGAGTTGATTGCTTGCCAAATGTGCTCCTCCAAACCACTAAATCAGATGTTATAGACGGAGGAGAAGAACCTGCCTCCCTTGGGTTAGACATACTTCTTTGGGGTGTTTTTTCTCTAGAAAACAACTGCTCAGATAAAGAGGAGCAATGAGCAGTGGAAAGTGAAAATGAGTCCATTGCTAGTAGAAATTAATTTCTTTGGTGAAGATAGAGAACTTTTAAGAATGGCTATAGAATTAGAAGGGACCTGTGAGATCATCTGGTACCTTATTTTCACAGTTGAAGAAGTTGAATCATATAGTTCACTCAGCCAGCATAACAAGACTGACTTTGCAGCACCATCTGAAACAGATCAGAGCTCACCTGAGTCTTAGTTCTGAGCTCCTTCCACCATGATAAGTGGATGCCAGTAATGTGTGTGTCCACACACACATATGTGTGTAATGAGAAAATAATTTCTTTGTAATTGGTTTCTGATATTGGAAGCTAGATAATAGGAATAAAATGAAATTTTAGTATTTTAGACTTTCTCCTTAAATGGCCTTTAAAATTGTTATTGCCATGAACATGGACTCATGTAATTATTTTACTGAATAGTTCATTTGTCTAAGAATTGCAGGAGAACATATTCCACAATTTAATAGTTAAGAATGAACAATTACGTATTTTTTGCCAGTTACATTTTAATACACAGAAACATAACTGGATTGCTCAAATTAATCCCCCATGTCCAAGTCCAGCATATAAATTAAGAAAGTAACTTTTGACCTTTTTCCTTTTTGATAATTAACCATGTAGTCACTGTGGGAAAAAACTTTATAAAACGAAAATTCTTTAAACTTTAAAGATGGTCCTGGTCCAGAATCTTTGACAACATTCGAATTCTCATCACAAAGTTGGGAGGGGAGTTGATGTGGAAAGTGGGGACCACTTTAAGTTCATTGCTAAACATGCCAGCAAGATCATGATCCATTCATTTTCCTAGGCTTCTGGTTCTCAGGCTTTTGTCTCAGGAGAAAAGTAATTGGCCCTGTTAAAAGGAGACTTTGACAAGTAATTTTAAGAGACATATTTTGAGCATTACTAGCAACAGAAGGAATGCGGTATTTTAGAAGTCAGGATCAGTGGGTTCCAACTTGCTTGTGAAATTGGGCTACTATTTTTGAAAGTACATGTTGTGCCAAGAAGAGAATCTGTAACGAGGCAATTCTGTTGGAGAAATTGTCTGTACTGTAGCTGACACTACTCTCTAGCTTTCTGGGATCCTATCCCCGGTGACTTTTTTGAGAAGCATTGGCTCATAGAGATGTCTGTCCCTTGCAGTATAAAAGAATGGAAAAGAAAGAACTCAAACCCTTTCTGTTGGACATTCTCCAAATGGAGGTGGAACTTCAGAATTCAGCAAATGTTTGTATTGACAGCTTAAGCTGCATCTTGAAATTTGGAACAATGGACCAAGGCTTCCATTTTCAATAGTTTAGTCTCCTTCTTGCAGGTAGTTTCCAGAATGTTCAAAACCACCTGCATTTTCCTTGGGTAAAGGTTTGCCACGTGGTAATGGGATTGATGGGGCCTAGCTTGAAGAACGTAGAGCTAAGATGTCATAACATCAGTTCCAAGAACCAGACTGACCCACCATGGAATCCAGTCATAGAGTAGAAAAGAACCCTAGAGATTGCTCAGGGGAGTTTCCAACTTCTGCTGGAACATGGCCAGCATCAGGCAGCTTAATAACAATTTAATTTTGTATACTATATAATATCATATAATAAATAATAATATTGTTATTTTATTTCGGTAATAATAAATTACAATAGCAGCTGCAATTTTTTGAGTGACTGTGTAATGATTAAGGGAACACATTCTAGAGCCAGACTGAATGAATCTCAGTGCCATATTTCTTTGCCATACGACTTTGAAATCAAGTTGTTCAGTCTCTCTCTGCCACAGTGCCCTCATTGATAAAATGAGAAATGTTGTCATCAGTACCTGCCTTTTAGAGTTATTTTGGGGATTAAATGAGTTTTGCTAGGTGTAAGTTTCTTGGCAGAGTGGCTGGCCCGGAGCTGTTATGGTGAATATTCCCATATTAGAAATAAAGCAAGCTAAGCGTTGTTATTTGATATGTGACCTTAGGCCTGGAAAGAGCTGGGACTGAAAGCCAAACCCACCCATGTGTGAAGCCTCTAGCTTTTCTTTTGCTTTCAACATGTTGCCTCTTTGTATCACAGCAGCCCATTTCGTTTCTGAACAATTCTTGTGGAAGTCTCTTTTTCTATTCAGTTGAATTCTGGCATCTTTTAGTTTTGCACTCTTGATCACAAGTCTGTCCAAATATAGGGCCTTGTCATAAAATGGACAATAAAAAGTATACATTGAAACTTTCTCCTCCCCTCATTAATGTTAGGATAATGAGTCAAATGTTTAATGGGTGTTGTTTGGACTCTGTAAATCTTATGGTTTGGAGAAAAGAGGAACACCTGGTTTGGAAGGGTCTCATAGGAACCCAAATGGACCAGAACTGGGTCTCTTGTTGAAACAGTTTATTTTCTCAGGGAAGATTACTCTCAGGAGGATGGACTCTTGGGGTCAGGAGGATGATTATAAAAACAAGCAGAGGCCGGGCACAGTGGCTCATGCCTGTAATCCCAAAACTTTGGGAGGCAGAGTTGGGCTGATCACCTGAGGTCAGGAGTTCGACACCAGCCTGACCAACATGGAGAAACCCCATCTCTACTAAAAATACAAAAAATTAACTGGGCATGATGGTGCATGCCTGTAATCCCAGCTACTTGGGAGGCTGAGGCAGAAGAATCGCTTGAACCCAGGAAGTAGAGGTTGCAGTGAGCCGAAATTACACCACTGCACTCCAGCCTGGGCGATAGAGCAAGGCTCTGTCTCAAAAATAAATAAATAAATAATAAAAAGAAAAGTAAAAACAAGTGGATGGTGTAGTTGTGGAACTAAAGCTGTCTCTACTGTTTTAAAAGGGCTATCGAGGCCTTTAATGCCTCTTGGTTTTAGCTAATGGGGCAAAAGTAGCCTCAACTTCCATGGAAAAAAAGAGACATAGGCATCTTGTCTTTTTTAACTTAAAAATCCTGCAAAATTTTTTCTTGGAACTGGAATTAATTTTTAAAAACCATAAAAATAAACTGCAGGGATCCTGAGAGTGTAAGAGATTACCCCCTTTTTGGTTATTTGTTGCAAGATAACCTCTAAAATTTTGGAGGGGAAAGTATTCCTTTCATATTTTATTTGGCAGATATATACAGATGGCACATTCCTTTTAGACTAGAGAAAAAATTAAGATGCATGCCCTTAATCATTGAAATGGCACAATAGTGTACGATGGCGATGTAGCAGAGTTTTTTCTCATGACTAATTCTGCAGTGAGTGACTATTGGTGCTTTGCTTGAAAGGACATTAAAGGATGTATCATGGTTTAGTCATTGTTGTTTATATTGTTATCTTTTACTTATTCTTCATTGGGAATCTAGTTTAGGGCCCAAATCTGAAAGTAAGTTTTATTTTTCTTTCTCTGTGCTGTAAAACCAAACTGGCTCTATCACACAACCCAACATTTGATTATAAATTGTCTTTTGGTTGTTTGGACTTGCAACTCTATAAATTCCTGGAAGGTGGGGAATACTTTTCTGTTCCCGTCTTAACAATAGCATAGGCTCAGTGTCTTCTGAAATTGTATTTGAACTACTTATATAGGAAGATAGTCATTAAAGAGACTTCACCCAAGCATAGGAAAATAGCTTTGCCTGTGTGTAAGAAATGATTCTTGAAATCTATGGGATTTCTGAATATTTCATAGCTTATGCTTAAATGACTTACTCCATACTTTGCTAGAAATCTCTATGTATATGTTTGTCTTGTTCTCTTCCTGCCTCCTGCCTCTCCTTCCTCCCACTCGCTAATTTTTCCTGCCCTTATATGACTGGCGTCTCCCCAGGCTCAGTTCTGGGTACTCATGCAGAGCTCTCCAAGCTCTCTGATACAATCCCTTGGTTTCAACCAATACCCCTCTGCCTAGTGTTCCTACAGCTATGTCTCTAGGACCTTTGACCACTTAGTCTTTTTGCAGCCACCACAGTTCCAGCTATCACTAATACTGACGCGTTGAAAACTGATCTGTTTCTCTCCCTGCAAAGCTGATGTCTTTCTAAGTTGCATTTCTCTGTCAACAGATGGGTGCATCTCTAAGGCTGACCATTGGTATTCTCTTCCTCCTTTATGCATCTCTCCCAAGTATCTTTGTTCCCCATGGCCCTTCTCCCACCCACCTTCTTAGCATTTTGTACAGTCAGCGTTCCCAACCTGGCTGCACACTAGAATTGCCCAGGGAGTGCCTGACAAAGTCAGTGCCCCGGTCCCACTCGAATTGAGTCATAATATGTTTCAAAATGCTCCAGGAGACTGTGCTGTGGAGCAGCGTTGAGGATCACTGCTGTAGATATGCAACAAGGATTTTTAACTAATTGAACAGTAATTTTATGTACATCATAAATATGGGTTAATGTTTTGGTGCTAGTTGATATTCCTTAGAATGCTGGCCTTGGTAGCATTTTTCAAATAGTTTTCCTGACCATGTATCATCAATTATATTGGTTCTTGGCAATATTCTGCCATATATAGAAAAATATACTGGGAAGTAGGAGATTCCTTTTTCAAGGGATATGGTCTTAAATAAAAAAGCAATAGACATTTATGATATAATTTTCTTTTAAAAATTTTTTTAAAATCTTAGATTCAAGGGGTACATGTGCAGGTTTGTTGCATGAGTCTGTTGTGTGATGCTGCAGTTTGGGCTTCTAATGATTTGTCACCCAAGTAGTGAACATAGTACTTGATAAGTCATTTTTCAACCCTTGCCCTCCTCCCTGCCTTCCCCTTTTGGAATCCCCGGTGTTTATGGTTCCCATCTTTGTGTTTGCGTGTACCCAATGTTTAACTCTCACTTGCAATATTTGGTTTTCTGAGAACATGCAGTATTTGGTTTTCTTAGTTCACTTAGGATAATGCCCTCCAGTTGCATCCATGTTGCTGCAAAGGACATAATTTCATTCTTTTTTATGGCTGTGTAGTATTCCATGGTGTATATGTATTAGGTTGGTGCAAAAGTAATTGTAGATTTTGCCGTTACTTTTAATACCATATTTTCTTTTTCCAATCCACTGTTGATGGGCATCTGGGTTGATTTGTCTTTGCTATTTGACTAGTGCTGTGATGAACATACAAGTGCAGTTGTCTTTTTGGTAGATGGTTTATTTTCTTTTGGGTATTTACCCAGTTATAGAAGTGCTGGGTCAAATGATAATTCTGTTTTTAGTTCTTTGAGAAATTTTCCACAGGGACTTTTCACATGGACTAAGCTAATTTGCATCCCCAGCAATAGTGTATAAGCATTCTATTTGCTCTGCAACCTCACTAACATCTGTTAGTTTTTGACTTTTTAATGGTAGCCATTGTATCTGGTGTGAGATCTTATTTCACTGTGGTTTTTGACTTGCATTTCTCTGATGATTAGTGATGTTGAACGTTTTTCATATGTTTGTTGTTGCCCATTTGTATGTCTTTTGAGAAATGTCTGTTTATGTCCTTTGCCCACTTTTTAATAGGGTTGTTGTATTTTCTCGATTCGTTGAAGTTCCTTATAGATTCTGGATTACTCCTTTGTTGGGTGCATAGTTTGCAAATGCTTTCTCCATTCTGTAGGTTGTCTGTTTAGTCTATTGATAGTTTCTTTTGCTGTGCAGAAGCTCTTTAGTTTAATTAGATCCCACTTGTCAATTTTTATTTTTGTTGTGTTTGCTTTTGAAGACTTAGTCATAAATTATTTGCCTAGACCAATGTCTTGGAAGACTTTTTCCTAGGTTTTCTTCTAGGATTTTTATAGTGTAAATTCTTACATTTAAGTCTTTAACATTTACAATATACTTTTTTTTTTTTTTTTTTTTGAGAAACAGTTTCACTCTGTTGCCTAGCCTAGAGTGCAGTGGTGCACCCTTAGCTCCCTGCAACCTCTGCCTCCTGGGTTCAAGCAATTCTTGTGCCTCAGCCTCGCTAGTAGCTGGGATTATAGGCGTGCACCAACACACCCAGCTAAATTTTGTATTATTAATAGAGAAGGTGTTTCACCATGTTGGCCAGGCTGGTCTCGAACTCCTAACCTCATGTGATCTGCCCGCCTCAGCCTCCCAAAGTGCTGGGATTACAGGCATGAGCCACCGCGCCCAACTGGTGTACTTTGAATTAAATACTGTAAATAAATTTTGGAAAGACTTCTATACTCTTCTTTTCCTGCAGCATTATTTATTTGCTGATGTTTATGAAAGCATGAAAATGCTGTATTCTATCTCTTATAGATATATAGATTTCTATTTTTGATAGATTACTAAGTCAAGTTTGGTAGAATTGGTTTAATGATTCTACCTTCAGAGAATAAATCTGAACTGATAGAATTTGAGACTGACAACGCCGTACAGTGATAATACTGGAAAGTAACGGAAGGTACTCCAGATGGTTTCCAAAGCTGGGTTCAGGACCAGCCTAATAAAGCCTGATAGAGTTATGCTCTGTAAGCAAAACGTTACAGTTTAATGGTCAATATGGGGCAATGGGGAAACCAGATCCCTTTTTTTGTTCCTGTTGATCTGACTTTTCAAATTTGGACTGCATTTTTCTCCTCTCTAACAGAGAGATAACGCCTACCCTGTGAGCTTGATAGATTTGTCATAAAGATCCCATGCGATAAAGGGTGTGTCCCTGGCTTTGAAGAACTGGCCAAGTTCCAGGTGGAAGAAGAAGTGGAGGAGGAGGAGGAGGAGGGGAGGGAGGGGGCGGAGCAGGAGATGATGATAGTAACAGAGCTGTGCCAGGCAGTTCAGTGAGTTCCTAATGCAGCTTCTAGGGTGCATTTGAAATGAGGCCCTTCCAGACAGATGTCTTGGGTTCTTCTCACTGAGTCAGAGGTGAAAGATGAGAAGTTGTCACGTTAAACTAATAAGTGACATTAGTAAGGCCAGAAGTTGAAAATAATCCTGCCAGTAGCTTGGGAGCTTCCCCTGCAAAGATTTCCAAGGTGTGCGAGCCAAGAGAGATCCTTCATTTCTGACAGGAACAGTGGAAAGATCTAAATTAAAAAATGGAATAGCCTTTAGAAACCTTTAGGCCCTGAGGGGCTTCACTAAGCATAATTTTCTTTGAATGGAAATATAAGTTTATATATAATTTGTCAGAAGCAATTGTTCAAAAGTAAAATAGAGGCATGTAGAGGTTTTTATTGCCTTTCCACCTCCATCATTGAAAGCCTATTTTTGTAAATGTGTTATCTTTAAGGTTCCTGTTCCTGGGTAGTGATTGACTTGAGAACACAGTTGGAAAATGTATTGTGCAAATGATATATTTTTGCGACTTTGTTTGGTTTTGATTCCTGGAAAATTTTGCCAAACTATATGTCTGGATATAGTTTTATAGCATTGGCCTTGAATATGGAAAATGAGTCACAAACCTATGGAAATTATAATTTACACAGATTTGGGGATCTGTGTAGTAGGCACAGGTGGTAGAGAACTGGATGGATACAGGTAGAGAACTGAAGAACTGCAGGTTTTTATGTGGTTTCTGATATAGCCCAGCTACTTCATTTAGGATGAACTATTGGCTATTTTGTAATACATAAACCACCTTTTAAAGCAGGGCTCACATAGTACTGAACATTAAAATTTTTTTTCTCTTTGTTACTGCAAGTGTAATTTCTTCTGAACAAACATTTCCCTGCTATTTAAAAAATAATAATTTAGTTAGTATGCTAAAAGTGTTAGCATTCATTGAAGTTAGAAATTGGCTCTTCCCTGTAACTTAGGTGATTTTTTTTTTTTTTTTAGACAGGGTCTTGCTCTGTTGTGCAGGCTAGAGTGCAGTGGTGCGATCATGGCTCACTGCAGCCTCGACTTCCCAGGCTGAAGTGATCCTCCAATTTCATTCCCCTCCCTGAGTAGCTGCGACTACTGGTGTGTACCACCACAACTGGCTAATTTTTAAATAATTTTTACTTTTTTGTAGAAACAGGGTCTCACTATGTTGCCCAGGCTGGACTCGGTGGTCCTCATGCCTTGCCTCCCAAAGTGCTGGGATTACAGGTGTGAACCACTGTGCCTGGCCCCTGAAATGTTGAATAAAGGGGGAGAAAATGGTTGCAATGAGATATCAAGAACTTTTGTGTGTTTTCTAACTACTCAAATAGATGAAACTCAATTAGATAGTTGTATCTGAATAAATATTCAAGCATTTGTTCCGTGCCAGCAATGATACTATTGATAGCTGTATTAGTAATGCTTTTGGCTGAAAGTAACAATACCTGATGGATATTGGCTAGATGAAAACTGATGATCTTGCATAACGAGAAGCATGTAGGTCAGTTGTTCTGGTTTTGCTGCACTAGCTGCTTTACAACGCCATAGAGACCTAGAGCCTTTCTGCCTCTCTGCTCTACCATTTTGGATTTTGTCCTTTAGCTTGTCACCTCTTGATCCCATTATGGCTGCCCCTGCTTCAAACAACTTTTATAGCAAGGGAGGAAGCAGAAGTTAAAGGCTGAGTGGAAAAATGAACAGTTGTTCTCTTATCAGGGAAGAAGATTTTTTTCAGTCCTTTCTAGAACCCCTAGTAAACTTCTCCATAGCTGCTAGGGAAACAGAGAAAACAGATATTTAGAGAGTAAGAATCTGATTTTCATGATTGCCTGAGATGAATAGTAATTCGTAATTACCCTTTCCAAATAAAAGGGGTGTTTTGTTTGTATGAATGAAGGAGGGGTGGTCGTTGGGTGGAAGAACCATACTGTGTACCACAGTGGCATGTTTATCACTTTTAGAGTAGAAAGAGCAAGCCCTGGCCATCAGGGACCCCACTACCTGCTGGTGGAGAGAAGGCCAATAACCAAATGACTGTAGTGATCTGTGCAATAACGACAGTGTCAAGGAGGTAACAAATAAAACACTATTACAGGAAGATTTGGAGAGAGGTGTGGAGGTTCAAGAAAATCTTGGAGAAGATATTATTTGTGATATTCACTGGCATTTTCAATAGGTGTAGATGGACAGGCAGTGGCCTTTAGACCTCTGCAAAGACTAAAGCCCTGGGTTTGTATAGCAGGTGTCCTAGGAGAGTAATCAGTGGGCATATTGGGAAGTATTTGCAGCCCACACATGCCATGGTGGTTGCTGCAATGCTGCATTAGATAGCAATAGATGGATGAAATATAACTTAGTGTCCTCTGCAGGCATGTCTGTTCTGTACCAGTTGCAGTGCTGGATGCTCCTGCAAATAGACTTACCTTCCCCAGTAGACATGCTAATGTTTTCCCCTTTCATGTTCCACCCATTCAAGGGCCACCCCGGACTGCATTTCAAATTGAATGTTGAGTTCGTGTGTGTGTCTGACGTCTGTTGTTTGTAACCTATAGAAGCAGGTAGCGTGTTTTATGCAAATGGAAGTCTCAAAGGACCTTGAGTCACAGCTCCAACTTTCTTAGTGTGATGTGATAATATCATGCAGTTTAATGAACTGTGGTAGGCTTAGAATGCTCATAACTTACATTAGTTTCATTTTGAATGATGGTTAATAAGCCATGCCAAGTTATTTTCCATACAATTAGAGAAGTCATTGAGCTAATTTTGCTATATGGGAAGAAATTAAGGAAACAGACGTGGTGATTGTGAAAGGAGTGGAGCTAAGTCTCAGTCTTCTCTGAAGTCTCTATCCAGATAGCTCAGTGCTGCTCCATGCTGGGGTCAAGCTGAAATGAGAATGGAGACTCAGACAGAGGCAGAATCGAGACACCCAGTCACCTTTCAAAGAGTGGCATTTGTGGAAAGAAAAAAAATCCATGTAACAAAATGATAAACAATAATATTATTGTTGCTGTAGCACTCAGGGGGTTGGGATGAGATAAGCCCAGTGAATGATGTGGCTGCTAAAAACTTAGTGTCTGTAGCTCTGGTTGTTGGTATTTGACTTCTAGAATGAGATAGATGATCATTTTACTCTTCTTTTAGTTAATATGGGGTTTCATGTATGTGGTATGTACTTACACATGTCTCTTTAAAGAGGATTTGTTTCACACAGTGACTATGCCATTATAATAGCTAATAAAATTAATTGTAGTGTATGTTAATATAATGTTAATGTATATTTTAACTATATTCCTTGTGTATTATATATCTAAACTATGTATCTGTGTCTATGTCTGTATCTCTAGCTATGTGGACATTCTGCCTGAAGAAAAAAAGATGCATAATATCATAGCTATTTTTGGATGTTGTAGGACTGTCATGTGGAAGAAAGTTTGTCTTTATTCCTCTTGGTAGGAAAGGCCCAGTTGGCAGAGTTATGGAGAGACATTTAGGTTCAGTTCTAGAGAAGAATTTCCTTAGGGTGCTGCCCACAGGTGCAGTGTGGGCTGCTTTAGAGAATTCCTGCATTCCTTAAGACCAGTCTGTTCAAGTCCAGGCCAATGCAGTGGTTCTCAAGCGTCAGAACGCTTCCGGATTACCTGGAGGGCTTGTTAAACCCAGGTTGCTAGGCCCCACGCCCAGAATTGTTGATTTAGTAGGGCTGGGACATGTCCCCAGAATTTGTATTTTTATCTACTTCTCAGGTGAGGCTGAGGCTGTTGGTCTGGAGACCACACCTTAAGAAACACTGGATGAAGTACAGCATACTTCTCAAACTACATTGCGCGTGGCAGTTATTTGAGGATTTTTGTTAAAACACAGAATCTGATTTGAGTTGGCCTAGAATTGGGCCTGAGAGTCTGCATTTTTAATATCTCCCAGATAATGCCAGTGCTCATGGTTCTTGGGCCACACTTCGTGTAACAGGGGGTAAAGAACTCCTCGTCAGTGATGACGAGGCTTGAGGAAATTTAAACATTCAATGGGCTGTTGGGCCAGAGGATATTCAAAGTCCTATACAATGCTGAGCCCCTGTGAAATGATTTTATTTTGGTAAGTCCCTAATAGGGACAAAGAAAAAGTTGACTTTTGCCTTTCAAAAAAATTTTTGTGGTAAAATGCCCTTTTCTTACAATTATCACACCATCATTACTAGCATTTTATGACTCTTCTCTGCAGGTCTTTAAATAAGAACTCATTTAAGTCACTCTGTGAGCCATTGCCCCTTAGGAAAATGCCTCATTGATTGAGTCTACCACTGAGCTTTAAATGGAAATGACCTTCATTTTTTAAGTTTAATTGAGCTCTGATATTCACTTGCACATTTGGTTATTTCTCACAAATGCTCCTATCAAAGAATTTTGAGAGTTTAATACCATTGTGTCCACTCAGTGTGCTTTCTAATGATACCCCTAGGGTTGTGGCCGTGGAAGGATTACAGTAAATCAAGAGAATACTAATCTTTTAAAAAATAATGTGGACCTGTATCCATTGTTTGGGTAATGCAAGTTTGCATTAGGAAAACAAAATGTCCCCCAAGAGGAAATGCATGTTTCCTTATTAAGAGCCAAGTGAATATTTCATTCCGTTTTCTCCTATTTGCTCCTTATGAGTAAGCTGTGTTTTGCCTTTGTTAGCTTCAGAGTTTGCTCTCTAAGACTTCTTATTTGAGCTTCTCTTTGATTTTAATCCTGTGAGTTTCCATTGCTGTTTAGGTTTTGTGGCATTGAGGGGATATTCTCCTAGAAGCACAAGCAGTTCATAGACCAACTGGAAATACAAGATGAAGAGCTCAAAAAAGAAAAGCTGATTATTAATAGCTCTTATTAACTTATTATTGAT
Source organism: Theropithecus gelada (assembly GCF_003255815.1). NCBI lineage: Eukaryota > Metazoa > Chordata > Mammalia > Primates > Cercopithecidae > Theropithecus > Theropithecus gelada. Next base: position 44,957,567 of record NC_037680.1, read on the forward strand.
ATGTTACTTTTCTCATACAAAGAGAAGAAAACCAGCATTTGCCTGTATATATGCCAGGCACTTTACACCAGTGTATCATTTAATTATTTAAAAAGCCATATGGTCCAGGTGATATAACTGTATTACAGAAAAACTGACTCAGGGAGGTAAACTAACCTAATATCTCACAGCTAGTAAGTGATCAAATCAGGATTTGAACCTATGACAGCTTGCCTTTAAAGCTGTTTAGCTGCTTTTTATACAGTGAGGTTTCTTAATACAAACAGTAAATTGTTTGGAATGCAGATGTTTCCACACCCTGTGCGAGTGGCCTGACAGCAAAAGGTTTTGAATGGGAGAGGGAGAAAATAAATGTCCTGGTCAGTTAGTATCTCTTTAGTTTCTTATCCAGCAGCCATCAACACATTCTGTATTAGCCTGTGCTATAAAAAGCAAGTGAAGATAGATGCCCAGTTGGCAGGAGCATCCCCAGATTGAAGAGTTTGAATACATGAAGAACGCTTTGTGCTGGTTATTAAGCCGTCATCTCCTAGCTCCAAATCCACCCTTCATATTTTGTTTGTGACATTGGGGCTGAGGCTCTAAAACCATGTTTCTCCTTTGCCAGCTTCTTCCCTATAGTTTCTATCAACAGGAGGTTCTAGAGGGAGGCTGCTTGGCTAGAAGAGGAAGACTGGACATGCCTGTCCTGTTTGCCTCCTTTCCTGAAAGTGGCCCCTTAGCATCAGTGGATTTTTCTTCTTTATTTAAAAATAGACTTTATTTTTAAGAGCAGTTTTAGGTTCACATCAAGATTGAATTAGAAAGTACGGAGATTTCCCATATCCCTGTCCCTACACATGCATAGACTCCCTTGATATTAACATCTCCCAGCAGAGAGTACATTTGTTGCAATCGATTAACCTATGTCGTATTATTATCACCGAAAGTCCATGGTTTACTTTAGGGTTCCTTCTTGGTGTTGTACATTCTGTAGGTTTATACAGATTTATAATGCGATGTGTCCTAGTCCATTTTATGCTGCTGTAATAAAATACCTGACACTGGGTAGTTTGCAAAGAATTAAAATTTATTTCTCACAGTTCTAGAGGCTGAGAAGTCTAAGATCAGGCACTGGCAGGTTTGGTGGCTAGTAAGGGCCAAGTCTCTGCTTCCAAGATGGCACCTTGAAGGCTGCATCCTTTGGAGTGGACGAATGCCATTCTCCATGGCAGAAGAACAGAAGAGCAAGAGGGAGTGAACTCATTTCCTTGAGGGCCCCCCGCCATCCATTTTTTTGGATTCAGAGTTTGGCTCTATTGCCCAGGTTAGAGTTAAGTAGCATGATCTCAGCTCACTGTACCCTCTGCCTCCCAGGCTCAAGCGATCCTCCCACCTCAACCTCCCAGGTAGCTGGGACTACAGGTGTGCACCACCACACCTAGCTAATTTTTGCATTTTTTATAGAGACAGGATTTTGCCATGTTGCCCAGCCTGGTCTCGAACTCCTGAGCTCAAGTGATCTGCCCACCTAGATCTTCCAAAAATGCTGGGATTGCAGGTGTGAGCCATCATGCCCAGCCTCCATGAGCCCTTTTTACATGACATTAACCCATTCATGAAGGTGGTGCCCTCATGACCTAAACACCTCCCATTAGTCCCCACCTTCCAACACTGTTGCATTGGGGATTGTGTTTTCAGTACATTAATTTTGAGGGATACATTCAAACCATAGCGCCATGTTATTTACCATTATAGTATTACAGAAGGTGATTTCACTGCCCTGAAAGTTCATCAGCATCTGTTTTACACCCAGCAGGAGTGTTTTGTTTTCAGTGGTTGATTCTGGTTTCTGCCTTTTCCCCAGCATTTCCTCTTAAAGACATCTCCAGTTGAGGGCTGCCCCCTCATCAGGGGTCTTATTCTTCCCCAATCCCTACTCTTCCTCCCAGCCCTAGGACTGGTGGCTGTTCCTACCTCCTCTGTGACATCTCAGGGTTTCCTTTGTGTCTTTTAGTACTCTAATATCAATTTAAGTATTTCTTATTTTAAATTCTGCCTGTTAAAATAATTCATGGTTTCTGTTTTCCTGACTAGATGCTGAGCAATACTCTTTGGGAGAGTAACCTCTAAGCTACATTGAAGCATGTACTGTGAACACATATTGCCCAGTGCTGACATAAGGGAATTAGGCAGAAGCTGTAGAACTAGAGGAATTTGCAAACAAATTTGTTAGGTTCATAGTTTTACAGCATGAGTCACTGCTGGGATAGCATGTCAAATATGAGGAAAACAAACAAACAAACAAAAAACAGGAGAAAGCAGCCAAATGAGAGAAGCTGTGTGTTCTAGCATCAGCTTTTCTTATACGTTTGGGAGTACTACTTTTTCTGGACCTCAGTTTCCTCACCTTTAAATCTTAGGTAATATTGATTGTGAAGTTAAATGAAATTAAGAGAATTGAAAGTACTTGTAAAAAGTATATGGCCTTGAATTCAAATAAACGATTGTGACAATGAAGTAACATTGTAATGCCATCATCAGACTTGATCTCTGTCTATATAAAGGAGTTTGCTGGGACCATAGGGGTCGTTAAGTGATAATAGGGTGAGGGGTTATAGAGACCAAGTCATCATGAGGGCCACTCTGTCCTGGCATTCATTGTGCCAGGAGCATGTGCTGTCTCATTTAACTTCACCATTTTATAGTGGACAAAACTAGTTTGTTGACATTGAGAATCAACTTTCTTAATTATTCTCCATTTCTGTCAGTGTGAAGGATTCTACCTTCATTGTCTCATTCTTTCTGTTGTTCTCAGTCATCCTCGATTGTGAAACAGGCATATGGTAAGTAGTGGTGTTAGGCTGTCAGATTCTTCTGGGGGGAATTTTAGCATACTAAAAGACCATGAGTTTTAATGAAAACCTTTATGAAATTGGTGACTCTGTTTCTTGAAATTCTATAAAGTCATTGTGTTATCAGTAATCTGCCAGAAAAATAAAGGTCATCATCCTCATTAAACCCTACATAAAACCATAAGTCTTCTGTGGTAGATCAGGAGTAAAACCAGACACCGATCATTGATAACCAAATTTTGTGGGCTTTAAGGCACCAATGGATAATCCCTTGTAGTATTAATGTCTAGGCCAAAAGGAATGTTCACAGACTCATAAACATGTGTCACCAACTCGACAAAGTCAGAAATATTAGAGGGTTCAGTCCTTGGAGCAAAATGACAGGAATCTCTATTGGCATTCACCTCTTCAGTTTTTAGTTCAAGTTACTGAAACACTAGTCTTTTCCTCATTTGTGAAGCGGTGATGATAATATCTATTTGCTTATTCCTCAGGGATATTTTGACGGTTGACTGAGATCAAGTGTGAAGGGGTTTGGTGGATTGTAAGGCACCTCGAAAATGTAATGGAATTAAAGAATTAATGCATTACAGGAAGGCTGGGGAATCCCACCCCCACCCCCAAGACCTGACATTTAGCTTCAGGGGCAATTTGGGGATTTCTGGACAAATCCACCAGTCACAGGGGCCTGCAAGACAGTCTGTGTACAGGTGCTGAAGGCCTGCTTCTTGCAGCTATGTGTTTCTCGGCTGGTCATCTGAGGAAGATGAATGATAAGGGAGGCCCAGGCCCCCACACATAGTGAGCTGCCTGAGGGCAGTGACAGGGAACGTGTCTGTAAGAGTGCCGAGAGGTATGGTTAAAGGGAATTTTGAGGCACTCCGGCAGAGCTCTCGATTTGTGTGACATGTCAAAAGCTGACAGGCTGTGCTGGAAGCAGCAGTTAAAGAGAGTTGCCAAATTGCATTCAGTGAGGTACAGTGGCATGGCTGACAGTAACATTCTGAGGGTGCAGTTGTATCCCTCCATGAGAGGGGCAGACAGCATCATTCTCCATGTGCAGAGAAGATACTGCCTTACTCATACATTACAGATTCCCAAAAGATTCATTGACAATTACTGTAATTTTACAAGCACCACAATACTGTGCAAACACTGGCTAACACTTAACGGTAATGTCTTAAAGACTTTCTCGAGAAGGGTATTTTCATATATAAATACATACCGTGCAATTGTTCTTCTACTATTTGATGTTTTTTATGTCTGGTTTTATGCAAAATACAGAAACATATGTTTCATTGTTTAAGATGAAGACATAATTTGTTTGAATTTTATGAGCTTCATCCTTTAACAGCTAGATTCTGTGTTTCTGTAATAGTTGAAGTGAACTTATGATGAAATATCTTAAGTTTAGGGTACTTTTTCCTAGAATCCTGGAAATGTGTAGCAAGGAGTGGCAGTTTTGACATTTCTCACATTACCTTGGACTTTCTCCAAGGATCCCAGCTCTTAGGTTTTGAACATGATGGCCTTTCGGTCTCTGATCTGAAGTGATCAACTCCTCAAATGAGGTTGGTATGGACTAGACTGACTGATCTGTTTATTACTGCTATTTAAGATTGAGCTGTAATTTTGAAAAAGTTTCTTGTGAATCGTTTTTAACTACTACCACAAAAAGCCTTTGCCAATGGTTATTTAAAAAAGCAACCACTGTCTAAGGGGCTTTTCCACTTTTTAAAAATATTAAAATGAAGATAGATTCAGAAAACAATCCTTAATTAAAATAAATTAAAGTTAGAAAAGAAAAAGACGGATGAGGAAAGGTTTATAGGATTCAGGCTGTTTATTCTGGAAGAAAGAAGAATGCAAGATGACTTAATCTGTGTTTTGAAGTATTTGAGGAGGTTATAGACTGCACCATCTCTCTAGAGGACTGAGAAAAGAGGAAATGGGTTTACATTTCAGCAAGAAGGAATGACACAGGAAGAATATTTTGAGTATGATGAAAAACTAAAATAGGACACTTAGGGAAGATTAAAAAACAACTTTTTATTTTGAAATAATTATAGATTTCACAGGAAATTGCAAAGAAACATAAAGGGAGAGTTCATGCCTAAAGGAAGTTTTTGAATGCTCTCTCTAGAGAAAAATCTGGCTGGGAGAAAGGTGGCTGGACCAAATGACATAGCAAGCTGGAAGTTTTCTGGCTCTTTCACAAATCTGTGCATCTTACGCTCTTCCCATAATATGTTTCCCATTAAAAGTCACTGACCAGCTGGGTGCTGTGGATCACGCCTGTAATCCCAGCACTGTGGGAGGCCGAGGCGGGTGGATCACCTGAGGTCGGCAGTTTGAGACCAGCATGACCAACATGGTGAAACCCTGTCTCTACTAAAAATACAAAAGTTAGCCAGGCCTGGTGGCGGGCACCTATAATTCCAGTCACTTGGGAGGCTGAGGCAGGAGAATCGCTTGAACCTGGGAAGTGGAGGTTGCAGTGAGCCAGGATCGCTCCACTGCACTCCAGCCTGGGCAACAGAGCGAGACTCTGTCTCAAAAAACAAACAAACAAACAAAAAAAAGTCACTGACCACCACAGATGAGGGCACCTTCTGATGTGTGAAAGTATTCTTCTTGTCATCAAAATTTAAGGAGAACCAGCACTTGCTGAATATTTTCCAAATTCGGGCTCTGTTGTGAGAGGTTTATATTTACGTTGTCAGTGCTTAGACAAAATTTGCCAGGCAGATTTTATTGTCTTCATTTTGTAAACATAGTAACTAGGGTTCAGAAATATTAAACTGCTTTCCAACAATCTAGGCTCAGAGTAGGTGCACCTGGGATATGAGTTTGCACTAAAGGAATTGTTATTTCTACTGTATGATGCTACTAGAGAACAATTGATATTCTTCCTGAGAAGAGAATTGTCTTCTTACTGCGCACTACTCTTCATGCCATCCTCCCCTATCTCTGTCCCATTCCAGTTGCTCCCAAGGTGCCAGTGACTTAGAAAATCCCAACATGAAACAGAGTGTAATTATGATTTTTGTTATGTAGATGAGAAAATAGAGAAGTTCTGTGGTATCTCCAGGCACCGGAAGAAGCAGTTTCTTTTCTGGTGGCATCAGAGATTCTCTTAACTATATTTATTTAGTGTTGATAACACTTTTTTTGGAGTAATTTCATCCAGTTGCATAGTTTCATGTCTTTTGGTGTTCTCATTGCCTTGAATGTCATCCTTTTTTTCTATCTGAACAGGTACTGAAATGGCCTTTTATTTTTATTCCATTTGTGTTCTCGTTTGTCTCAGTCACAGTGGAGCCCTTTGCTAGAAGAGCCCTGTGGAATTAGCTAAATTGTAGCTGTCTCAGGGCTTTCCATGTTAGATTTTTGTATCACTGAGTTTTGAGTCTTACCTGGGATACAGACCATCTTGTTCATCTCTATTTTTAACAATACTTACACAGAGACTGCGGCCACCCCTCCCGCTAGGGGATCGGGTCCAGGGAGATCCGTGTTCTGTCCCTGAGCCTCTGGCTAGAGTTACTGGAGTTCCTACAGGGAAGCCCCGCCCAGTGAGGATCAGGCCTGAAGAGGCACTCTGGCTGCCCTCTGCCACAGCCGGTGTGTTGGGCTGTTGGGGACACGTCTTGGGACCAAGCCGTCCAGCCTCCCTGGCTCCAGCAGGGGAAAAGCATGTCCTGGAGCTGTAGTGTTAGATGCTGCCTTTCTCCCGCCCAGGGAGCTTAGCATGTTAAGCAGTGTGAGTCCCGGTGCTGGCTGCTGCCCCTCCCCTAAGAAACTCATATGACTTAGACAGCAGGCAGCCGCAGCTGTGGTGCTGGTCACCCTTCCCCCGGGAGCTCAGTAGTTTTAAGGAGATGCCAGCTGAAAGGCTGTTGAGAATCCGTGTGGCTCTGAGGTTGGGACGCTAGGCCTCGGTGGAGTGCGTTCGCGAGTAGGATCTTCTAATCCATGGGTTCCACCATTCCGCGGAAAAAGCACGGATTCCCTGGCTGGGTAGCATGTTCACTTACTGCTTCCCTTGCTTCGGGGCATAGGGTTCTCCTGCCCCGTGTGGCTCTCAGGTGGGCCTCCATACCACACTGCTCTTCCTTCCTCTCCGTGGATCATGCCAGCCTGCTAGTCAGTTCTGATGAGAGAAGCTGGATATCTTGGTTACCGGAGAAGGATCCACACGCTTACTATCATTCTTTTTGATTGGCGCCTCAGATCGCCACTGTTTCTAGTCGGCCATCTTGGCCCCGCCCAACAATGTTTAGATATCAATTTTTTTTTTTGGGGGGTGAGGATGACCATCTTTTCGTATGTCTATTGGTCATTTGTTACTTATTTCTGTATACTACTTTTTTATATCTCGTGCATTTTTAATTAAACTTCCACATGAGAAATTTATTTTTATTTCTCCAAATCCTTGGCTGTATTTCACATTATAAAACTCAGCCTGATGGGCATGAAATGGTCTTGGTACATTTTCCTGATGTGGCTGAATATCTTGTTCTATGTTTATTGATATTCCGTTTGTTCTTTCGAAAATTGCCTATTTAACATCTTTTGCCCATTTTTCTATGGATCATCAAAAATCTTTAAAAATGTGAAAATCTAGGATATAGAAGAGTCTGGAAATTTTCATCTTCAAAACTTTATAGTTAATTTCTTGAAGCTTTAACTAGCAAAAGTGATCCTAAATTGAAGTGGCAGAGATAATGCGGATGGAAGAATGGATAGTTATCCTATGATGACAGAGTATTTTAGTGGTCAACCTAAATAATTTAATTCTTCAGATTCACTTTTGCTTGTATCTTTGATATCATAACAACATGGTAGGACTTTGATCAGAGTTCTGTACTGTCAGAAAGGGCCCGGTGACTGTTTTCTTAGAGAATATTCCCAGCAGCAAGAAGTAAGAACAAAAATATAGTATGAGCACACCTAGAGATCTAATGTGCAGTGAGGTCTGAGTTAACAACATTGTATTGTTTTAGAGATTTTTTAATAAAATAAATAAACGTATTTATTTTAAATAAGTAGATACTAGCTGCTTTTGTCGCACACACACAAGTAACTGATGTGAGATGATAGATATATTAATTTGCTTCACTATAGTAGCCATTTTACTATATAGGTATCCTATAATGTGTTGCACACCTCAAATATACACAACAAAATTTGTAAAACAAAAAAGAACAACAGTGTAAGTCTTTGTAACGATTAAATACCATGCCCTACAAGGATATGTAATTTTCTGAGGGAAATATTCACAGTAGGAAAATAAAGCAAATTATAAATACATAATTTATATGTATTTGCAATACATATAATTGCAATACATAAATAATTGCAAAGTAATGATGCAATTTTGTTTAATAAAAGCATGGTAAGCAAAGTATAAAGAAAGAGCAAAGTGTAAAGCAAAGTATAAAGAGCAGGGCTGATACATAATAGACGCTCACTGAGTTATTTTGTTTTATTTTATTTTATTTTTTTGAGACGGAGTCTCACTGTGTCTCCCAGGCTGGAGTGCAGTGGCGCGATCTCGGCTCACTGCAAGCTCCGCCCCCCGGGTTCACGCCATTCTCCCGCCTCAGCCTCCCAAGTAGCTGGGACTACAGGCGCCCGCTACCGCGCCCGGCTAGGTTTTTGTATTTTTTTAGTAGAGACGGGGTTTCACCATGTTACCCAGGATAGTCTCGATCTCCTGACCTTGTGATCCACTCGCCTCGGCCTCCCAAAGTGCTGGGATTACAGGCTTGAGCCACCGCGCCCGGCCACTGAGTTATTTTGTAGTTACTCATTAAGCTACTTACTGTTTTCCCTGTGCAGATAATTGTGCGTGAAAATCTTTACATCTGTGGCCTTTCTTCTTTGTCTGACTGTCTTAGATAAATACCTAAAAGTGGGATTACTGAGCAGAGTGTATGACCATATCACAAATATTTTAACACTTCCTCTTTAATTTACTTTTCTTATTTTAGGGAGAGTGGCTAATTTCCTCCGGTACAGCAAGTGTTGTTTTTCAGATTTTATTCTATCACATACTTTATTTTATAGTTTTTATAAAATAGCCTGCTTTAAAGAAATCAATGTATTATAGATTTTCATGTTTTGCATATTTTGTGTAAATATCCTTTTTAGTAGCTACATAATATTTCAGGGGTTTCTTTGTACTCGGATATTAAACACTGGTGTCACCTTAGGGTTTATTTCTTGAATCTCCTCCCGTATTTATTTATACTCACTTCCCAGGTGATTTCCTTGTTCTTGTGGCTTTATATGTCATCTATATGTTGATGAAAATAAATTTGTATCCCTTGCCCAAACCTAAACTTCATACTAGCATATCCAGCTGCCTACTGGACATCTCCATTTATAAGCCTGGTAGCCTAATAAGCATTACCTCAGTCTTACCAGGCCTCATACTGAAGTCATGAACTTCAGCCCAACCCCCATGCCAGGACAAAACCTTGTCGTTACCTGTTATTCCTTTCTTGCCTCATCCCATCCATGTTCAGTCTGTCTGTGGATCCTGTGAGCCCAGTCTTCGGGATACTTCCAGGATCTGATCACTTCTCACTGCCTCTTTTGCTGCCATCACCTCTGACCTGGATAATTGCAGCAGCCTTCCAGTTAGCCTTGCTGTCTCCATCCTTGTTCCCCTTCTGTCTGCTCTCAACAGAGGAGCTAGTGATCCTCTTAGGACAGAATAAATCATTTAGGTTTTCTTCACATGGTCCTGAAGAAGCTTCCTACCTTACTGTGTGTAACAACAAAAACAAAAAGTCCCAAAATGGCCTAGAAGGCACTGTGTGTGGCTGCCTGCCGCTCTCTAACCCCTCTTCATTCCTCCCGTGCTTACTAACTCTGTACTAGTCTCTCTAGCCTTCTGGATATATGCCTTCAGCGTCTCAGTCAGATTCCTTCTCAGCCTTCAGCCTTGGCTGCTGTTCCTTCTAGAATGTCCTTCCGCCATTTACCTTTCTAGTTTCTTTCCTTACTTCCTTCAGGATTCTGTGTACCTTCTCAATGGGGTCTTCCCTGGCCAATCTGTTTTAAATGACAGCCCAACCTAGGTAGCCCTGTCCTTACTAGCACGCTTTATTTTTCTCTCTAGCACTTCTCACCATCTGGCATAGCATACACTGCTTGGTTTATTTTTAATCTCCCTCTGCTAGAATGTAAGCTCCATAAAAACGGGATTTTGTTCACTGCAGCATCCCCAATACCTAGAGCAGGGCTGATACATAATAGATGCTCACCGAGTCATTTTGTAGTGACTCATTAAGCTATTTACCCATTTCCCCTCTGCAGATAATTGTGCGTGAAAATCTTTACATCTGTGGCCTTTCTTCTTTGTCTGACAGATTGTCTTAGATAAATACCTAAAAGTGGGATTACTGAGCAGAGTGTATGACCATATCACAAATATTTTAACAATGCCTCTTTAATTTACTTTTCTTATTTTAGGGAGAGTGGAAAATATTGTTTTTATTAATAGATTATGTTATGATTGATTGGGTCAAAATTTTGTCTAAGGTGTTTAACTACCTTTAAGACATTGGGCACCCTCATTAACTTCTTTGAGCTTTAGTTTATATTTCTGTTAAATGAAATGAATATTTAATTCAATAAATAGCAGTCCCCTTTCTCTATCCTGGCCTTCATTCCACTAGATATTTGTTTTCTTGAAACAGTTTCGTCTTAGGTAGGATTTAACAATATACAGTCATGCACGTATGCCTGCTCACTCAGGCACATGCACGTGTGTTTGTCTAAACATGCACCTTCATATTAGCTTTCAAAGTCTAGTCTATATTGTTCTCGTCAGTTTTAAATTGATAATACTTACTGGGATAGTAGCCACGGCACACCATTCCTGACAAATATTGGTATCCAAGGAAGTGTTAGTAGTTAAGCAATGCATTGACTCAATTACCTCTCCTCACTTCTCCTTTATTGAATTTTTACTTATATATAGGTTTCTTTCTGGCACAGTTTGGGGTGGGAATATGTTATTTCTCCTAATTGGATTTAACTATTTCATCTGTTATTAGTTGGTTGTGATTAATTTCAAAGACCTTGCAAGCACTTTTGTATTTACCAATATATTTGTCATTTCTGATGCTCTGTTCATTTGTAAAGATCTAAGTTTCCATCTGGTTGTGTTGCCTTTCAACCTAAAGAAGAACTTCCTTTAGCATATTTGAAATGGGAATCTGGAGGCCACAAATACCCTTAGTTTCCTTTTCACTTTCATTCTTTGAAGGATATTTTGCTGAACATGGAATTTTTGGCTGACAGTTTTTTTTTTTTCCCCCGCTTCCAGTATTGTCATGAGCTGCATTAACAACATTTCAGTTAATTATGGGGAGTGGAGAGTTGGAGGGAACTCCACATATACAATAGTGGTCCTATAAGATTATGATTACTGTACCTTTTTTATGTTTATTTATTTATAAAGGAAATAGGTTTAATTGACTCACAGTTCTGCATTGCTGGGGAGGCCTCAGGAAACTTAACAATCATGGCTGAAGGCAAAGAAGAAGCAGGCACCTTCTTCACAGGACAACAGGACAGATGAAGTCCTTTTCTGTGTTTAAATATGTTTAGATACACAAATACCATTCTGTTTTAATTGCCCATTCACTACAGTAATGGTAATGTCCTGTACAGGTTTGTAGCCTTGGAGCAATAGGCAATACCATATATCTTAGGCGTGTAGTAGGCTATACCATCTAGGTTTGTGTAAGGACACTATGATACACAAAGACAAAAACACCTAATGATGTAATTCTCAGAATGTATCCCTGTCATTAAGTGATGCATAACTGTACTTTAAAGATGTTTTTGCACGTTGTTGAGCCTTTATAATTTCCGACGAGAAGAGCATTGTATTTCAAATTATTTTTCCCTGTATATAGTGAGCCATTTTTTCTGGTAAATTACAATAGTTTCTTTTTGTCTTTGATTTTCATCTGTTTGACTGTATTTTGTGTAGGTTTTCTTCTTTTCCAATTTACCTCTCTGTAGAGTTCTTGAGCTCCTTGAATCTGTATGTCTTAACCTGTTTTGTGTTTCTCCAAAGGAATATCTGAAAGGGCTGGGCAGTTTATAAAGAAACTGTTTATTTAGTGCATGATTCTGATGACTGAAAAGTTCAAGATTAGGCATCTGTATCTAGTGAGGGCCTCAGGCTGCTTCCACTCATGATGGAAGGCGAAGGGGAGCCGGCATGTGCAGAGATCACATGGCAAGAGAGGAAGCAAGAGAGGCAGGGAGAGGTGCCAGACTCTTTTTATTAAACCAGCTCTTGTGGTAACTAGTAGAGCTAGAGCTCACACACCCCTGAGGGACAGCGTCAATCCATTTATGAGGGATCTGCCCCCATGACCCAAACACCTTCCAGTAGGCCCCACCTTTCACACTGGTGATCACATTTCAACATGAGGTTTGGTGGGGACAGAACACCCAAAGTATAACAGCATGTTTATATCTTTTACCAGATTTTGGAAGTTACAGACTATTATTTCTTTTAATATTGTTCCCCCTAATTTGTCTCCTTTTTCCCTGTGACTCTAATTACCTACATGTTAGACTCTGAAAAATTGTTCTACAGGTCTTTAAAATCTGTTTATTTCTCCATTTTTTCTTTCTTTTTTTTTCAGATTGCATGGTTCAGGTTCACTGAATTTTTCCTTTGCATGTCTTTTCCCCTTAGAGTGGAACATATTTTACTTGCTCTTCATCAGCCTATTAGATTGTGTATCCTGGGCATGGTGAAAGTTATTTTGTGGAGATTGTGGATTTTTTTACGTTGCTTTAAAAAATGTTGATGTTTTATTAATAGGCAGTTTACTTAAACTCAAATTGTAGCCTTTCATGCTTGCAGTGGACAGTGGCTTTAATCTCAGATACATTATTTAAACCTTAGCTCCTATCTGCATTCAGTTTACCTTGTATATTCATGGTTCAGAAGTCAGCTAGAATCATGCTTAGTTTATATACAGAATTAGGGTTTGCTTCTTTGGCATTGTCTCTTCTGTAGTTCTCTAGTCATTCTCTGATTTCCCCAGGCTTTTTCCCCTGGTTCCTGCAGCTATAAAGGGGATGTGTTTTTCTATCAAAATTTTGCTTGCTGCTGTGACTGTGTCTGATCTCAGGGTAGAACTGCAGAGTAAATATATAAGTGAAGAGACAGAGAGGTCACTCTTTACTGGTTGCTTGCTCCAACTTTGACACTTCCCCAAAGTCAGTTTCCTTTTTTTCCAGTCTCCAGAGCCCTCAGGTAGTATTTGTTTGTTTGTTTTTGTTTGGGTGGGGAGAGTGTGGTGTTCATAAGTTGTGAAATCCATTAACTCATTCCTCCACAACAAAAAGAGAATGTCCCTTTCAATTATTTTTAATTGAAATCCTTACTGAGATAGTTGTAGATTCAAATACAGTTCTAAGAAATAATACAATGAGAGCTCATGAACTCTTTACCCAGTTACCTACAATGGTAACATTTTATAAATCTCTAGTATGGTATCAGAACCAGCCTTTTGACCTTGTTACCATCTTCCAATCTTAATCGGATTTCCCCAGTTTTATTAATACTTGTACTCATTTATGTATGTGTGAGATTTAATTCTATACAATTTTATCACGTGTAGGCTTGTATAGCCACCATCACAGCATCCCAACTATTTTTGGAAAGTATAAGAAGTGCTACAGTTTGAAAGAAATAAAAGTCTCTGGCCATGCAACCCACTGGAGATGATTAAATATTTTAAAGTAATTAGAACAATGACATATACCCTGTAAATGTTTATTTTTTTAATAACCTCCTTTTGCAGATTGTAAACTTCGTTGAGTGCAAGGTTCATTTCATGGTTATCTTTTTTGCGGGGGGGTGTTATTTTTTTTCTTTTGAGATGGAGTCGTGCTGTTGGCAAGGCTGGAGTGCAGTGGCACAATATTGGCCCACTGCAGCCTCTGCCTCCCGGTTTCAAGCGATTCTCCTACCTCAGCCTCCAGAGTAGCTGGGATTACAGGCATGTACCACCACACCTGGCTAATTTTGGTATTTTTAGTAAAGATGGGGTTTCACCATGTTGGCCAGGCTGATCTTGAACTCCTGGCCTCATGTGATCTGCCTGCCTCAGCCTCCCAAAGTGCTGGGATTACAGGCATGAGCCACTGCATCTGGCCCATTTTATGTTTTGACTATATCTCCACCACAACACTGCCCGGTGCTTTCTTCAGTACTTTGTGCAGAGATGTTTACCTCATGTTTAAAATACAAATACATGTTGCCAAATAGAATTGAAAAGTAGCAATGTCTTACATATTTTCTCTGCTTTTTAACTGAGCCTAGTATTTTTCAAAGTTTACATCCTTATTATATTTACTTTCAAATATAGTACATGAAAGTACTTTATAGATGTTTGATCTTTTGAAGGTGGTGTTGCCACCTTTGATTAAAAAAAGTGATTAGGTGAGCATTTCCTTATAGAGGTAACCATCAAAGCTTGAAAGCACATATTTCCTTTCAACTATTACATTTGTCAATGTGTTACCCCCATCCCCCATCAATCTGCTTCTCTCTCTGACTCTATCTCTTTCTCTCAAAATGTTATGAAAGACGGCTTTTGTGAACTTATTTATGTTAGAGCCAGCGTTAAAAAAAAAATCCAGCTTTTTACATGGTGTAATGGACCATGATAGTCAGTGATAAAATTATAGTAGTTGTGTAATGGATCTTATTTGGTATCTAAATAGGCTCTCTGAAAAAGAAAATATGATTCACACATTTTTTTGGAGAATAAACACAAAATTTCTGTATTTTCATATAATCAGTAATACCTATTTGATAATAATTATATGCTCTTCTTTTTTCTTCTTTCATTTGAGGTTCACTTTTTCTGCCTATCTTATGCAATTTTTAAAAAATCTTGGAAATTAAGTGTTTGGCTCTCAGTATGAGTTATGTTGAAAAGAGCGTTCCTAGTGAGTAGAGCCTGCACAAGCTCTTTCTAGGCAGCTTTCACATCCTAGGGACAATGAATATTAAAGAAGTGGCTTCTTGAGTTGGAGTGGTCAGTCTCCTACCTTCTGGGTCCCAGATGACCCTGAGTAGATGTGGATATTCAAGGAAATTAAAATGCACAGCCCCTTTGGAAAAGATAGTAAGGATACCTGCCATTGTATTTTACTTGATTGTTTTATTCATTCATTCATTCATCCATCCATCAAATACTCATTGAGTGCCCACAGTGTGCCAGGCATATAAATAAAAAGATCCTATGACGTTGTTCAAAGAACGATGATTTATGCACATGCCTACCATGGGTCATTTAAACTTTAATGGACTTCAACATTTAAATTGAGTTAAATTCTATTAAGTTTGTCTGTTGTTCTCTCTCTCTCTCACTGTCTGTCTGTCTCTACATCCTCAGATTTGGGAGCTTAGCCTGTCCAGTGAATCAGAATGGGGAGCTGATTATAACAGTGACCCTTCTGGGAAAAAAATATACTGTCTTCTGCTTCCATTTCCCTGGAAGTGGAGGCCACTGACATCTCTGGTCCTCTCTGCAAAGTGGGGATGATGGTAATCCCGCTTCATCTGGTTGAGGGAGGATTAAATGAGATTGTGAACAGGGCTCTGGAGATGTGGACTTCACTGAGGCCTGGTCCTGCTCTCTTGGGGGCCCCCACACACAGGAGAGAGATGCACATGTTATATACAGGAGAGTTATACCAACACTTAACTCTCCTGTGGGAAGTGTGGCCACAGCACCCTGGAGGGCCATTGGGTTGAATAGGGGAGCTGGAAAGGTTTGGGCCCTTAGAGAAGGCCAGGTGTGGATGAGCTCAGACCCCGATCGCACTGCTGGTGTGGACTCACTGTGGACCTGCACCAGGCCTGGGGTTTGAGGATGAGAGTCACCACAATTTAATGTCCATATGGGACTCTTTGCTTGTCCTTTTAACTATGGCAAAATACCACACGGGGACACTTCTGTCAGTGCACATGGTGCTGAGAACACTTGGACGGAGGGTAAACTGGGGCAAGTGGTTACTCGACCAGATGTCCCTGGTTTCTTTCAGTGCCTATCCTGACATCTGGTCTCTTTTTTCTGCTTCTGCTTGGTATAATACTTTTACAACTTGAATACACATGGCTTGGTTCAGTGTACCTGAGGCTGGTGAACCGCTGGGCCCAGGAAAGGCATGGTTTGTAAATGCTATTATGTGAAACCTTACCCATGGCTCCTGTCAAACATTTTAGGCAAAGAAACTCTATGATATGATTTGTAATACATACATGTATTTGTAGAAACACATACGTGTACATATATAATTATAATAATTTTTTCACATGTGAGGAGATTGAGGCAGAGAGAGATTAATTTCTGTAGCTAAGTCTCCATAGCCAGATAGCAGCAGAAATAATTCCCACCCTATCCTTTGGATATTGCTTTAAAAATACGTTAACAGCATCATATTTATTTGATAATTTTGATTATTGAAATTTGATAAGTTGTTAAGTGGTACACTGTTGCCTTCTTTCTTGAAATTTAAAGAAAATAGAGTTTTAAAAGTGGGTTGAAACTTAGAGAAGGAGAGATGTATACATTATGTTGTATAACAAATACTAAAAATTTGTTTTGTTTTGTTTTGTTTTGTTTTTTTTGGCGGATAACGGAGGTGAGGAAGTTGCTATTGAAGAGATGGTGTTGAGTAAATTTCTTGACTCCCCTACTGCCTGCCCGTGCATTGTTACAGGGCACACAGAGAATGTCAACTTGTCAGCAGCACTCAACACCATGGTAGCAACAACAAAACATATTTACTGAAGATAACCAGTTGATTAAATGTCTTGACCCCCTCCTGTGTATGCACAGGCATTGTCACAGGGCTTACAAAGAGGAAAGGATCAGCTTCTGCATTGAGACTCTGTGCTAGTTAGATGAAGAAAGAAGACTGTTCTGGAACAGCAGACTGCTACAAAGATGATAATGACAAAGTCCGAAGGGAATTGGAACACAGTTTGTCAGAGGTGTGGGAAGGGGAGGCTGAGGGAGGGCGAGGGAGGAGTCCAACTGGAAAGACTAGAAGGAAACCATTGGAATAGTTGTGTCCTTCACACCAAATGCATTTTGTGGTCTTACCTTATCATTTGCTTTTGCTGGACCACATGTCTTTTCACCCCCCTCTTTGTACCTTATGATGAGGGGCAAATAACCACAAAACAGGAAACCTTGTCAAGGAAACAAGTTCTAGACTCTTTCTTGTGGTCATTGCCTACTAAATTCCTTCTTTCATCACTACAGCCATAGCCCCATGATTATCATTTATAAAAAGGGAGTCGTTAGGAAAAGGTTATACTTATTGCCAAGAAGGTAGGTAATACCGCTTAGAAAATTTTACATTAAACAGAACTGAGAATGTAGAAATTTGGGGAAAACTCCAGTATCTAGAGGATTTGTATATCGGGAAAGGGTGATTCTTCTTCCTTCCCAGCTTTGTCCCAGAGAGCCCAGTGTACCAAGTATTACGGTGCATTTTCTGTGTCTGTCTTTCCTAGTTTAGGCTTGTACATGTACAGTGTTCTATTTTCCTGTTTAAATAAATTTCTTCACTTTTACTTGTAATAGGACCCAGTAGGATATTATGTGGTACTTTGTATATAAGTTTCATTGGCCCTACTTTAAAAACAAAAACCTTGTCTACTGTTCTTTAATCTCATCAACTGTCATTAAGGAAGCTTCATCTAAGATTTACTCCTGGTCTGTTTTGCATATTTATCAATTGTTGCCTTTGACCAACAGTGAATTAATTTGGGTAATACTTTCACATGGTATAAAATTGTTCTGTATTCGTAGAAAATGTTCAATGTTACTACTGAAAATGAATATTTACAGAGTTTTATTTCTTGAGCATTTAGTCTAAAACAACTTTTAATTTTTTTAACACAGTTTTATTAGCGATGTCCCCACATCTTTGGGGCCCCATGCACTTCACCTGCTCCCCTTCAGCACCTCATTCACATAGCAAATGAGACCAGAAAGAAGGCTCAGTCCTCTCATTCCTCTTGACGTAGGCATTGGCTTAGGATAAAAACAGTTTTGTGGATGTTCATACATAAACACTTACGACTTTTCATCTCGTCTGGGACATCATGCCTTTTGACATCCTTCATTACTCTTTATGAGAAAAAAGCAAATAACCACAAAGCAGAGAATTTTAAGAAGCCATAAGGGATTGGGGCTGAATTTAGCACACTTTGATTATGGAGACAAAAATTGCCAAGTTTATGACTAGGGGTGATCAAAGCACTCTCTCTGCATGCATAATTAGATGCTTAGTAAACGTTTTCTCACAGTGAAAATATAGCATGACTATTGCTCTGTGTAAGAACAGTATAAGTTATCTCATTTTGAAATCATTGTTTTATTTCTATCTTATACACTTATATTTTCATCTGATAGTCTTTCTAGCTTTGTCTCATTAGAAGTTGAGGATTGGAGGGTTTAAATGTTTTAAAAGGATTTCTTTTTTAATGTTACTGCTGGGGGCTAATGGAGAGACAAATGGTTAAGTCGGCCTTACAGTTACTGACAGGAGTGTTGACAATGTACACCCATGAAATCCTACCAACACTTTATTGGGATAATTGAGTTATGTGTAACTGGTGGCATTAAGAATCACATAGAAAGAATAAATTCTGACCATCTACTTTTTTCTTTTTGTAATTTTTAGATTTGTAGCCAAACCGTGTGCCATAGCCCTCAACATTCAGGCCAATGGACCACAGATTGCTCCGCCCAATGCCATTCTGGAAAAGGTCTTCACTGCAATTACGAAGGTATGATTGTCCTTTCCTGGGGTATGAATTGTCCCCGGTCACCATTCTCAGCCTGCTGTCATTCAGTTCCTCCCCTTCTGGGTTTGGAGAATCAACTTTTGCCTAACCTCATGCTGGAGAACATGTTGTCAGAAGGAATGTAAGCGTAGTAGAAGTGGAATGAAGATGGGCTTGTCTTAGACCTAGTAGTTTACGCTTAGGTTGATTTTTAGTAGCTTGCCTCAGAAGAGTCTTGATTAAATAACAATTAGTCTAATTCTGTGACTCTTT
This sequence comes from Theropithecus gelada, assembly GCF_003255815.1. Taxonomy (NCBI): domain Eukaryota; kingdom Metazoa; phylum Chordata; class Mammalia; order Primates; family Cercopithecidae; genus Theropithecus; species Theropithecus gelada. Next base: position 44,976,539 of record NC_037680.1, read on the forward strand.
TAATCACATGTGACCTGAAGCAAGATTTGACTTGAAGCAAGATGAGGGCTGGGAGGGACTTTGTGGAGATGACTGGGTAGAGCTGAAGAGTGTGATTTATGTGTGTGTGGAAAAAAAGGACCTCTTGGCTTGTAGCATTGTCCATAGATTCTAGGAGCTGTGATAAGTAGGCAAATGTAAACAAAAACAAGAAGAAGGCATAATTGCAGGATAAAAGATTGTACCATGAATGTATGAAGGAGGGTCAGAAGAGTCTTAAGTGAAGAGATAGGTTCACTGTGGAGAATAAAAGGGAGGAGATACACAGGTGGGAGATGAAGCCCAAACTAGGAGTGGGAAGGAGGGAGCGGAAGAGAAGCGGGGAGAAGAGACCGTGTCTCCTGCCTCCACCCCCATCCCAAGTTCAGATCTCCTTCAGAACAAAGAGGGAGGAGAATGCCGAAGTCAGAAACCCTCAATTGAAGGCCATAGGAAAATAAAGCAAATTACAGAGTTTTTATATATCTTACCTTATTCTTGTCTGGACAAGAAAAAGGAAAAGATCAGGACAAATACAGTGTTCTATGAGAAGTATTGTGTGTTCATATATTAAATGACTCATTTTCTCTCTCTCATTTTTCTGGGAGAATTACCCAGGCTTCCAAGATGTGATTTGATAGAATTAAGCAAATTCTATTTCTTTTCTTGATATTTGTGTTTCTAGCCATTTGTACTAGCTATCTCGTCTTACAACTATTAATTCAGATATCCAAAAACTTTCGCCTATTTTATGGTCTTCATTTCTTCCAAAATTCTCTAGAGTTTTTCCCTCTGTCCTTTAAAAAAATTTTTTTTTCTCAAAAAATTAAGAAACTACCAGGTGTTTTTCATATCCCTGCTAGGAAGAAGAGAAGAATGAATGGAATTTTAGGAAAAGCTCTTTTGGTGGTTTTTATGGAGTAATTTCAGATTGCCAAGTTCCTGTCTGAAGGGACACATATCTTATGGTATTTAAAAGAAGAAAATATATATAAAAAAAAAAGCTTGCATTTTCATTTAGTGTATCAAATTACTTGAGTGAAACAACTTTTTCCCTCTTAAAAAAACAGGTGTGTAGGGACATCTCAGGTTCATTTGTGAGTGTGATTATAACATATTTGGAGTCTCTTTGTGAACTACTCTAAGTACATTAAACATATAGTATTCTAAATGAATAATAAAATGAGGGTTTTTTGTTTTTTAAATTTTCCCCAAATTTGATGCCTCTCCTTAAAAATCCTGCAGTGGATGTTTCACTTCCCTTGCCTTATGTTTTTTACAGTTACTGGAGAAATTTCCTCCATAAAGGTAATAAAAAGATTTTGCAGCCAGATTGGATGCTCTAAAGAATACTTGCTTGGCTAGGCACGGTGGCTCACGCTTAGAATCCCAGCACTTTGGGAGACCGAGGAGGGCGAATCATGAGGTCAAGAGATTGAGACCACCCTGGCCAACATGGTGAGACCCCATCTCTACTAAAAATACAAAAATTAGCTGGACATAGTGGCGTGCATCTGTAGTCCTAACTACTCGGGAGGCTGAGGCAGAAGAATGGCTTGAACCCAAGAGGCGGAGGTTGCAGTGAACCGAGATTGCGCCACTGCACTCCAGCCTGGTGATGGATCAAGACTCCGTCTCAAAACAAACATACAAAAAAAAAAAAAAAAAAGAATACTTGCTTCTACTTAATTTGAATGAGCATATCTTTTAGTTTCCAAGGTGATTCCTTTGGAGGTTTTTACATGATTAAAACAGAAGCGTCATGTGTGAAATATAAATACAGCAAAAGTTGGAATCGTTTTCCCTTGTATTCTTTGTAGTTCTCCGATCTTATTTGTGATATGAAATATAACCAGTCAGTTGACTGGAATAGGAGGGGCAGGACTTGGGACAGCTGGAACCAAGTGTGCATTTGTATATGTGTGTGAATGATCATCCAGTATCCTGGTCTCACTACAGTTCAGCTGCCTTTTTGTAGAAGGGCATGATTATAATCCTTCAAGTGTGAGAGATGAACCCTTAAAATTTCTGTATATGACTGGCTACATATAGTTTGTGGAGCCCAGTACAGAATGAAAATGTGGGACCCCTTGTTCAGAAAGCATGAAAAAAAGTGCCATTAAGAGTACAAAAATATAAAACTTTTTCCTTCCTCCCTTAGTCTCTCTCTACTTGTCAAGGTGTTTTTTTGTTTGTTGTTTTTGGTTTTGAGACAAGGTCTCACTCTGTTCCCAAGGCTGGAGTTTAGTGGCATAATCGTAGCACACTGCAGCCTCAAACTCTGGGCTCAAATGATCCTCTTGCTTCAGCTTCTCAAGTAGCTGGAACTACAGGTGTGGGCCACCACACCTGGCTAATTAAAAAAATTTTTTTGTACAGATAGTGTCTCACTATGTTGCCCAGGCTGGTCTTGAACTCCTGGCTTCAAGCAATCCTCTTGCCTCAGCCTCCCAAAGTATTGGGATTATAGCTGTGAGCCACCATACCTGGTCAAAGTGTTTTTTATTTGCTGTGTAATATCGTGTTCCCTAATGGCATGGGGAGACTCTTGGGGAAAGTATAGACCCTCACAGGTACCTGGGGGGTACACCCTGTGACTTAGTGTGCACATGACCCACCAGCTGCCAGGTTTCCCTTTTTTCCAGCCACTGGCTGACACACTGTACCTTGGTTCAGGGGAGCAGAGAAATAGAGTCAGGCCTCTCTCCAGGCCCACTGCCCCAACCCATGGGTGATGAGTGACCTTCAAGTGCATTGCAACCTCTATGCCCAGATCCAGGGGTACACAAGAGGCTTAGCCATAGCGAGTTGCCAACCACATGCACTGGGGTAGCTGCCTCCATCCTCTCTGAAACTCGACCCCCGACTCTCTGTGCTTGCACTCGTCCTTCTACTGGGGGCTGAAGGCAGCAGCAGTCACTAGGAGGTGGGGAGACAGGGAGGCTGGTGGGTGCTACAAGCCAGGGGATGAGGAACTGGGCGACCACACACACATCTGGCGGAAGTGGTGGGACTGTGTATGAGCCAAGAATCCAAGCTTCTGGCACCTGCTCCTTTGCCCCATTGGGCTTCATTTATAAAGCACAAATTCCATGATAGAACTGTTAAGAATTTCAAGATGGTGACTACAGGGTTTCCAACCCCAAATGTGGACCTTTCTGAATGTGTTTTTTCCTGTGTGACAGCACAGGTCACATGCCCCGACTATCTGGTTCTCCTTTGTGAAATTATTAATAGCTGAAAAATTTGAACCCTTATATATTCTCTAGCAGTCTTTCCTTTTGAAGTAACACCTGTCTGCCTGTTGCCTATCTCTCTCTCCTCCCCCATCCCCTATCTAAAATTTTGTAAACATTTTATAGAAACTACTCCTATTGTAAAAGAATTAGAAGCCTTGGTGTTTGAGCCAGTCCTACCTGGATATTTGTGTTGGAACCTCAGCTCTGCTGTGTCTGTCGTTGTGGCCTTAGGTGAGTTTCTTAACCTCCCTAGGCTGCAGATAAGCTCATTTGTAAAAATCTTTGAATAAGCATCTCACAGGCATTCATGAGGGTTAAATAATCTTGGAAATCATTCAGTAAATGATATGGCATCTTTTGTCCCATTGGTTCCCATATTTTGATTTGCATTTAGGATCACCTGAGGGTTAAAATGCAGAGTGTTGCATCATGTTTCTAGAGATTCTCATCAATAGTGTTGGAATGGGACCAGAACATCTACAATTGTGGATTGTCAGACCCATTCAAATGAACAGAATGAGTATTTGTTTAGTGAATATTTTTGAGCTCCTGTTTCTTAACTGGTTTTGTTGTTTCTTAACTGGTTATATTCAGAATTTTCTGGATAAATATGCTTTTAACTTTTGGGGATTCTCCTACCATATTATTTGTACATACCTGTGATGCTAACTACCTCACTTTTCTAATCAAATCAGTGCTTAAGCCATGGGGATGAGAATATATGTCAGGTATAAAGCCAGGTTTTATGATCCAGGGAAATAATAAAATTTGCTTTTGGTATGTTAGACTAAATTTTAAAGTGAAAAGCAGATTTCCTATAATTTGTTTTTCCTAATTCTCCTCAATAACCTATTTCCTTTCATTTTTATTTTATACTTTCCTTCTTCCCCTCCTAGTACTGGTTAAGATTAATGTTTTTAAGATTAACCTAGGTGTTGGTAATATATAAATGTTTATGTGAGTCACCATTATTCATTTCTTTGCCTGTAAATCTTTCAAAAAAACTTATGGAGAATAATAAGGAAAGAACAATAAGAAACCCCCACCCCACATACAGTGTATACACACACACACACACACACACACACACACACACACACACACACAAACACACAGAAAGAAAGAAAAAAATGAAAGAAAATCTCACAGATGTTTTATTTGGCAAATTAGGAGAGGCATATCTCTAGATTTCAAAACATATATAAAGGCTAACTAGATTGGGCAGAAACCAAGTATAAGGAAGTGAAAAGCGTGAAGTGTGTCTGGAGGGCCCTGTGGGGGTGGATTACAGGAAAACCAGCACAAAGGCAGTTCTCAAGAGTTGAGCAGACAAAAGCACCACCCACTATTTGCAACAGTAGGTGCAGGAACAGGTGAGCCAGGCTGGCAGGAGTGGAGGAGGGACACATAAAGCCACCTGAAGGGTATGTTTTCAGGAGGCCATCTCCCTTCTTGGCAGCCAGACTGGAAGAGCATCCTTCCTGCTCCCCATACTGGAAAGCAGGTCAAGAAAATTCAACTAATTTAAAGATGATTAGTAAAGAAGCAACTCACACAACATCAAAGACAATGAAAGGAAAGTATAGCAACTCCTGTTAACAAAATTTTCACTAGAATAATGAGGCTAAAGAGGCAAATGAAAATTGTGATTAAATATTTTGCCGTAAATTTAAAAAAATGAAGCAGTAACTCTGTGAAGGAAGATCACAAAGAAGAACTATAAGAACTAAAGAAAGAAATAGTTGGTCAACAAGAGGAGGTGGAATGTGAGCTGGTAGAGTTCAGAGAAAAGTACCAAATCCATCACAGGAAAAAAGTCAAAATTGGGAAGAAGGCAGGAAACACTAGTCACTGCAGGAAACTCAGCAAAGACTATGGAAGATAGAAAGAATAAAACTGAATTAAATGAAACAAACCAAAAAGAGCTAAAAAATGGACATATAGGCAAATAGATCGAGCATTTCTGTAATAGGAATCCCTTAAGGAAAAGCAAAATAAAACAATGAATTAAAACAACTTCTGAGATATAATTCAAGATTTTTTCCTGAAATAAATGGAGGTTTATTTTAATATGTTAACAAGAATGTAGTGAAAATGGACCCAGAAAGTTCAACACTAAGACTTACATTATTAAAGTAGCTGGACTTGATAAGTAAAGAAATCCTTCACTGAGCAGCTGGGTAAAAAATCAGATCTCTTGTTTTAGGGAAAATGTTATGTGATTGTAGGCTTTTCTCTAGTAACATTTTCAATATTCCCAAGGAAAATGTGAACTAAGAATTTTATATCTAGCCAAATTGTTTTTACTCGGTGAAGGTTATAGACATCATGTTAGACATCTTTGAACATGAAAAAATTTAGGGATATTATTACATGAGTCTTTCTTGAAGAGACTTTATTAAATCATTAATTTTAGCTGACCAAGAGATCACTGGGAATGTTTGTAAGTTTTGAATATATTTAAACTGTAGTACTAAAAAAGAAGTATGAGGAATGGTGACAGACAGAATGTTAATGTTCTAGGTTCTCACAGTGTAGAAATGATACAGCAGTAACTGAGTAGAGGGGAAGAAGGTGGGAGGCAGAATCAGTTCACTGATTGCATGATCTCTAAGAGTTGGGAGTCAAAGCATATCAGTTAAAGCTGGCAAATCATTAGAAGTATATGCATATTTAATAGTACAAGAGTAAACGCTGAGAAAGATAATATTATTGACTATTGTAGTATTTGGTGGTGGAGGAGAAGGAAATAAGGCTACTTTAATAAGGTGGAGGAAATAAGGTTACTTTAAATATTGCTCATTTGACTTATTAGAGATGGAAAAGAGAGTCGTATGGATAACCATCAGAACAGAAATTACTCCCAAAAGGAAAAAAAAAAAAAGCCATGTAGTAAAATATTTTTTAAAATCATCAAAATGGAAAATAGAACATAATTAAAGTAGAGAGCTATAAACAAACTTATAATCATATTAACACATAAATGGACTTAATTTATATAATAAAAACTAATTCAGGCTTTGGTTATTGGTGTGGGTCGAATTATTTTCCTCCCCAAAATGTATACATTGAAATCTTGACCCCTAGTACCTCATAGTGTAACCTTATTTGGAGATAGGATCTTTACAAAGGTAAATTAGTTAAAGTGGAATTATTATGGTGGGTCCTAATCCATATGCCGGCTGTCCTTATACAAAGGGGACAGCTGGACACAGAGATAGGCACGAGGGAAGATGGTGTGAAGAAACACGGGGAAAAGGCAGCCATCTACAAGCCAAGGAGAGAGGCCTGCTACAGATTTTTCCCTCACATCCTTCAGAAGGAGCAAACGATTCAACACCTTCATCTGGGACTTAACAGCCTCCGGAACCAGGAGGCTATACACTTCTGTTGTTTAGGGAGCTTTGTTAACAGCAGCCGTAGAAAGACAATGCAGTCAGGAAAAAAAAGTATATATGTGAGGGGCACCTTAAGACGAAGTAGTAACAAATGTTGAAAAGAAGAGCATAGGTGAGGGTATCCAGGCACATATAAATAACAAAGTAGGATTTCTAAAAGCATTCAACGAAAGGAAGAATTGGCTTTTTATTGTCAGAGGTTACAATTCACGGTGAAGATCAAATAGTTATGAATCATATATGTATTAAATATTAGTGTGTCTATATATTCATAAAAAGGAATTGAAGAAAAGATAGAAACACAACAGAAAGAAATTCTGATTTACCTCTGAGGCATGATAGAGTCAGTGAGAAAATATAAAATAGAATGTAGAAATTCTAAGGAACATAATTAGGAAGATCTAAGGGGGTACATTTACAATCCTATATTCTGAATGTAGAGACTGTACTTTGTGTTCAAGTAGCTATTAAATACTTATAAAATTGATGCTGTGTTATGTTTTAAAAAACTTTGATTTTAAAAAATTAGGCATGATTTAATACTAGAAATTAGAAAACAGAAAAATCAGAAAAGAAAACCTCTTCATCCTAAAAATTTATAAATACTGTCTTATTAACTCTTGGGTAAAATTGAAATTTCAGAATATTTAGAAAACATTGGTAATGAAAGCACTACCTTTATGTGCTATGCTGCAGCAGTGCTCATTGAAAACTCATACAGATATCAAAAAAATAGCCACTTGGTTAAACATTAGAACAAGAACAACAAAATGAATGGAGATAAGCAGAAGGAAGAAAGTAATAATGATAACACTAAAATCAGTGAGTTAGCAAAACTATAGAATTAAAATAAAATCCCCAAATCCTTTATTTATTTATGTATTTATTTATTTTTGTTTTACCAAAAGGCCGCCAACTCGACTAAGAAAAAAAGCAAGCACAAATAATGTTAAGTCGATAACCACAGAAACAGGAGAATTAAGAGAATGGGGCAAATGTAATAGAAAAACTTGAATACAAAATTTATTCTAGCAATATAATTTACTCTGTCTCTGTGTGTGTGTGGTGTGTGTGTGTGTGTGCGCATGCGTGCGTGTGTGTGTGTATGTAAAGATCAAATTAAAGGAACTAAACTACAAAAAAGTACCAGGCTCAGATGCTCTCACAAAAGATTTTGTTTTTCATTAACCCAAAGCATTTATTGAACATGTAGGTATATTTTATTTCCTTTGCTCAGGTGATTAGCATTTTAAAGATATGAAGGCCTAAACTCATACCTATAATATCAAAAATTATATGTCCCCTGTCTCCTTGTTTATTGTGAATATTTAAGATGTGCAATATAATGTTTCAGTATACTTACACATGGTGACATGGTTACTGTAGTCAAGCGAATCAATATGTCCATCTCACAGAAAATTCTAACATACCCTTAACGGGAGATAATTCTCTTAAACTGTATCATAGAAAATTAAGAAAGCCATCCAGCTCTCTTTTAATATAATAATAAGACATTAACATCAATGCCTGACAAAAATTTCACTAAAAAACAAAAGCAAGACTAGAGACCAAATTTTATTGTTAATATTGATAAGGAAATCCTAAATAAAAAATTAGTGAACTGAACCTAGTAACACATTAAAAGAATTATTTATAATTTGATATAAAAATCTATATAATTCATTTTATGGGTAAATCTAACAAGAAAATATATCACACTCCATGGATGCTGAAACCTGACATCTTTTTGATTAAAATAAATTGTTTAAGTGGGGATAGGTGGTTTCTGCTACATGACAAATATATTTGTATCATAGTCCCAAACCTGGCCCCTTATTTTCTATATCTATATTTCTATATTGTGCCAAATTTTACATTAAACTAGCAAGTAAGAGAAAGAAAATAAAGTCATAAAAATTGGAAAGTAGTTGACAAAACTATGGCTATTGTGAAGAATTATTCATACATAAAGAAGTATTTATTGAGTCTTGTTATAATCTTGCTCTCTCTATATATAAAAGCAAACAATAAGCATTAAAAGATCTAAGAGGTTGGGCATGGTGGTTCACACCTGTAATCTCAGCACTTTCGGAGACTGAGGTGGGAAGACTGCTTGAGCCGAGGAGTTTGAGACCAGCCCGGGCAACATGGTGAAACCTTGTCTCTACAAAAAATAAACATGAAAATAGGCGTGTTGGTGCACACCTGTAGTTCCAGCTACCTGGAAGGCTAAGGTGGGAGGATCACCTGAGCATGGGGATATCCTGGCTGCCGTGAGCCGTGATGGCGCCACTGCACCCCAACCTGGGCAAGAGAGTTAGACCCTATCTCAAAAAATAAAATAAATAATAAAAGATTAAGAAAGTACCTTATTCTCAGTAGAAACCTAAAAGAATAATATAGCTAGGAATAAGCATAGCAAGGTATGTGCAAGACCTGAATGAGGAAAATTTTCAAACACTCTTGAAGGACACAAAAGACAAATAAAGATGTGAATTCACCCTATATTATGATCTTATTGAAATAGTATGATCTTTTTTTTTTTTTCCCCAGGTAAACTGGTCATTTTATTAGCAGTAGTACTGTTTGGCATAACAGGTTTCCAGTAAATAGGCATGGAGTTGCATGGAGGTGACAGGCAGGCGCAGGCCAGCTTCACTCACTTCTTCCACTCGTTCTTTTCGTAGTCCCACTTGGAGGCTAAGCCCTGGATGGGGTTCACCTTCATGTCCAGCATCCTCTTGGTCTGCATGGCCACCCACTCTTTGTCAAAGGTTTGCGGGAGGGGGCCGTACACATAGAGCTTCTCCCACATGATAATGAGCGCGGTGATGCCGATGAAGAACATGGCAGTGCCCACAACCGTCTTCCACTCATTCGAGCGCCTGTTCATCTCAGCAAAGCTCTCCTTGAACTTAATGCGATACAACTCGACTTTCTCATCCATGGAGAGGCTGCTCCAGGACGCCTTCTCCTTCTCCTTCAAGGCCTTCTGGCTGGCAGACAGGTGCTTGACATGGGCCACGTCCGGCAAGGGATAGTCACGCCGATCCACATAAGCTGGGAGCATAAAGTCTTCGCTCTTCACAACACTTTCATGTGCTCGTACACACACAGAGGTGGAAATTGCTCGCTTGCCAACTAGGCTAAATACCCTGGTAGCCAACATTCTGCCGCCACTGCCCGCCGCGACCGCCCTCTACGCCCGGTGTCCCGCGACCGGAAGAGAAATAGTATGATCTTATTGAAAGTACTAACAGGGTTCCTTGTGTGACCATTTGTTTATTTTGAAAATAGATAAGCTAATTCTGAAATTCACATAGAAAAATGTATAAAGATTTCTGAGAAAAGTAACTGTGTAGTACTGGTACTGGCACATGAATAAATAGACCAATGGAAGAAAAGATTTGGATTTTTGATGGGGGAAAAGATGAATGGTATATAAGTAGCCATCTGGAAACAAACAAAGTTAGATTCATTCCTCATACATACAATACCAATATGTATTCCAAATGTACTAAAGATTTGAATAGAAAAATCAAAACCCTACATTTATTGAAAGGAAACCTGGGAGAATCTTTTGAACGTGGGGAATGAAGGAGGCTTTGCTAATTATGACTCCAAATGTAAAAACTATAACAGAAAAGACTGATAAATTCAAATATATTTTTATCAAATTTCTGGAAGTAAAACAAGCAAAAAACATCATAAGCAAATTCTAAAATGCAAATGACATACTGGAAAAAAGTATGCAGTTTCTGGTACAGAGAAGGGTTTAATCACCCTAACAAATGAAGATGCCTTACAAATCAACAAGGAGAATACCAAGGAATCATGAAAAAATAGGCAATAGACATGAATATGCTCTTCATAAAAAATAGAAATACAGTCGATTTTTGAAACACATGATAAAATGCTTCTCTCATAAAAAGGAAACTGAAACTGAGATCCTGTTTTATGTATTAGACTTGAAACAATGAATATGTCTGATATCATAGTCTATCGAAGAGGCTTTGGAAAATGGGCACTCTTGCTTGTGAGAGTATAAATTGGTAAAATCACTAGTGAGAATAACTTTTCAATTTCAAAATTAATTACGAATGCATAGACCCCTTTGATCTACAACTTTCAGGAACTTATCTCAGAGAGAAACATGTATAAAATGGCCCAGGTAAGGTTATTTATTGTAGCATTGTCTGTAGAACAAGCTCAGAAGCTACTAAATGTCCATTAATAGTAGAATGGATAAGTAAATTATGGTATATCTCTACAGTTCTACAAAAGAGTGAGAGTGTTCTATATATAGTGAAAAGGAAATATTTCAATATACGTTGTAAGGTAAAAAACCCAAAGCCCAGAAAAATGTCTGTAGTATGCAACTATTTTTGTGACAAGGGGAGATATAATATATATTCAAGTTTGCTTATATTTGCATAAATATTGGAAAGAAACTGATTTAGTCCGGGCGCCGTGGCTCATGCCTGTAATCCCTGCACTTTGGGAGGCCGAGGTGGGCGGGTCACAAGGTCAGGAGATCGAGACCATCCTGGCTAAGGTGGTAAAACCCCGGCTCTACTAAAATACAAAAAATTAGCAAGGCGTGGTGGCGGGCGCCTGTGGTCCAGCCACTCGGGAGGCTGAGGCAGGAGAATGGCGTGAACCCAGGAGGCGGAGCTTACAGTGAGCTGAGATCGTACCACTGCACTCCAGCCTGGGCAACAGAGCAAGACTCTGTCTCAAAAAGCAAAAAGAAACTGATTTAATAATAACTGTGGTTATCTGATAAGAAGGGGAGAATAGGAATTGAAAGAGAACAAAGTTGGAAGGTGAAACTTTGGATACTTTTAAATTTTTGCACCGTATGAATTTTTTCTTTATTAATAAACTTAGAAAATAAATTGAAATTAAAAATGAATTCCATTAGGATAATGATGTAGCCAAGGTATATTGTAGGCAATGATTTTTCTTCTTTCCGTATTTTTGATTAAGAGAGACATCAAAGGTGAGTGTAGATGGTGTCATTACTACTACTAAAAAAACCAAAAAAACAAAAAACCAAAAATCCTCAAAATACATACTTAACCGAAAGTTGGCAAATAACATTTATAGGCACAAGGTCAGCACATTTTGTACCCTAAAGCGATTTTGACTATGTTTTCTGGGTGTGTGTCTGTTCTAGTCAGTTCTGATTGCTATAACAGAATACCATCAACTGGGTGGCTTAAACAACAAATATTTATTTCTCACAGTTCTGGAGACTAAAAGTCTGAGATCAGCATGCAGATGTGGCTGAGCCCTTGGTGAAGGTCCTCTTCCTGGTTGGCACATGGCCATCTTCTCTTGTATCCTCACATTGAACAGATTGAGAGAGAGAGCATGCAAGCATGGGCAAGCTCTCTAGTGTCTCTTCTAATAACTTCTAATCTAATCGAAGAGCTCCCCCCTCATGATCTCATCACCTCTCAAAGGCTCCACCTTCTAATACCATCACAATGGGCATGGGGTTTCAACATACAATATTTTGGGAGGCACAGGCATTCCCTCCATAGCACTGACCCCTAGAGCTGCTTGAGCTGCTTTTAGAAAGGTGTTGTGTCTATATGTATATATGTTTCACCCTTATAACTTGAACGCTGGCCAGTGTGCCTTCTCCTTACCCCTTTTTTGGTTATTTTTCCCCATCACTTGCATTAAAGCGTTAGTATCAAATCAAAGAAAGATTAAATAAACATAGTTAATATTAAGCAAAGATATAATAAAGGAATGGAGCTCACATGGCTTGGTATTGTTGTGTAGTATGTCACCCTCATGTGATTGTTGGCTAGACATTCTCCAACACATTGAAGAGAGGGGAGGGATAGTGTATTAGTCCATTTTCACACTGCTGAGAAAGACATACCTGAGAGTGGACAATTTACAACAAGAAGGAAATGGACTTACAGTTCACGTGGCTGGCGAGACTTCACAATCATAGTGGAAGGTGAAAGGCACATCCCATATGGTGGGAGACAAAAGAGAACTTGTGCAGGGAAATTCCACTTTTTAAAACCATCAGATCTTATGAGACTTATTCACAATCACAAGAACAGCACAGGAAAGACCTGCCCCCATGATTCAGTACCTCCCCCGCTGGGTCCCGTGGGAATTCAAGATGAGATTTGGGTGGGGACATAGCCAAACCATATCAGATGGGAAAGAGGAAAATTAACATTTGCTGAGTTTTACATACAGTTTCATATTTGGTTCTTGTTGCAATATAATTTAGGTTGGTAAACAACCTTTTCTTTTTTACAGATGAGGAAACTGAGGCTCAGAGAGGTCAGTGGAGTGAGGAATTGAACAAGTGCCTATCATTTCAGGGCCGTCTCTTGCCGCTTCACCAAGTTTACTTTTTTCAAGTAATGCATAGTCTTAGTAAAAGACTTGATGTGGGATACAGTTACAAAGGGATGACCAAGAAAACCAATAGAGAGGAATGTGTCAAAAATGGGAACAAAGGGTATGAGAAGGGGAAGAAAGATAAACTGTGTTTGGTAGAAATGGTACCTTAGGCTTAAGTGAGGCATTTTGGGATTTTTTTCCATGCTTTTTGTCTCTACTACATTATCTTGATATGTGATCATTGGGTATAGCATTTTTGTTGTTGTTGTTGAGAAAGTGAGATATTTGATTGATACCTCTTTACAAAGTTACCTTCAATGGACTCCCTTCCTTTGAAGGCTGATGGGATTGACTCAGCTAGTTGGATGTTCCATTGAGTCTTTGTTGCCCTTCGGGAAGCACATTGCTGATGAGGAGAACTGCAAGCATTAGAGCAAGATTCATGTTTTTAAATGTTGTTTCATGAGTAACTACTTTTGTCCTAGTGGTTATTTTTGTTCATGCTTCTAGTGGAAGGCCTCGGTCCTCAGTGGTAAATAGAAATCTCAGTAGCAGATAGTAAACAATAGGGGGAAGAAAAAACCCCTCAGATATAGACAAGGGCAGACCTGTTTATGGTGAAAATGAAAATGGATTGAAAATTATTTTTCTGGTACCTTGTTCCCTAGCATCCTGATGAAAAGAGATTGGAAGGCCTCTCCAAGCAACTGGACTGGGATGTTCGAAGCATTCAGCGCTGGTTTCGACAGAGACGCAATCAGGAGAAGCCAAGCACGCTGACGAGGTTCTGTGAGAGCATGTAAGCTGCTGTTTCTCTTTTTGAAAGAAAAGACCTAAGTACTCATGCCAACCCTGAGGTGAAAAATACAGATCTGTGCAGGCTTCAGCAGCCCTTAAAAAGCTGCAGTCAGGTGGGAAAATAGTTCAGGAAAAACACAGGAAGCAGTAGTTGGTAAGAATTTGTGATTTCCACTTTGGATACAGTAAATAAAGTTCACTTCTTAATGGAGTTTCTACAAAGTAAGCATATTATAAAAGGATCTACAATGGTCTTTTCAATCAGTCATCTTTGAAATATAGCATTAAAAGTCATTAGTTTTATAGATGTGGATAGTTTGAATTTTCATAAAGGCAACTTAGGTTCTTCCTACTAATAAAAACTGAGATATTAGGATGTATTATCAGAGGGCCATGGCAATCTTCTGTATTCCTGGAGATTTAAGAAATGGCTATATTACATTTCTGGGTGAGTTTAATGAAGCATTGCTTGAAAGTGGGGGATGGAATGGAAGTCTCTTCCATCTCTGAAATGTGAACTTTATATAGTGTATAAATTATATATCAATAAAGCTGTTAAAAATATTAAAAGACCCACAGAGAGCTCTTCCAGCACAGTGATATTTTGAAGTGGTGATACTTCATGCACTTACCTATAGGAAAAAAAGAAAAATACATTGAAACATTGAGCACATCCCCAACAAAGGGAAGAGCTGCCCAGAGAGGCATTACCCTATGTGGTCTTCCATCTTTTGGGTGTTACTGTTCCTGTGTCTTCTAATAGTTTCTCCATTTCTTCTTTCGGGAGCTTTTTCCTGACACCTGGTCATTTAAACAATAATGCTTTCAACGTAGTTCTCTTAGTTGCAGGCCCTTTCTGTTTGGGGTTGAAGTTGCATTTTCAGCTTTGGCTTTCAATTATGTCAAAAAAGTATTTCATTAATTGTATCCTTAGAGGGAAACCTAATGTTATAGGAGAAATGAATGGAAGGCAGAAAAATATCACAAATTCCTAGGGATGGGGAAATATGGAGAACATGAACAGGGTCTTTCGGAGGTGAGAATATTTATAAAGTCGGGAAAAGCAACCTGGTAGATACGATCAGCAAAGCCCTCTCAGTAAATGAACTTAGTGGCAGTCTATGAGAGAAGGATTTATGTATCTGGGCTCCTGGTCAAAAGCCAAAATTGCTTCCCAGCTTGGCCCTGCCATATATCCAAAGGGCCTGGGCTCCGTCTTTGAGCCACAAGTCCGAGTAAGGGTGAAGTTGGGTCTCAGCACATGTCTGCGTGCTGAACATCATGTGCCATCTTTCCCTCCTCTGACTAACTTCTTTGGTACTTTGGTGCCAGCCCCTACTATGCTGAGTCTACACCAGTTTCTCTCAAATACCAGTGTATTTGAGATTTTAAGATAAGCATCAGTCACCTGAGGATCATGTTAAAATGCAGAATCTGATTTACTTGGTCTGGGATGGCAGCATTTTTAACAAGTTTCCACGGGATGCTGGTGCCATTGGTCTAGAGATCACACTTTGTGTAGCAAGTACTAACTCTAGACCAGTGTCTATGTCTTCTCCATGAATTCCACAGTTATTATGTGCATACCACAATAAATAAGACAGTCATAGTTATAATCAATTAAAAATGCTTCTGAATGATTGCTAGTGGTATGGTAATGTGGAGGCACCATGATGGGGAAGAGATGGTGCA